>NW_026527013.1:37038773-37638773 GCF_024362965.1 Panthera pardus
GGTCTGGGATGAGCCCCAGAAATCCACATGTAGCAGCCTCCCTGAATGGCTCCTCAAAAGTGGCCTACATGTTTAAGGAAGACTGTTCTTGAGTTTGGGACTATTTTACATTCTTGGAGATGGATGCATTAAATCCAATGCCACTCTCTTATTTGCATTTGCTTGTGTGTTTTCTGCACGTATTTCTGCTTTGAGTATTTGTGTATTTGTGGTGCTGGGGGCTGCCCCCAGGACCGTCCAAATGCATGGTGCCCTGTGTATGCAATTAACCATTTCAAGTCCCAGCCACAGGTCAGGGGGTACCTGGGTGGCATACAGCAGCTACCTGAGAGCTTCCGGGTGAAATTACCATCTTGGCCACAGCCTCTTAATTAATTTTGTCTTGGGCTGTGCGGGTCCCTGAGATGAAGGGTTCATTCTCATTTCATCGGAAAGCAGCCCCACGTCACTGACTGCTCCTCGTGACCTGTGCACTTGAGGCATCCTAGAAGAGGCCTCCGTGATGTCGTTTTTCAGACCCAGAATCCTGGGCATGTTGGCTGCTCCCTTCTGGGCCGACTGGGACCTGAAAACAGGAGAAAGTCTCTAATTCCAGGAGCTGCGGGGGTCTTGCCCAAGATAATAGGAAGAACTTCACAGACCCTCATTCACCAGCCACAGTAGCATTACATCCTGTCATATGTATCGGAACAAGTGACTGCAAACAGTGGCCGGCTCTGGTTACCCAACCACGTAGACAGTTTTATTTGTCTGCAAGGTATTGCTATTTATGTATTCTTTTTAAAAAATTTTTTTTAATGTTTATTTCTTTTTGAGAGAGAGAGAGAGAGAGACAGAGCATGAGCAGGGCAGGGGCAGAGAGAGATAGGGAGACACAGAATCTGAACCAGGCTCTAGGCTCTGAGCTGTCAGCACAGAGCCCAACACAGGGCTCGAACCCAGGAACGGAGAGATCAAGACCTAGGCTGAAGTCAGAGGCCCAACCAACTGAGCCACCCAGGCACCACTATTTATGTATTCTTATTTTTAAGTTTCTCTCTCTCTCTCTCTCTCTCTCTCTCTCTCTCTTTTTTTACTGTGAAACATTTTACACATACAAAAGACAAAACTTGAAAGAAGGTAAAAATGTCTTTAGGGTTTTTCACTCCCGGTACGACTGCCATTGGGCCGGCTCATTCTCGGTTGTGGGGGGCTGTTCTGTGCATCGTAGGGTGTCTGGCAGCCTGCTTTGACTCCCCCCACTAGGTGCCAGTAGCACCCCCCTTACCACCCAGCTGTGACAGTTAAAAAAAATGTCCTCAGTCATAGCCACATGTCATCCAGGAGTAGAATCACCCCAGATGAGAGTTACTAATCTAGGCCACGCAGTTACGAGTATCTTGTCATATCTGCTTTAGCACCCACTCTGTATTTTCATTTGCTCTCTCCCTTTTTCCCTAAATACCTCAGCGTGGATCGCCTAAGAACAAGGACATTCTCCCACACAACACAATCCCAGGATCGTACTCAAGAAGCAGGACAAAAACTCTAATACCATCATATAGCCAATCACGGTAACATTCTCCTTGTCATGCCAGAAATGTCCTTTGGAGCTTGGGCTTCCAAACTCTGATCCAGTCAAGGCTCACTGCATCTGGGCTGTAAAATTTCTTCAGTGTCTGTTATGTATTGTGTTTGAAACCCAACTTAGAACCAAGGAGATTTCACATAGAAATCCCAATTTCTGACTTCTCTTGAGAAATTGGTAGAACCGACAACACCGGACGTGCGTTTTCCCAGGGAAGCTGTTGGTTGCCTCCAGGGGGTGACTTCCCTCTTTAGGAAGCTCTCAGGTTCTCCTCCGTCTCCACCCCCACCCAGTTCCCTTAGTGCTGGTCGGCCCAAAAGGGTGGGCCTTTTGGCCTGTGCGTGCCTTCAACTGATTAGACGAGGCCCACCTGAGTGATGGAAGGCCATCTACTCAGTCTGTTGAATGTCAGTGTTCATCTCATCCAAACACCCATTCTCAGAAGCATCCAGAATGACCTTTGACCCAATATTTGGGCACCCTGTGGCCCAGTCAAGTGGGCACTTAATAGTTACCATTATAGTTATTTTAGGAACTTACTACTCAGAGTGTGTCCTGTGGAGCAGCCTCATTTTCATGACCTGGGAGCTTGAGCAGAAGAATCTTATGCCCCGCCTCAGACTTACTGAAATAGAATCTGCATTTTCTC
Organism: Panthera pardus; assembly: GCF_024362965.1. Taxonomy (NCBI): domain Eukaryota; kingdom Metazoa; phylum Chordata; class Mammalia; order Carnivora; family Felidae; genus Panthera; species Panthera pardus. The sequence continues at coordinate 37,040,990 of NW_026527013.1, forward strand.
AAGGCCCCTAGGTAGCATGAATGCACATCGTTTGAGAAGCACCCAAACTATGTGCCACAAAAAGATGGCAAATCCTTGGGAATTTTTTGGTTTACAGCACATAGTTGGTGATTTCCATGGTCTTTTATTTATGAAGCTTTATGGACACGTATTTTCAGATGTTTTTTCTTATGTACCCTAATCCGTACGCATTTGTTGTACTAATAGGTATGTGCGTGTACCAGTGAACAGTTATTAAGTACATTATAAAGCATACCTAAATACAAATTTTAAACTGAGCTGAAGGTGCAGTAAATATTATTTTAAAATTTGTTTGTAAGGGCAGTGACGTCATGCAATCATTAGCTAACATCAAAGCATGATGTATGTTGAGGAAGAAACTTACCATTAATAAACAGTCCATATTTTGAATATTTTACAGGAGAGTTTTGGTTATTCTTGGCTGACTTTGCTTTGATCTGAATAGAACATCATTGTTTGTAACCTTGTGACAAGCTAGCTGTTGAAGAGAAGGGGAGAGTCGATGCGATTGTTTTCTTGTGCTTCCTCTCTCAGTATTTTCTTCAGCCTGCGGTTATGTTATGGGGTGGGGAGGGGCGGTTTAAGCCTTGTGCCTGCTTAGTGATGGTTAGCCTCGCTAACCCTAGATAATGTATCTGCATATCTCCTCTTGGGGGGCACATAGCTGTAATATGGGCAACATACACCAATGATGGTCCGCTGCCAGTCACCGTTCTTGGTCTGAGCTTCCCAATTCTCACTGTCTGACGTGGGCATATCAAGTGAGGGTGCCAGCATCCATACACATATTGCATTGATTCCTCACTTTAACGACTAAAGACCATACACAGGAGTTCTCAGATTTCCTGTCCTTATGCCGAATCCTTTTATGTGGTGCGTAGAGTGAGTGGACTCTTCTTTGATGACTGATTTTCCAGGATATGGAGGAGGCCTCTTAAGAACTCTCATCTCAGTTGCATGTCCTGGGAAGGGCTGCCTTGGGGAAAAGGATCCTTGGCTTTTGGGCTGGGTTTTCAGGAATTTCAGCACTCCGGGGAAGCCCAGGGGATTTGCATAGAGTAGCGCTGACCAAGTTCATGGTAGCTGTCCTGATAACCTACTTTGTGAACCTCTTGAAAGCCTGAATAACATGGAATCTGGGGGGGGATTCCTTAGAGAAAGTGGTGAAAGCTATGACTTCTTGCTCGAGAAAAATGCACAAACAAAATTTCCACTCAGCTCCCGAGGGGTCCAGGGACCCCCTGAAGCTCATGATGAAGAACCTATTTAGAAGTGAAAAAGGCAAATCAGGTTTGGAGGGGCTTTCTTTACCTCAAACATTCCCTTTCCTGCAGCCTCCTTGAGTTTCAGACTCTGCTTACAGCACAGAGTGGGGAAGGAGGCTGAACTCTGATTTCATAGACACTCAGGTTTGTACCTCAGTTCCTGCAGTGATGCGCCGGGTGACCTTGAACAGTTTTTTAGCTCCATAAAACGGGTAGGATAATCCTCAGGGACCTGTGCAACACTCCCATGAAGCAAACCCTACACACACTGGGCACACAGAAAACACACATACACAGTTGTGGTCAGAAACACCCAAAGTGTCAGCAAATTCACACATACAACCAATACACTCACAGACATGAAACACAGATACGCACAGATACTCCCACAGGGACACATGTACCCGAGAGATACGGGTAATACAGTCACAGACACAGAGATTTGCACAGCAGATATATGCTCATTCAGAGACACAGATACAGATACACATGCATACAGATAAACACAAGAGGAAAATGATGAGGGAGCATAAAGCAAGCTGCCAGGCCTCATACCCCAGCCCCCACCCCCAGGTGGGCTATGTGTGATAGCCCTTGGGCACTCCTGGCTGCCCAAGAACAAAGCAAAAGGAAAAAAAAAATCCCAAATGGTTAACTGATAGAGATCATAGTCCTGCAGGGCTTGTCTCCATCTATTTACAAATATCTTAGTAAATCATGAGAAAAAGGCCATCGTAATCTCCAGAAACCTATGGACTTGGTTTCCTAGAGCCCCAGCATCATCCCTCCATAGTGATGTAGGAAACTAAGGTAGAAAGAAATGGGAGGTAGAACTAAATTTCCTTATAACCTGCAGCCCATTGGCTTGAGGCCAGCAGAATGAAACATCTCTCCCTCTGTCTTACTGCTAATGCTTTGCTAGAGGGCAAACAACCCTAGTTTGACAATAGCTAGGCAGCCAGTATCCTGGGAGTATTCTTTTTTTTTTTTTTTCTTTTTTTTCTTGGGCGTCTTCTTTAGCGTATGAGTCTCATTGGAAGCTTCCCCTGGACTTGACCTCCTCCCAGCTCCATAGTATATAACTAGTCTCTCCTCATGGTGCCTGGGCAGCTCTTCAGCTAGGGCCACTGGTCCTGTCCCCATGCTTTAATGAAATCACCACCTTTTTTGCACCAAAGACGACTTCAAGAATTCTTTCCCCATGAACCCACTGTCACCCCAAAACCTCATCAGAAAACATGAAAACAACCAAGTAACAGGAAATTCATGTCCACAGTCAATATACCCACAGACACAGAACTCCGACTCACAGGTGCATGATGCAGATTACACACACACACACACACACACACACACACACTCACTCACTCACTCCAGGACAGCTCTGGCACTCTAATGGAGGCCACTACAAGAAGAAGGGGTGCACAGACCCTGGTATGACCTGTTCCATCTAAGTTGTCATGGAAGGGGGCGTTTTCCTGGTTCCAACCCTGTGCTGGGCATGTGCCCCATGTCAGTGCCTTACCAAGGGTTGTGCCCAGGCCTGGATTCCAGAGAGTGGCCAGGGTAGGGTGGCCACAGGGACAGGGGCACAGGCTAGAGACAGGGTGCACTTAGATTGGGGGTGTTGCATGGGGCCAGGTCAAGTGAGGGAGACAGGCAAGTCTCTCCAGGATCCTTGGGGTGTGTCAAAGTGGGCTGTGCCTTCTCCCACCACAATAATAGCACTAATGGCATCATCAGGACTAGTATATGACAGCATTATCATGACCACAGAGATGAATGACCGGCAGCCTGAGGTGCAGGAGCCGGGCTGTGACCTTGCCCTCTGGTTTGGCCTCAGCTTCTGTACAGGCTGACCTGGACAAAGCGGGCTATGGGGCCAAGCATCTTTGTGGCCTCTGCTCTCTCTGGAGTCTCCACGCCCCAGCTTCCCACTCTCCCAACATCCCCTCCCAGACCCAAGTCAGCAGGGAGCCTTTTCTCAGCCTGGGTCCAGCCTTCCCCTTGAGGGCTCCGAGCCTGATTCCTCATCCGTGCAAGGGATTACAGATGGTACTGCCACTGGGTCCCGAGAGGTGATGTCCGCAAAGGCAAAGGTGTGGCACAGGTCTGAAATTGGAGGGAACTGTGGTTTTCACCTTTGTTGCCTTTAACAGCTGTGCAACTTTTAAGGCACCAGACTGGGAAGACACATGCCCCAGGGAGGTGATGGCGCTGATATCCACTAGTGCTCAGCATGTGACTTCCTCTTGTCCTCAGCACAGTTCTGGACACAGGCATGGACACTCCCATTTTACTGAAGGAAACCAGTCCAGGGTCACACAGCTGGTAAGCAGCACACTGGATCTCAAACTCTAGGTTCCTGGCCCTGCCCCAGGGGCCATGAAGGGCTCCCCAGATGGGAGGCTGACATTGGCTTTGGGGACACTTCCTCACCTCCATGAATGATCTCACTTGTTCAAGGCCCCCCAGACTCTGTCCACTGCCTCTTCTTTCCCAGGTCCCTGCTCCAGTTATAATCAGGGTGACCCTGGCCATCCTTCTTGGAATTCCCTAGGCCTCCTTATTGTCAGGGCCTCTCTCCCATTCACTTTTGGGCCAGTCGGACTCCACCCCCTCTGTTGCTGGCCTCTCCTTGTATAACCAGGACAGCCCAACCCTGGGGCTCTTGAGGCAGGCAGCAGGATCTAAAGGGAATGTAACGCTCTTGGTTTTTCACTCCTGTTTTGTTTTGGTTTTGGTTGTTTTGTATGGTTTCTTTATATTTAGGCTGGAGCCCTTGCTTTGCTATTTTAGCAGTGCCAGAGTGGTTCCTTTTACAATAAATTTATGTAAAAATAAAAGTGAGGGGATTTAGAGCAATGATTTTCAGTTGGGGAATCACTGAGTCAATCATGCAGAGAAACTATTTAGGAAGCTCAGCTCAGGACAGAGCCCGGGAGAGATGATTACAGTAGGTTTGCCTAGTCACCTGGGTCCCTGGCCCCTGCCCACCTGCTTGGCCTTCCCTGGCCAGCACACCTGGTGTTGCCAACAATCTGGGTGTTGTCCCGGGTCCCCCAGGAGAGAAGCTGATGAACTGTTTCTCTTAAAATGCTCTCATTCCTGGAGATTGCAGGAGATCCCTTGTGAGTCAGCTGGATCCAACCCCCCGCCCCTGCATCCCCCGTAAGGTTCATAATGTACAGCCCATGCCAACAGGTAGGAGGGTCACACAGATAAGTGACAGATCTACCACTGTTTGTGGTGTTAAAATGTCTAGGTCAATTAGAGATGATTTGGGGACCAGACAGTCTTCTCACACCAACATTCCAGGATATTCTAGGCCAGGAGACATTCTAGATTACAATTTTATTTTGCTCCTATCATTCAGTTCAAATATAGCTCTTTTGCTTCGGGATTTCTTGACTCCTATTCTACTTGTAGAGGAGCTTCTCAATTTCTAAACATACGGGAATTTCTAGTTTCCTCTTTATTAGTGATTTCTAGCACATTCTATCACTGAAACATGCTTTGTGTGATTTCCTTCCTCTGAAATCATTTCATTCCTCTGAAATTTCCCTTATGGCCATAATAAATAGGGTGAATGTTTGTTTGTAACCGTATCCTCTGTGCCTGAAGTGAATGTGTCCTCTACAGTGTTATGTCCATGTGGACACGTATATGGATCTAGCTGTGGGATTCAGATGGTTTGCTATCAAGATGTCTACCTTATGGATGTTCTATCTGTTTTGACTGAGAGAGGGTTAAACCTTACTGTCTGCGTGTGCATTTGATTGTTCTTGCAGCTGTGTCCTCCTTTGCTTTCTCTGTTGTTCAGCTATTGCCCATGGGAGATGGGAGTTCAGAAAGGAAGGAGAGGGCACTCAGAAGAGGTGACAGGGAGCTGGGTTGGGAGGGCCCAGAAACCAGAAGGTCGGCCAAGTTTCCAGAGAGGACCTGTCGTTGGGATGGCATGTGGTGGTGCATGTCGTGGGATGGCATGTGGGATGGCAGGTGAGGGCAGCTGATTGGTTGAGAGAGAGTATCAAGGCTTTGGGTTGCTAAGGCAACACCCAGACAGGTGAGGGCTTGGAAGAAGAAGGATCTTCCTCTGCTCCACCTGCTCCTGAGAGTCCACTTAACCTGCTGTTTATGTCCTGCTTACCTAGTGATTTACTGACCTGCTGACCTACTAACCTGTCTGAAGCCTCCCCCCACCCCTCTTGTACTTGATCTGATCCTGGTCCTGTCCCTGACCCCCTTCTTCTCCTGACACACCCCTTCCCTAACCCACCCCCTTTTTATACTCTTCCCCCATCCCCAATTACCACCCCTCCCCCCTTTCCCACCCCTCCCCACTCCTCCCTTGCACACCTACACCCCATCCTCTGTCTCCACCTCCCGCCTGGAACCCTGGAGTCCCCTTAAAGGACCAGGACAGGAAGATGCAGAGGCTGTTTTTCTGGCTCCTTGTGCTTGGGTGTCCTGGTTACCCAAACACAAATGTGAGTAAACATGGGACATCGGTGGATTCTTCCTTCCTATCGGGTTCTTTCACACTGTGGTTAAACAACAGCTTCTCTATGGGGCTTTTGATGGGAACTTCAGAAGAACTTCATTTCTTCCTGAAGACTGAGGACCACAGGGCAGGTTTCTCCACCAACCTGAAGTGGTTGTGGCCACAGCTGTCCGCATCAAATTCTGGGTCCTGTCTGTGCTGCTTGGTCCAAAAAGAGCAGTGGTGACAGGATGTAAACCCGATCATAGTAGGTTTATAGTGTCAAGAAGGAAGGATTTGTGAAGATACTAAAAGCTATTGAGCTGATTGACTTAAATAGGTGTTTCTATGATGTGTGAATTATTTCATTAAAGTTGTTTTTAAAAATGTCAAGAAATCTTATTTAATAGGAACTATGGATATTAGACCGGCTCCTGGAAGCCCTGTTAAGATCCTGCTTCAAGCTTTGTAAGCTTAGGGTCCATCTTATATGTAGTTTGTTTTCCTATCAGCACATTGTTCGTATTTGTGAAGTTTGGTAGCCCTGGGAACAGAGGTAACTGGAGCATTGGTGTTGGTACAGAGTGTTAAAAAGTGAAATGTCTTTGGGCTCTGTGCTTCCTGGTTTGTTGACTTCTAGCAACTTCTGAGTCAGCCCTTTGCCTCGGGTCTTGGAGGCTGTCCCCCGGGACTCTGTGTCCAACTGTGTTGATGGGAGCCTCATAAGCCCAGCAGAAACTAAGTGGCTGCATCTTGCTTGGACATTTATGATAGGAAAATCACAAGGAGCGACACGATCCAGAAGTGAATGAATTGTTGTCCTTATTTTAGCTAAGTATGTGCGGAGTGTTGATTTACTCAAAGCAAGGAGGGTTCTGAATGTCCTTAGGATTGTCCAAATATAATGAAACACCTGGTTCCCAGTGTGACTATTTCACTCTATCATTGAAAAGCAAAACTTGTACCCCTAGGAGAGTGAGAGAGGCAGACAGACAGACAGACAGAGAACACCATAGAGATAAGTAGATTTCTTTAGATTGGCATGTACCAGATCCTTAGAGCGGGATCTGGAAAGTCCCAGTAGTCAGGAATAACCCTTGCATTGAGGCAGAATCATTCTACACGAATGCCTCCCATCTAAATAGAATCGATTCTGTTTCTTTTGAGACTATGAAGGAGGAAAATTCTTGATCATCTTTATGAGAAATTTCCCCTGGTACCTAGGCTGCCTCTCACAGATTGGCTCGGCTCTCTCTCCCTACCTCATCTCTGAATTCTTCCACCAACTAACTTGTCTTGCATTTCCCACTTCCACCTACTCATGGCCGTTGACTGTGAGAACCTAGTGTTACTGGCCTCATTGGATCTAATCTAGTTCAGCGTCACCTACTGATATCAGCTGCCAGAGGCACCAAGAGTGCCCACAGCCGAAGATGTTTTACCTTCGTGACAAGATGGCCTCTGTCTTTGGTGCATTTGAGCCCCATGACCAACCATTGTGCTGACAGCTACTGCTTTCTTTCAGACAGTGGCTAGTCAAAGACGGTGAATGTGTATTTCCCACCATTACACATTTTTGTGATCTCATCTCTGAGAGCTGAAGATGAAAATGTTATAGATTTCAGAGGCTACTTTCTAGACAGGTTTCTTTGCACAAAATTAAGCTTGGTATGTGAATTAGTATGAATTGCATTGCGAGTGTTTTGCTCCTAAAATGCTTCTAAGTCCAGTTTTTGTAGAATGAGATGTGTACCACTGTTTTGGTTTACCATACCCAGGAATTTTGTATTATTTGAGAGATCCATTTCCAGAATTGCTCTTGATTGATTTTGGCACAATACCATGAAATAGAAACATGAATTCCTTTCATTGGGCTATTTGAAGATGCGTGTTAAGGTAACTTAAAATCCCACAGATATTATCAAAATATACATGATCACCTGATTATGCAAATCTTTATGTACCTCAGAAATCTGACATTTTGAGCTGTGATTCAGAATCAAAGTGAACATTGAAAGAAAATATCAAAAAGTGAACCATAATGTGCAATTTATTTTCTTGGAAAAATAATCCCATATTATTATAATAGCAGTTGCCTGTCTCTCTCAGATATATCCATATCTGTAAACATCTTTCTCTAGAACAATCTCATTTGTATCTCTAGTACATTTTGTGTTTTTATTTCCTTCCATTCTTCCATGAATTTGGGGCACAGTTTGGAGATATTCCAAAGGATTTTATCCAGGTACTTCGTGAATGTACACTAGCAGTCATTGACTTCTTATCTACTATAAATTTGCATTTTCTTAATTTTTCTATTTTACATTGGCTTACAAATTCTTACTATTAAAACACAGTTGTAATATGTCAGCAAAATGAAATTTCTCAGTGTTGTCTTTTACATCTTTCCTACAGCTTCAGGGTTGTGTAATTTGTATAGGGTAACAACACCTTTTTAAAGAATACAGTTCGTTGATATTTGATATATGTAAGCAGCAATGGAACCATGACCACAAGATAGCAAACACAGTCATCACCCCCACAAGTTTGTTCCTGCTCCTTTGTAAGCCATCTGTCCTCTTGATCCTGTATGAGGAGACATTTGTGAGGTGTGCTTATAACCTCCTGGAGGCTGGTAAAGGGTTTATAAAGATGATTCTTTGCGACAGATAGATTGTAAACATCTTTAAGATTCCTCATCATCTCTGATATTATTTCAGCCTGTCCATATTTTGCCTGACCATTTCCCTCTTGACTCTGATGTGTTTGAAATTCTTTGGAAACATAACATTATTACTGCCTCCATGGGAACTTGTGCTTGTCTAATTTACCCCTGGAGAACTGTTTTTGTTGTGAGTATACTGAAGTATACTTATAGATAGACTTGTAATCATGAGTAAGCAGAAAATTTTAAAGTCACTGGACCTTTTATATGCACTCAGTATTACAGATATCCCTCTAATATATTCAATTTTCATTATCATTTAGATCAAAGTACGTTAAAATTTCTGTAGAAATGTCTTCTTTGCCCTATATGGACTTTTTTTTTTTAATTCAACTGTAATTAACATACAGTGTAATATCAGTTTCAGATGTTCCATATGATTCAGTGATTTCATGCATTTCTCAGTGCTCATCACAGATACACTCTTGATCTACTTCACCTCTTTCACCCATCCCCCCACCTGACTCCCCTCTAATCCATGTCTTCTTGAGAAGGTTGTTGTTTAATCTCATTTTTTTCGTCATTCTTCAACTGAGAACTTTTTGTTCTTGATGTCTAGTGTGAGTCATTTGTGGTCCGAGAACCTGTTTCCTATGATTTCGTTTACTTTGTTCAGATCTCTCTGTGACGTCTCAAGTACCGGCTACACTTTTATAATGTCTTTAGGGAATGACTCTGGTCAAGGAAGCACTTTTTGCACTTTGTGGAAACGTTTGTTGTCATTTCTGTTGTTGCTTGTTTGTTTTCTCTAGCCATCTCCCACTTCCTTTCTGATTTGAAAATCTTTGTTGGTGGTGATGTGGGAAAAATCATAGGATCTGATTTGATAGAATTGTTTGTCAGTTCAGGAAATTGCCAACTGCAGGAGACATTTCTCCGGTGTTTCTGGTGAGTCAGAGGCATCTTTTAGTCTAAAGATTTTACCTTTACTTTTATTTTGTCTGAAACTCCCAAATAATTTGTGGTTGTGGACTTTATGATGGCTGTTGGACTTGACAAAAAAGAATTGCAAGTAAATGGTGCATTGGTTATTAATTTAAAATAAGTCTGTTGGTGTCTGTTTAATAGAATGGAACAGAGCTTTTGGTAAAAAATAAGATATCTACCCTAATTCTCTTCCTTAGAAATGGTTGTTGAAATATCAGCAAGTAGAAAGGAAATGTTTTCTATAGCTTATTCTACCTCTAAGTTTTTAGTATGCTAGGCCATGGCTACATTTTTCTAGGGTGTTTCCTGACGCAGAGGAAATAAAAACAAAATTAAACTATTGGGGCTACATCAAAATAGATCGCTCCTGTTCAGTGATGGAAACAATCAACAAAACTGGAAAGCAACTTACTAAATGGGAGATGATATTTGCAAATGACCTGGCTGGTAAAGTGTTAGTATCCAAAATACCTGAATAAACTATACAACTCAACAGCCAGAAAACAAATAATACAATTTACAAATGGGCCAAAGTCACAAACAGACATTGCCATGAAGAAGACATTCAGATGGCCAACAGACACATGAAAAGATGTTCAACATCATTCATGGTCAGGGAAATGCAAATCAAAACTACCATGTGATATCACTTTACACCTGTCAGAACGGCTATAATCAATAAGACAGGGAAAAAAAACTAGTGTTGGTGAGGATGTGGAGAAAATGGAACCCTCATGCACTTTTGCTGGGAATGCAAATTGCTATTGCCATTTTGAAAAACAGTATGGAATTTCCTCAGATAATTGAAAATAGAACTAATTTGTGATGCAGCAATTGCACTACTGGGTATCTACCCAAAGAATACAAAAGAAAAAAAAAAACCCACTACTTCTAAAGGATATATGCATCCCTGTGGTGGATAAGTTTAGGAATCCCCTGGGCTTACACCAATGGGTTAACAAGGCACAAAGAAATACAGTCAATATAATGCTCACACCCGAATTTGGGTAAACCAGATTGGCACTCCAAGAATAGGGGGGTGCAAAGACATCCTGAGAATAGGGAGGCGCAATGGTGCCAGGAATAGGGAGGTACAAGGGCACCCCACAATAGGGAGGGGTGCTGAACCCCCCAGAATAGAGAGAGAGAGGCAAAGTCCTGAAATAGAAATGGCACAAAGGTGCCCAATACACAGGAATAACAAGATTAGATATTCAGGGTGAAAGCACCCCAAATTTAGTTCTATAGCAGAAAGCTGCTTTTATAGGAGAATAGGGCCAGGTTAGGTAAATTGGTGAATTGGACTTTGGACCACTGCACCTCACCTCACGCAAAGCAGCCCAGAGCGAGATGGTTAACAAAAGAAAAGGTGGCTTATCAACCTTGAGATTATTCCCCCTATCTGTCTTATCCCCTAGGCTGGCAAAGATAAACAGGCATGGCGCCTCCTGTCTGCTGTTAACAACCATTTACCCAACTGCCGGGCGCCTGGATTTTGTTTTATATTGACCCAAACCCCAAACACTGTATATCTTCAAAATCCCCTTTCCCCCCTCACATCCACAAGTTACTGTTCCTAGTTTCTTTGTCTCTTTGTACACCCCCATCACGTTTGCAAGGCTTCTGATCTGAATAAATACGGGGCAAGGACGCTTATTCGGGGCTCTTGTCTTTTTCCTGGACATTAGCCATCTCTTGTTTGAATCCTGCGTCTGCTCTTTTGCTGGCCAAAAGAGAATTTTAGACTTAGAGTCTATGACACACCCCTATGTTTACTGCAGCATTATTTACAATAGCCAAATTGTGGTAGCAGCCCAAGTGTCCATCCAAAGATAAATGGATGAAGAAGAGGTGATATATACGTTAACAGGCACACGCATGCGCATGCACACACACACACACACACACACACACCCTAGAATATTACTCAGCCATAAAAAGGAATGACCTCTTGCCATGTGGAACAACATGGATTGATATAGAGGATATACTGCTAAGTGAAAGATAAATACCATATGATTTCACTCATGTGGAATTTAGGAAACAGAACAAATGAGCAAAGGCGGGGGGGGGAAGAGAGAGACGAACCAAGGAAACAGATTCCTAACTTTAGAGAACAAAGTGATGGGTTACCAGGGGAGGTGGGTGGGGGGGATGGGAGAAATAGGTGATGGGGATTAAAGAGTACACTTACCATGATGAGCCCTGAGTAATGGACAGCATTGTTGAATCCCAATATGTACATCCAAATCAAATGTAACACTGTATACTAACTATACTAGAATTGCAACACTTAAAAAAATAATTTATTTTGCTGAACCACACCTTTATTATAATACCACATTGGATGATGATTTTGACTTTTTTGTCATGAAATATACTTTTATAAAAAAAATATTGTTTCTACATCAAATTTAATTTTACTTATCCCTCTTCTAGAAAAAGAGTGGAGTATATGAAGGTAAGATTTCAGGCTTCTATTTTCCTTATAATCTATTCTTTTTAAATCTCTTAAAATATTCAAAACCCTGACATGGGGCTCAGTCTCACAAACCATGAGATCATGACCTGAGCCAAAATCAAGGGTTGGATGCTCAACCGACTGAGCCACCCAGGTGCCCTGTAATCTTTTCTTAATACAGCTGTTCACTGTGGTTTCTAATTCCGCTAGAAGTAAAGACATTGACTTATCAGGTCTAGTTAGCCCCTTAACTAGTTAGCCCCTTAGCCTCCTTGTTTGCATCCTAAGTGACAACACAGACTGAGTTGCCACCAACTGAGACAGGTGACCAAGTAGAGGAAAAAATCAGACAATTAGAGAGAAGCAGATGAGTTTAACTCGGTCAGAAGTGTTTAAGAATCCAGTGGCAGGAGTATTCTGGCATGACCTACCTACTGGGGGAAGTGTACAGATCAAGGCACTCTCTGAGCCTGTCAAGAAGCTCAAGGCTTAGAGAAGAGGTCAGATATTGCCAGGCCACGTGTGTGTCACTAGAGAGGTTTAAAACATGTGTTATGAGTCCTGGGTGGAGAGAGCCTCTAATGCCAGTGGAGAGTGAGGGTAAGTGAACAAGATGCCAAATGGGGCCAATAGATTATGTATGGGCTTCACGGACTGTGCTGGTTAAGTGACCCGGCACATAGTGGGTCCTCAAATGCTGGTGTTGCTATGGGGAATACAGCACTGCTGGTATAGAGAAGGGTGACCTCAGGGCAGCAGAGCTCTCACATTGTACAAATAGAAGGTAAGCTTGCAGTTTGGGACTGAACGATAGAATTCAATGCCTGTCAGAAGATTCTGGAGTACTGAGCCCTGTTCTAGGTGCTGTCCTTGTGCTATCCACGTGTAAGTTGAGTATTTCCTACATGGTGTTTACCAGTGATGCAGGTGGTAACTTTTGCATCTTGGGCTTTCACCATCTTGTGATTTGGGGAGTTATCCAGGGTTCTAGCTACTAAGTAGTAAAGCTGAGATTTTACCCAACTGTGTTTGATTCCACGGCCATATACACCTGAGTGAGCATCCCACTCCGGTTCTCATGGACGGGACCCTGTGGAGCAGCAGAAAGACATTGGAGGCCTCTGAGTGCCAAACAAATGACATTTAGAATAATTTCTCTCTCAGTATTTGTTTAAATGTTTATTTACTTATTTTGAGAGAGTGTGTGCACGAGTGGTGGAGGGGCAGAGAGAGAGAGGGAGAGAGAGAGAATCCCAAGCAGCCTCCATGCTTTCAGTACAGAGCCTCACATGGGGCTCAATCTCACCAACCGTGAGATCATGACCTGAGCCAAAATCAACTGATTAGGCACCCAGGCGCCCGCCTCTCTTGTTATTGTTGTTATTGTTATTGTTATTGTTATTGTTATTGTTATCTATCTATTTAAAGGATTTATTTATTTTTGAGAGAGAGTGAGAGTGCAAGTGAGGAGTGGGCAGAGGGAGAGGAGGACAGAAGATCCGAAGCAGGCTCTGTGTTGACAGCAGTGAGCCTGATATGGGGCTTGAACTCGTGAGTGGTAAGATGATGGATCTCAACTGACTGAGTTGGATCTCAACTGACTGAGTCACCCAGGTGCCTCTTTCATTATTTTTAAAGTGTGAGTGAAAATGGGGGAAAACCTTGAATAAATTAGGTGGATTATTTTTTCTTTTTGACTTTTGTTTTTAAAGTAATTGCACTGATTTGTTTATTTGATCACGAAGGACAGAATACAAGTATGTAGGATACTTGGTTTTTCTCCATTTCTCCTCTGGTGAGGTCAGAGCAGTTTGAACTGTTCATATATTCTAAGAATAATGATGCTTAATGATGGGATATTAGGGGACACCTGGGTGGCTCAGTCGGTTGTGTATCTGACTTTTGATTTTGGCTCAGGAAATGATCGCAGGGTCATGGGATTGAGTCCTGCCTCAGACTCCACACTGATCCTGGAATATGCTTAAGATTCTCTCTCTCTCCCTACCCTTCACCCACTCATGTGTTCTCTCTCTCTAAAAGAAAAAAGAAAGAGGAGAGAGAGAGAGGGAGAGAGAGAGAGGAAGAAGGAGAGAATGAGACAAAGAAAAATAAAATGCCATTAACTAAAACTTGCTTTCTTCAGGGACCACAGTAATGCCAAATGTTATATGTGACCACAGTGCCAGATCATGTGCCTTTGCTATTGACACAATGGGTAATGTGATTTTACTGGTTTTGGTACTAACCTTAAGAGATTGCTGGTTTTTTTTTTTGTTTGTTTGTTTTTTTGTGGTTAATTTAAGCTCAATTTTCTGAAAAGATTAAATACTACATGAAGGAAAATGCAAAATGTGCAGAAAAAATATCCCTTTGTGAACAGAAGGTATAACCATCCCCCCCACCATTTTCTTTTCATTTTCATGATTTCACCTGGAATTGTGTTCACTTCTGGTTCACTGATTTTGGCATCTCCTCTTTCATCCTGGTGTCCCATTTCATTCCATTCTATACCAGGCTCAATTCAAAGCAATCATCACATATGTAAAATACTACATTCTTTATTTCTATAGTGACTTACCCACCAGAGATAGTGTAATTAATATTTTTGTCAGTGTAATTAATATTTTTGAATTCTGAATCCTTTATTACATATTTGTATAGATCAACAGAGCAAAGAAATGTGGCAAAATAAGCTTCCCTCTTACGAAGCACATAGATGTAAAATAAAAATCCCTTCTTTGTCCTGGGTGCCTGGGTGGCTCAGTCGGTTAAACATCCAACTCTTGGTTTCCGCTCAGGTCATGGTCTCATGGTTTGTGAGTTTCAGCCCTGCATCGGGCTTCTTGCTGACTTTGGGGAGCCTGCTTGGGATTCTCTCCCTCTGCCTCTCTCTGCCCTTCCCCTGCTCACTTGCTCTGTCTCTCAAAAAATAAATTAAAAAAACGTATTAAAGTCCCTTCTTTGTCCTTTAAAAATGGAAATAAAAGTAATGAGTAAGTATTCCTGATGACTATGTGTTTTGTTGAAGAATAACAGTGAGACACTTGAGCGCACTAATGAATTTTTTAATAACATCATTCCAAGTGTGCATGCTTCGTTGCAATCTGAGAGAAATCAGAATGCCAAGAATCGGGGCTTCCTGAGTTACCATAATTTGATGTTTGCGCCCTTTTGGTCATTGGGTGAATTTAGCCCCTCAACCTTCCATGCTGTTCACTGCTGTTTCAAGCAATAACACCACAGTACTTCTTTTATTTAGGAGTTAGGCAGAATTTGTTTTCATAAGCCTGGCTTAATTTTTGTATCATTCAGTGCTGCCGGGAGAGAGCACTAGAGGTTTCTTGCCATGTTGAACAGTTCTGTTCCTCCTAATGCAGAGCAGAGAATTTTGAAACAGAATCTGGTGACAATATTTTTCTTCCATAAAGAAAAGTCATTCATTGGAGCTGTTTGGCTTGAAAGATTTTACACTTTCTTCGATTTCTCATCGTCATCCAGTCACAGTTCCATTGTCTGGAAACCAAGATAGTTGCTCTGAAACATTTACACCTTCTACTGTTCTCTTCATCCTTCGTTTCTTTATGTGTCTGGCTTTTCTCTTTGGCCCAAACTGGATCAACTGTTTTTAATGATACAGGGACTGACAGAGCACATTCTATTGACAATGCTTCTTTGTGACACATTATCCTGTGTTTGTTTGGAAAGTGTAGTACACATTTTGTTTCTATCCTACTTGCAAATTGGGGAAGGGAAAAATCTACAAAGAACTTGAAAGGTGCTATTTTAGTAAACACTTCAGAAGTTTCAGAAGTAAATTCCCTCTATTTCCTGCAGGATTTCCATTGTACACTTTAGCTTTGAAGAAAAACCAATCTTTCATGTCTTAGAATATTTGATTTATATGTTATCTACTGAGTGATCTTCTTCTTGGGAAGAACTCACTAGAGAGGATGTTTTGCTCAGGTTCACCTCTCCCTTAATGAAGTTCATACCAGCGAAGTGAAATTGAAGTCTGAAGAACAGGAAGTGAAATCGAAGTCTGAAGAAACAGCCTGTGCAGAAAAAAAATGCTCAGCTTAAGATCCACAAGAATCAGGTAAAAAAATTTACTATCAAATGTTATATAAATCAGAAATGAGCATCATTACTTCCTTTTTAAGTTTTTCTTCTTTAACTGTGGTAAAATACTTGCATTAGAAAGTTTCCCATCATAAACATTTAAGTGTACGTTTTAGTAGTGGTAAGTACATTCGTGTTCTTCTATAGTCATTCCACACCTTTCTCAAATCTGTCTTCAAGTCAGGAGATATGAGTGCACGCGTCAAGGATTCGGTGCAGGGAGTCTTGATGTCTCGTAAACATAACGTGGAAGAGGTGTTGCTTGGAGGGAAGAAAACCGCACTTGGTAGAATGAGTTTGGTTTGGGAAAGCAAAAAGTGGCTTCCTGCCTTGGGAATCCTGTCCTTTCTCCTCTCCCCCCTCATGGCCACACTCATGGTAACAGGTGCACACACCCAAGTACACTGTTTTATGCTGGATAGGCAGCAAAAGGGAACTGGGGGACAGCTGTGATGCACCTAAGTGCACACCTAAGTGTGTGAAAGGGGCAAAGGATGCCAAATGGGACACGCTGAAGAAGAATGTAGACGTTCATGATGGAATGTGGGGACAAAGAAGCTCACAGAAGAGTAAGACTTTTAGGAGTTAATTGTTACAAACACCATTGTAAGAACAGATGTGTCAGACAGTGGGGATCATTTTCTTTCTTTGAGCACATTTAACACCAACCATACTTTTACCATGGTAATCAGTAAAGAATTGTGTTTCTCCCTTCTGCCTTGATTTCTGTGATCTGCACCTTCCTGCACTTTGTGGAAACCCCAGGGTTCATTTTCATTGTCCTTTACATTTCAGTCCCATTGTAGCAACATGAGTGCCATGTGTATATACATTTTTTGTTAAACTCTAGACATTGGGTAGGAAATATTGGGAGGAGAATTCAGGTGTACTAGGATGGTATCTTGCTGCAGATGAGATGGGAGTTTATGTCTGGTAGGAGATCAGGGGTGCCAGCATTACTGAGTCCTGTGAACTCAGTTTTCCTTCCTTTCTCTCTTTTCCCTTGCCTTGCCTTGCCTTGCCTTGCCTTGCCTTGCCTTCCCTTCCCCGCATTCCTTTTCCAGGAGACAGTATTCTGAACGTGGGCAATTCACATCATTTTCTTTTTGTCAGTGTATTTTGCATTCTTCTCAACTGGTGTCTTTGAGGCAGATGGCAGGAGTTCCCTCGTGAAGTGTAGAGATGTCCAGTAGGTCATTGTACAGTGTTAATGACACCATGTCCAAGAAAGATGTCTCTATGGCAATGTCATGGCCCGAGCCTTGATTGAGAGTTTAGGGCTCTTGGGAGAAATCAGACAAGTCAGGAACCCCTGCATCATCCTTATGTGTTTAGTTGTGATGAGTAGGTCAGGCTTGGTTTTGTACATTGAAAAGAAATACACTTGTGCAGTCCCAATCACAAGAGCCTGAGTGCATCTTGTGTGGGCTTTTTATATTTATGTGATGTGTTGATGAGTGGGAATAGAGAGCTGTGAAGAGAAGCTCAGAGTTGCCAAAGACTTGCCAGCACACTAGAGTTTGACTTTGTTTAGTCCCTTAATGGGGGGCATCAATGCTTTCCCCTGATTGTGTTTGTGGATCTGTGCGTTTATGGGGAAGGGGAGAGGGCACATTTGAGGCCTGCCTTCAGATTTCAGGGAGGGAAGAAAGGCCGAATTTCACATGGGCTACCAGGTAATGTATGTTTCTTTCCCCTCTAGGAAGCTGGGACTGAAAGAATGGGAGCAGCTGGAAGGGGAGAAGCAGCTGTCAGCTGCAGAAGAGAAAGTGAAATTAGCTGCAGAAGAGCTACCGAACTACAAGGGAGTTCAGCTCCTACCAGCAGCTCACAGGAAGCCCATTGTATTACTTTGAAACGTTGTACCAAGTAGCACACAAATATACACAAACATTCAGGAGACATGTATTCGTATAGAGACTTCAAAAGAAGTGTGACATTTTCCAGATGCTAAGTTAAAAATATGAATCTAAACAAGTCACTAAAGATTTCCTGATCCCTGATGCTGGCCAGACTATGTGGAAATGTGGTTCCCGAACATGTTTCTGGAGGTGCTGGAAATGATTACAAACCTCAGGAAGCAGTTTGGTGGAGGACGAATCACATCGACAAGTATGACCATCCCATTTTAGAGACCCACTTGTTGTAACCATGAGGAAAACAATAAGGATACAAGGAAAAGAAGATTTGAACTTTATTTTTATTGTTATTTTTTAATGTTTGTTTATTTTTGAGAGAGAGAGGTAGAGTGCGAGTGGGGAGGGGCAGAGAAAGAGAGAGGGAGACACAGAATCTGAAGCAGGCTCCAGGCTCTGAGCTGTCAGCACAGAGCCCAACATGGGGCTCCAACTCATGGACCTCGAGTTAATGACCTGAGCTGAAGTCCGACACTTTACCAACTGAGCCACCCAGGTGCCCCATGAACTTTATGATGAAAGATCCTCATTGCAGGATTAGGGAGCTGTCACCACGGATAAGGAGACTGTGTCAACGTGGAGCCCCACAGGCATTAAATAATAAATCCAAGGTGGTGTAGCAATGGCTTTGAGCTTTCTGTACTCTCCGCCTCATGTGAAATGTGTCTTATATGATTGGGCCGTGTGCATGAGAGATCAGTTCTTATGATGGGAACCTGGGCCAATTAACATCACCCTCAACATTGTGCTTCATCTGGTGAAAGTGACTGCGCTCCCAGGAGAAGAGTAGAAGGAACACGAGAACAGCTGCAGCAGTCAGAGCTCACCTTCGGACACCTGGTAGGCTGCACTCTGCCCAGTAGTTCCTGAGTGCTTCAGCACCTAACGCAGATGATCATAGCAGGCCACTGAATCTCTCCACATGGGTTTTTATTGATGTGCTGACTCTTTCCGATTGCTCTTTGTGAGAAGGTGGCTCTGGACAACTGGGTTAGAATGTTTTTCTCTCCTCCTCTTGTGCACAGCTTGCCACAGCTGGATGTGGATGTGTTTCTCTCTCCCAGCTCGGGGCTCGTGATCTGGAGAGGGTGGTGGTGGAGCAGAGCAGGGAGGTCGCCTACTCGAAATGCAGGTGCAGGACTTTGACGTATTTCTTGCAAGGGTGCTGTGAGGTTTTTAAAAAGGCGAAACTGTTCGGTGTCCAGTGGAGGCCTGGGTGTGATAACTCTTAGCGAAACTGATTCATCTCGATCTTCAAGAGTGGAAGTCATCCAAAGACAGAGGCTTCCAGAGGAATTCAGGAGGCACAAACCAATGGCAAGAGGACCTGACAGGGAGATCCCTCCATGGAGAGGTATGGAGCACATTGTGAAATGCAGTAGTTTAACTTCTGAGGCAACATCCGCACAATCGGCTGCTTCTTCCAGTGGGTGTCATTGTTTGGTCTCCTGCAAAAAGTCCCAGGTGGTTACTAGAGGGCACAGGTTGTCTCACAGTGGTGACAGGACACTGTTTCCCTAAGACGCCCCCAGCCAGCAGGGCTTTTTGGGTCTGTCCCTGTGGGTGGTGGAACTCACGCCCCTCCAATGTCTGTGGACCCCCCTGCAACCTCCCAGTTACACTTAACTGGAGAGTGGGTGCCAGAATGGACATGGGTCAGCCCCCCTTCCACCTTGAGACAATGTTGAAGGCTTTTTCTTTTGTTTCACATGAATAACGTGAACAACAGCATGAATTGGAGGCTGTATGTCCTGATGAGCTTTCTTGATTTGGCTTTTGGGTAAATGCTCCATAGAAAATACACTTTCTATAAAGAAGCCCTGTTGAAACCAGGAGGAAGGGAAGGAGACAGGCACTGTTCCTGCTTCATTGCTGTTCAGCTATATTAGTGTTGATGTTGGATTTTTCACCTTTTACCCTAACACATCTCAAAAGTTTAATATCTGTCCTGTAGGTCAACGTAGCTGCCAGAGCATTTCCTTCTTTCCCAGAAGTGCCCTCCATGGGGCACTATCCCATGGGCGCCCTTTATCACCATTCATAGGCTCTGGGCCAACCCCATCTTCTCCACCCTGGTGGCCTCTGGGACCTCACCCTCCACCTCCACCTCCACCTCCAGCATTTGGTAAGATGATATGAATAGTAGAAGTTGACTTGTAAAACACCTTTCATCTTTTTCCTGTTGAGTCTTTGGGGGAAGATGCAGTGATGGCATCACAGGGCTTTCAGGTCAACCTGACTGAGGGCATTGTAACATTCTCAGGACATGCATGAAATGGGCTGTCATTTCCACATGGTGAGCTAGGCAGCAAGTGTCTCTTATAGAGAAGAAACAGTCCTTATACAGGTTGACAGACCTAGCACTCCTTAGGATGTAGCTTGTTACAAAGACCACGTGTTGGGCTCTCTGAGGGATGAGACACACCCTAAATTTATTTCTAGCTAGTTGAGACCTGAGCTGTTCACAGTTGCTTGATCAGTTATGAAAACACCTGAACCAGGGCCCTGTGGAATCTTCCTCAAGGATCAGGATCAGATCTTTTCTCTTGATTATAATATTAGTCTAAGTACATTTCTATTCGGAAATAGTTATATAATACCTGCTGCCATGTGGAAGGCAGCTTATAGATAAGCTGAAAGATTGAACAATTCTCCTGGAGCCAGAAGAAACACACCCATGCTCTTCTGTTGAGGATTTATTGATATTTTCCACCAATTGACACTCTAATTTTAATTCTTATCTGTCATGAGATGGTGATTTATTTCCCCTAATGTATATTAAGAAATGGCTGTTTTGGTGACAATTTCCAGTTTTCTCTTTAAGTTGACCTGCTGAAAGTTACTTGACTAATTATGAAGAACAAGAACCAGGGCCCTATGGTTTCTTCTTTAAGATGAGGGGATGGATCTCCCCCTTATCGTAGGGGTCACCTGAGGCTTGTGGGTTACTCTCTGCCTCTCTTCATGGTCCTGAGTGTGGGGAAGAGTTTAAGATGTCACAAGATGTGGTGTTTGTTTCAATTCTGCAGTCTACTAAAATCAGAATACACCTCTATCCCTTCTAGAGCCTTTAGCCGATCCAGAAGCTGGTGTCACTCCCATGACTCACAACAACAAGCACTCTACCAAAAATGCCAAGAAGGACAAGGTAAATGCTGGGGCCATTTTCAGCTGTATGTCTGTCTGGACACCCTCATTTTCAATACAGCATGCTCTCCAGCCTTTTCCCTGTTATATGTGTTGTGTGATATATCCACCTGTTTCTATTTGCCAAATGCACAGCCTTAACCCAAGAGTCTACAGGCTTCTCTCTTTTCAGCCTGTCACCTTTTTCTGGTAAGTTTAGTAGCCAAAGGAACTTAGAGATTGAGAACCCTATGGCTTTTCCCATGTGGTCTGGAAATAACACCAGGAAGATAACACTGCACTCCATACTAAAGTCTCTAGGCTTGTTGACTCCTACCATACCGCCTCTCTGTGGGATCAGTGTTGTTGTTATTTTCCTCTTTCTGGTCATGCAATTACATGTTAAAGCTATCTGTTAATTGGAAATGCAAAAAGACACCCCTCTATTTTTATATTGTGTGCCCTGTACAATTTAGAGTGGTCTTAGACAAAGTTATTGTCATAACTCACCACCTTCACATCTTCGTTGGTCAATGAGCTGTTTGGAATCCTTCAAGCTGTATCTTAGGTAAAAATATTCTGAACACAAGGTCCTTCAGTTGTGTCTCCAATCTGTGTTAGAGCTGGTATCATCACTCATGACACATCCCTGGGAATTGGTACCAAAATCAAAACACGTTCTCATTAATTCTGTTACACGAATTCCTTCCCCTTTTTCCCCATACGATGTATTACTCTGTGTCTTGCAGTGTGCTCAAAATCAGAATTCCTTATGAATTCAGATAAACACATGTGGGCTTAGTAGACATTGACAAGTAATATGTTTGTCACAGCAAACACTTTCTCAGTTCCCCTGCAAGATGCCAGGCATCCCCAACTCCCCAGTGTCCTCTTAGGCCTTTGACAGCACATTGAAAGATGGGGAAGACCCCTTTCTCAGGGAAGGAAGCAGAGGGGGCAAAGTGAGGGGTCTGCGGGCAGAACTTTTCCCCAGTAGCAGCTGTGATTTTTTTGTGCAGATAAGGAACTATTTATTTGCACTCGTGTGTGTGTGTGTGTGTGTGTGTGTGTGTGTGTTCTGAAGATGCCCAAAACATAGCTTCTACAGTCACTGTAGTGGAAGGATGCAGGGTGATCTTGGACATAGATGTCTGCCTGTCTGAAATAGGCTACTTCATTTGTTTGGAATTACTTCTTTCAATCCTCTAAGATGGGATCATTTTGTTCTACATTCTCAGACATGGACAGGGACATGTGGTGACAGTAGTTTAGCCTCCTGCATTTATTCGTCTAGGCTGTAGGTGGTACCCAGTGGGAGGGATAGAGTTTTCAGGTAGTGAAGCTACTCTCTTGGATCCTGGTGGCAGAGAAGGTGGCAGGTGCTGACATGTTCTTCTCTGGGTTTCAGCTGCTTTGGGTATTGGTTCTCTTGTCTGGCATATGAATGTACCTGTCACTTCTGTTCTGCAGGGCAGTGTGGATCCGTGGGGACCTCCTCCGTTAACTGGAAGATTCTGCACATCCTACCCTAGAGGCCACCCTATGGGTTCCTGTGCACATCCACCTCCTGAACCTTGGTGGCCCTGAGAACCACCTTAAACCCCTCCACCTGCACCCGTTGGTAAGATGATCTGAGCAGTATGAGTTGATTGCAAAGCACATTCATCCAATTTTTGTTGTTGTTGAGTCTTGGGCAAAGTGCAGAGGTGTTACCACAAGGCATTATAATGCAAGAGAAATGTGTCTGCCGCTATCACCACGTTCCTTGAGTTTCTCATGATTGACTTATCATCCTTGTGTCATTTCCCCCACCTTGTGTTGGTACAGGTGTCTCTTGTGGAGATGGAATGGGGCTGTATGCAGAAAAGCAGGCCTAGCGCTTCAGCAGATGTGTGCCATACACAGTCCATGTGCTGGGCGGTGGGAGGCATGAGGCTCCGCCTAACGTATATCCATCCAGTTGAGCCCCCAGTCATCCACAGTTGTTTGAGGAGTTATGAAAACACCTGAACCAGGGCTTTTATGGGTCTTCATCAGAGTTTAAAGAATGGCTCTCCCTTTACCTTGGGATCACCTGAAGCATGTGGGATACCCTGTGCGTGTGATTTGGGATCTGACTGGGCCAAAGAGTTTCAGTTGTTTGAGGAATGAGGTGATGGTTTTTGTTTTTTGTTTTTGTCTCTGCACAGTCTACTCCAATCAAAAGAAACCTTCATCCCTTCTAGGGTCTTTTGCAGATCCAGAATTTGCTCCCGTGATTGACAGCAACCCTGAGTACCAAGAAGGTCTACCAAAAGGACCAAGAAGGACAAGGTAAGTGCCGTGGACATTTTCACTTGTAACTCTTTGGGGAAACCCTCATTTTTCTGTTCAGCACTCTCTCCTGGCATTGTGTCTGTTTTGTGTGTTGTATGATATGTCTGTTTGTTTTTCTTATTTTCCAAATGCTCAACCTTAACCCAAGTGTCTACGGGCTTCTCTATTTTCATTCCGTCAACTCTTTGTGGTAAGTTTAGAAGGCAAACATGGTTAGGGCTGAGGACCTGAGGGCTTTTCCAGTATGTTCCTGGAAATAACCCAAAGATGATGACGCCACACTCCACCTGGAAGTCTTCTGGCATGCCTCCTTTTTTCTGGACCTTCTCAAAGTGGAATCATTGCTTTTGTTGTTACTTCCTGTTCTGTTTCTGTGTAGGAGATAAACGTGTTCAGAAAATCTGTGGTTATCCTTATGGTATGAAAATGCAAAATGCCTTCACTCCAACTTTATTTTTGTATGTATAATTTAGAGTGTTCTTAGACAAAGTAAATTTCATACCCATCAACATTTAGCCTTTTTTTTCTTTTTTCTTGTTCTTTTTTTCCTTTTTTTTTTTTTTTTTTTGTAAATGTGCTGCCGGAATCCCTTCACATGTGCCCTGGGTCTAAATACTCTGAACTATAAGAGGTGACATATTTGTCCTAGAAAACATTCATGGGAACATGAATGGTGAAGAGAGAAAATCCGTTATTACCTGCATCTTAATTCCCCAGTGTGTCCTTCGTTTATGTTCACGTGAGCACATTCTCTTGGGTCCTGTGTCAGTGTTGCAGGTGAAACATGGAAAGGTAAAGCAGAAATGACAGTGCATTTGTGTTAATTCTGTTATCTGGAATTTCAGTTCATTTTTCCAGAGGACACGATTACACTGCAAATTGTACTGTACTAAATCTGAGAAGTACCACTGTATTAAAATAAATTAACTAAGCCTAACTAACATGTATAGGTAACATGTTTCTGTAAGAACATGTTTTTCTAAGTTCTCTCTATGACTCAGGATCCCCATTGCCCCATGTGTCTCTGTGCCCATGGATAGCACTTCCAGAGAGGAGGAGACCCCATTGTCAGCAGAGAAGCAGATTGGGCACAGGCAGGGGCTTAGAGGCAGAGCTTTGAGCCACGAGGGCTATGATTCCATGTGTGGAGACTGGGATTGTCCTTCCTTCTCAATCTGTAGTTCTTCACATACAAATAAGCAGGCTCTGTGGTGGAGGGGGTGAGGGGTGGTGGTTGATCCTGGACTTAGATGGCTTCATATCAGGAATATGCTATTTTATTAATTTACTCCATATTCACTCCACAAAATCCTTTAGGACAAGAGCCCTTGCTGTTCTACATTTGCAGACAAGTTGGGACACTAGTTTCTTCCCATAGCCTCTGTTCCCCGTCCCCAAAGCTCTCAGCAGAACCCAAAGTATGGGTAGAGTTCTTTTGATGCCAATGCTGCCCGCTTGGAACCTGGGGGTGGGGAAGCTGGCAGGAGATTCATTCCATAAATCCTCTAGGACAAGAGCTTGCTGTTCTACATTTGCACACATGTGGGAACACTGGTTTGTCCCCATAGCATCCGTTCCCCACCCCCAAAGCTATAAGTGGAACCCAAAGTATGGGTAGAGATTTTGGCACTGATGCTGCCCTCTTGGAACCTGGTGGTGGGGAAGCTGGCAGGAGATGAGCACTGCTTCTTTGGGTTCCCACTTTTTGCTGGTGTTGGTGCTTTGCTCTGTCCTATGAACATAGCTTTCATTTCTGTTCCGCAGGCCATTATGTATGCAAGAGGGCCTGGTCCTTCCCCAGGATCGCCTTGCAGGCTGTCCCCCATGGACCACCCTTCACCACGAGTCATGGGCTATGGGCCACCTCCCCTCCTCCACCAGCTCCTCCACGTACTCAATTTGGTAAGATGACCTGAACTGGATGAGTGACTGATAAAGCATATTCATCTTCTTCATGATTGACTTTGTGCGAATGAGATGGTTGGGAGGGCTTGGCAATTCAACTGCAAACCTGCCTGAGGACAGTGTCATATAAATCCAAGGTTTCTCAGGACATACGTACAATGGGCTTTGCCATTTCCCTGTAATGAGGTGAACTATAGGTTGCTCTTGTCAAAAAGAAAGAGCATTTTTACACAAAGGCAGACATATCAGCCGTACTGGTGCATATTTTACAGACACAATGTTGTGGGTTCTGTGACAGATGAGACGCACCCCTATCTTTAGGTGCCTCAGGTGTCCTGTGTGAAATGGGGCACGTGTTATATGACACGGAACTTGTGGTCGCCTTAGTGGAAGCAGCAGTGAAGGAATGGGGGAAATGTGAATCACACAGGAATAGAAGGAAAGTTGTGGAAGGCGAGCGGAGTTTGAGGAAGTGCAGAGGGGAGGGTGTTGGGGTCAGTGGTATGGATTTGGAGGCCTTTTGTGACAGGGCCCATGGCCTGGGCAGGGAGCTTGAGGATATCCGCGAAGAACTGCTTCACGGGTTCAAGCACAGTGTACAATGCAGTCATCATCTCTGGAATGCCAAGGTTACCACAGTGCACCCAGTTCCTTATCTAAAAAACAAGGATTGTTGTTTCTCTTGGTTTTCTGAAGGGTCCACACTTGTATGAAGGCATGTCCTGGAGATTTGGTAAATTAAACTTAGTCTTAGGAAACGCTTGTCTGCCGAAGTTTGTGTGTCTCAGTGAGACTAAATGTGTAGGCAAGTTGTAGATCAGCTGTGCCGCTTCCTTGGCCTTCAGCCTGAGTCAGACTTGGTGGGGAACTCAGGGGTGAGGAGGAGCCGCCCCTGCTGAACTCTGGTCACCACACCCATGCGTCTGCTGTCACCACCCTGCCTGCAGGTTTGCGCCTCTGAAACTTCCCTCGCAATCTCCTGAGGCTTTGCCTGTGTTCCTGCTGTGTCAGCTCTAACACCAGCTCTCGGCGGTCATCTCAGAGCCTCAGGTTTGTAATCTGAGAAACAGGGACAATGTTGGTTTCTGAGGTCAGTACGATGAAGAGGTGAGAAGCACTTAAGGAATTTGTAAAATGTATGGGATGAGTGGACACTCACCCTTCTCAGGGTGGAAATGAATGTATCTCCACACAGAAGGTCATCAACAGATGTTCATTCAATTTCATGAAACTAAGAGTGTAATGCCTGAGGCTGAGAGGTTGGCAATCCCTGTTTCAAAAAATACGGCAAAGACCCCTGTGTTTTTTCTTTTAAAATTCAGGTCCTAATTTGCAAAAAAGAAAAAGATAACTGTGATCCTGTGTACATTCAGGAGTCTGTATCTAAGATTTGAAGACAGTCATCTTCCCTTGTAGGTAGACACACAGATGCGGCCACGCAATTAAGTGTTCATCCAAGGCCGCAGATATATTGTTGAAGACATAATGCATAGAGGAGAACACAAGATCCCATTGCAATAACCCCAAATCTCTTTGCCATACGGGAGAACTTGAAGTCTGAAGAGGACCCTGAACTGTGACAAATGGGCTGTGGCGATGTAATATATTTAGAAAAGTTGTCTGATATGTGTATTTGACCGAATTCTTTCCCTGACCAATCCTGTCCCCTCTATTTTGTCTTTCCTCATTTCCCCTGACAAACCCATCACCGTTCTGTCTTTGTGTCAGTACCTGCTTCCGGGAGGACCTACGGTCATTCTATTTTGATGTACACAGTATGACTCCTGTATACACGGTCACAAACAGGTAGAATCTACAGTAATAGGGGCAGAAGATAGGTGACTGTTTGAATTGTATTGACTGCACATGTCCCCCTGGTTCCTTCTGGGGTGGTGGCCACAACCTTCCTCTGGATCTGGTGACAGTTGTGTTCACTCTTCAGTAGATACTCGCAAGCACATGGCACCTGCTAATCACCGTGGTGTGTGGTGATCAGCAGGGCAGCTATCAGTCCCCAGGAAGTGGCTGATTCCTGATTGCAAGACATGGATGAGGGGTCAGCAGTGTCTCTGGTAGAACAGCGAGGAAACCCTGCATTAATCCACATGTTGTGGACTTTTCCCACCTACTCGCTATCTCACAGCACCAATCCAGGTGGGCACTGAGGAAGACTAATGGTGGTAGTTTTGGAGTGAGTCTTATGAGGTCCCATATTCCTCCCAGTGTATTGAGACAGAGCACAAGTGAGGGAGGGGGAGACAGAGAGGGAGACACAGAATCCAAAGCAGGCTTCAGGCTCTGAGCTGTCAGCGCAGAACCGAACGAGAGTCTCAAACTCACAACCCATGAGATCATGACCTGAGCCGAAGTCAGACGCTTAACCGACTGAGCCACCTGGGTGCCCCTCCTCCCACTGTTTCCTTAGTGACAGATGGGTAGGACAGAGTTCAGTGACATGATACTGTTCCTCCCTCACCTCCAAGGAGGATTTGGTTGTAAGCATCTGGCTCTTTCTGGGTCCTCAAAGCCCATGCATTCTGCCACAGAGCCCCTGACGCCTGCAGGGCCCTTCTTCCTCCCAGGTTGCAGAGGCAACCAGCCCTCCAGCAACATTAGGGACATGGCTGGGCCATCAAGGGGTCAAGGCCTGGCTGTCCACACGCTTCCCAGGAGTGGCTTGGAACAGCAATGCTGCAGTAAAGGTCAGCATGAGCTGCTTCTGTAAACAGGATTCTCACCCACTTCGATCAGGGCCTGCGCTAAAACATGACAGGAGAGAGGGGGACACAGGATATGTGGTGCCCTGCTTCCTGGACAGGGCTGCACAGAGCAGAAAGCTGAGGGCCTGTGGAGAGGAAGAGGAAGAGACAGGCAAGGAGAGAGGCACTGAGTCAGCGATGGGGGAATTGGGCATGTCTGAGAAAGTGAGACGAAGAAACAGAGGGAGACAGGAGTAGAGAGAAGCAGAGACAGAGGAGGCAAAGAGGAGAGGATGGAGCTGGTCACGGTGTGTGGAGAGGGTGATGGGCCATGCAGGCGGGGGCTCTGTGAAGATGCTCTTAGTGTTGGGGGCAGAAAGAGTAGAATACCCGGGCATGACAGTTCCATGAGTACAAGGCTCCAACCTCACTGCGGCATGCTCTGTAGAGGCCATTGCCCCTGGGAAGATGGGTCCCCCCTCATTTTGCCTGGCATGTTGGGACCCAGTCTCAGGATCGGTCATGGAGAGAGATGGCTTGAATCAGAGTGTGCAGCTCATCAGCAGGTGAAGTCCAGAGTGTGCCCGATGGGGAGGAAACTATGATCTGTCTCCCCGCCCTCCCCCAATCCCTGCTCCATTCCCCCTGCTTGAGCATGACCTTCCTTATGTTCCAAAACCAGGAGTCAGGCATTGTGCTGCCCCCAGAGCCTGCAGCCTGGAACTTGCAACGATGGATTATTGCCCTCAACCGAAAGTATTTTAGAATAAGGTCCGTATTCTCCTTCTGGAACTAGTTACGTGCAACATGATAGTGCATTGCTATTCTTACATCTACTGATGATCTCTGGATTCTGGATTTTAAGTGAGGAGTTTAAAATGCCACAGCTGGAGCCAGAGGGAAGATGGCGGCGTAGGAGGACGCTGGGCTCACCGCGCGTCCTGCTGATCACTTAGATTCCACCTACACCTGCCTAAAGAACCCAGAAAACCGCCAGAGGATTAGCAGAACGGAGTCTCCAGAGCCAAGCGCAGACGAGAGGCCCACGGAAGAGGGTAGGAAGGGCGGCGAGGCGGTGCGCGCTCCACGGACTGGCGGGAGGGAGCCGGGGCGGAGGGGCGGCTCCCGGCCAAGCAGAGCCCCCGAGTCTGGCTGGCAAAACCGGAGGGGCCGGATGGACTGTGTTCCGACAGCAAGCGCGACTTAGCGTCTGGGAGGTCATAAGTTAAGAGCTCTGCTCCGAAAGCGGGAAGGCTGGAGGACAAAGGGAGGGAGAGTTGCTGAGTCCCCGGACGACAGAGCTCAGCTTGGCGGGGGACAAAGGCGCTCGCCAGTGCCATCTCCCCCGCCCATCCCCCAGCCAAAATCCCAAAGGGAACCAGTTCCTGCCAGGGAACTTGCTCGCTCCGAGCAAACACCCAACTCTGTGCTTCTGCGGAGCCAAACCTCCGGCAGCGGATCTGACTCCCTCCCACTGCCACAGGGCCCCTCCTGAAGTGGATCACCTAAGGAGAAGCGAGCTAAGCCTACCCCTCCTGCCCCCGTGCACCTTGCCTACCCACCCCAGCTAATACACCAGATCCCCAGCACCACAAGCCTGGCAGTGTGCAAGTAGCCCAGACGGGCCACGCCACCCCACAGTGAATCCCGCCCCTAGGAGAGGGGAAGAGAAGGCACACACCAGTCTGACTGTGGCCCCAGCGGTGGGCTGGGGGCAGACATCAGGTCGGACTGCGGCCCCGCCCACCAACTCCAGTTATACACCACAGCACAGGGGAAGTGCCCTGCAGGTCCTCACCACTCCAGGGACTATCCAAAATGACCAAACGGAAGAATTCCCCTCAGAAGAATCTCCAGGAAATAACAACAGCCAATGAGCTGATCAAAAAGGATTTAAATAATATAACAGAAAGTGAATTTAGAATAATAGTCATAAAATTAATCGCTGGGCTTGAAAACAGTATAGAGGACAGCAGAGAATCTCCTGCTACAGAGATCAAGGGACTAAGGAACAGTCACGAGGAGCTGAAAAGCGCTTTAAACGAAATGCAAAACAAAATGGAAACCACGACGGCTCGGATTGAAGAGGCAGAGGAGAGAATAGGTGAACTAGAAGATAAAGTTATGGAAAAAGAGGAAGCTGAGAGAAAGAGAGATAAACAAATCCAGGAGTATGAGGGGAAAATTAGAGAACTAAGTGATACACTAAAAAGAAATAATATACGCATAATTGGTATCCCAGAGGAGGAAGAGAGAGGGAAAGGGGCTGAAGGGGTACTTGAAGAAATTATAGCTGAGAACTTCCCTGAACTGGGGAAGGAAAAAGGCATTGAAATCCAAGAGGCACAGAGAACTCCCTTCAGACGTAACTTGAATCGATCTTCTGCACGACATATTATAGTGAAACTGGCAAAATACAAGGATAAAGAGAAAATTCTGAAAGCAGCAAGGGATAAACGTGCCCTCACATATAAAGGGAGACCTATAAGACTCGTGACTGATCTCTCTTCTGAAACTTGGCAGGCCAGAAAGGCTTGGCACGATATCTTCAGTGTGCTAAACAGAAAAAATATGCAGCCGAGAATCCTTTATCCAGCAAGTCTGTCATTTAGAATAGAAGGAGA
The DNA here is from genome assembly GCF_024362965.1 of Panthera pardus. Lineage (NCBI taxonomy): Eukaryota > Metazoa > Chordata > Mammalia > Carnivora > Felidae > Panthera > Panthera pardus. The sequence goes on from NW_026527013.1 coordinate 37,071,577, forward strand.
GATAAAGGTCTTCCTAAACAAACAAAAACTGAAGGAATTTGTCACCACTAAACCAGCCCTACAAGAGATCCTAAGGGGGATCCTGTGAGACAAAGTACCAGAGACATCACTACAAGCATAAAACATACAGACATCACAATGACTCTAAACCCGTATCTTTCTATAATAACACTGAATGTAAATGGATTAAATGCGCCAAACAAAAGACATAGGGTATCAGAATGGATAAAAAAACAAGACCCATCTATTTGCTGTCTACAAGAGACTCATTTTAGATCTGAGGACACCTTTAGATTGAGAGTGAGGGGATGGAGAACTATTTATCATGCTCCTGGAAGCCAAAAGAAAGCTGGAGTAGCCATACTTATATCAGACAAACTAGACTTTAAATTAAAGGCTGTAACAAGAGATGAACAAGGGCATTATATAATAATTACAGGGTCTATCCATCAGGAAGAGCTAACAATTATAAATGTCTATGCGCCGAATACCGGAGCCCCCAAATATATAAAACAATTACTCATAAACATAAGCAACCTTATTGATAAGAATGTGGTCATTGCAGGGGACTTTAACACCCCACTTACAGAAATGGATAGATCATCTAGACACACAGTCAATAAAGAAACAAGGGCCCTGAATGATACATTGGATCAGATGGACTTGACAGATATATTTAGAACTCTGCATCCCAAAGCAACAGAATATACTTTCTTCTCGAGTGCACATGGAACATTCTCCAAGATAGATCATATACTGGGTCACAAAACAGCCCTTCATAAGTTTACAAGAATTGAAATTATACCATGCGTACTTTCAGACCACAATGCTATGAAGCTTGAAATCAACCACAGGAAAAAGTCTGGAAAACCTCCAAAAGCATGGAGGTTAAAGAACACCCTACTAACGAATGAGTGGGTCAACCAGGCAATTAGAGAAGAAATTAAAAAATATATGGAAACAAACGAAAATGAAAATACAACAATCCAAACGCTTTGGGACGCAGCGAAGGCAGTCCTGAGAGGAAAATAGATTGCAATCCAGGCCTATCTCAAGAAACAAGAAAAATCCCAAATACAAAATCTAACAGCACACCTAAAGGAAATAGAAGCAGAACAGCAAAGGCAGCCTAAACCCAGCAGAAGAAGAGAAATAATAAACATCAGAGCAGAAATAAACAATATAGAATCTAAAAAAACTGTAGAGCAGATCAACGAAACCAAGAGTTGGTTTTTTGAAAAAATAAACAAAATTGACAAACCTCTAGCCAGGCTTCTCAAAAAGAAAAGGGAGATGACCCAAATAAATAAAATCATGAATGAAAATGGATTTATTACAACCAATCCCTCAGAGATACAAACAATTATCAGGGAATACTATGAAAAATTATATGCCAACAAATTGGACAACCTGGAAGAAATGGACAAATTCCTAAACACCCACACGCTTCCAAAACTCAATCAGGAGGAAATAGAAAGCTTGAACAGACCCATAACCAGCGAAGACATTGAATCGGTTATCAAAAATCTCCCAACAAATAAGAGTCCAGGACCAGATGGCTTCCCAGGGGAGTTCTACCAGACGTTTAAAGCAGAGATAATACCTATCCTTCTCAAGCTATTCCAAGAAATAGAAAGGGAAGGAAAACTTCCAGACTCATTCTATGAAGCCAGTATTACTTTGATTCCTAAACCAGACAGAGACCCAGTAAAAAAAGAGAACTACAGGCCAATATCCCTGATGAATATGGATGCAAAAATTCTTAATAAGATACTGGCAAATCGAATTCAACGGCATATAAAAAGAATTATTCACCATGATCAAGTGGGATTCATTCCTGGGATGCAGGGCTGGTTCAACATTCGCAAATCAATCAACGTGATACATCACATTAACAAAAAAAAAGATAACCATATGATCCTGTCAATCGATACAGAAAAGGCCTTTGACAAAATCCAGCACCCTTTCTTAATAAAAACCCTTGAGAAAGTCGGGATAGAAGGAACATACTTAAAGATCATAAAAGCCATTTATGAAAAGCCCACAGCTAACATCATCCTCAATGGGGAAAAACTGAGAGCTTTTTCCCTGAGATCAGGAACACGACAGGGATGTCCACTCTCACCGCTGTTGTTTAACATAGTGTTGGAAGTGCTAGCATCAGCAATCAGACAACAAAAGGAAATCAAAGGCATCAAAATTGGCAAAGATGAAGTCAAGCTTTCGCTTTTTTGCAGATGACATGATATTATACATGGAAAATCCGATAGACTCCACCAAAAGTCTGCTAGAACTGATACATGAATTCAGCAAAGTTGCAGGATACAAAATCAATGTACAGAAATCAGTTGCATTCTTATACACTAACAATGAAGCAACAGAAAGACAAATCAAGAAACTGATCCCATTCACAATTGCACCAAGAAGCATAAAATACCTAGGAATAAATCTAACCAAAGATGTAAAAGATCTGTATGCTGAAAACTATAGAAAGCTTATGAAGGTAATTGAAGAAGATTTAAAGAAATGGAAAGACATTCCCTGTTCATGGATTGGAAGAATAAATATTGTCAAAATGTCAATACTACCCAAAGCTATCTATACATTCAATGCAATCCCAATCAAAATTGCACCAGCATTCTTCTCGAAACTAGAACAAGCAATCCTAAAATTCATATGGAACCACAAAAGGCCCCGAATAGCCAAAGTAATTTTGAAGAAGAAGACCAAAGCAGGAGGCATCACAATCCCAGACTTTAGCCTCTACTACAAAGCTGTAATCATCAAGACAGCATGGTATTGGCACAAAAACAGACACATAGACCAATGGAATAGAATAGAAACCGCAGAACTAGACCCACAAATGTATGGCCAACTCATCTTTGACAAAGGAAAGAACATCCAATGGAAAAAAGACAGTCTCTTTAACAAATGGTGCTGGGAGAACTGGACAGCAACATGCAGAAGGTTGAAACTAGACCACTTTCTCACACCATTCACAAAAATAAACTCAAAATGGATAAAGGACCTGAATGTGAGACAGGAAACCATCAAAACCTTAGAGGAGAAAGCAGGAAAAGACCTCTCTGACCTCAGCCGTAGCAATCTCTTACTCGGCACATCCCCAAAGACAAGGGAATTAAAAGCAAAAGTGAATTACTGGGACCTTATGAAGATAAAAAGCTTCTGCACAGCAAAGGAAACAACCAACAAAACTAAAAGGCAACCAACGGAATGGGAAAAGATATTTGCAAATGACATATCGGACAAAGGGCTAGTATCCAAAATCTATAAAGAGCTCACCAAACTCCACACCTGAAAAACAAATAACCCAGTGAAGAAATGGGCAGAAAACATGAATAGACACTTCTCTAAAGAAGACATCCGGATGGCCAACAGGCACATGAAAAGATGTTCAACGTCGCTCCTTATCAGGGAAATACAAATCAAAACCACACTCAGATATCACCTCACTCCAGTCAGAGTGGCCAAAATGAAGAAATCAGGAGACTATAGATGCTGGTGAGGATGTGGAGAAACGGGAACCCTCTTGCACTGTTGGTGGGAATGCAAATTGGTGCAGCCACTCTGGAAAGCAGTGTGGAGGTTCCTCAAAAAATTAAAAATAGACCTACCCTATGACCCAGCAATAGCACTGCTAGGAATTTACCCAAGGGATACAGGAGTTACTGATGCATAGGGGCACTTGTACCCCAATGTTTATAGCAGCACTCTCAACAAGAGCCAAATTATGGAAAAAGCCTAAATGTCCATCAACTGATGAATGGATAAAGAAATTGTGGTTTATATACACAATGGAATACTACGTGGCAATGAGAAAAAATGAAATATGGCCTTTTGTAGCAACGTGGATGGAACTGGAGAGTGTGATGCTAAGTGAAATAAGCCATAGAGAGAAAGACAGATACCATATGGTTTCACTCTTATGTGGATCCTGAGAAACGTAACAGAAACCCATGGGGGAGGGGAAGGAAAAAAAAAAAAAAAGAGGTTAGAGTGGGAGAGAGCCAAAACATAAGAGACTGTTAAAAACTGAGAACAAACTGAGGGTTGATGGGGGTGGGAGGGAGGGCAGGGTGGGTGATGGGTATTGAGGAGGGCACCTTTTGGGATGAGCACTGGGTGTTGTATGGAAACCAATTTGACAATAAATTTCATGAAAAAAATAAATAAAAAAAATTGCTATATAGAAACAAAATAAAAAATAAAAAATAAATAAAATAAAATGCCACAGCCTTCTCTTACATGAAAGAAGAAACCTATGTCTTCACCCAGACTTCCTCTGATTGCGAAGACATGGCAATTATTATTTGAAGGCTCAATTGTCTACCAATGAGTTTTAGGGAAATTATTTCATCTATCTTCATCCTTAAAGCACTTTTCATTGAAAATATTACCCATATAAAGGCAGGAAATTTATAACAGATGTGTGGCTCCCTCTAGATGTGCATTCTGACCTTGTCACATTTGTGTCCTCACAGACATTATTGACAACTTGAAAAATAAGCTCTCAACACCAAGATGGTGACATTAGAGAATGTGGTATAAAGGGAATTTCATATGTTCTCAATTAGAAATAATTTTTGGGGTGCCTGGGTGGCTCAGTCGGTTGGGCGTCCGACTTCAGCTCAGGTCACGATCTCGGGGTCCATGAGTTCGAGCCCCGCATCGGGCTCTGGGCTGATGGCTCGGAGCCTGGAGCCTGCTTCCGATTCTTTGTCTCCCTCTCTCTCTGCTCCTCCCCCGTTCATGCTCTGTCTCTCTCTGTCTCAAAAATAAATAAACGTTAAAAAAAATTAAAAAAAATAATTTTTAATAGTGAAGGAGAAATTAAAAATATTCTCATTTTTAATTGAATATAATAGACTCATTATGTTGTATTAATTTCAGGAATATATCATAGTGATTCCGTGTGTATACATTATGCTCTCCAAAGCATGCAACGCTTTCTTACAGGATTGACGCTATTCTATGGGCTGTACCTTGGATCCCAATGACTTATTCATTCCATAGCTGGGAGCCTGTATCTCTTTCTCAGAGGTGTCAACTTTTTTATTTAACCCAAGTATTTTGGTGCTAAACACCATAACCTGTAGGTCAGCATGTGTCAATTTGCAGTCTGTATTTCTGCGAATGCTGCTTGAAGCATTACACATGATATCATTACGTCAATAAATTCGGTTTCATTCTGCACTCGGTAAAAAGGAGAAAGAAAAGGTTTCTTTGTGTCCCAAGCCCTTCGCTAAGACCCTTCCTGACCAGGAGAACAGGCTTCACTGGACCAGCTGCACTCTCAGTACTTCCAGCTGAGCAGCCATGGCCTTGAGCATTGCAGGAATTCCCACGGCGGCCGGCAGAGGGCGCGCACGCACCACGCCCAGGGAGGGGCCGGGCCTCTGCGTGGACAGTGATGGCCTGAGAAGGCGCCCACTAGGCCTTTCTGATCCAGGGCGCCCCGGAGCTGGAAAGGCTTCCTTGCTTCTGAGGACCCAGTGCCTCTGAGTGTGGGCAAAGAGCCAGAGCTGCGTTTCCAGCAGGTTCCGCCCCCGGGCCTGGGGGAGACCCTGGAGGCTTCGCAGCCCTTTGGAGTCTCCTAGGTGGTGGGGCTGAGTCCCCAGGCGGGGGAGGCAGGACCTGGGCGGCTTCCCTGGAAGCGCGGGTGGTCGGTTGGCGGCACAGTCCCTCGCTTTTTCTGGGCTGTTCCGTGGTTTGTTCCTCATTTCCCCTGCCGGTATTTCCCTGGAGGATCCGTGGATTCAGGGGGTCCCGTGACGCCACGTCAGAGAGGCTGGGCTTGGTTTGTTCCAGGTTCAGGCTTGTTTCGGGGGAGAAATCGTGACACAAATTCGGAGGAACAGGAGCTGCATTCAGTTGGGAAGTGAAGCCGCCAAATGTTGACTCTCAGGACCTTCTAAAAGAATGAGCTGGGACCCAGCTCATTTTCATAATTTGAAAATATTAGCCAAGGTGCTTACAGTAAAGTCAAACAGATGTGTAGCTCCCTGTAAGTTGCATGCGACTTTGTCACTTATGTGTCCATCAAAGATATTATTAGTGACTTTCCAGAGAAGCTCTCAACATCAAGATGGTGATGTTAGAGAATGTGGGATAAATGGAATTTCACAGAGTCCAAATTAGGCATGATTTTTAAAAAATTTTTAATGTTTATTTTTTCTTTTTTTCATAGAGCGGGAGCTGCGGAGGGGGTAGAGAGAGAGAGGGAGACACCGAATCTGAGGCAGACTCCAGGCTCTGAGCTGTCAGCGCAGAGTCTGATGTGGGGCTCTAACTCATGGACTGTAAGATCATGATCCGAGTCGAGGTCGGATGCTTAACTGACTAAGCCACCCAGGCACCCCAGGAATGATTTTTTTAATGGCAAAGAAGGAGAAGTTAAAAATAGTGTAAAGGATGTCGATTATTTATTGAAATATTGTTGACACATTTGTTGTATTAGTTTTAGGCATAAAGTGTAGTCATTCCATATGTCTATAAATTATGTTGTACTTAACCACAAGTGTAGCTATCATGTGAAAGCATGCAACATTATTATTACAGGATTGACTCCATTCCATTGGCTGTACCTTGTAGCCCTAGGACTTATTCATTCCATAGCTGAGTCGCCAGAGAGAAGCTGCCTTGTTGCAGTGAGTGTTGAGGAGAGGGCCCTGGGTGGCTTCCCTGGGCACTGGTCAGTCGATCAGCAGCACAGGCCCTTGCATTTTCCGGGCTGTTCCCATGTTTCATTCCTCACTTTCCCAGACAGTATTTGAAGATGTATTTTGCTAAAGGACCTGTGGATCGAGGGGTCTCACGACATCACATCATGGATGCTGTGGATGGTTTATTCCAGATTCAGGCTTGTTTCCGGGGAGAAATCCTAACAGAAACTCAGAAGACCGGGAGCTGCATTCAGTTAGGGTGTGAATACATGAAATATTCGTCTCAGGACCTTCTAGAAGAATGAGCTGGGACCCACTTTCTGACTCTTGCTGGAACCAGAGACCGAGGTAAGGGCACATACTGTCCCCCACATCATACATGCTTTTATAAGTTTTCATGGTTATTTTTCCAACCTAGTGAAGTGATTGTAAACTACAGAAAACCTGGTAGGTAGGTGTCATTAACCTTATGTTATTTTTTAGTTCAAATTCCAGGTGGTAAAGATAGAGTGTAATATTAGTTTCAGGTGTAAATATAGAGCAACACTTCCACACGTCACTGGGTGCTCATCCCAGGTGCACGTCTTAATCCCCATCACCTCTTTCATCCATTTCTGCCCCCCTCATCCCACTGTGGAAACCCTCAGTTTGTTTCCTAGTTAAGAGTATGTTTGTTTGTCTCTGTCTCCTCCCCCCTCCCGCCCCCTTTATTTTTTTTATTTCCATGTGTTAGTGAAATCACCTGGTATTTGTCTTTCTCTGACAGGCATATTTCACCCAGCATAACATTCTCTCGCTCCATCCACCTCGTGGCAAATGACAAGATTTCATTTTTTTCCGGCGAAATAATGTTTCATTCCAGATACTACATCTCAATTTATTCATCAGTTGATGGAAACTTGGGCAGTTTCCATAATTTGGCTGTTGTAGATAATGCTGCTTTCAACATCAGGGTGCATGTATCCCTTTGAAGGATTATTTTTGTATTCTCTATGTAAATACGTCGTAGTGAAATTGCTGGATCGTAAGGTAGTTCTATTTTGAATTTTTTGAGGAATCTCCATGATGTTGTCCAGAGTGGCTGCACCAGTTTGCATTCCTACCAACGGTGCAAGAGGTTTCCTCTTTCCCCACATCCTTGGCAACACATGTGGTTTCGTCATTCATTGATTTTAGTCATTCTGACAGATGTGATGAGTTATTTCATTGTACTTTTGAACTATATTTCCCGGAAGATCAGTATTGTTGAGCATCTTTTCATGTGTCTATTGGCTATCTGTATGTCTTCTTTGGGAAAATATCTATTTGTGTCCTCTGCCCATTTTTAATTGGAATTCTCATTCTTTGGGTGTGTATAATTATATATTTTGGACACTAGCCTTTATCAGATGTCTTTTGCAAATATCATCAGGCTGTAGGTTGTGTTTTAGTTTTGTTGAGTATTTCCTTGGTGACAGAAGCTTTTAATTTTTATGAAGTCCCATTCTTTTTGCTTGTGTTTCCCTTACCTCAGGAGATATATCAGCAAAGACGTGTGTACAGCCATTGTCAAAGAAGATACTGCCTGTGTTATCCTCTGGGATTTATATGGTTTCGGGTTTCACACGTAGGTCTTTATCCATGTTGGATTTATTTTTGTGTATGTTCTAAGAAAGTGGTCTGTTGTTGTTTTGTTTTGTGTTGCAAGTTGCTGTCTAGTTTTTCCAAAACAATATGTTGAGGAGACAGGTTTTTTTTAAGTGTATTTATTTATTTTTGAGAGAGAGAGAGCATGTAGAAGAGGGGCAGAGAGAAATGAGAGAGAGAATCCCACGCAGGCTCTACATTGTCAGTGCAGAGCCTGACACGGGTTTCAAACTGATGAACGCTGAGATCATGACCTGAGCAGAATGCAAAATTAGATGCTTCCGTGACTGAGCCACTCATGTGCCTCAAGACTATCTTTTTTTTCTATTGGATAGTCTTTCCTGCTTTGTTGAGGATTAATTGACCATATAGATGTGAATTCATCTCTGGGTTTCCATTCTATTGATTTATGTGTCTGTGTGTTCCTGTTTTCTTTCTTTCTTTCTTTCTTTCTTTCTTTCTTTCTTTCTTTCTTTCTTTCTTTCTTTCTTTCTTTCTTTCTTTCTTTCTTTTTTGTTTTTGCCAGTACAGTGTTCTCATCACTACAGGTTTGTAATATAACCTAAAGTCTGGAATTGTGAGGTCTCCAGCTTTGCTTTTCTTCTTCAAGTTTGTTTTGGCTGTCTGGGGTCTTTTGTCGTTCCATACAAATTTGGGGATTACTTGTTCTAGTTCTGTGACAAATGTTTCGTTAGGGTGATAGGGATTCATTACATGTGTAGATTGTTTTGAGGAGTGTAGACATTTTAACAGTATTTGTTCTTCTCATCCATGAACATGAAATGTATTCTCATTTCTTTGTGTCCTCTTCCATTTTTTTCATCAGTGTTTCATAGCCTTTAGAGTATAGGTCTTTCACCTCTTTGGTTGGGTTTATTCCTGGTGTGTTGTGGTACTTGGTGCACCTGTCAATGGGATTGATTCCTTACTTTCTCTTTCTGTTAATCCATGATTCATCTATAGAAACGCAATGGATTTCTGTACATTGATTTCTGTATATTGTGACTTGTGAAACTCATGTATCACTTCTAGCAATTTTTATGGGGGTCTTTCATGTTTTTTATAGAGAGCCTCATGTCAGTTACAAATAGCGAACGTTCCACTACTTCCTTGCCGATTTGGTGCCTCTTATTTCTTTTTGTTGTCTGATTGCTGTGGCTAGGATTTCCAATACTGTGTGGAGTAACAGTGGTGTGAGGGGTCATCCCTGCCTTGTTGCTGACCTTCGAGGAAAAGCTTTCAGTTTTTCCCCATTGAGGATGAGATTAGCTGTGGGATTTTCACAGGTGGGCTTTACTATGTGCAGGTAGGTTGAGTCTCAATCTACTTTGCTGAGGGTTTTTGTCATGAATGGATGTGACATTTTGTCAACTGCTTTTCCTGCATCTGTGGAAAGCATCATCTTGTTCTTATCCTTTCTACTATTACTGTGGTGCATCATGTTGATTGATCTATGAATGTGGAACCACCCTTGCAGTCCAGGAGTATATCCCACTTGATTATGGTCAATGATTCTATTAATATATTGCTGACTTTAAAAGTTTGAATGTATTTTCATGAGAATTTCTGCATACATACTCATCAGGCTATTGGTCTGCAGTTTTATTTAAAACAAATTCTAAATATATTTTTAAATGTTTATTCATTTACTTAGAGTACATAAAAGTGAGGGAGGGCAGAGGGATGGGAGAGAGAGAATCCTGAGCATGCTCCACACTGTCAGCGCAGGGTCCAATGTGGGACTTGAACCCAGGAACTGCAAGATAATGACCTAATCTGAGGTTAAGACTTGGACAGTCAACCAACCGAGTCACCCAGGGACCCCTGCAGTTTTCTGCTTTAGGGGAGTCTTTATCTGGCTTTGGTATCAGGGTAATGATGGCCTGATGACATGAATTGGTAAGTTCTCCTTTTTTATTTTTTGTAATAATTCGAGAAGAATAGATATCACCCCTTCTTTAAATGTTTGGTAGAATTCATCAGTGAAGCCAGCTGGCCCTGAACTCTTCTTGTGTTGGGGGAGATATTTTTTTTATTACTGATTCAGTTTCTTTCTGGTTTCAGATTTTATGTATCTTCCTGTTTCAGGTTTGGTAGTTTATGTGTTTCGAGGAATTTATCCATATTTCTCAGAGTGTCCAATTTGTTGCCTATAGTTTTCCCTAATATTATCTTCTAACTGTATTTCTGTGTTGTGGACTGTTATTTCTCCTGTCTTATTTGTGATTTTATTGATTTGAGTCCTTCCTCTCTTCTTTGTGAAAAGTCTGCCTAGGAGGTTTTCAAGTTGATTCCTGTTTTTAAAGAACCAGCCCCTGGTTTCACTGATTTGGTCTAGTGTTTTTCTAGTTTCTATTATCACTTATGTCTGCCTTAATCTTTATTATTTCCTTCTTTCTGCCGTCTTTAGGCTTGCATTGTCCTTTTTCTCATTCCTTTGGTTGTTAAGTTTCCATTGTTTGAGATTTTTCTGGCTCTGTCAGGTAGGCTTGTATTGCTATATATACTTCCATCTTAGACTGCTTTTGCCTCATTCCAAAGGTTTTTACCAGTGCATCTTCATTTTCATTTTCATTTTCATTTGTTTCAGTGTATTTTCTCATTGATTTCCTGGTTGACCCATTCGTTTCGTAGCATGTTGTTTAACCACCCTTTATTTGTGGCCTTTATTCACTTTTTCTTTCTTTCTTTCTTTCTTTCTTTCTTTCTTTCTTTCTTTCTTTCTTTCTTTCGTGTGGATGACTTCAAGTTTCCTAGTTTTGTGGTCAGAAAAGATGCTTGGTCTGATCTCTGTCTTTGGGTACCTGTGGAGGCCTGATTTGGGACCTAGAATGTGATCGATTCTGGAGAATGTCCCATGTGCACTTGAAAAAAATGTGCATTCTGCCATTTTAGTATGGGGTGTTCTGAATATATCTGTTAAACCCATCTGGTCCAGTGTGTCATTCAAAGCCATTGTTTCCTTGTTGATTTTCTGCTCAGAGGTTCTGTCTGTTGATGTGAGTGAAGTGTTAAAGACTTCTACCATCCTTACATTATTACAAATGAGTTTCTTTACATTTGTTAATTGTTTTATATATTCAGTGATTGTATGTTGGGTGCATAAAAATTTACAATCGTTGGATCTTCTTGTTTGGTTGTCCCCTTTATTATGAGACAGTGTCCGTCTTCATCTCTTGTTACAGCTTTATTTTTTTAAATTTAAGCTTTAGTTGACGTACAGTGCATGATTGGTTTCGGGAGTAGAATTTAGTGATTCATCAGTTACATACAACGCCCAGTGCTCATCACAACAAGTGCCCTCCTTAATACCCATCCCCCACCCATCTCCCTCCATCAACCCTCAGTTTTTGCTCTATCATTAAGAGACTCATATGGTTTGTTACCACTCTTCTCTTTTACTGCCCCTTCCCATGTTTTCATCTGTTTTGTTTCTTAAATTCCACACGAGTGAAATCATATATTTGTCTTTCTCTGATTGATATATTTCACTTAGCACAATACATTCTGGCTCTATTCACATCATTGCAGTTGGCAACATTTCATTCTTTTTGATGGCTGAGTAATATTCCATTTCATTTATATCTGCATTATATATATGTATGTATATACATATATATGTATGTATGTGTATACATATATACACACACACACACACACACCTACCCCACACCTCCTTTATACCTCATCGGTTGATGGACATTTGGGCTTTCTCCATAGTTTGGCTATTGTTGATAATGCTGGTATAGATATTGGGTGCATGCAATTTCACTATTAGGTATTTATCCAAAGGGTACAAAAATACAGTCTTGGTTTTAGAGTTTATTTTTCCTGATAGAAGTATTGCTACTGGCTTTCTTTTGACATTATTGGCATGAGAAATATTTCTTCATTCCCTCCCTTTAAGTCTGCAGATGAGTTTAGGTCCAAATAAGGCTTTGTAGGCAGCATCTAGATAGGTCTTGTTGTGTGTTTGTTTGTTTGTTTGTTTGCTTGCTTGCTTTTTTTTCCTCTTGTCTATTCTGACACCCTACCCGATGTCTTTTGATTGGAGCATTTAGTCCAATTACATTCAGAGTAATTATTGATAGATATATACTTAGTGCCATTTTATTAGTTTTTTTGCCATTGTTCCTTGATGTTTTCTCTGATCCTTTGTTGTCTGTATGACTTTTGGTCTTTCATTTCCACTCAAAGAGTCTTATATAAATATTCTTTTCTTTTGACTCCTATTACATTTATTTATTTATTTTTAATATTTATTTATTTATTTTTAAGTTCAAGCCCAAGTTAGTTATCTTATAGTGGAATACAGTTTCAGGAGTAGAATTTAGTGATCCATCAAGTACAAAAAATACCCAGTCCTCATCCCAAGTGACCCCCCTCATGCCCATCACCCATTTAGCCCATTCCCCTATTCATTAACCCTCCAGGAACCTTGCGTTCGTTCTCTATATTTAAGAGTCTCTTATCGTTTGACTCCCTCTGTGTGTCTTATTTCTGCTTTCCTCTCACTATGTTTATCACTTTTATTTCTTAAATTCCACAGATGAGAGAAATCATATGATGTGTGTCTTTCTCTGACATATTTTGCTTAGCATAATAGAGTCCAGTTCCATCCATGTTGTTGCAAATAGCAGTTTTCATTCTTTTTGATCACTGAGTAATATTCTACTATATCAGTATACCACATCTTCTTCATCCATTCATCAGTCAGTGGTCATTTGGGCTCTTTGCATAATTTAGCTTTTTTTGGTAATGCTTCTGTAAACATTGGAGTGCATGTGCCACTTCGAGTCAGCGTTTGTGTATCCCTTGGATAAATACCTAGTAGTGCAATTGCTGGGTCATTGTGTAGTTCTATTTTTAGTTTTTGTGATAAATCTCCATACTATTGTCCAGAGTAGCTACACCAGTTTTCATTCCCACCAGCATTGCCAAAGGGTTCCCTTTCTCTGCATCCTTGCCAGCACGTGTCATTGCCTGAGGTGTTAATTTTAGCCATTCTGATAGGTGTGAGGGGATATCTCCTTGTGGTTTTGATTTGTATTTCAGTGATGACGAGTGAGGTTGAGCAACTTTTCATGTGTGACCAATCTGGATGTCTTCTTTGTTAAAGTGTCTCTTCATGTCTTTTGCCCATGTCTTCATTGGATTATTTGTTTTTTGGGTGTTGAGTTTGATAATTCTTTATAGATTTTGGATATTAACCTCTTATGTGATATGTCACTTGCAAATATCTACTCCCATTTCATTCAGCTGCCTTTTAGTTTTGCTGATTGTGTCCTCTGCTGTGCAGAAGCTTTTTATCTTGAGGTCCCAATAGTTCATTTCTGTTTTTGTTTCCCTTGCTTCTGGGGACACGACAAGCAAGAAGTTGCTGTGGCCAGGATCAAAGAGGTAGGTTGCCTGTTTTCTCGTCTAGGATTTGGATGGTTTCCTGTCTTACATTTAGATCTTTCATCCATTTTGAGGTTGCGTGTGTATGGTTTCAGAACATGGTTCACGTTCATTCTTCTCACTCTCCACTTTTCCCAGTGCCATTTGCTGAAGAGACTCTTTTTGTCCATTGGATATTCTTCCCAGCTTTGTCAGAGATGAGTCGGCCATATGTTTGAGGGTCCACTTCTGGGTTCCCTATTCTGTTCCATTGATCTATGTGTCTGTTTTTGTGTCCGTACCATACTATCTTGATGATTACAGACTTGTAATACATGATAAAGTCCAGAATTGTGATGGCTCCCGCTTTGGTCTTCTTCTTCAAGATTACTTTGGGTATTCAGGGTCTTTTGTGGTTCCATACAAATTTTAGGATTGCTTGTTCTAGCTTCGAGAAGAGTGCTGGTGCAATTTTGATTGGGATTGCATTGAATGTGTCGATAGCTTTGGGTATTATTGACATTTTATCAGTATTTGTTCTTCCAATCCATGAGCATGGAATGTTTTTCCATTTCTTTCCATTTTCTTTTTCTGTCTTCAATTTCTTTCATAGACGTTCTGTTGTTTTTTCTTTTAATTTTGTTAATGTTTATTTTTGAGAGAGAGAGCAAGAGAGAGAGAGAGACAGAGCACATGAGCAGGGGAGGGGTAGAGAGAAGAGGGAGACACAGAATCTGAAACAGGCTCTGGGCTCCAAGCTGTCCGCACAGAACCCAATGTGGGGCTCGAACCCACAAACTGGGGAATAATGACCTGAGGTGACGTCGGTGCTTAACCGACTGAGCCACCCAGGCACCCCTCTATTCTTTTCAGGGTACTGGTCTTTTACCTCTTTGGTTAGGTTGATCCCTAGGTTTTTTATGGTTTTCAGTGCAATTGTAAATGAGATCAATTCCTTGATTTCTCTTTCTGCTGCTTCATTATTGGCATATAGAAATGCAATCAAATTCTGTATATTGATTTTATATCCTGAGGCTTTCCTGAATTCCTGTATGAGTCCTAGCAGTTTCTTGGTGGAGTCTTGTGGATTTTCCACGGAGAGTATTACGTCTGCGAGGAGGGAAAGTTGGACCCCTCCTTGCCAATTTGGACACCTTGTATTCTTTTTGTTGTCTGAATGCTGAGGCTAGGACTTCCAACAGTATGTCGAATAACAGTGGCCAGAGTGGACATCCCTGTCGTGTTCCTAACATTAGGGGTAAAGCTCTCAGTTTTTCCCTATTGAAGATGATATTGGCTGTGGGACTTTCGTATCTGGACTTTATGATGTTGAGGCACGATCCTTCTATCCCTCCTTTCATGAGGGTTTTTTTCCCATCAAGAGAGGATTCTGTATTTTGTCAAATGCTTTTTCTGCATCTATTGAGAGGATCATGTGGTTCTTATCCTTTCTTTTATCAATGTGATGTATCCCATCAGTTGATTAGCAGACATTGAATCAGTTGTGCATCCCAGGAATAAATCCCACCTCATTGTGGGGATTAATTCTTTTTATGTATTGTTGGATCCGGTGTGCTAATTTTTGTTGAGAATTTTTGCATCCAGGTTCATCAGGGAAGTTGGTCTGTAGTTTTCCTTTTTAGTGGGTTCTTTGTTCAGTTTGGAGTCAAGGCCATGCTGGCCTCATAAAATGAGTTTGGAAGTGTTCCTTCCATTTCTCTGGCCATAAGCTTATCTTATTCCTTCATTTGGGATGCATTCTTCTTGGCTTGGCATTTTGGCTGAGTATTTGCCTTCTCTGTGTTCCAAAAGCTCCTTATGTTACCTGCCTGTGAGATGAATGGCTTTATGAAGAGGATGTCATCTAGTGTACAGGGCCTGGCACATCAGGGAGTGTCTGTGGTGTGTGTTGCGTGCACTGTTTTGTGTTCTGGCTGCACTGTCCTTCAGGCCAGTTGTATGGGCAATGTATGGTCCTTGGCCAGAATGTGGTAAGTTTTATCTAGGTCTGCTCTGATCTGCTTGTTAAATGAGACTTGAATCGACTGCCACTAGAAGTGAAACCCTGCACAACTGTCTGGTCAAGAGAGGTGGTGTGGTCAGGGGCTTCTGCTGGTCTTCTGGAGAAGGGGCCAGCTCCTCTGGGACCGAGGCAAGCTTGACCTAGAAGGCCAGTCTCGCCAGAGCACAGGAAGGTGGGGCTTGGTGTAAGCAGGTTAGGCAGTCAGTGTGGGAATTGCCTTGTTTCCAGCAGGTGGCTCTGTGTTTATGCTGGGGGGCAGAGGAGGGAAATGGCGTCACCCAGCTCCTGTGTCCCAGCTCCTTTGTCCCCTCTTTTGACCACTGCCTCTCAGGGATCCTCCCCAAGATGAGTATATAATCTCCCCACTGTGTGCACCAGGCATTGTACAGATAACTGTTTCCATGCCATCTGCCTGCAAGTAGTTTGCTGCCTTCTCTCCAGGAGTAGGCCAGTGCCCTTAGGGATGTGTCCCAGCCAAGACTGCTAACCTTTGAAAGCCCATATTATTGGGGTGCTTGGATAGCTTGGTTAAGTGTCTGACTCTTGATAGTGGCTCAGATCATAAATTCGTTGTCATGGGATTCTTTCTCTCCCTCTCTCCCTGTCCCTCCCTTGCATGTGCTCTCTGTTTCTCTCAAAATAAATAAACTTAAATTAAAAATTAAAAAATTAGTGGCATGGAATACCTTATTTAAGCAAGATTGCCTCCCTGAGGGAATGGCAGGTGTCTATGAGTAAAATTTCTAGCACTGACCAGGCAATTATGTTGACTGGTTAAAGGTTACATTCCTGCAGGGATGAAACTAGGTTTGGTGATGTGGGGCCTTAATGTAAGTAACTCCATGATGGAACTATGATTTTTCTTAACATTCCAAACCCAAAGTTTTACACATCCATTTTTTATTAGAAATACAGCCCTAAATAATATTTAGCCACCTACTGCCGGCCCGATTTTCATATCCTGTGAAACTCTGACCATCTCCTAATCATAGATGAAGATCAACTCTATGGCTCTAAGATCTTTGTGGGTCTAAGTTACTTTGATACGTTACTAAGATCTTTGTGAGTCTAAGTTACTGCTGGACTTTTGAAATCTTTTACCCAGGGACCCCCAGCCAGGTTGCTGAGCCATCACGTAGGCACAGAAGCACCCTTTCCAAGTCACCTCTTCCTAAAGTGTTGTCTTTCCCTCTTGTACTTCTGGGTCTTATCCTTTGGCAAGTCACATATCCTCATGCAAACCTGTCAAAGTGGCCCAGAGAAAGCTGCTTGCCTGTGACTGCCACTTCATAGTCACATCTTTTCCTTCTGAAACCCCTTGAACTCCCTATCTTTCTTCCAGTCTTTGAATATCTCTTTGATTTGGAAATATTTGATTCTGTTGTATTCTTGCTAAAAATATGCATGAAAATGTTAAAGCAAGGATTCTTTAGAATAAGTGAGCCAGTCACAATGATTCATCTGGCCGTTTGTACACTTCTTTTTTGAAAATGTTCAGGCATAATATGAAGTACATCCTGTAAAATCTGAGTATCATTTATTATCTAGGATAACCACCTTTATGGAAAGCCACTCAATGACACGATCATTCAAGATCAGAAAAACACTTAATTTACATACCACATGATACAGTGGTATATATATATATATATATATATATATATATATATATATATATATATATATACATGTTATCTTAAAACATGTAAAGTAGATGTTTCTATGAATTGTACATCATTGTGGATTCGGTTTTCTGTAACATGAATGCTATTATTTAAATTAAACAATAGTAAGAACAACAAGAATAGGTAAATGTCAATCACTAGTAACTTATACTAGAACCAGTTTTATAATATTATGTGTTGAAAAAATAAAACCATGATTACTAATAATCTTTTCATTTATGATGGGTTTCTAGTTACCAAAAAAATTGGGAAGATAGTACTGAGTCTCCACATACATCAGACTGTTTTCTGACTCTTGATGGCCTATGAGTTGGTACATTATCACAATCAATATCCCGAAGAGATATGGTAGTATTAACTAAAATTTATATGTTTACTAGATTTCTTCGGTTTTAACCTCTTCTGTTCCAGACTCATCCCAGCTGGCACATTACATTCAGTCATCCTGTCTCCTTAGGCTCCACCTGGTCATGACGATGTTTAGATTTTCCATATTTTTCATAATCTGCAAAGTTTTGAGGGTACGCCTGCAGAATGTATTTTGTAGAATGATCCTTGGGTGGGATACGTCTAACGTTTGTTCATACGCTGAGGCCAGAGTTAATGTGTTTTGGAGCAGAAGATCCAGAGGCATCATGCCATCCTTAATTATCACTTCACCTAAAGGATGTTTACTCTGAAGATTGGGGTCTTTTGTGGTTCCATACACATTTTAGGACTGTTCGAGTTCTGTGAAAAATGCTGTTGGTATTTTGATGGAGATTGCATTAATTGTGTCAATTGCTTTGGGAAGTATAGACATTTTCACAATATTTGTACTTCCAATCCATGAGCATGGAATGTCCTTCCATTTCTTTGTGTCATCTTGAATTTCTTTCATCACTGTTTTATAGTTTTCAGAGTATAGGTTACTCACCACTTTGGTTAGATTTATTCATAGATATCTTATTATTTGGTGTGCACTGTAAATGGGACAGTTTTCTTAATTTCTCTTTCTACTGCTTCATGATTGTTGTCTAGAAATGCAACAGGTTTCTGTACAATGATTTTTTTATCCTCTGACATTGCTGAATTCATTGATCAGTTCTGGCAGTTATTCGGTGGACTCTTTAGGGTTTTCTATACATAGTGTCATGTAATCTGCAAAGTGTGAAAGTTTCACTTCTTCCAGATTTGGATTTGTTTTGTTTTGTTTTGTTTTGTCTGATTGCTATAGCTTGGAGTTCCAGTACTACATTTATGAAAAGTGGTGAGAGTAAACATCTTTGTCTTCTTCCTGACCTTAGAGGAGAAGCTCTCAGATTTTCTCCACTAAGGATGATGTTAACTGCGGGGGTTTCACAGATAACTTTTATTACGTTGAGGTATGTTCCCTGTAAACCTACTTGAGGGGGTTATAATCATGAATGGATGTTGTACTTTGCCAAATGCTTTTTTCTGCATGTATTGATATGACTGTATGTGTGGGTTTTTTTTTTTTGAAATGTTTATTCATTTTTGAAAGACAGAGACAGAATGTGAGTGGGGTAGGGGCAGAGAGAGAGGGAAACACAGAATTTGAAGCAGGCTCCAGGCTCTGAGCTGTCAGCAGAGAGCCCAACACAGGGCTTGAATCATGAACCATATGGTCATGACTTGAGCCAATGTCGAACGCTTCAAGGAATGAGCCACCTAGGAGCCCTGATCATATGGTTCTTATCCTTTCTCCCAGTTATGTAATGCATCACAGTGATTGATTTGTGAACATGGAACCACCTTGCAGCTTGGGAACAAATCCACTTAATTGTGGTGAATTATTTTCTTAAGGTATTTTTGAATTTGGTTGGTAGTATTTGATTCAGAATTTTTGCATCCATGCTCATCAAGGATATTGGTGTGGAGTTCTCTTTTTTAGTGGGCTCTTGATCTGGTTTTGGTATCAGGGTAATGCTGGCCTCATAGAATGAATTTGGAAGTTTTCCATCATTTTTTATATTTTGGAATATCTTAAGAAGATGAGGTCTTAACCCTGTTTTAACTGTTTGGTAGAGTTCACCTGTGAAGTCATCTGGTCCTAGACTTTTGATTGTTGAGAGTTTTTTGATTTCTGACTCAATTTGCTTGCTGGCTATTGTTCTGTTCATGTTTTCTTTTTCTGTTTCAGTTTATGTAACTTACATGTTTCTAGGAATTTATCTATTTCTTGTAAATTGTCCAAAGTTTTGACTTACAAGTTTTCATAATATTATCTTATGGTTGTTTGTATTTCTGAGGTGTTGGTTATGATTTCTCCTCTCTCATTTGTCATTTTATTTGATTCCATTCTGTTTTTTTCCCTCTGATACAAGCATTGCTACCCCAGCTTTCTTTTGACATTCATTTGCGTGATATTTCTCGACATCCTCTCGTTTTCATTCTGTAGGTGTCTTGAGGTCTAAAATGGGTCACTTGTAGACAGCATATAAATCTGTTTTGTTTTTTCATCCATTTTTACACCCTATGTCTTTTTATTGGAGCATTCATTCCATTTACATTCAAAGTAATTATTGATTTGTATGTATGTATTGCCATTTTATTACCTTTTTTGTTGTGGTTTTTCATGATTTTCTCGATCCTTTCTTGTCTTTCTCCTTTCATGTTTTCCTGATTTACTTTAGTGATATATTTTCTTTCTACTTATTCTCTGAATATTTATGGGTGGTTTTTGATATATGGTGACCATTAAGTTTTTACATAATTTCTTTGCTTTTATTCAGTTGATGGTCATTTACCTTTGAACCCATTATTTTCTCCTTCCTACTATGTTTTGGTACGTTATTATATTTTATATCCATTTTTGTGAGTTCCTCGACTGATTTTTTACAGAAATATTCATTTTCACTGGATTTGTGTTTTCTACCTCCCTTTTGTCACTTTTGGTCTCTCTGTTCCACTCAAAGAGTCCCTCTTAGTATTTCTTGCTGGACTGATTTAGTGGTACAAAATCTTTTAGTTTTTTTGGGGAGATTCCATGTCTCCTTCTGTTCTGAATGATAGCCTTTCAGGATAGTGTATTCTTGGCTGCTGATTTTTCCATTCAGCACTTTGAATATGTCATGTCACTTCCCTCTGGCTTGCCAAGATTCTGTTGACCAATATGTAGCTGTCCTTTGGTGGCTGGGGGCTATGCACCAGGGCAATCAGGGGCTCAAGGCTGTGCACAGAGTGCATCAGTGGCTGGAGACATGTGGCTGGGTGAGACCGATGAGGGTAGCCAGGGGTGCACAGCTGGGTGCGGTGCAGATGTGCACAGTGTGCAATGGCAGCTTTGCCTGCAGCTGGCCACACAGGGTGCCCATGCGGTTTGCACAAAGTTTGCCAAGGCCAGCAGGCTTGGAGTGGGTGAGCCCCCCAGAGAATGCTTGGGACTGGCACACAACTAGCACGTTAGGTAGCGAGTGTCCTTGCAGGTCCACTCCCTGGTAGGTGCCTCTGTGCTTAATCTGGGGGGAGGGGGGGGAGAAAAATGGTGACTGTGAACTCCCTCATTGTTGGAAAAGTCCCCCAACCACTCAGAAGTCAGCATGAGCAGATCTGTCTCCTGTTGCCTTGGCATTGTGTACAATGCCATGTTTACATTGCCTCTCTACACAGGCAGGGACCTGGCTCTCACTCATCCTCTTGGATCACCCAGTGCTGGGTCAGCTGACCTCCAAAGCTCCAGGATCCAAACTCAAGGGAATTCAGCCCCTCTGGGTTTTAAAGCCAACTGTTTTGGGGGTTAGTCTTGTTTGTGTGAGCTCCCTGGTGTGAGGGCTCACTTTCTCTGCCCTCTCTGCAGGCAGCCACCCTCCACCTTTCTGACCTTCCTAACCTTTCAGATACAGCTTCTATTTAGTGGTGGAGTTTGTTCTGCCACTCTCTGGATCCCTTTGTGGTTTATGGACTTGGATGTGGATGTTATGTAGTTGAAAACATGGGACAGGGTGAGCTCAGGGTCCTCCTACTCTGCTATTACTAATTTTTTTACATGCCTTCATCTTTTGAATTTTTGAGACATGGTCAGACAGACTCCTATCACCCATGCACTTCAGGATTAGAAAGGAACTTTCCCACATTTTCTCCTAGCATTTCATGTTTGAAACTCTCTTTAATGAGGTATGATTTACATATAACAAATAGCCTCAAGTTAAAGGGTATAATTTGATGCGACTTGATCTCATGGGTACAGCACCATGAAGTCATATGGTTTCTCTCTAAACCTTAAGTCATGATCCCTTTGTGTCTAATGCCAATGTTGTTTTTGAAGTAAGGACTACATTTTTTTTTAACATTTGCAGATATTGCCCAGGTGTCTGAATGCCTGCACTGGGGTACCTCCTTTTCTGATGGACTGGATTCTCGTAAGTACTGCAGTCGGTCTACCTTTGGACTTTATCCTGTGTTGTATCTTTCAGTCTGTTCACTTAATTTTGTTGCAGTACTTTAATGTTGAGGGATTCATAATTGGATTAATTTTCACTAAATGGTATGAGCTGCCGTTCCAATTATGACAGAAAGCACGGGCTTCCCGTGTTAGGTACTCACGAGCAAGGCTGATATCCTGGGCACTTGAGCTGAGAATGTCACTCTGTCTTTTTGCCATCCTTCTTCCCTATCCTTGAGGCAAGAATCTCCTTTTGTTCACACAGAAATGTAGGTGAAGTCAGCAGAGAAAGGTCCCTTCTTTTCTCTTCCCTTTGTCTCTCAAACTCCCTGTCACTACCTTCTGCCCGTCCCTTTCTCTGACTCAATCCCCCAGGTCCACTGCTCCAATCCAGCCATGATCAGGGTGTCCTCCAGCTGCTGGCTTCTGCTCTGGCCATCCCTCAGTGAGGAAACTGCAGGAGGATTATGTAGTTCATGGGTCTGATCAAGAAATCTCTGCTCCTCAGAGCACTCCTGCACGTGGTGCTGTCTGGGGAGACCTGGCATCCTGGGCGAGGGTCTGACTCCATTTGTGGCCTCCTCACTCCTCTCCCACCATCACTGCTGGTCCCTCATCCTTCCCCACCATTAGAACTCAGCCATTTCCTAGGGGCAGATACCTGTCTATCTGACTCCGAGGCACCAGGGAGTCAGTGAATATTTCTAAAATAAATGAACATAAACACCCCATAAATCTAGACACAGGAAGTTCCCACCACCCTGGAAAACTCCCTCAGGCTCTCTTGCACAAAGGGTGATGTTGCTACTATCCTCTGTCGCCGCCATTTCTGCCAGCTTGTTCCCTGTGTGTACAGGAACCCCAATGTGTGCACTCAATGGGGAGTGAGAGTGGATGGTCCTAGAAGCAGACGCTGACACAGAATGGTGAAAGGTGTATTAGGGGACAGTAGGAAGGACAAAGTGGAGGGGACAGGATGGGCAGGGAAAGCATTCAGGCAGATCTGACACCTTCTTAAAATAGATACATAATCACTGTCATCTGTCACCGCGCACAGTCCTCTTGAAATTTCAAAATAGTTGTCCTATAAGGCAAAGAGATTTAGGGTTATTTCCGTCTTATCTTATGTTTTCCTACATGCATTCTGTCTTCTGTAGTTTATCTGTGGCCTCAGATGAACACTTTAGTGTGTGGCTGCATCTGTGAGTCTATACGTAATGGAAAATGATTGTCTTCAGATCTAGATCTGTGAATGTACACATTCTCATAATGATTTTTTCTTTCTTTGTCTGGTAGGGCCCGAATTTTAATAGAAAAATGAGGGACCTTGTCTTATTGTTTAAAACGGCGATTCCCAATCCCTGGGCTGAGGTGTTAACAGTCTTAGTTTAACAAACTCCCATGACCATCTTTTTTTGATGATCATTGTGTGGAGATATCTTAATTGAAACTGTGAGAAGGGTGAATGGACACTTCCCAGAGATTTTGCAGAGGCTTTACGTATTTAATGTCTTCTTTTTATAATGTTCTTGGAAACAAATATTACCCCTGTTTTCACCGATACCACAGCTGAGGCTCTGTGTAGGTCCCACTGAGAACTGGTATTAGGGCTGAGCCAGCAGGAACACAGGCAAAGCCTCAGGATATTGTGAGAGAAGTCTGAGGAGATGATTCCACATTGAGGAGGTCCAGAAAGAATGAGGCAAGGTAGGAGACTTCCAAGTGGAGTGTGGTGTCATCCTCCTTGATGTATTCCAGGAACACACTGGAAAAGGTCCTCACCCATAAGCACGCTTAGCTTCTAAAGTTACCACAAAGAGATGCCAGGTGGAAAACAGGGAAGCCCGTAGACTCGGGGTAAAGGTTTTGCATTTGGAAACAAAAACAAAAACAAAAGAGCAGACATACCACACGACACACAAACCAGAGACAATGGCAGGAGAGTGTGCTGTACAGAAAGATGTGGCTGTCCGTAAGGACTCAGAACTGAAAATGGCCACAGCATTTACCTTGTGCTTCTTGGCAGTTTTGGCAGAGCCAGGGTTGATGTCACTCTTGGGAGTGTCACCTGCTTCTGGATCTGCAAAAAGCCCTAGAAGGGATGGAGGTTTATTCTGATTTGAGTCGACTGTTTGGAGATCAAAAACAAAAAAAACCCTCCCCTCATTCTTCCAACAACTTAAACTCTTTGCCCCAGTCAGATCCCAAATCACGTGCAGAGGGTATCCCACATGCCTCAGGTGATCCCCAAGAAGAACTTGAAGAACCATCCCTTATAACTTGATGAAGACGCGTAAAAGCCCCGATTCAGATGTGTTCATCACTCACCGAACAACGAGGGATGGCTGGGGGTGCAACTAGATGGACACACATTAGGCTGTGCCTCATGCCTCACAGAGCCCAGCACGTGGCATGTGTACAGGGCATGTCTGCTGAAGCGCTATGCCTGCTTTTCTGCATACAGCCCCAATCCTTCTCCACGAGAGACACCTGTACCAACACATGGTGGGGGGAATGACAAAGATGAGATCATGAGAAACTTGAGGAATGTGGTAATGGCAGCAGACACATTCCCCTTGCATCACAATGGTCTGTGGTACGGCCTCTGCACCTTGGCCAAAGAGCTAACAGCAACAAAAATAAGATGGGTGTGTTTTACAAGTCAACTTCTAGTGCTCAGATCATCTTACCAAGTGTTGCAGGTGGAGGGGTTCAGGGCCACCAAGGTTCAGGAGGTGGACGTGCCTAATGGTCCATGGGGGTGGGGCGCCTCTAGGGTAGGGCATGCAGACTCGTCCAGTTAACGGAGGAGGTCCCCATGGATCCACACTGTCCTGCAGAACAGAAGTGACAGCTACGTGCCTATGCCAGACAAGAGAACCAATACCAAAAGCAGCTGTAACCCAGAGAAGAACGTATCAGCACCTGCCACCTTCTCTGCTACCAGGATCCAAGAGAGTAGCATCAGTACCTGAAAACTCTGTCCCTGCCACTGGATACCACCTACAGCTTGGGGTAGTAGATGCAAGAGGTGGAACTGCTGTCACCACACATCACTGCCCATGTCTGTGGAAGTAAAATGGCAAGGGTCCTGTCCTAGAGGGTTAACAGAAGTAATTACATAGTAATTAAGCAGCATTCTCCAGACAGGCAGGCATCTATGTCCCAGTTCACCCTGCATCCCTCCTCTGCAGTGACTCCTGATGCTCTGTTTTTGGTATATTAAGAACACAACAAATTGAGTGCAGATAAATGGCTCATATTCTGCTCATGGAATCACAGCTTCTCCTGGCAAAAAGTTCTGCAGCCAGACCCTCACTTTGTCTCCTCTGCTCCTCTCCCTGAAAAGAGTCTTCCCTCTTGAAGTGTTGTCAAAGGCCTCTGAGACCTCTGGGGAGTGGAGGATGCCTGGGATCTTGCAGGGGAATGAGAGTCTTCTGTGAGGAACAAGTGACTTGTGGTGAATGTCTCCAAAGCTCAGATGTGTTCATCTTAATTCATAGGGAATTCTGACTTTAAGCATACTACAGGACACAGAGTAATTAAGTCCTACAGAAACAAAAGAGGTAAAAATTCACATAACAGCTTTAATGCAAGTGTTTTGGTATAAAACTCCTGGGATGTGTCATGAGACTGTATCAGCTCTAACAGTGACTGGGGACACAACCAGAAACTGCTCATATAAACATAATTGAAGGACACAATGTTCAGATTATTTTTACCTAAGGTATAGCTGGAAGGATTCCAGACAGCTCATTTACCAAATGAGTGATGACATTGATTTTATCTGAGACCACTCTAAATGGCACAGGGCACAAAATATAAAGTTGGAGTCATGATGTCGTTTTGCACTTTTGAATTTTAAACAATATGGCAGACTCTCTACCAGGTTAATCTCCTAGCCAGAATCAAGAAAGGAAGACACAGCAGCCACACTGTTCCCACAGAGGTGAGGTCTGGAAGGGGTCACCCAGGCCAGGAGACTTCCGTTTGGAGTGTGGGGTCATCCTCCTCTCGTTATTTCCTGAAACGCACGGAAAAACCTTAAGGTACTCAGTCTCTAAGCACTTTTGGCTTCTCAACTTACCACAGAAAGCTGACAGACTAAAAGCTGAGAAGCCTGTGGGCTCCTGGGTTATGAGTGTACATTTAGAAAACAAAGAACAAACGGACGTATCACACAACACGCAAAACGAGACAAGGCCAGCAGAGCATGCTGTACAGAAAGATGAGGGTTTCCCGAAAGAGTTACAACCGAGAATGGCCCCAGCATTTACCTTGTCCTTGACTGCATTCTTGGTACAGTCAGAGCTGCTGTAACTCACAGAGGTTTCAGCAGTTTCTGGATCTACTAAAGACCCTAGAAGGGACAGAGGTTTATTCTGCTTTAGAGGACCATGTGGAATGGAAACAATCCCTCATCTCATTCCTCAAATATCTTAAACTTTTCCCTACACTCAGGTCCCTGACCAGAGGCAGAGGGTATCCCACATGCCTCAGGTGACCCCCAAGGATAAGGGAGAGAACCATCCCCTCCCCTTGATAAAGACCTCACGGTGCCCTAGTTCATGTTGTTTTGTAGTTAATCAAATAACTCTGGGCAGTTCAGGCTCAACTAGCAATCTAGAATTCATCAGTAAAACGGAGGTTTCTCAGTATATATACATCATGGGAAATCACCATTTCATTACAGATTCAGAATAAATATGAGGACGCTTGGGTGACTGTCAGTTAAGCATCTGACTCTTGATTTTGGCTCAGGTCATGATCTCACAGCTTGTGAGATTGAGCCCCGTGTTGGGATTTTCACAGCTCAGAGCCTGCTCGGGACTCTATATCTCCCTGTGTCTCTGCCCCTCCCTCACTTGAATGGTCCCTCTTTCTTTATATAAACAATTTTAAAATATCAAAATCTGTACCACCCAGGGGAGAGAGACCGGGAACACCCATAGAAATAGGTAGGTTTCTTTAGATTGGCAACACCACATTCACAGAGCTGGATCTGGAAGGCCCCAGTAGTCTGGAACAACCCTTGTATTGAGGCAGAATCATCCCCCAAGAATAACTCTAGTCAAAATAGAATTTATTCTTTTCCTTTGAGACTACAAAGGAGGAAATTTCTTGGTCGTCTTTATTAGATTTTTTCTCCTGTACCTGTGCTGCATCTCATAGGTGAGTTTAGCTCTCTTTCCCTACCTTATCTCTGAGTTTTCCATAAACTAACTTTTCTTGCATTTTCCGCCTGCCCCTGGTCATGGCCATTGTCTATGAGAACACAGTGAAGAGTAACACGGACATGTTACTGGACAGTAACATGCAGAAGAATGAAACTGGACCACTTTCTTACACAATACACAAAAATAAACTAAAAATGAATGAAATACCTAAATGTTAGACAGGAAACCATCAAAACCATAGAGGAGAAAACAGGCAACAACCTCTTTGACCTCAGCTGCAGCAATTTCTTGCTCCACACGTCTATGAAGGCAAGGGAAATAAGAGCAAAAATGAACAATTGGGGCCTCATCAAGATAAAAACCTTCTGCACTGCAAAGGAAACAATCAACAAAACTAAAAGGCAACTGATGGAATGGGAGAAGATATTTGCAAATGACAGATAAAGGGTTAATATCCAAAATCTATAAAGAACTTACCAACCTCAATACCCAAAAAGAAGTAATCTAGTGAAGAAATGGGCAGAAGACATGAATAGACACTTTTCCAAAGAAGACATCCGTATGGCCGACAGACACATGAAAAGATGTTCAACATCACTCATCATCAGGGATATACAAATCAAAATCACATTGAGATACCACACACCAGTCAGAGTGGCTAAAGTTAACAACTCAGGAAACAAGAGATGTTGGCGAGAATGTGGAGAAACAGGAACCCCCTTGCATTGTCAGTGGGAATGCAAACTGGTGCAGTCGCTCTGGAAGATAGTGTGGAGGTTCCTCAAAAAACTAAAAATAGAACCACCCTATGACCCTGCAGTAGCGCTACTAGGAATTTATCCAACGGATACAGGAGAGCTGATTCATAGGGGCACATGTATCCCACTGTTTATAGCAATGCTTTCAACAATACCCAAATTATGGAAAGAGCCCAAATGTCCATCAACTGATCAACGGATAAAGATGTGGGTTAAATATATAATGGAATACTACTTGGCAATAAGAAAGAATGAAATCCTGCCATTTGCAACAACATGGATGGAATTGGAGGGTATAATCAGAGAAAGACATCATATGCTTTCACTCACATGCGGAACTTGAGAAACTTAACAGAAGACCATGGGGGAAGGGAAAGGGGAAAAAATAGTTTCAGAGAGGGAGGCAAACCATAAGAGATTCTTGAATATGGAGAAAAAAACTGAGGGTTGATGTGGGGGGTGGGGAGAGGGGGAAAATGAGTGATGGGCATTGAGGAGGGCACTTGTTGGGATGAGCACTGGTGTTGTATGTAAGCGATGAATCACGGAAGTATGTTATCTAACTTGACAATTTTTTTTAAAAAAAGGAATCAGTTACTAATATTAGCAGCTAGACAGCTGCCAGATGTTTCAAGTGTACCAGATGTTTCAAGACTGAGGATGGTTTATATTCATATCAATATGGCCCATCTTTGGTGCATCTGATCATTGTGCTGACAGCCCCTGCTCTCTTGCAGACAGTGGCCACTCAAAGATGGTGTATGTTTCCCACCAGCACGCATTTTAGTGACCTCAGTTCTGAGAGCTGAAGAAACAAATGGTATACATTGTGGAGGCTACTTTATAGAAAGGTTCAGTTGCACAAAATTAAAGCTTCGTATGTGAATTCGTGTGAATTGCATTGTGCATGTATTTGCTCCTAAAATACTGGTAAGTCTAGTTTTTGTGAAATGATATGTGTTCTTTTGTTTTGATGACCATATCCAGGACTTTTGTATTCTTTTCATAAATTAATTTTCATAGTTGTTATTGATTGATTTAGGTGCAATACTGTGAAATAGGAACGTGAATTCCTTTCATTCGCTGTTTGACAAGTGTATTCAAGGAAATCTTGAATCTAAAATCTCATAGATATCATCAGATCTTTATTTACTTCAGAAATCTGACATTTTGGGCTGTGATTTGGTATCCAAGTAAGCATTAAAAAGAAACGTCAATGTGTTTAGGAAGCGAAAAAGAAGTACATTCTTTTTGGAATAATAGTCCCATATTTATAATAGTGACTACCGATCTCTCTCAGTTATGTCCCTATCTGTAAACATCTATCTATATAACATTCTCATTTGTATCTCTAGTACATTTTTTATTGTTACTTTCTCCCATTTTTCCATAAATTTTGGGCATATTTTTGGAGATATTCCAAAGGAGCTTATTTAGGTACTTTATGAATGTACGATAGAAGTCATTGACTTCTTATCTACCATATATTTAACATTATGTATTTTTCTATTTTAAATTTGTTTATAAATTTTTAAGTTAACTATTTAGAAAGTATTTGGGGGGGGGCTGGCGCCTGGGTGGCTCAGTCGGTTGAGCATCCAACTTCGGCTCAGGTCATGATCTCACGGTTCGTGGGTTCAAGCCCCACATCGGGCTCTGTGCTGACAGCTCACATCCTGGAGCCTACTTCAGAGTCTGTGTCTCCCTCTCTCTCTGCCCCTCCCCTGCTCACGCTCTGTCTCTCTGTCTCTCAAAAATAAATAAATGTAAAAAAAATTAAAAAAAAAAAAAAAGAAAGTGTTTGGAATGTTTTTGTCAGCAAAATAAAATCCCTAAATGTTGCCTGTTATAGTTTTCCTATAGTTTTAGTGTGGTGTAATTTATGTACAATAACATCTTTTTAAAGGAAATGATTTGTTGACATTTGACATATGTAAGGAGTAATGAAGCTATCACCACGGTAAAAGAGTAAACACACTCCATCACTCCCAAAAGTTTGCTCCTGCTCCTTTCTAAGCTGTCCTCCTCCTTTGAGGAAGCAATTGAAAGCCTCCTGGAGATTGGTTGAGGGTTTGTAAAGATGATTCTTTGTGACAGATATATTGTAAATGTTTTTGATGGATTCCTTGTTGTTTCCAGTATTATTTCAGCTTCTCTATATTTTAGCCTACCATTTCTCTCTTGGCTCTGATGTGTTTGGAATTCTGTGGAAACATGACATTATTACAGCCTCCCTGGGAATTTGTGCATTTCTAATTCGCCTCTGGAGAACTGTACTTGCTGTGAGTATACTAAAGTACCTTATATTTTTAAAATCATAAATAAGCAGAAAATTTTATGCTCACTGTACCTTTATATGCACTCAGTATTACAAATTTCCCTCTAATCTGTTCAATTTTCACTATCATTTAGATTGAACTAGTTAAAAATTTCTGTAGGAATGTCTTCTTTGATCCATATATTTTTTAAGTTCAAGTATAATGTACATACAATGTAATATTAGATTCAGGTGTGCATTATGATTCTGCAATTCTTTACATTTCTCAGTGCTCATCACCATAAGTGTACTCTTGATCTCCTTCACCTCTTTTGCCCATCCCCCCACCAACCTCCCCTCTAACCCATGCGTTCTTTAGAAGCTTATTTAATCTACAATGTTTTTGTCATTTTCCAGCAATCTTTCTGTTTGTGAGGTCTAATTTGATTCATCCGTGGTCTGAGAACATACTTCCTATGATTTCTTTTATTGTGGTTGTTCAGATGTATCTTATGATCGCAAATATGGCCTACCTCAGTGAATGTTCTATGTGAGCTTGACAGGAACGTATAATCTTCTGTTGGATGAAGTATTCTACAGATGGTAATGGATCAAGTTGATTGGTGATGCTGTTCAGGTCATCTGTGATCTTACTAAATGTCTGTATGCTGGATCTGTTGGTGTCTGATAGAGGGTATTTGAATTCTCCAGCTGTAGTAATGGATTCAGCTCTTTCTACCAGCAGTTCTGTCAGTGTTGGCCTTGTGTATCTTGACACATCGGTTGTTAATGCATGCACATTGGAAATTGTTGCGTCTTTTTGGAGAACTGACTTTTTTTTACCATTGAAGTAATGCCAGTCATTATCCCTGACAATTTTCCTTACTCTGTAGTGTGTTTGAAGGATAATTTCACTGGCTACAGATAGTTTGATGTTTCTTTTAACACTTGAAATATTCCATTCTTCTTGATTATGTGGTTTATGAAAAGAAGTCTCAGGTATTTCTTATCCTTGTTCCTCTTGGGTAAGGTGTTGTTGCTCCCCTCTCTCCTTACACCCCCAACCCCTGCTCTAGATTTCCAAAGCTGTTTTAATTATCCGTAGTTGAATCTTATATATTAAGTGTAGTTGGTGGGGTTTTTGTTGTTGTTAGTGGTTTGTATGTTTGTCTTGGGTATTTGTCCTACTTTTGATTTTTTGAGCATCCTGGATCTGTGATTTGGTGACTACTATTTATTTTGGAAAATCCTCAGTCATTATTGCTTCAAATATCTCTTCTCCATTGTCCTGGTATTCCTAAAATGTGTGTGTTACACATTTTGCAATTATCCCACTGGTCTTGGGTTTTCTGTGCCATATTTTTAATTATTTTCTTTGTGTTTCCTTTTTGGAAGGTACTACTGGCATTTCTTTAGGCTCAAGGATTCTTTCCTCAGCTATGTTGAGTCTCTTAACCCATCAAAGGCATTTTTTATTTCTGTTACGGTGCTCTGGATATCTCAAATCTCTTTATTTATTTATTTTTTAAATACATATAACTTATTGTCAAATTGGTTTCCACACAACACCCAGTGCTCATCCCAAAAGATGCCCTCTTCAGTGCCCATCACCTCCCCTCCCCTCCCTCCCACCCCCATCAAACCTCAGTTTGTTCTCAGTTTTTAAGGTCTCTTAATGCTTTGGCTCTCTCCCACTCAAACCTCTTTTTTTTTTCCTTCCCCTCCCCCATGGGTTTCTGTTACGTTTCTCAGGATCCACATGAGAGTGAAAACATATGGTATCTGTCTTTCTCTGTATGGCTTATTTCACGTAGCATCCACGTTGCTACAAAGGGCCATATTTCATCCTTTCTCATTGCCACGTAGTACTCCATTGTGTATATAAACCACAATTTCTTTATCCATTCAACGGTTGATGGACATTTAGGCTTTTTCCACAATTTGGCTATTGTTGAGAGTGCTGCTATAAACATTGGGGTACAAGTTCCCCTATGCATCAGTAACTCCTGTATCCCTTGGGTAAATTCCTAGCAGTGCTACTGCTGGGTCATAGGGTAGGTCTATTTTCAATTTTTTGAGGAACCTCCACACTGCTTTCCAGAGAGGCTGCACTAGTTTGCATTCCACCAACAGTGCAAGAGGGTTCCTGTTTCTCCACATCCTCGCCAGCATCTATAGTCTCCTGATTTGTTCATTTTGGCCACTCTGACTGGCGTGAGGTGATATCTGAGTGTGGTTTTGATTTTTATTTCCCTGATGAGGAGCGACGTTGAGCATCTTTTCGTGTGCCTGTTGGCCATCTGATGTCTTCTTTAGAGAAGCGTCTGTTCATGGTTCCTGCCCATTTCTTCACTGGATTATTTGTTTTTCGGGTGTGGAGCTTGGTGAGCTCTTAATAGATTTTGGATACTAGCCCTTTGTCCGATATGTCATTTGCAAATATCTTTTCCCATTCCATTGGTTGCCTTTTAGTTTTGTTGGTTGTTTCCTTTGCTGTGCAGAAGCTTTTTATCTTCATAAGGTCCCAGTAGTTCATTTTTGCTTTTAATTCTTACCTTGCCTTTGGGGGATGTGTCAAGTAAGAAATTGCTACGACTGAGGTCAGAGAGGTCTTTTCCTGCTTTCTCCTCTAGGGTTTGGATGGTTTCCTGTCTCACATTCAGGTCCTTTATCCATTTTGAGTTTATTTTTGTGAATGGTGTGAGAAAGTGGTCTAGTTTCATCCTTCTGCATGTTGCTGTCCAGTTCTCCCAGCACCATTTGTTAAAGAGACTGTCTTTTTTCCACTGGATATTCCTTCCTGCTTTGTCAAAGATTAGTTGTCCATACTTTTGTGGGTCTAGTTATGGGGTTTCTATTCTATTCCATTGGTCTATGTGTCTGTTTTTGTGCCAATACCATGCTGTCTTGATGATTACAGCTTTGTAGTAGAGGCTAAAGTCTGGGATTGTGATGCCTCCTGCTTTGGTCTTCTTCTTCAAAATTACTTTAGCTATTGGGGGCCTTTGGTGGTTCCATATGAATTTTAGAATTGCTTGTTCTAGTTTCAAGAAGAATGCTGGTGCAATTTTGATTGGGATTGCATTGAATGTGTAGATAACTTTGGGTAGTATTGACATTTTGACAATATTTATTCTTCCAATCCATGAGCACTGAATGTTTTCCCATTGCTTTGTATCTTCTTCAATTACCTTCATAAGCTTTCTATAGTTTTCAGCATACAGATCTTTTACATCTCTGGTTAGATTTATTCCTAGGTATTTTATGCTTCTTGGTGCAATTGTGAATGGGATCAGTTTCTTTATTTGTCTTTCTGTTGCTTCATTGTTAGTGTATAAGAATGCAACTGATTTCTGTACATTGATTTTGTATCCTGCAACTTTGCTGAATTCATGAGTCAGTTCTAGCAGACTTTTGGTGGAGTCTATTGGATTTTCCATGTATAATATCATGTCATCTGCAAAAAGCGAAAGCTTGACTTCATCTTTGCCAATTTTGATGCCTTTGAGTTCCTTTTGTTGTCTGATTGCTGATGCCAGAACTTCCAGCACTATGTTAAACAACAGCGGTGAGAGTGGACATCCCTGTCGTGTTCCTGATCTCAGGGGGAAAGTTCTCAGTTTTTCCCCATTGAGGATGATGTTAGCTGTGGGCTTTTCATAAATGGCTTTTATGATGTTTAAGTATGTTCCTTCTATCCTTTCTCAAGGGTTTTTATTAAGAAAGGGTGCTGGATTTTGTCAAAGGCCTTTTCTGCATCGATTGACAGGATCATATGGTTCTTCTCTTTTTTTTTGTTAATGTGATGTATCACATTGATTTGCGAATGTTGAACCAGCCCTGCATCCCAGGAATGAATCCCACTTGATCATGGTGAATAATTCTTTTTATATGCTGTTGAATTCGATTTGCTAGTATCTTATTGAGAATTTTTGCATCCATATTCATCAGGGATATTGGCCTGTGGTTGTCTTTTTTTGCTGGGCCTCTGTCTGGCTTAGGAATCAAAGTAATACTGGCTTCATAGAATGAGTCTGGAAGTTTTCCTTCCCTTTCTATTTCTTGGAATAGCTTGAGAAGGATAGGTATTATCTCTGCTTTAAACGTCTGGTAGAACTCCCCTGGGAAGCCACCTGGCCCTGGACTCTTATTTGTTGGGAGATTTTTGATAACCGATTCAATTTCTTCGCTGGTTATGGGTCTGTTCAAGCTTTCTGTTTCCTCCTGATTGAGTTTTGGAAGCGTGTGGGTGTTTAGGAATTTGTCCATTTCTTCCAGGTTTTCCAGCTTGTTGGCATATAATTTTTCATAGTATTCCCTGATAATTGCTTGTCTTTCTGAGGGATTGCTCGTAACAATTCCATTTTCATTCATGATTTCATCTATTTGGGTCATCTCCCTTTTCTTTTTGAGAAGCATGGCTAGAGGTTTATCAATTTTGTTTATTTTTTCAAAAAAACAACTCTTGGTTTCATTGATCTGCTCTACAGTTTTTTTAGATTCTGTATTGTTTATTTCTGGTCTGATCTTTATTATTTCTCTTCTTCTGCTGGGTTTGGGGTGTCTTTGCTGCTCTGCTTCTATTTCCTTTAGGTGTGCTGTTAGATTTTGTATTTGGGATTTTTCTTGTTTCTTGAGATAGGCCTGGATTGCAATGTATTTTCCTCTCAGGACTGCCTTCGCTGCATCTCAAATCACTTTAAAATCTTAGAGGTTCAACTGTCTGCTTACATTCACCATCTCTTCTTGCATGTTGTCCACTTTTTTCATTATCTGCATTATCATAGGAATGGAAGTGGTTTTAAGTTCCCAGGATGATAATTCCTACATCTCTGCCATAGGAAGTGTAATTCTAATGCTTGCTATCTGTGTTCAAACTGTGTGGTTTTTACTTTACTATGCCTTGTAAGTTGTGTTGAAAGGCAAACGTTATGTGCTGGTAAAGGAACTGAGGTAAATAGGACATGAGTGTGAGGTTTTTCTATTTATCTGGCTAGGGGTTAGTCTGAATTTACTCCCAGGTGAGACAGGAAGGCGAGAGCCCTGGAGTTGAGTATTTTCCCTCACCTGTATTGCTTACTCTTTGGGAAATCCCCAGTTAGGCTCTTCGTTCCTCTTGAGGGCAGATCTTTTCTGGAAGAACAGAATACTTTGGAATTTATTTCTAAATGAGTATTTGCCCCTCTCCCTGCCACTGTAGAAAACTTGCCTTCACACAGAAACACAAATATTAAGTATTTGGTGTGTTCATATTCCTTTTCACTTCCCCGCCTGTGGGGCTGGGTGACAAGGGACAGGGAAGCTCAGAGGTTCCTAAGTGGCTTTTTGATAGCATGATGATATTCTAATATCCTGGCAAGAGTTTAGGGCTGGCCTCAGCCTCTCATCATCCTTTAAAACTTTAGAATGGGGAAATATGTTAATGGTGTCAAAACCGGGTCATGCCTAGATTTGATTGAGCTAGAATTTATCAGGAGAACTGAGGTCTGCAGAGCTCTTTTTGCTCTTTTTTTAAACATCAACTGTTATTTCTGTTGTTGCTTGTGCTTTAGCTCTAGCCGTGTTTTATTCTTTTTCTCATTTGGTGGCTTTTATTTTGTTTGTAGTAGTCTGGAAAAAATCATGGCACCTGATGTGCTATAACCCTGTATGAATTCAGCAGACAGACAACTCCATGTAATATTTCAGAAGAGCTTTCTAGAGAATAAAAGAGGCATATCTTAGCTCAAAGGTTTTGCCCACCCTTCCTCTGTCCCTCCCTCCCTCCCTTCCTTCCTGTTTCTTTATTTCAGGATTTCAAAATAATCCTAGTTCTAAACTTCAGTGTGGATACTGGATTTAAAAAAAAATAAGTCATGTTACTTCACAATTTCTGTTAAAGAGCACAACGTAAATAGCTTTTTTTTTTTAACAGAAAATTTGTTCATTTAACATAAACAAATTTTCTGTTAAAAAAAAAAAGCTATTTACGTTGTGCTCTTTAACAGAAATTGTGAAGTAACATGACTTATTTTTTTTTAAATCCAGTATCCACACTGAAGTTTAGAACTAGGATTATTTTGAAATCCTGAAATAAAGAAACAGGAAGGAAGGGAGGGAGGGAGGGACAGAGGAAGGGTGGGCAAAACCTTTGAGCTAAGATATGCCTCTTTTATTCTCTAGAAAGCTCTTCTGAAATATTACATGGAGTTGTCTGTCTGCTGAATTCATACAGGGTTATAGCACATCAGGTGCCATGATTTTTTCCAGACTACTACAAACAAAATAAAAGCCACCAAATGAGAAAAAGAATAAAACACGGCTAGAGCTAAAGCACAAGCAACAACAGAAATAACAGTTGATGTTTAAAAAAAGAGCAAAAAGAGCTCTGCAGACCTCAGTTCTCCTGATAAATTCTAGCTCAATCAAATCTAGGCATGACCCGGTTTTGACACCATTAACATATTTCCCCATTCTAAAGTTTTAAAGGATGATGAGAGGCTGAGGCCAGCCCTAAACTCTTGCCAGGATATTAGAATATCATCATGCTATCAAAAAGCCACTTAGGAACCTCTGAGCTTCCCTGTCCCTTGTCACCCAGCCCCACAGGCGGGGAAGTGAAAAGGAATATGAACACACCAAATACTTAATATTTGTGTTTCTGTGTGAAGGCAAGTTTTCTACAGTGGCAGGGAGAGGGGCAAATACTCATTTAGAAATAAATTCCAAAGTATTCTGTTCTTCCAGAAAAGATCTGCCCTCAAGAGGAACGAAGAGCCTAACTGGGGATTTCCCAAAGAGTAAGCAATACAGGTGAGGGAAAATACTCAACTCCAGGGCTCTCGCCTTCCTGTCTCACCTGGGAGTAAATTCAGACTAACCCCTAGCCAGATAAATAGAAAAACCTCACACTCATGTCCTATTTACCTCAGTTCCTTTACCAGCACATAACGTTTGCCTTTCAACACAACTTACAAGGCATAGTAAAGTAAAAACCACACAGTTTGAACACAGATAGCAAGCATTAGAATTACACTTCCTATGGCAGAGATGTAGGAATTATCATCCTGGGAACTTAAAACCACTTCCATTCCTATGATAATGCAGATAATGAAAAAAGTGGACAACATGCAAGAAGAGATGGTGAATGTAAGCAGACAGTTGAACCTCTAAGATTTTAAAGTGATTTGAGATGCAGCGAAGGCAGTCCTGAGAGGAAAATACATTGCAATCCAGGCCTATCTCAAGAAACAAGAAAAATCCCAAATACAAAATCTAACAGCACACCTAAAGGAAATAGAAGCAGAGCAGCAAAGACACCCCAAACCCAGCAGAAGAAGAGAAATAATAAAGATCAGACCAGAAATAAACAATACAGAATCTAAAAAAACTGTAGAGCAGATCAATGAAACCAAGAGTTGTTTTTTTGAAAAAATAAACAAAATTGATAAACCTCTAGCCATGCTTCTCAAAAAGAAAAGGGAGATGACCCAAATAGATGAAATCATGAATGAAAATGGAATTGTTACGAGCAATCCCTCAGAAAGACAAGCAATTATCAGGGAATACTATGAAAAATTATATGCCAACAAGCTGGAAAACCTGGAAGAAATGGACAAATTCCTAAACACCCACACGCTTCCAAAACTCAATCAGGAGGAAACAGAAAGCTTGAACAGACCCATAACCAGCGAAGAAATTGAATCGGTTATCAAAAATCTCCCAACAAATAAGAGTCCAGGGCCAGGTGGCTTCCCAGGGGAGTTCTACCAGACGTTTAAAGCAGAGATAATACCTATCCTTCTCAAGCTATTCCAAGAAATAGAAAGGGAAGGAAAACTTCCAGACTCATTCTATGAAGCCAGTATTACTTTGATTCCTAAGCCAGACAGAGGCCCAGCAAAAAAAGACAACCACAGGCCAATATCCCTGATGAATATGGATGCAAAAATTCTCAATAAGATACTAGCAAATCGAATTCAACAGCATATAAAAAGAATTATTCACCATGATCAAGTGGGATTCATTCCTGGGATGCAGGGCTGGTTCAACATTCGCAAATCAATGTGATACATCACATTAACAAAAAAAAAGAGAAGAACCATATGATCCTGTCAATCGATGCAGAAAAGGCCTTTGACAAAATCCAGCACCCTTTCTTAATAAAAACCCTTGAGAAAGGATAGAAGGAACATACTTAAACATCATAAAAGCCATTTATGAAAAGCCCACAGCTAACATCATCCTCAATGGGGAAAAACTGAGAACTTTCCCCCTGAGATCAGGAACACGACAGGGATGTCCACTCTCACCGCTGTTGTTTAACATAGTGCTGGAAGTTCTGGCATCAGCAATCAGACAACAAAAGGAACTCAAAGGCATCAAAATTGGCAAAGATGAAGTCAAGCTTTCGCTTTTTGCAGATGACATGATATTATACATGGAAAATCCAATAGACTCCACCAAAAGTCTGCTAGAACTGACTCATGAATTCAGCAAAGTTGCAGGATACAAAATCAATGTACAGAAATCAGTTGCATTCTTATACACTAACAATGAAGCAACAGAAAGACAAATAAAGAAACTGATCCCATTCACAATTGCACCAAGAAGCATAAAATACCTAGGAATAAATCTAACCAGAGATGTAAAAGATCTGTATGCTGAAAACTATAGAAAGCTTATGAAGGTAATTGAAGAAGATACAAAGCAATGGGAAAACATTCAGTGCTCATGGATTGGAAGAATAAATATTGTCAAAATGTCAATACTACCCAAAGTTATCTACACATTCAATGCAATCCCAATCAAAATTGCACCAGCATTCTTCTTGAAACTAGAACAAGCAATTCTAAAATTCATATGGAACCACCAAAGGCCCCCAATAGCTAAAGTAATTTTGAAGAAGAAGACCAAAGCAGGAGGCATCACAATCCCAGACTTTAGCCTCTACTACAAAGCTGTAATCATCAAGACAGCATGGTATTGGCACAAAAACAGACACATAGACCAATGGAATAGAATAGAAACCCCATAACTAGACCCACAAAAGTATGGACAACTAATCTTTGACAAAGCAGGAAGGAATATCCAGTGGAAAAGAGACAGTCTCTTTAACAAATGGTGCTGGGAGAACTGGACAGCAACATGCAGAAGGATGAAACTAGACCACTTTCTCACACCATTCACAAAAATAAACTCAAAATGGATAAAGGACCTGAATGTGAGACAGGAAACCATCCAAACCCTAGAGGAGAAAGCAGGAAAAGACCTCTCTGACCTCAGTCGTAGCAATTTCTTACTTGACACATCCCCCAAAGGCAAGGTAAGAATTAAAAGCAAAAATGAACTACTGGGACCTTATGAAGATAAAAAGCTTCTGCACAGCAAAGGAAACAACCAACAAAACTAAAAGGCAACCAATGGAATGGGAAAAGATATTTACAAATGACATATCAGACAAAGGGCTAGTATCCAAAATCTATTAAGAGCTCACCAAACTCCACACCTGAAAAACAAATAACCCAGTGAAGAAATGGGCAGAAAACATGAATAGACACTTCTCTAAAGAAGACATCCGGATGGCCAACAGGCACACGAAAAGATGCTCAACGTCGC
The DNA here is from genome assembly GCF_024362965.1 of Panthera pardus. Classification (NCBI taxonomy): domain Eukaryota; kingdom Metazoa; phylum Chordata; class Mammalia; order Carnivora; family Felidae; genus Panthera; species Panthera pardus. Next base: position 37,111,146 of record NW_026527013.1, read on the forward strand.
TCCTCATTAGGGAAATACAAATCAAAACCATACTCAGATATCACCTCACGCCAGTCAGAGTGGCCAAAAAGAACAAATCAGGAGACTATAGATGCTGGCAAGGATGTGGAGAAACGGGAACCCTCTTGCACTGTTGGTGGGAATGCAAATTGGTGCAGCCACTCTGGAAAGCAGTGTGGAGGTTCCTCAAAAAATTAAAAATAGACCTACCCTATGACCCAGCAATAGCACTGCTAGGAATTTACCCAAGGGATACAGGAGTACTGATGCATAGGGGCACTTGTACCCCAATGTTTATAGCAGCACTCTCAACAATTTCCAAATTATGGAAAGAGCCTAAATGTCCATCAACTGATGAATGGATAAAGAAATTGTGGTTCATATACACAATGGAGTACTACAGGGCAATGAGAAAGAACAAAATATGGCCCTTTGTAGCAACGTGGATGGAACTGGAGAGTGTGATGCTAAATGAAATAAGCCATAGAGAGAAAGACAGGTACCATATGTTTTCACTCTTATGTGGATCCTGAGAAACTTAAAAGAAACCCATGGAGGAGGGGAAGGAAAAAAAAAAAAAAGAGATTAGAGTGGGGGAGAGCCAAAGCATAAGAGACTCTTAAAAACTTAGAACAAACTGAGGGTTGATGGGGGTGGGAGGGAGGGGAGGGTGGGTGATGGGTATTGAGGAGGGCACCTTTTGGGATGAACACTGGGTGTTGTATGGAAACCTATTTGACAATAAATTTCATATATTGGAAAAAAAATTATATGCCAGCAAGCTGGAAAACCCGGAAGAAATGGACAAATTCCTAAGCACCCACACACTCCCAAAACTCAAACAGGAATAAATAGAAAACTTGAACAGACCCATACCAGCGAAGAAATTGAATCAGTTATCAAAAATCTCCCAACAAATAAGAGTCCAGGACCAGATGGCTTCCCAGGGGAATTCTACCAGACATTTAAAGCAGAGATAATACCTATCTTTCTCAAGCTATTCCTAAAAATAGAAAGGGAAGGAAAATTTCCAGACTCATTCTATGAAGCCAAGAACTTTGATTCCTAAACCAGACAGAGACCCAGGAATAAAAGACAACTACAGGCCAATATCCCTGATGAATATGGATGCAAAAATTCTCATTAAGATACTAGAAATAAGATTCAACAGCATATAAAAAGATTTATTCACCATGATCAAGCGGGATTCATTCCTGGGATGCAGGGCTGGTTCAGCATTCGCAAATCAATCAATGTGATACATCACATTAATAAAAGAAAAGATATGAACCATATGATCCTGTCAATCAATGCAAAAAAGCATTTGACAAAATTCAACATCCTTTCTTAATAAAAACCCTTGAGAAAGTCGGGATAGAAGGAACATACTTAAACATCATAAAAGCCATTTATGAAAAGCCCACACCTAATAGCATCCTCAATGGGGAAAAACTGATAGCTTTCTCTCTGAGATCAGGAACATGACAGGGATGTCCACTCTCACCGCTGTTGTTTAACATAGTGTTGGAAGTTCTGGCATCAGCAATCAGACAACAAAAGGAAATAAAAGGCACCAAAATTGGCAAAGATGAAGTCAAGGTTTCACTGTTTGCAGATGACATGATACTATACTTGGAAAACCCAATGGACTCCACCAAAAGTCTGCTAGAACTGATACATGAATTCAGCAAAGTTGCACGATACAAAATCAATGTACAGAAATCAGTTGCATTCTATACACTAATAATGAAGCAACAGAAAGATAAATAAGAAACTGATCCCATTCACAGTTGCACCAAGAAGCATAAAATACCTAGGGATAAACCTAACCAAAGATGTAAAAGATCTGTATGCTGAAAACTATAGAAAGCTTATGAAGGAAATTGAAGAAGACATAAAGAAATGGAAAAACATTCTGTGCTCATGGATTGGAAGAATGAATATTGTTAAAATGTCAATACTACCCAAAGCTATCTACTCATTCAATGCAATCCCAATCAAAATTGCACCAGCATTCTTCTCAAAGCTAGAACGAGCAATCCTAGAATTCATATGGAACCACAAAAGACCCCGAATAGCCAAAGTAATTTTGAAGAAGAAGACCAAAGCAGGAGGCATCACAATCCCAGACTTTAGCCTCTACTACAAAGCTGTCATCATCAAGACAGCATGGTATTGGCACAAAAACAGACACAGAGACCAATGGAATAGACTAGAAACCCCAGAACTAGACCCAGAAAAGTATGGACAACTAATCTTTGACAAAGTAGGAAAGAATATCCAGTGGAAAAAAGACAGTCTCTTTAACAAATGGTGCTGGGAGAACTGGACAGCAACATGCAGAAGGTTGAAACTAGACCACTTTCTTACACCATTCACAAAAATAAACTCAAAATGGATGAAGGACCCGAATGTGAGACAGGAAACCATCAAAACCCTAGAGGAGAAAGCAGGAAATAACCTCTCTGACCTCAGCTGCAGCAATTTCTTACTGGACACATGCCCAAAGGCAAGGGAATTAAAAGCAAAAATGAACTACTGGGACCTTATGAAGATAAAAAGCTTCTGCACAGCAAAGGAAACAACCAACAAAACTAAAAGGCAACCAATGGAATGGGAAAAGATATTTGCAAATGACATATCGGACAAAGGGCTAGTATCCAAAATCTATTAAGAGCTCACCAAGCTCCACACCCAAAAAACAAATAATCCAGTGAAGAAACGGGCAGGAAACATGAATAGACACTTCTAAAGAAGACATCCAGATGGCCCACAGGCACATGAGAAGATGCTCAACGTCGCTCCTCATCAGGGAAATACAAATCAAAACCATACTCAGATATCAACTCACGCCAGTCAGAGTGGCCAAAATGAATAAATCAGGAGATTATAGATGCTGGCGAGGATGTGGAGAAACAGAACACTCTTGTACTGTTGGTGGGAATGCAAACTGGTGTAGCCGCTCTGGAAAACAGTTTGGAGGTTCCTCAAAAAATTAAAAATAGACCTACCCTATGACCCAGCAATAGCACTGCTAGGAATTTACCCAAGGGATACAGGAGTGCTGATGCATAGTGGCACTTGTACCCCAATGTTTATAGCAGCACTTTCAACAAGAGCCAAATTATGGAAAGAGCCTAAATGTCCATCAACTGATGAATGGATAAAGAAATTGTGGTTTATATACACAATGGAATACTACGTGGCAATGAGAAAGAATGAAATATGGCCTTTTGTTGCAACGTGGATGGAACTGGAGAGTGCTATGCTAAGTGAAATAATGCATACAGTGAAAAACAGATACCATATGTTTTCACTCTTATGTGGATCCTGAGAAACGTAACGGAAACCCATGGGGGAGGAAACAGAAAAAAAAAAGAGCTTAGAGAGGGAGGGAGACAAAACATAAGAGACTCTTAAAAACTGAGAACAAACTGAGGGTTGATGGAGGTTGGAGCAAGGGGAGGGTGGGTGATGGGTATTGAGGAGGGCACCTGTTGGGATGAGCACTGGGTGTTGTATGGAAACCAATTTGACAATGAATTGCATATTTAAAAAATAAATAAAAGCATTAAAAAATTCTACATTTATGAATTTAATGTGCAATCTCCTAATATTCCATATAGGATATACATTTTTCTTTCAACTACATGTGGGGTTTTCTCAGGACTAAAACATCTAATGTATGCATATACACAAAATATCAAATGAAGAAATCCACTATAACGAAATGAAATCATACTGGTGAACATAGATTACATTTTTAATGGCACTACTCAAGGTGGGGTGATATTTTCAACTGGGGGGGGGGGAAGTTAACAGACACCTACACCACAAATCGTGAAGTTACAGCAACTTGCCTGCGCATCAGAAGGTCTGTCTTCTTTCTTACAAGGACAGAAAGGAGCCTTGAAAGTATGTGTGGTGAATGTAAACTCAGGCAGGTCTGTGAATCTCTGACTGAGAAAATGAGAAAGAAAAAAAAAAGGGGGGGGGAATGTATCGAACAGGGGATCTAAGCATCAATTTTCATAAAGAAAAAATACCATCAGGCTTTTTCTTCTAAAATTGATTCACGATGTTTGTTTCGTACAGTCTTACCCATACTGAGAAGTGGCCTTGGTATGTTCTTTGACCATCAGCAGTCTGGGAGGGACGCCGTGAATCAGCTTTTAGTAAAACCTGCAATCAATTTAAAAGAATTTCAGATGTTCACGAGTTCATGAGAAATCAGAAAACATGCCAAATCTCAACTGAAAAGGGGATAAGGTAACGAGGATGTTTTTAAGATCTTATTGATGAGATTCCTTCCAATGAAGACAAGAGAGGATAACTGTAACAAATTCTGTTGCAGGAATAATATTGAACATTCAAGAAACGGGCGGTTCCCTACACAACATACTGTCAGGTTTCCAGTTGTTTCCAACGACTACAACATTGTTGGGAAAAAATCCCCACTGAAAGTTCATAAAAGCATGTGCGATGTGGAGGGCACATTGTGTTTTCACCTCTGGCTCTGGTTTCGGCAGGACTCAGAGAGTGGGTCCCAGCTCCTTCTTCTAGAAGGTCCTGAGAGTCAACGTTTGGCGGCTTCACTTCCCAACTGAATGCGGCTCCTGTTCCTCCCAATTTGTGTCACGATTTCTCCCCCGAAACAAGCCTGAACCTGGAACAAACCAAGACCAGCCTCTCTGACGTGGCGTCACGGGACCCCCTGAATCCAGGGATCCTCCAGGGAAATACCAGCAGGAGAAATGAGGAACAAACCACGGAACAGCCCAGAAAAAGCGAGGGACTGTGCCGCCAACCGACCACCCGCGCTTCCAGGGAAGCCGCCCAGGCCCTGCCTCCCCCGCCTCAGGACTCAGCCCCATCACCTAGGAGACGCCAAGGGGCTGCGAAGCCTCCAGGGACTCCCCCAGGCCCGGGGATGGGGGGGGGAACCTGCTGGAAACGCAGCTCTGGCTCTTTGCCCACACTCAGAAGCACTGGGTCCTCAGAAGCAAGGAAGCCTTAACAGCCCGGGGGCGCCCTGGATCAGAAAAGCCCGGTGGGCGCCTTCTCAAGCCATCACTGGCCACTCAGAGGCCCGGCCCCTCCCTGGGCGTGGTGCGTGCGCGCCCTCTGCCGGCCACCGTGCGAATTCCTGCAATGCTCAAGGCCATGGCTGCTCAGCTGGAAGTACTGACAGTGCAGCTGGTCCAGTGAAGGCTGTTCTGGTCAGGAAGGGTCTTAGCGAAGGACTTGGGACACAAAGAAACCTTTTCCTTCTCCCTTTTACTGAGTGCAGAATGAAACCGAATTTATTGACGTAATGATATCATGTGTAATGCTTTAAGCAGCATTCGCAGAAATACAGACTGCAAATTGACACCTGCTGACCCACAGGTCATGGTGTTTAGCACCATAATACTTGGGTTAAATAAAAAAAGTTGACACCTCTGAGAAAGAGATACAGGCTCCCAGCTATGGAATGAATAAGCCATTGGGATCCAAGGTACAGCCCATAGAATAGCGTCAATCCTGTAAGAAAGCGTTGCATGCTTTCGCAATATAGCTACCCCTGTAGAGGTACCTGGAGAGCGTAATGTATACACACGGAATCACCATGATATATGCCTGAAACTAATACAACATGGTGAGTCTATTTCAATTAAAAATGACAATATTTTTAATTTCTCCTTCACCATTAAAAATTATTTCTAATTGAGAACATATGAAATTCCATTTATACCACATTCTCTAATGTCACCATCTTGATGTGGAGAGCTTATTTTTCAAGTTGTCAATAATGTCTTTGAGGACACAAATGTGACAAGGTCAGAATGCGCATCTAGAGGGAGCTACACATCTGGTATAAATTTCCTGCCTCTATATGGGTAATTTCAATGAAAAGTGCTTCATGGACGAAGACGGATGAAATCATTTCCATCAGACTCATAGGTAGACAATTGTGCCTTCAAAAAATAATTGTCATCTCTTCATATCAGAGGAAGGCTGGGTGAAGATATAGGTTTCTCTTTTGATGTAAGAGAAGGCTGTGGTGTTTTAAACTGCTCACCTACCATCCAGAATCCAGAGATTAGCAGCCCTTGGCCTTCTGCTCTGTGCAGCCCTGTCCAGGAAACAGCACCACATCTCCTGTGTCCCCCTCTCCCCTGTCATGTTTTAGCTCAGGCCCTGATCACAGTGGATGAGAATCCTGTTTAGAGAAGCTGCTCATGCTGACCTTTACTGGAGCACTGCTGTTCCCAGCCACCGCAGGGAAGCATGTGGACAGCCAGATTTTGAGCCCTTGGTGGCCCAGCCATGACCCCAACGTGGATGGAAGGCTGGTTGCCTCCATAACCTGGGAGGAAGGAGGGCCCAGCAGGAGTCAGGGGCTCTGGGGCAGAATGCATGGGCTTTGAGGACCCGGAAAGAGTCACATGCTTACACCCAACTCCTCTTGGTGGTGCGGAATGGGAATCATGTCATTGACATCTGCCCTGCCCGGCCCTCGAAAAGGAAACTGGGGGGGGGGGGGGGGGCGGGGCGACTTGGTGGCTCAGTCACTTAAGTGTCCACCTTTGGCTCAGGTCATGATCTCAGGATTTGTGAGTTTGAGCCCCGCATTGGGCTCTGTGCTGATAGCTCAGAGCCTGGAGCCTGCTTTGGATTCTGTGTCTCCCTCTCTCTCTGCCCCTCTCTCAATTGTGCTCTGTCTCTCTCTCACTCAAAAATAAACATTGCATCAAAATAAAAGATAAAAACAGAAAACACCGAGAGGACTATGGGCCATTATAAGACTCACACCCACAACTACTACCATGAGTCTACCTCAGCTCCCACCTGGATTGGTGCTACCGTGAGGTAGCTGGTACACGGGCAAATCCACAACATGTGGATTCATGCAGGGTTTCCTCACTGTTCTACCCGAGACACTGCTGACCCCTCATCCATTTCTTGCAATCACGAATCAGCCATGTCCTGGGGGCTGATAGCTGCCCTGCTGATCACCACACACCACGGTGAGTAGGAAGTGCCACGTGCTTGCGAGGATCTATTGACGAGTAAACACAACTGTCACCAGATCTGGAGGAAGGTTGTGGCCACCACCCCAGAAGGAACCAGCGGGACATGGGCAGTCAATACAATTCAAACACTTATCTTCTTCCCCTATAACTGTAGATTCTACCTGTTTGTGACCGTGTATACAGGGGTCACACTGTGTACATCAACACAGAATGACCATAGATCCTCCTGGAAGCAGATAATGACAGAGATACAGAACTGTGATGGGTTTATTAGGGGAAATGAGGAAAAAGAAAATAGAGGGGACAGGAATGGTCAGGGAAAGAATTCAGTCAAATACGCATATCAGACAACTTTTCTGAATATATCACATCACCACAGCCTATTGGTCACAGTTCAGGGTCCTCTTCAAACTTCACATTCTCCTGTAAGGCAAAGAGATTTAGGCTTATTGCAATGGGATCTTGTGTTCTCCTCTATGTATTTTGTCTTCAACAATATATCTGTGGCCTTGGATGAACACTTAATTGTGTGGCTGCATCTGTGTGTCTACCTCTAAGGGATTATGACTGTCTTCAAATCTTAGGTATAGATCCCTGAATGTACACAGTATCACAGTTATCTTTTTCTTTTTCGTAAAGTAGGACCTGAATTTTAAAAGAAAAAACACAGGGGTCTTTGCCGTATGTTTTGAAACAGGGATTGCCAACCTCTCAGCCTCAGGCATTACACTCTTAGTTTCATGAAATTGGATGAACATCTGTTGATGACCTTCTGTGTGGAGATACATTCATTTCCACCCTGAGAAGGGTGAGTGTCCACTCCTCCCATACATTTTACAAATTCCTTAAGTGCTTCTCACCTCTTCATCGTACTGACCTCAGAAACCAACATTGTCCCTGTTTCTCAGATTACAAACCTGAGACTCTGAGATGACCGCCGAGAGCTGGTGTTAGAGCTGAAACAGCAGGAACACAGGCAAAGCCTCAGGAGACTGTGAGGGAAGTTTCGGAGACGCAAACCTGCAGGCAGGGTGGTGACAGCAGACGCAGAGGTGTGGTGACCAGAGTTCAGCAGGGGTGGCTCCTCCTCACCCCTGAATTCCCCAACAAGAGTCTGACTCAGGCTGAAGGCCAAGGAAGCGGCACAGCTGATCTACAACCTGCCTTCACATTTAGTCTCACTGAGACACACAAACTTAGGCAGACAAGCGTTTCCTAAGACTAAGTTTAATTTCCCAAGTCTCCCAAAACATTCTTCAAACATGTCCAGACCCTTCAGAAAACCAAGGGAAACAACAAAATTTATTTAGATTATGAAGTAGGTGCACTGTGGTAACATTGACATTTCAGAGATGATGACTACATTTCACATTGTGGTTGAACCCGTGCAGCAGTCCTTTGCAGACTTCACACTGTCCTCATGCTCCCTTCCCAGTTTGTGGGGCCTGCCAGAAATGGCCTCCAAGTCCATCCTACTGACCCCAATGCCCTCCCCTCTACACTTCCTCAAACTCTGCTTACTGTGCTCAACTTCCCTTCTATTCCTGCATGATTCCAGTTTCCCCTATTTTGCACTGGATCCTTCACTAGTACTTGCACTATGGTGACCACAAGGTCTGTGTCATATAATGCATGTGCCCCCTTTCAGACGGGACACCTGAGGCACCTGCACTTAGGGGTGCATCTCATCCTTCACGGAACTCAAAGCATTGTGTCTGTCAGACAGGCACCAGTACTCCTGATACATCAGCCTTTGTGTAAAAATCCTCTTTCTTTTTGACAAGAGACACCTACAGCTGACCTCATTACAGGGAAATGACACAGCCCATTGTACACTATGTCCTGAGAAACTTGAGATATGTGACACTGTCCTCAGGCAGGTTTGCAGTTGAATGGCCAAGCCCTCACAAGCATCCCTACATCATTCCCACCAAGTCTTTCACGAAGAAGACGAATACGCTTTATCAGTCACTCATCCAGTTCAGGTCATCTTACCAAATTTATTACGTGGAGGAGCTGGTGGAGGAGACGGAGGTGGCCCATAGCCCGTGACTGGTGGTGAAGGGCGGTCCATGGGGGACAGCCTGCAAGGCGATCCTGGGGAAGGACAGGCCCTCTTGCATTCATAATGGCCTGTGGAACAGAAATGAAAGCTATGTTCATAGGACAGAGCAAAGCACCAACACCAGCAAAAAGTGGGAACCCAAAGAAGCAGTGCTCATCTCCTGCCAGCTTCCCCACCACCAGGTTCCAAGAGGGCAGCATCAGCGCCAAAATCTCTACCCATACTTTGGGTTCCACTTATGCTTTGGGGGTGGGGAACGGATGCTATGGGGACAAACCAGTGTTCCCACATGTGTGCAAATGTAGAACAGCAAGCTCTTGTCCTAAAAGATTTATGGAATGAGTACCAAATTAATAAAATAGCATATTCCTGATAGGAAGGCATTTAAGTCCAGAATCACCTTCCACCCCGCATCTGCCTCCACCACAGAGGCTGCTTATTTGTATGTGAAGAACTACAGATTGAGAAGGAATGACAATCCCAGGCTCCACACATGGAATCACAGCAATCGTGGCTAAAAGCTCTGCCTCTAAGCCCCCGCCTGTGCCCGATCTGCTTCTCTCCCGACAATGAGGTCTTCTCCTCTCTGCAAGTGCTATCCATGGGCACAGAGGCATGTTGGGGGATGGGGATCGTGAGGTCATGCAGAGAACCTCGAAAAGCATGTTCTTAGAGAAACATGTTACCTATACATGTTAGGTAGGCTTAGCTAATTTATTTTCATTCAGTGGTACTTCTCAGTTAAATACAGTACAACTCGCAGGGTACTTTTGTTCTCTAAAAGATGAGCTGAAATTCTAAATAACAGAATTAACACAAATACACTTTCATTTCTGCTGTACATCTCCATGTTTCACCTGTCACAGGACACAGGACACAAGAGAACGTGCTCATGTGAACACAAAGGACACAGTGGAGAATTACAATGCAGGTAATTACAGATTGTCTCTCTTCACCACACATGTTGCAATTCGTGCTTTCTACAACAAATATGTCATCTCTTGTAGTTCAGAATATGTATACCCAGGGCACACCTAAAGGGATTCCAGACAGCACGTTTACAAAAAAAAAAAAAAAAGAAAGAAAAAAGAAAGGCTGAATGTTGACAGGTATTAAATTTACTTTGTCTAAGACCACTCTAATGACACATACAAAAATATAATTTGGAGTGAAGGCAGTTTGCATTTTCAAAACATAAGGATAACTGCCGATTTTCTGAACACATTAATCCCCTAGACAGAAACAGAACAGGAAGAAACAGCAAGAGCAATGATTCCACACTGAGGAGGTCCAGAAAAAATAAGGCATGCCAAAAGACTTCTAGGTGGAGTGTGGTCTCTTCATCCCTGGGTTATTTCCAGGTATACACCAGAAAAGCCCTTGGGTGCTCAGCCCTAGGCACGATTGGTTCTAAACCTTCCACAAGGAGTTGACAGGCAGAAAGTAGAGAACCCCATAGACACTTGGGTTAAGCTTGTGCATTTGGAAAATGAGAAAAACAAGCAGACATATCATACAACACACAAAACAGACACAAAGCCAGGAGAGAGCGCTGAACAGAAAAAGGAGGGTTTTGCCAAAGAGTTACAACTGAAAATGTCCACAGCATTTACCTTGTCCTTCGTGGTCCTGTTGGTAGAGTCAGTGTTGTTGTTACTCACAGGAGCAACATCTGGATCTGCAAGAGGCCCTAGAAGGGATGGAGGTTTATTCTGATTTGAGTAGATTGTGCAGAGATTAAAAAAACAAAACAAAACAAAAACACAAAAACAAACAAAAAAACCCCCCACAAAACCAAAACCACTCCCCTCATTCCTCAAGCAACTGAAACTCTATGGCCCAGTCAGATCCCAAATCACATGCACAGGGTATCCCGCATGCTTCAGGTGATCCCAAGGTAAAGGGAGAACCATTCTTTAAACTCTGATGAAGACCCATAAAAGCCCTGGTTCAGGTGTTTTCATAACTCCTCAAACAACTGTGGATGACTGGGGGCTCAACTGGATGGATATACGTTAGGCGGAGCCTCATGCCTCCCACCGCCCAGCACATGGACTGTGTATGGCACACATCTGCTGAAGCGCTAGGCCTGCTTTTCTGCATACAGCCCCATTCCATCTCCACAAGAGACACCTGTACCAACACAAGGTGGGGGAAATGACACAAGGATGATAAGTCAATCATGAGAAACTCAAGGAATGTGGTGATGATGGCAGGCATTTTCCTTGCATTGCAATGATCTGTGGTACCACCTCTGCACCTTGTACAAGACTCAACAACGGGGCGCCTGGGTGGCTCAGTCGGTCAAGCATCCCACCCCGGCTCAGGTCATGATCTCACAGTGCGTGAGTTCAAGCCCCACATCGGGCTCTGTGTTGACAGCTCAGAGCCTGGAACCTGCTTCAGATTCTGTGTCTCCCTCTCTCTGACCCTCCCCCATTCATGCTCTGTCTCTGTCTGTCTCAAAAATAAATAAACATTAACAAATTTCTTTAAAAAAGACTCAACAACAACAAAAATTAGATGAAGGTTCTTAGCAAGCCAACTCATACTGCCCAGATCATCTTACCAAGTGGTGCATGTGGAGGGGTTCGGGGTGGTCCCGAACCTGGTACAGGAGGTGGATGTGCCCAGATCAAAGGGTGACCTCTAGAGTAGGGTGTGCAGAAACTTCCAGTTAATGGAGGAGGTTGCCACGATCCACACTGCCCTGCAGAACGGAAGTGACAGCTATGTGCAGATGCCACACAAGAGAACCAATCCCCAAAGCAGCTGAAACCCATAGAAGTACGGGTCAGCACCTGCCCCCTTCTCTGCCACCAGGATCCAAGAGAGTAGCATCAGTACCTGAAAACTCTGTCCCTGCCACTGGGTACCACCTACAGCTTAGGCAACTAAACGCAGGTGGTTAAACTACTGTCACCACATGTCCCTGCCCATGTCTGAGAATTTAGAACAAAATGATCCCCTCTTACAGGATTAAATAAGTAATTCCAAACTAATGAAGCAGCATATTCCAGACAGGCAGACATCCATGTCCAGGATCACCTTGCATCCTTCCACTACAGTGATGGCAGAAGCTCTGTTTTTGGCTTATTCCGAACATAAAAACATTGGGTGCAAATACACAGCTCATTCTTTGCACATGAAATGACAGCTACTCTTGGGAAAAAGTTCTGCCTGCCGGCCCCACACTTGGCCCCCTCTGCTTCCCTCGCTGAGAAAGAGGTCTTCCTACTTTCTGCAAGTGCTGTCAAAGGCCAAGAAACCACTCGGGAGTTGGGGATGCCGGGAGTCTTGTAGGGGACCTGAGGAAATGTTTGCTGTGAGGAACATACTACACATCAATGAGTACTAGGCCCACAAGTGTTTACCTGAATTCATAAGGAATTCTGATTTTGTGTACACTACAAGACACAGAGTAATATACATCCTATGGGAAAAAAGAGGCAGACATTCGTGAAACAGTTAATGTAAATGTGTTTTGACTTTGGTATACATTTCCAGGGATGTGTCATGAGCGATGGTATCAGCTCTAACACTGACTGGAGACACAAGAGACCCTGCTCATATGAATAAAACTGAAGGACCTTGTGTTCAGAATACTTTTACCCAAGATACTGCTTGAAAGGATTCCAAACAGTTCATTTACCCATGAAGACGTGAAGGTGGTGAGTTATGACAATGACTTTGTCTAAAACCATCATAAATTGTACAAGGCACACAATATAAAGATGGAGGGAAGTCTTTTCACGTTTACAATTAACAGATAGTCTTCACACATGAATCGTGTGACCAGAAAGAGGAAAATAACAACAACACTGATCCCACAGAGAGGTAGTGTGTTAGGAGTCAACAAGCTTAGAGACTTTGCTATAGAGTGCAGTGTATCTTCCTGTTGTTGTTATTTTGAACACAACAAGGGAAAAGCCATAAGGTGCTCAACTTCAAAGTTCCTTTGGCTACTAAACTGACCAGAAAAAAGATGACAGGCTGAAAAGACAGAAGCCTGTAGACTCTTGGGTGAAGGCTGTGCATTTGGAAAATGAGAAAAACAAGCAGACATATCATACAACACACAAAACAGACACAAAGCCAGGAGAGAGCGCTGAACAGAAAAAGGAGGGTTTTGCCAAAGAGTTACAACTGAAAATGTCCACAGCATTTACCTTGTCCTTCGTGGTCCTGTTGGTAGAGTCAGTGTTGTTGTTACTCACAGGAGCAACATCTGGATCTGCAATAGGCCCTACAAGGGATGGAGGTTTATTCTGATTTGAGTAGATTGTGCAGAGATTAAAAAAACAAAACAAAACAAAAACACAAAAACAAACAAAAAAACCCCCCACAAAACCAAAACCACTCCCCTCATTCCTAAAGCAACTGAAACTCTATGGCCCAGTCAGATCCCAAATCACATGCACAGGGTATCCCGCATGCTTCAGGTGATCCCAAGGTAAAGGGAGAACCATTCTTTAAACTCTGATGAAGACCCATAAAAGCCCTGGTTCAGGTGTTTTCATAACTCCTCAAACAACTGTGGATGACTGGGGGCTCAACTGGATGGATATACGTTAGGCGGAGCCTCATGCCTCCCACCGCCCAGCACATGGACTGTGTATGGCACACATCTGCTGAAGCGCTAGGCCTGCTTTTCTGCATACAGCCCCATTCCATCTCCACAAGAGACACCTGTACCAACACAAGGTGGGGGAAATGACACAAGGATGATAAGTCAATCATGAGAAACTCAAGGAATGTGGTGATGATGGCAGGCATTTTCCTTGCATTGCAATGATCTGTGGTACCACCTCTGCACCTTGTACAAGACTCAACAACGGGGCGCCTGGGTGGCTCAGTCGGTCAAGCATCCCACCCCGGCTCAGGTCATGATCTCACAGTGCGTGAGTTCAAGCCCCACATCGGGCTCTGTGTTGACAGCTCAGAGCCTGGAACCTGCTTCAGATTCTGTGTCTCCCTCTCTCTGACCCTCCCTCATTCATGCTCTGTCTCTGTCTGTCTCAAAAATAAATAAACATTAACAAATTTCTTTAAAAAAGACTCAACAACAACAAAAATTAGATGAAGGTTCTTAGCAAGCCAACTCATACTGCCCAGATCATCTTACCAAGTGGTGCAGGTGGAGGGGTTCGGGGTGGTCCCAAACCTGGTACAGGAGGTGGATGTGCCCAGATCAAAGGGTGACCTCTAGAGTAGGGTGTGCAGAAACTTCCAGTTAATGGAGGAGGTTGCCACGGATCCACACTGCCCTGCAGAACGGAAGTGACAGCTATGTGCAGATGCCACACAAGAGAACCAATCCCCAAAGCAGCTGAAACCCATAGAAGTACGGGTCAGCACCTGCCCCCTTCTCTGCCACCAGGATCCAAGAGAGTAGCATCAGTACCTGAAAACTCTGTCCCTGCCACTGGGTACCACCTACAGCTTAGGCAACTAAATGCAGGTGGTTAAACTACTGTCACCACATGTCCCTGCCCATGTCTGAGAATTTAGAACAAAATGATCCCCTCTTACAGGATTAAATAAGTAATTCCAAACTAATGAAGCAGCATATTCCAGACAGGCAGACATCCATGTCCAGGATCACCTTGCATCCTTCCACTACAGTGATGGCAGAAGCTCTGTTTTTGGCTTATTCCGAACATAAAAACATTGGGTGCAAATACACAGCTCATTCTTTGCACATGAAATGACAGCTACTCTTGGGAAAAAGTTCTGCCTGCCGGCCCCACACTTGGCCCCCTCTGCTTCCCTCGCTGAGAAAGAGGTCTTCCTACTTTCTGCAAGTGCTGTCAAAGGCCAAGAAACCACTCGGGAGTTGGGGATGCCGGGAGTCTTGTAGGGGACCTGAGGAAATGTTTGCTGTGAGGAACATATTACATATCAATGAGTACTAGGCCCACAAGTGTTTACCTGAATTCATAAGGAATTCTGATTTTGTGTACACTACAAGACACAGAGTAATACATCCTATGGGAAAAAAGAGGCAGACATTCGTGAAACAGTTAATGTAAATGTGTTTTGACTTTGGTATACATTTCCAGGGATGTGTCATGAGCGATGGTATCAGCTCTAACACTGACTGGAGACACAAGAGACCCTGCTCATATGAATAAAACTGAAGGACCTTGTGTTCAGAATACTTTTACCCAAGATACTGCTTGAAAGGATTCCAAACAGTTCATTTACCCATGAAGACGTGAAGGTGGTGAGTTATGACAATGACTTTGTCTAAAACCATCATAAATTGTACAAGGCACACAATATAAAGATGGAGGGAAGTCTTTTCACGTTTACAATTAACAGATAGTCTTCACACATGAATCGTGTGACCAGAAAGAGGAAAATAACAACAACACTGATCCCACAGAGAGGTAGTGTGTTAGGAGTCAACAAGCTTAGAGACTTTGCTATAGAGTGCAGTGTATCTTCCTGTTGTTGTTATTTTGAACACAACAAGGGAAAAGCCATAAGGTGCTCAACTTCTAAGTTCCTTTGGCTACTAAACTGACCAGAAAAAAGATGACAGGCTGAAAAGACAGAAGCCTGTAGAGTCTTAGGTTCAGGCTGTGAATTTGGAAAATATAAATAGGCAGACATATCACACAACACACAAAACAGGGATAAGGCCGCAGAGCATGCTGTTCCGCAAAGGAGGGTTTCCTGACAGACTTACAACTGAAAATGGCCCCAGCATTTACCTTGTCCTTCTCGGCATTGTTGGTAGACTGCTTGTTGTTGTGACTCATGGGAGTGACACCAGCTTCGGCTGAAGGCTCTAAAGGGGATAGAGGTTTACTCTGATTTTAGTAGACTCTGCAGAATTCACACAAACACCACATTTTGTGACGTGTTAAACTCTTGCCCACACTCAGGACAAGGAGGAGAGGCAGAGAGTAACCCACAAGCCTCAGTTGACCCCAGTGATAAGGGGGAGATCCATCCCATCATATCTTAATGAAGAAACCATAGGGTCCTGGCTCATGTTCTTCATAATTAGTCAAATAACTTTCAACAGGGCAGCTCAAAGAGAAATCAGGAAATCGTCACCAAAACAGCCATTTCTCAATACACATTAGGGGTAATAACTCAGCATCTCATTTCAGATAAAAATTAAAATGAGAGCGTCAGTTGGTGGATAACATCAAAAAACCCTCCACAGAAGAGCATGGGTGTGTTTCTTCTGACTCCAGGCAAATTGTTCATTCTTTCAGCTCATCTATAAGCTGCCTTCCACATGGGAGCCGGTATTATGTAACTATTTCTGAATGGAACTGAACTTGACTGATATTATATTAAGGAGAAAAGGAAAACTATGGGTGTTTAGCCGTGAAGCTGCAGAGTTGCACTGATAACATCAGAGGACGAAGCTATTTGGAGCTTGGATTCAGGAATGTAGGTCTATAGTTCACAAAAATAAAAATAAAGGAGCAATGAAAATAGTAAATAAATGAGTTTCTCCTCAAATAAACTAAAGTCTTCACATTGAGTCCGGGTGGGAAGAAGGATGAGACCCCTGTCCTGTCATCCTTTCCAGGCTCTTCAGACAGGGGGATGCTAGAGGAGGTGGGAGGGTCACAGTCAGAGGAGGGGCATGAGCTCCACCATTCACAGGGAGAAGTGCCTCACTGCTTGCAGTACCAGCGGAGAAGACCCTTCTGTCACCCCTTCAGACCACCTGCTGTCCTTAGTGTTTGCGGTTCTGTCCAGGACACACGATGATCACCCACAGGAAAAGGCTTTGCCGCAGAAATGAGGCTCCTGCACATCACCACGTGCCCCTTACCTCTCCTCGCAGAGTTCTGCATCTCTGGACTTCCAGGCATTGGTCTCTGTCTCCTGTATCTCTCAAGCAGCCTCTTTCCTTCCATCACATCCAGTCTTAGATACAGAAAAAGAATGGACTTCTGTAAGAGTTGCAACGCCACGTCCTCTGACTAGACACTAAACAGCACAGCTGTCATCCCTCAAAACACCCATAAAAACTCATGTCACGCTCGCACACCTGTGTTTCAAGCGGGCAACCTCTCGGCTCTGTTCCGCCATTTTCCTCTCCCAGATCCGAGCCTTGATCTAGGGGAGAAAAACACATCCACCTTCAGTCATGCCAGACTGTGCACCAAAGAGAGAGAGGAGGAAAAAAGAAAACACTTACCCAGGTGTCCTGAGTATTATGCTCATAAACTGCGACCTGAAAAAGCAACAATGAAAAGTCCGTGTTTAGGAATTCCAAGGGCCACTACACTCAACCACATGAGGTACTAAGGGTTCAATATGTCAGGCAGAACTCACGTTACCTGGTGTGTGAAGGTGAGTTCTGCCTTCTGCAGCTGTTCTCGTGTTTGTTCAATTTGCTGTCTGTGAGATACAATTGGTTTCATCAAATAAGGTCTAATATTAGGTAGGATTATAAATAATCTGCTCATGTTCCCATCATCCTCATATCTTCCCCCAATACAATTTATCCTTTCACATGAAACACTTTTCACACAATTATAAATGTGCAGAACCAAAGCTATTGTTCCATCCTCTCCTTACTCATCATTCCAAGCCCGTAGGGTTCAGAGGTCATAGAATTCTTTTCCATTTTCAATCTTGCCCTAATTCATCAGGTGACAAGTGACTTTCATCATAAAGCCAACATAAAGCTCTATTCTCCTTTAACTTGTGTACTCACCAGGTTTCCTAGGGTTGCAAAGACCAGGACCATCAGGTGGTACTACCTTCTTGATGGATAGGATTTCATCCTATGACACACTGCTTTCCTATAGATTATGACAACTGACACCACCCCTCAGGAACGTTGGCATGGATGAAGTTTCTACATGGGCAGGTCAATGCTGGAGACCCAGAAATGTTTAGTAACTTAATTGTTTTATTCTTTCTAATACTTATCTTTTCCTGTCTGTTAATTCTCTACGGATATGTCCTCTGAATTTGTATTTATATTACTATATTCATGGAGTCTACCCATTGTACAAAGGTTAGAACTAAGAAACGAACAGGGGTTTCATGAGCCACTGCTAATTAGTATCTGAACTCACTTGCACTTGTGTATGTCCCTTGTAGCTATTTTCAGATCTTCCTCTGCAGTTGCCATCTGATTCTTCATTGCCACTAGTTCACAGTTTGTCATATCCAGATTCCTAAGATGGGAAAGATATATACATAGTCCAGTAGCCAAGGTCCAGAAATTCTGCCTTTTTCCTTCTCAGCTCTCTTAACGCCTAGATTCCAATATCCCTATCCCCTCCCCCAACGATGCACAGACTGACAACACAGTCAGAGAAATGAAGACCCCATTTAATGTTAAAGAACATTCAACCTCCGTCTGCTGCCAAGTCGCCTACAATCAGAGCCGCCTGTCTAGTTCTCTGCTTCTACTCCTTCATCGTCAAGTCATCAAATGACATTGCACCTTGTGCCTTCCCAGAGTTGGTCTTTTGTTTGAGATGGAGAAGGCCTATTCCAGGTCAGTGTGAAAACCTGTGCCTGACCAACTGTACCCATTAGGATGAGGCAGGGGATCATCATTGCCTTGCACCTCCACGGGGCAGTGCACTGAATCTCAGTCCAAAAGTTGTACCCTGACACAGACACTGAGTATGAAAGACAGCCTTCCAGGATATGGCTTCACCAGCATTGCAAATCACTCCCACACATCACTAAGGTTCAGGAGTGCAACCCCTGCCCCCTCTTTCAAAGATCCTGGTGGAGGGAAAGGCCAATCTTAGAGTGGCAATATATGCTGAAATATAACATGATGTGAACTGTCCCACAGTCAGGCTCTTATCTTCAGGAAACAGATTTCAGATGGAAAACTATCAACTTCATGGAGTCAGTCTACTTGAACAAGACTCAGTTCATTGACAGTGAAGGCAGCAAAGGGAAATGCTTAGAAAGGCTGGTTTGCTGTGTTGCCCTCAGACTATTTTGTGCATGGTGTTGCTTTAAAGGGTTTCAACTTGGCACTGGATGTAGTCAAGAATCACATGCAAAACTGAAAGACTGTTAGTAGTGGACACAAAAGCACTAGACAGAGAAAGGTACATGCATTTCCTTCTGGCCTCTCAGGTAGTCCTTCAGCAAGTGTTTTCTGGGGTGGCTGTAATGTAGAGGCTCTGTTGTAAGGGGGTGAAGATAGAAGGTGGTCAGGGTGCTCTACCTGCTCCCACAAAGAGCTTACACATTAACAAAAACAAGATGCCAGTGAGACAGAGCAGGCTCCACCCCGGGTGTGGAAAGGACTAACAGAAGCTGAGTCTCCAGGGAAGACAAGGAAGCATTTCCTTTTCAATGTGAATAAGGGGCTCTAAAGGCCCCCCTCCTGAGAACAAAAGGAAATACTGGACAAAAGAAGAAACATGCGCCTGGGGCACCAAATTTCTAATGAACCCATGAAGACACACTTCGTACGAGTCTCACTTGCAGACTGGATGAAGAGATGCAGTACTGATGGCATCCCAACCCACAGTCTAGAAAGAAACTCCCATGGTTTCTGCAGCAAGATAATTCAATGTTTTCCCTAAATATTTTTGACCCAAGTCTGGTGCTGAACAAAGATGACCTAATTCCTGGCTGATAAGACCATGGGATGGGATTGAAACCTATAGGACAATGTAAATGGATCCGGAGGGGATCCTGTTATCAGTGTGCTTAATGCCAGTATCTTCCCTCTTCTACCCCAAGTACATGACACAAGAATGTGTGACAAGCACTAAGGACAGAAAGGAAAATGCAGGTTATAGGAAGCCAGGTAGGAAGGGCAGGCACAATTCTCCTGAATGCATTTGGCAAAAATACTCTTGGATCCAATTCTAGAAGAAATATATTTATCTATAGCGGCCACCACATTCATTCATACAACAGTACTCGGGACCATTATCACATGAACGTCTTACTTTGCTGTAGCCATTTTTCTTTCTTCAGAGGATTTATCAAGGATGTCTGCTCTCTCCTTCAGCCTTTTGGCTTTTTCTTCCCTGATTGCTGTAAGAGAACTCAAAGAATTATAAACGTCTTCCAGGGCCTTTTTCCTTTCTGTAAAAAAAAAAAAAAAAAAAAAAAAAAAAAAAAAAAAGGATTATTTTGTGCATGTGCATATGACCTGAGACTTGGTTTGGGGGTGACAGGAAAGGGCAACTAGTGTGAAGGCAAGAAGGCATTCTTTCCCTTCCCAATGCAAAGTCATTGCCACCACATGGGGATTTCTCCCCAACAGACAACATACCTTCCAGTTCACATTTATTGGACTTCAAGGCTCTCAGTTCTGGATCCTCAAATTGACCGTTTGCATCTTCTGACTTTAGGACAGATAGGAGAAAATACATTCAAGAAATAATGATCGCACAACAATGTGAGTGCAACAGGACTGTGCATGGCAACAAAGAAAGATCCTGGGGCATAAATACAACAAGGAGAAGGCAAAGAACATGGAAAATAGTTCAAGTCAAAGGGCTCACAAATGGCTTTCTTAGGAGAATATTCCTCTATTCACACTGAACATTGCTGAGCATTAAGAGAAGAAGGCAGTATACAACTTGCTATTGCCCTTCATCTCTCAACTATCTTGGGGGATTTTCTCCATATCTTGGAGGGCAGGTCTGAATGATGTGGTAATGACCTAGTTGTGAAAATAAAACATACTTCCTAGTCCTTGAAACAGCAAACTCCTCATGGTGGTCCTAGTGAAATTCCAGCTGTGCAGATGGAGCTTTGTCTCCCAGAGGCCCACTCTCTACTGTGGTAAACAGCAAGCGAATATGCTATGCTCACCTCACCCAATGAACAAAAAGTCTCCAAAGTCAAATTACAGTAAAAGCAGCCAACTCTTAGCACTTCCTGATTCTTGACATTCCCCTCTCTCTCTCTCTCTCTCTCTCTCTCTGATTGCAAAGTAACATGTGCACTTTGAAGGGTGTCATTTAAAATTTTATCGAAGTGCTCAACTTTTCTGATGTTCTCCTTCAACAAAACATGTTGAATGAGTCGTAACAATTCATTAATTTTACTTGTGTTTTTAGAACGCAATCCAGGCAAAGAAAGGATTCTTACTTTCAACTTAAGAGCTTCAGCAGAGTGAATGTTACTTTCTCTCTTAGCTTCTTGAAGATGTATCTTTAATTCATTGATGTAGATACAAAACATATGAAAAAGGAATCAGAATTCAAAAATAGCATCGTGGTAGATAAGCCTATGTCTAATGTGTGACTCCTTTCACAAATAAAAAGGTAGTTTTTTATTCCATTTGTGAAGCTTGTCTTGAATGGGAAGTATTTATAGAACACATGAAATAGGTCAGTAGGATGAACTCCAAGAGATAAAATTAATCAAAATGAAGTCACAAGAAATATTTGAAAGGGCAATGCTACCTTCTCTTCCCACATGGATATTGCTTCAGCCAGCTCTGGGTTTTCTTTCTCCAACGGGTTGATCTTTGCAGTTTTTTGCTGTAAATTAACTAAAAGGAGATAAAACAATTTTTAAGGTTGTTACCAAACCAGTGACATCGAATAATCCCACTGTATTAGCAGCACAGACACATGATCTGACACATGGGTGTAACTAACTTTTTAGCTTTCTCATTGTGCCTGAAGAAAGCAAGTTTCAGCAGCATTTTAAACCCAAGAAACCTCATTTCACTGACATTCCTATACGTGTAAGCTCTAGAACACTGACTCCTCTAACAGACACAAAGTGCAAACTCCTCTTACATTGGCCCAATGCGAGAGCTCTCATGCCCTGAGGTCACTCTTCTCATCACCACCACCGCTGCATTTACAGTGATCAACACCAACCAGTCTTTGAGGGCTTGTTAAGCGTCAGGTAGCCACCTTGCCTCTCAACAGACAGCACCACAGAATCACCACAGTCCATGGGGTCCGTGCAGAATAGATTACCCGCCATTTGCAACAAGTTCACTTTTCCCCTGGCATGAATGGCTCCCTCCACCTCAGACTCAAAACCTTGGTTTAACCCTCTCCTGTGACACACACCCTGCCTGGCAATACCTGGTTTCTTCTCTATGCTTAGGCTTCTTGACAGACTCAAAGAGGGTTTTCTCATCTTCACATTTCACCAAAAGCCAGGTCATGGCAAAGTACTCACTCCACACCTCAGGCTCATATCATCACTTCTTTCCTAATCATTTCTATGCAAAATCACACTCATTCTGTTCTCCTTCCTCCTGTGATGTTTTCCTCCCCTGGTCTCTTGTCTTAAGAGAGGAAAATCCCTCCACATTGTCACTTAGCCTCTAACAGGGAAGAGAAAGGTTTTCAAGAGTTCACAAGTCAATTAGACATCAGAAGTCACCATATTTATCCCTAGTTAAAAAATTTAAACCCACACCAAACACGAGTAATGAAAAAAAATTACAAAGACTACTAAAACCTAAAATCTTACCTTGATGTACTGGAGGCTGTGTCTGAGAGAGGAAGAAACAAAATTAAGTTTGAGGTCAAAACATGTTAATAGTAAAAACTTTTCCTTCCTGATAAAATACTGACATGTCATCCAATGAAATTACAATGATCATTTTCTTCAGCATAATGAATTCACAACATTAATATAAGAAAAAAGTAGAATTTCATATTTAGTTCATGATTCTTTATAAACCGTTTCTGATAAAAGCATAAAGATTCACAGCTTATTTTGACCAAAAGATAGATTTACATTATATTAAATAAATATCAAAATATTCAATTCTGTCAGTGCATAATGCAGACAGTTTTAAAAATACATAAATAAAATATTTGTCTGATTGTTTTCCTCTTGTAGTCAAACCCAACATCCACACTGAAGTCCAGAACCCAGGATCATTTGAAATGCCAAAAAAAGAAAAAAAGAGAGAGAGAGAAAGGGAGAGAGGAAGAAAGAGACAGACAGAGACAGAGAGAGAGATGGAGGGGGACGGTAGGGGGGCGAGAAGGAAAGGGAAGGGATGGGAAGGAGGAAGGAAGTGGCAAGGAAAGAAAAGGAAAACCTTTGTACTAAGATACGCTTCTTTCATTCTCTAGAAAGCTTTCTGAAATGTTACACAGGGTTGGCTGCTTTCCGAATCAATAAACAATTACAACATGTCAGGTGCTATGATTTTCCTAGATCACTAAAAACAAAGGGTCTTCCAAAAACATATCATCAAATGAGAAAGAGAGTGGAACATGGCTAGAGAAAAAGCACAGGCACCAAAAGAAATGATGACTAACATTTCAAAAACAAAGCAGAAAGGGCTCCCGTTGAGAACGTATAAGAAAAGCAAGAGGAACTTAATTCCTGTAAAGGCACTGGTCTAAGGCAAGGGTTAACAGTTTCCATACTGGAAACTTCTGGAAAAGTGAACAAAAGAGAGAATAGCTATTAAGGAGTAATGGTTGTCTGGGCAAAAGTAGAAATAACAATTAAAGCCTGACTGCACTAGTATTTCTAAAAGGACGTCAACCATGGAAAAAGACATCCTGTGATTGTCTTGTGTCCACTGAAAAGTAACAACCATAAGATAATGACTGTGGGACTGAAGGATGCTTCCCCACTCCCAGCCCCTCACCCTTTGGAAAAGTGCCTTTATAAGCCTGGCACACCACCCTTTTGGGGGAGCGATATTCCTCTTTCCTGGTGGCTCCACTGTATACAACCTATCTCTAATAAACGCCACCTGCTTTGTTTCCCTTTCGATCAGTGTTCATTACTAAGACACTGAGACTGGAGAACCTGGTCTTGGTGGTCCAGTAACACCCACACCCAGGTCATCCCCTGATGAATTATAGCTCAATAAAATCTAGGCAAGACTCTCCTTTAACAAAAGGTGAAGACACATTTTCGTGATCCGTAGGACGTATATCCCTATTTGAAAGTTTTAAATGATGATGTGATGCTGAAGCGAGCCCCAACATCTTGCCAGGATATTGGAATATCATCATGGTATCAAAAAGTGAGTCATAAAAATGTTGTTATAGGAAAGTGTATCTACGGAGGGCAAACAGGAAACCATGGATAGTCCTTTAATGTCACATGTTTCCTTTCCTAAGCAGGGGAAATGGAAAGAGAGATGGCCTTACAAATACTTAATATGCATATTTTCTTTTTGAAGAGAAAGATTTCTAAATTGGCAGGAAAAGAGGAAAAAACAGCCACTTATAAATAAACTCATGCTGTTCTGTTCTTGTTTAGAAGGCCTGCCCTCCACAGAAACTATTTCTCCAAAGCCTAATGGGGTTTTCCTGAAGATAAGCAATACAGATGAAGGGTAATACTCAACGACAATGCTCTTCCTCCTTCCTGTCTCATAGGGGAGTAAACTCAGCCTAAAACCTAGCCAGGTAAAGACAAAACTTTACACTAAAAGCTTTCACCTCAGTTTTTCTAAACAAGGACGTGACCCCAAGCTTCCCAAAAAACTTAACAAGGTACCCTAAAAGGAAAAACCACATATTTTGAACACAGAATGCAAGCATTAGAATCACACTTCCTATGGCAGAGATGGTGGGATAATCAGGCTGGCAATGTAAAACCGCTCTGATTAATAGGATAATGACTCTAATGGAAGAAGTAGTCAGTATGCAAGAAGAGGTGGTGAATGTGAGCACAGAAACGATAACTCTAGGATCCAAAAGGACTTCTAGAAATCCAAAACATCATAACAGAAATAAGGAATGCCTTTGTTGGACTTACTAACACACACAACACAGCTGAGGAAAGACTCAACAAGCAGAAGGAAATGTCAAGTAGAAACACCCAAAACAGAAACACACAAAAATTAAAAATACAACGGAGAAAATCCAAGACCAGTGTGACAATGACAAAAGGTGTAACATACACAAAGTGGGAATACCTACTTATACGTTTGAAGTGAATATGACTGAGAATTTTCCAAAATTAATGATAGTCATAAACCACAGATTCAGGAAACTCAAAGAATTTCAAGCAGGATAAATACCCCCCTCCAAAAAAACCAAACCAAACCAAAAACAAATCAAAACAAAACAAAACAAAAAAACACAAAAAACACAAGACTATCCCTAGACATATACTATTCAATCAAGAGAAACTTGAAAACAAACAATTTTGGAAGAAGCTAAGGGGTAGTGTTGGGGGCTGGAGTTGCAGGGAGATGGAAGAAATAACACCTTACCCAAGAGGAACCAGGACAAAAAATACTCAGAATTCAGAAACCATGCAATCAAGAAGAATGAAATGTTTATACTGTTAAAAGAGAAGAACCCATCCACCTAGAATTCTGTGCACATAAATTGTCCTTCAAAACATGTACAAAGTAAGGGAAATTATTGGAGATACTGAGGTCAATAATAAACGCTTAATTCTCCAAGAAAACATAATCCTTAATGTACATGCATTAACAACAGAGTGCCAAAATACATGAGGCAAAAACTGATACAACTGATAGGAGAAATAGACATATACATTTTTATAGCTGAAAGAATTCAACACCCTCTATCAGTCATTGACAGATTGAGCATAAAGGTATTCAAATTTAAGAACACAGTTGGACTGAACTGCATCACCAATCACCTAGATCCATGACCATCTGTAGAACACTTTCTACAATAGAAAAATACACATTCTTCTCAAGCTCATATAGAACATTCACTGACACAGACCATGTTCGGGGTCATAAAATACACCTTAACTTGAAGTCAACAAAATCATAGAAAATACGTTCTCAGAACACATATGTAAGCTAGACATCAATAATAGAAAGACAACTGAAAAACTACAAAATATATGAGAGATATTCTAATAGAAGATAGAGAATAGAGATAGAATAGAGAAATTCGAAAAGAAGAGGGTCAAAGAGACATTTCACAGAATCACAAAAATAGTTCCATCTAAATGATAATGAATGTTGGAATTACTACCATTTGTGGGATGCAATGAATGCCGTGCTTAAAGGGATATTTGAAGTACTGAGTGCATACAAATGGTCTAGTAAAAAATGTGTGCTTACCAAAAAACTTCTGCTTACTTATGCTTAAAAGCCTATCTGTAAGTTATTGTAGTATACTCACAGCAAGGACAACTCTCCAGAGGTAAATAAGACATGCACAAATTGCAACGGTGGCAGGAATAACGGCAAGCTTCCACAGAGTTCCGAAGACACGAGAGCCACGAGGGAAATGGTCAGCCAAAATAGGCACAAGCTGAAATAATATTTGAGATAATGAGGAATAGCAAAGACATTTATAATATCTGTCACAAAGAATCATTTTTATAAACCTTCAACCAGCCTCCAGGAGGTTATAAGCACACCTCTCAAATGCCTCCTCCTGAAGGAGAGGGAGGACACAATGCTTACAAAGGAGCAGGGGCAAACCTGTAGGAGTGATGACTGTGTTTACGATCTTACTGTGGTGATGGCTTCATTGTTCCTTACCCTTTCAGTAGACAAGAAGTAAATGACTTCTGTTGTACATTCATGAAGTACCTGGATAAAATCCTTTGGAACATTTCCAAAAATACACCAAAATTTACAGAAGGATGGGAGAAAGTAACAATAAAAATGTACTAGCGATTCAAATGAGATTGTTATAGAGACAGATGTTTACAGATATGGATATAACTGAGAGATGTGCAGCTGCTCTTATAATAATATGGGTTTATTCCAGCAAAAATAAATTCTACATTATTGTTTAGTTTCTAAAAACACTGAGGTTTTCTTTTTTCTAATGTTGATTTATTTTTGAAAGTAGAGAGAGCGGGGAGGAATGAGAGAGAGGGAGACAGAGAATCCAAAGCAGGCTCCACGCTGTTAGCACACAGCCTGATGCTGGGCTCAAACTCACAAACCTGAGCCAAAATCGAGAGTCAGATGCTTAACTGACTGAACCACCCAGGCTCCCCAGAAGGTTTTACGTTCAAGGCTTACTTTGAATCTGAATCACAGCCCAAATTGTCAGATTTCTGAAGTAAATACAGGTTTGCATAATCAGGTGATCTTGTGTATTTTGATGAAATCTATGAGGTTTTAAGTTACTTGAACACACATCTCCAAATAGCCAATACAATAAATTCAAGTTCCTATTTCATAGTGTTGCACCTAAATCAATCAATAACAACTATGGAAATTACTTTCTAAATAACACAAAAGTCCTGGGTATGGTCACCAAAACAACAGAACACATATCATTTTACTAAAACTAGACTTACCAGTCCTTTAGGAGAAAATACACTCACAAATGCAATTCATACTAATTCACATACCAAACTTTAATTTTGTGCCAATACACTAGCCTCCAAAATGTGTACCATTTGTATCTTCAGCTCTTAGAACTGAGGTCACTAAATTGCGTCCTGCTGGGAAATGTACACTGTCTTTGAGTGGCCACTGTCTGCAAGAGAGCAGGGGCTGTCAGCACAGTGATCATGGGGATCAAATGCGGCAAAGACAGAGGCCATCTTGACATGAATGGCAAACATCCTAAGTCCTGGGCACTCTTGATACCTCTGCCAGCTATCTGTATGCTGATACCATTAGTTACCGTTAACTAGTTTAGATCCAAGGGAGCCAGTAACACTTGGTTCCCACAGACAATGGTCATGACCAGGTGGAGGTAGGAAATGCAAGACAAGTTAGTTTGTGCAAGAATTCAGAAATGAGGGAGGGAGAGAGAGCTGAACTGATCTATGAGATGCAGCCTAGGTAGAAGGGGGAAATTGCAATAAACAGAACCAAGAAATTTCCTCCTTCGTAGACTCAAAAGAAACAGAATAGATTCTGTTGTGCCTGGAGGTATCATGTGGGAGGATTCTGCCTCAATTTAGGTTGTTCCTGCCTTGGGACGTTGCAGATCCCTCTCTAAGAATCTGGTGCATGCCAATCTCAAGAAATCTACTTTTCTCTATGGGTGTCCCCTGTGTCTCTGTCTCAGGCTCTTGGGAGTACAGGTTTTGATTTTTAATGATAGAATGAAACATTCACACTGGCAACCAGGTATTTCTTTATAGTTGGACAATCCTAAGGACATTCAAGACCCTTTTTGCTTTGGGTAAATCAACACTCTGTACATAGTTGGCTAAAGAAAGGACAAGAATGCATTCACTTCCTCATCACATCACTCCTAGTGATTTTCTTATTATAAATGTCCAAGCAGGCTGAGGCCACTTCATGTATGCTGAGCTTGTCATCTAGCTGGTTGGACACAGAGTCCTTGGGGGCAGCCTCTAAGACCAGAGGGAGAGGGCTGATGCACAAGTTCCTAAAAGCGAACAAACCAGGAAGCACAGAGCACAAACGACATTTCACTTTCCAACACCAACACTTCGGACACCACGGTTCCCAGGGCTACCAAACTTCACAAATATGAACAACGTGCTGATAGGAAAACTAACTACGTATAAGAGGGACTCTAAACTTGCAAAGCTTGAAGAAGAATCTTGACAGGCCTTCCAGGAGCCATCTAATAGTATAAAATACTATTAATACTATTAAATGGCTCTTATTCAATAGAGGTTCTGACATTTTTAAAAATGATCCTAAGGAAGTATAATTCAAACATCATACAAGCCCCTTATTTAAGACAAAGATCTCAGTGGCTTTTAGTATCTTCCCATGTCCTCCTTTCTTGACATTATGAAGCTCAGGTTTCCATCCTGTCAACACTACTCCTTCTGGACCAAGTGGCCCAGACAGGATCCACAACTTCATGTGGACAGGTGTGGCCAGAAGCCCTACATGCTGGTTGAGAAACCTTGCCCTGAGTTAATGGGTTTTCAAAAAGAACTGAGTTCTCATCAAGGACTCCATGAAAAAGCTGTTTTTTAACCACAGTCTGAAAAAGATAAATAAATACAAAAGGAAGAAATCACTGATGTCGGATGTGTACTCACATTTGTGTTGGGGTAACCGGGATACCCGAGTAAGAGGATATAGAAAAGTAGCTTCTGAACCTTCATATTCTGGTCTTTCAGGGGGCGCCTGGGCACCAGAGAGGAGGTGCAGATGGGGGTGAGGAGGTGGTGGGGGTGGGAGGGGAAGGGACGGGGTGGGAAAGGGGGTGAGGTGTGGGGGCGGGGTTTAAATAGGGATGGGATTGGGGAGGGGGTGTGGCAGGAGAAGAAGGGGGTCAGGGAGAATACCCGGATCAGATCAAGTACAAGAAGGGAGGGAGGAGGGCTCAGACAAGTTAGTAGCTCAGCAGGTCAGTAAATCACTAGATGAGTAGGCCACAAGTAGCCACTTAAGCAGACTGTCAGTAGCAGGCGGAGCAGACGAAGATCTCTCTTCATCCAAATCTTCATCTGTTTGAGCAATGCCGTAGCAGTTCAGACGCTTTATGCTCTCTCTCCACCAATCAGCTGCCTTCGCCCCTGTTAGCTCACAAAGGACACCCCGCGTGACCATGGCTTTTCAAAAGCCCCTTGCATTATGTACATATCTGGGGGCATGTGTGTCCTTATGGGAGTGTCTATGTATGTCTGGGTTTTGTACGTGTATATATTGGTTATGTGTGTGAATTTGCTGCCCCTTTGGGTCTTACCGTGTGTGGTGTGTGTGTGTGTGTGTGGTGTGTGTGTGTGTTTGTGTGTGTGTGTGTGTCTTTGTGTGTGTGTGTGTGTTCTCCTCGGGGTGTCAGTGGCCGTGTCTGCAGTGTGGGTCTGTGTGTGAATCTGTCCATAAGCCCCATACCTGTGTTCCCAGGTGAGGCTGGGTGTGATTCTGTGCTTGTGGTGTCTGTTTATTTCTCTGTGAGTATGGGTGTCTGTGAACCTCAGAAATGAGCTGCCACAAAGCGGACTCCCCAAAAGTGACCCCCAGCGATGGGTGAATATGAGACAATCCATCTCTTCATTAGATTCTGTTGGGAAAAGTGTATATCCACATGCAAAAGAATGAAAGTGAACTCTTCCCTTACATGATACACAAACATCTACTTAAAATGGCTTAAAGACTTAAATGTAACACCTGAAACCATCATACTTGTAGAAAAAATCAAAGAGGAAAGCTCCTTGACTATGTTCTAGGCAATGAGATTTTGGGATTGGCACCAAAAGCATACGAAGTAAAAGTAAAAATAAACAATTGGGCCCACATCAAACAAAAAAGCACAGGGAAGGAAAGGGAAGGAAACCATCAACAAAATGAAAAAGCAACCTACAGAATTGGAGAATACATTTGCAGACCATCTCCAAGAAAGAGTTAATATACAAAACAAATAAGGAGTTCATATGAATAGTTAACCTTCAAAATAAAACTACCAGTTATGTTACCAGGAAAAAGAAAATGGCTTATTTCGGAATAGCAGAGAACTGCCACTTGGGAGAAGGAAGCTATAGCAAGTCTGGAGAACAAAGGAGAGGAACACTTTTATAGAGGAAAGGAAGAAATTGGGAGGGCTATGATATAGTAAAAGTCCATTAGAGTAAACTGGGAGATCCAAGTATAGTGGCTTTTCATTGCTTCAGTTGTGACCGTCATCAGCTGTGCCATCATGAGGGAAGAAGAAAGACCTTTCTTTCTCTTGCTGAGATAGTATAGCATAGCTGAAGAGGTATCAGCTTACAAGATATGTCTCCTTCCAGTGGGTCTGCAGGAAATGACACGTGGTAGAGCCTGTGAGCTTCTCCCTTCTGGCCCCCTGACTCCCTTTTCTTTAAGGTTTTATTTTCTTTCCAGGTCATCAGCATACAGTGTTGCATTCGTTTCAGGTATACAATAGAGTAATTCAACACTTCCATTTTAAATAAAGTTTCCTCTTACAATTTTCCCAAAGTCAACAGCAAAGAAACCATATAACAGGGTGAAAAAGTGGGCAAGGACCCAAATAGACTTTTTCCAAAGAAGACATACAAAAGGCTAACCGGTATAAGAAAAGATGCTCAACATCACTAATTGTCAGGGAAATGCAAACCAAAACCACAATGAGCTATTACTTCACACCTGTTGGTTAGGATGGCTATTCTCCAAAAGTTAAAAGATAACAACCGTGGGCAAGGATGTGGACAAAAAGTGAACCCTTAAGCACTATTTCCAGGAATGTAAATTGGTACAGCCATTGTGGGAAACAGTTTGGAGGTTCTCAAAAAGTTAAAAATAGAAATACCATATGATCCAGCAATCCCACTTCTGGGTGTAGATCACTATCTCAATGAGACATCTGTACTCCCATGTTCATTGCCATATTATTCAGTAGCCAAGATATGGAAACAACTTTAAGTGCCCATCAAAATAAAGAAAAATGGCCTGTGCATTCAGTGGAATATTATCTGGCCAGAAGAAAGAAGGAAGTTCTACCATTTCTGACAACGTGGGTGAACCCAGAGGACGTGATTCTAAGTGAAATTAGACGCAAACAGACAGATATCGTACAATCTCATGCACATGTGAAATCTTCGTCTAAAGAAAAGTTAAACTTGTAGAGACAGAGAGTTGAAGGGTAGTTACCAGAGGCTGGAGGGTGGGCAAAGGGGGAGATACTGATCAAAACGTACAAACTTTCCATGGTAAGATGCACAAGTTCTAGCGACCTAACGTACAGTACGGTGACTACAGTTAACAATACCATATCGTATACTTGAAATTTACTAAGAGAGCAGATCTCAAGCGTTATAACCACACCACAAAAACAAAGTAGCTATGGGTGGTGATGGATATGTTAACTAGTTTCATTGTG
Source organism: Panthera pardus (assembly GCF_024362965.1). Lineage (NCBI taxonomy): Eukaryota > Metazoa > Chordata > Mammalia > Carnivora > Felidae > Panthera > Panthera pardus. Next base: position 37,142,870 of record NW_026527013.1, read on the forward strand.
GTTATCACTTCACAGTGTATGCATATATCAACATATCCCATTGTAAGTCTCAAATACATAAAATTTTTATTCACCAAAAATAATAAATAAGTAAGTAAATAAAGACCAAAATAAAGAGATAAATGAACAAAATTCCAATGTGTGAAAATGACTTTGGATAATGCCTGAAACACAGTAACAGCCACCAGAGATACAAGAGGACCTGGGAAATAGATACATACGCGGTACTTCAGTATACCTGGAGCAAAAAGGTGAGGAGAGAATACAGGCTTCTTTTAAGAGATGAAGCTGGAGAAGTAACCAAAGCCTGTTTCTGCAGGACCTTGCAAACCAGTAAAGAATTTTGTGCCTTTTCCAGAAAGTACTGAGAAGCCATTGAAGACTTTCAATCGTTCACTGACTGATTGCTGAGCTTTCATTGTTAAAAGGTCATTCTGATTGGAGATGGAGAATGGGTTGACGTGAAATGGAAGTGGGTGGCAGGAAAAGTACACAGGCCAATTTTAAGGCTGCACATGAGATGATGGTGGCCTGGCCTATGTTAGTTGCGCAAGACTGGAAGTAGTGGGAAGATGAGGCAATTGTTTCAAGATATACAAGTGAGAGGTCTTGATGATTAGCTATTGGGGTTGGGAGAGAGGGAGAGGTCTAATGGGTCAGTTGCTACAGTGGGATCGAGAAGGGCAAGAGACAACTTGCATTGAGCTACGACAGGATGACCTTGGTGGCAATGATACAACTGGGAGGTGAAGGCCAGAACCCAGATGACCATATGTTGAGGAGAGGCCGGGAAGTGAAGAGTGGAGTCAAGATTATTGACTTGTCAACAGTACTGCTTGTTGCCACCTAACATCCATTCCCACCTTCTCTCATATTGAGAGAATTCCTGATATTTAGTTGGGTACATGGCTTTGTAGACTAAGACTTTACATTACCATGAAGTGTTAAGTTATGGGCAACAGAATGCAAATGGAAGTGAGGTGTGCTATGGGCAATGGCGTTAAAAGAAAGGATATGCTCTCCCCTCCCCATTTTCCTTGCCTGCTGGCTGCAAGCAGATCTGATGTGCTGAGTCATCTTTGACCTTGTCAGTAAGGAACCAGAGAGCAACAATACAGAATCCTGGGTATCTGACACGATAGGGTAAAAATTCTGGGTTTGAACATATACCTAGACTGTTACATGAAAGAGAAATACATATTTTGTTGAAGCCATGGTTATTTATAGCTCCTGTTAGAGCAACCCGATCTATATCCAAACTATTACAGAATTTGATACAAGAAGAGAGTGGCTGATAGTTTAGAACCCAACATAAGTGGCATATGTTTGGTGGGCAGGCAGTAGGTGGGAAAGCACAGGTATTACAGGCTGCAGGTCTGGTGACAGTTTTTATGTTGTGACAAAACACTAAGCTGTTGTCTATGATCATTCTCATGGCGGATCACATGCCATCAGAACCTGAAACTCAAGAAGAAATTAATAGAAATATTTGGAATGTTGGTGTCTGTGGGATGCATTTTGCCACTTTCACCAGGAACCTGCCACAAGCAGATCTCAGGCTAGGGTCAGCCAGTCTGCCAGCACTGATTCAAGGGTATACAGCTCTTCTAAGGAAGCTCTTCCTGCCTGTAGATGACAATCCAACTTGGCGGCAACGAGAGTGACTACTAGTGCCTCCAAAGCCTGAGAGAGGCAAAAACTTCTGCACCCCAAACTCAAGGAATTACAAGTGGCTTTCAATAGGTAGCCTAAGCAGGACAGGACACCCAAGCCTTTCTCAGTCACCTCCCCAATATGGCTGACTCAAGATAAATTGGCTAAGTGTAAAATAGCTGTCATTGATTTAGTAGGGAGACTTGGTAAATCCCAGAACAAGCTACACAGAAGACCAGAGTTTTCAGGCCCCAAAACTATGCCTGAACAAAATATTTCAGTATGATTATTTACATATGGAATTTGACAGACATAAAAGTAGACCAGAAGCCTAAATTTTTGAGGGAATTTTCTTGCAAAAGAAACCATAGCCTAGGAAAATGGGGAGGAGAGAGCATATCCTTTCTTTTAACGCCATTGACAACAAGGCATAGACTAGTTTGACCTCTAATACAATCCTTACGATCCCCTTTCTGCACCACAGGAAGTGGGCTGCAAAAGCCATCCTATCCTCAAGAAGGGTATATTCTTCCAAACATCCACTTCAGATTTGTCCACAGAGGATGATGAACATGAAAGAATGTTCCAGAGGGAAAGACAAAAGCTAAAGATGACAGTAGAGGAAGCAACTCCTCCCAGACAGCAGAATCAGGACCTACTGAATGAACTGAGACCCCAAAGAGTGCCAGGACAGGGTTCTGCCATAATTCATGCCCAGGGGAGTTGGATCATTGCTAGGCACCTATGTTACCTCATTATTCACTCTTCTCTTTCCAGTATTGGCGTTTTTAGAGCAATACCTACTCCAGGGATATATATTGGTTGGTTTGGAGACTAGACATAACTCATGCTTTAGTTTATAGTTTGTCAGATAGGAACTCTATCCCTCCTGAATGGAGAGAACCAAGGAGTAACAAGAGATACTAAATTTTGACCCAGATGTAGTCATTCTATGAGACCTGGAGGTTATATTTCTTGAATATGACAATGTTCTATGCGTGGGGATGATGCTCTGTGTGTATTTGCGGACAGTTGTTTAATCAAAGGGGTAGACCCTGACAGAAACTGTTAGTGGTCACTCAATAGTCATGCCCTCAGTTCTCTCATAGACATGGAATGCCCTATTTCTGGCTGAACATATAACCACTCAAAAAGAAAGACCACATTTCCCAGCCTCTCACAAAGCTATGTACAGCCAGGCGACTAAGTTCAGACCAATTAAATGTGAGCAGAAGTGATATGGAAAACTTTCTGGTTATTCTCTGAGGCTAGCGGCATGTCCTCCCCTTTCCCAAGTTCACTTCCCCTGAATGTGGACATGATGCTGAGTCGTCTCAGTTCTACCCTAGAGGTGGTGGAGCACCTTCACAGAAGGAACCTGAGTCCCTGAGAGGGTGGAGCTGCTAAGCCAGCTATGGACTGCATATGCCCAGACTATTCAGGAAGGAAGGAATAAATTACTGTGTGTGCTTGTTGAAGCAACCGAACCTATATCTAACCAGACATTACTCTAAAGGATTTGTTCATATTGTAGACAGTAGGAAGCTAATAACAGCATTTGAACTCTCATGATTTGTTACAAGTATTTTTGTTCTAGTGTTGAGTAAATTGATGATATGCCAGTATCACCAAATGAAAATCACTAATCCTGAGTTTCTAGAACTTGAATAAATCTATCAATAACCCAAATCAGTCATTGTTTCCTCTTTTCTATGTTTGCAAACGTGGATGGGAATTGGGAAGAAGGCCAACCACCTGAAACAGATAAATTTACACATCACACAGTTAGAAAAATGAAGGTAAAATTCCAACAAAGGATACATGTTCAATATTTTGTGAAATACTGGGACTGCTTTGAAATGTATACTATCAATACCTCCTTTTAAATAACCTTCTTAGATTTTGCGAACTCGAGACTCTAAGGTCTACCTTTCCCTCTTCTGCTGAGTATCACAAGGTCTCCTCTCTCCCGATCTAAATGCTACAAACTTTGTTATGAGACAATCTTATGGGACAATATCTAGAGGAGTTTAAATGTGACAGTTTTTAAAAGAAACCCTGACATTTTTGTGGGTTCAGTGTTCAGGGCTCAGAGTACTTGTGACTGATGGGCAACCTCTTTCCTTTCATCAGTGCAAGACTTTGTGATAAAATCTTACTCGACTTCTGTGTCTGTTATCTTAAAATCTACTACACCCGGCACTATAGTCTGTGACCTATTTCTCTTGACATACTATTAAAAGTCAAGATATATTCATTGTTTCATTTTCCCTCACGGCCCCCAAGCCCCACCTTCCACAGGCAAAGGAGATGGCCTTTTAGGCCTAGGAGCCAATGAAAGTGATCCAGTACTTGGTTTGTTCCAAGTCTGGGAAAGTTCCTCCTGCCCCAGAGCTGGCATCGAAATTGCAAAAGGTAAGCAGTTCTCAGAGGCATCGAAATTGCAAAAGGTAAGCAGTTCTCAGAGGAGACAGAGACAACAGCTCCCCCATCCTCCCAATATCTCAAGTCCCTTAATAGAGTCTGTTGTTGAAGTTGGTAGGTATTTGTGTTCATTTTCTTTCTCGCCAGTAGTCTGACTCTTGTTTGTATTCATGAAGAAATTGTTGACCTTATGGATTCATTCGCAGCACTATGACCTCAAAGATCTCTCTGAGACACGTACCGACACACTGCCTTTTCTCCAACTTGCCTAGGTGGTTCCCTGAGACAAATGTGGAGCTGGTTTCAAATCTTCTCTGTGACTTGGTGTGCCTGATGAGGACCAAGGAGAAAAACTGCTACTTGGACCTTCAAATTTTCTGACTCCAAGACCCGAGGCAAAACAATTCTCCACACTTTAATTTGATAAAGGATGTGCTAAACCAAAGGTCCCAACTTGAGAAGGTAAAACCAAAAAAGTTTTTCAACTTTGAAATGTTGGCAAAGACCCCCTGGTAAGGTGTCTGTTTCATAACCAAAGATCATGAGATTCAAACCCCATCCATGCCTGGCCCTAGAAAGTACAAATTCCCAGGAGAGGTGTTCTAGCAAGTGACTAAAAACACAGGCTTGGCAGCCAAACAGGTTTGTGTTTAAATCCTGGCCTTGTCACTAAAACCAAATGTCCTTGAGGAAACTGCTTAGCTAAAACCTTGGTTATTTATCAGTCAAATGGAGATGTTAATGGTACCCGTTTCTTAGTGTTGTTGCAGCGATTAAATGAGATAATCAATGACGCCAAAGGAGAAGAAGACAAATGGAGCTCTGGAAGAATGATTAATCTCTCCCAGAAAGTGGCTAGCATCCTCTCTGATACATGGGCCCTCAGCCATGGGGACCAACTGATGATATTCCTGCCCCCAGCACCAGAAACCTACTGGAACTGCCTGGCCTGGGTGTGATTGGGGAAGACATGGGAGAGGGGCCCCTGGGACAGAGGCTCCTATGGGATTCCAGTCTGAGTCATTCACAGAATGGAGAGATGGTAAAAGGATGTCCATCTGATGCCTGAATTCTTCCCATTGTGTGGGGGGTCTATAAACAGGCCTAAGGTTTCATCTCAGCTCCACGAACTGCCACTTTTGTAATATCATCCCTCTCTGAGCCTCAGTTTCCTTATTTGTGAAATGGGCACAGTAATAGAGTCAGACGTATGTGTTTTTGTGAGAATGAAACACAAATTATCCATAGAGAGTACTTAACTACCTTGTAGGCCATTTATCACCTCAAGGAAATCTTAGCCTCTGAGAGGCTCCAAAATATAAATATTTTTTGGAATTAGGAGGTTCCTAGGAAACTCAAAGGACATGTTCCCTGGAGATCTCCCATGAAGTGTTTGCCATTATAAGTTACCACAAATGGCTCAGCCTATCGCTTTTGCCTGATAATAGGCTTGTAGTTAAAAAACAAAACACCCAAAAGAGCATTCAAAGAGCAGATATCCTAGAGAATGCCAGGTGTGAGAGGCACAAAGAAGACAAGACAGGAGTGAGCCACACCATGGCTGAAAAGAAGCCCTTGAGTACTTCAGGAAGTAAGTCCTATTTTTTGAAGGCCCTACGCTTGGAGGCTCATCTTTGCCATGTAGTTCCCAAGAGTTGGGGTGCCTGAGGTAGCTCACAAACCCCTCAGTCCTCTGGGACAACTTCTGTATTACGAGATCCTCCTGACTGTGGGTCACCACACCTGGAGTGGGGTTTCTTGTGAGACTGTGTCTCTGCCTCTCCTGTTTCCATATATTTTGTCCTTTTATCCGTTATTTTACAGACACTGTTAAGCTATCTTTCAGATCCTTTTCAGAGGGAATTGTTCCATAAGCAGCTGTTGAATTCTTGTGTTCATGGGAGGAGGTGAGTTCAGGATCCTCCCATGCTGCCATCTTGACCCAGCTCCACAGTCCATACGCTAACCCACATGTGAAATAATACATTTTTAAAACCAAAGGGACAAAGAGCAATGAGACGTTTCTTCTTAACGTGTATTCTGAAATGCTATCAAAAGTCTATAGAATGAAAATCACTGAGCTAGAAGCTGGAGCTAAAGACAAATGAGACAAAGTTCTACCCTCAGAGGGCTGAAACACTCCTAGGGGAGATGAGATCGATGAAGGAGCAATTTCATGCAATCAGGAAGGTCCTACGTAAGTTGACAAGGAGTTCAGAAGGAAAAGAAACTCCCTTCAGCTAGGAAATCAGGAAAGGATGCTGCAAGGAGGTAGCACAAGATGCATATTCCCACTGCAAAGAAGCCACTCTGGGGGACTATACCTTTGTTTTCATTGTATTGCTTCTGCTTAAAAACAGTTTAGGACTATACTTTGGGAAAGGGTCACCAAGGAAAGCAGCGTCATTACTCTAAACTTTCCTTTTATATTCAAAAGTATACTTCCCAGAATGAGATTTCAATATTCCACTTTGAATCATGGATAGAACAACTACACAAAAGATCAACAAGGAAATAGGAGAGTTGAACAACACTGCAAAACAACTATGTTGATTCAAAGTGAATAAAAGTTGTTTGTTTGTTTGTTTGTTTGTTTTAATTTTAGACAGAAGGGAGAAGACTTTCATTTAAGCCCAAGTTAAGATAGCCACCCAGGATACAAAATCTTCACAAAGAAGAGACTTCTCTGAGGAAGGAACAGTCAGTGCAGGATTACATATGTTTTTTTCACACGAAGCATCATAAATCATCATGGCCAATGACATTCCAGAAAGTTATAGACTTTATCTCATGTTTTAGGATCTGCAAGACTGTATGACTTTAATCTTATGGAAACCAGGGACATGTTTTTCTTGTTCTTTATGTTTGAAATGCTCCTTTTTGGTTATTTTTATTTTTATTTTTTGAAGCTTTCAATTTTTTATTTTTTTAAAAAAATGTTAGAGAAGGAGGGAGCCAAACCGTAAGAGACTCTTAAAAACTGAGAAAAAACTGAGGGTCGATGGGGGGTGGGAGGGAGGGGAAAGAGGGTGGTGGGCATTGAGGAGGGCACCTGTTGAGATGAGCACTGGGTGTTGTAGGGAAACCAATTTGACAATAAATTTCATATTTAAAACATACTAAAAAATGAAAAAAAATATTAAAAAAAGGTGAAATTGACAACACTTAAAAGCCGTCATTCTGACCATTTGAAAATGGACAATCCAGTGGCTTTTACTATAGTCCTGATGTTGCACAACTATTACCACTAAGTCTAAAATATTATTATCATTCTGAGAAGAAATCCCATATCTCAATTCCTGCCACGCCAATTCCCTGGCAACCACTAGTCTACTTATGTCTCTTGGTTCTGCCTGTTCTGGAGATTTCATATAAATGCAATTATACAAGACATGGACTTTTGCTTCTTTCACTTAGCAAAATGTTCTTGAAGTTCATCTACACATGTGACAGTACTGCATGCCTTTTGATGACTAGACAATATCCCCTTGTACAGTTTTACCACCTTTGATGTATCTGGTCACCAGCTGATGAACAACTGGGTTGTTTCCACATTTCAGGAATTGTGAATAGTGCTCCTATGAACATTTATGTACAGGTTTTTGTGGGAATATATGTCTTCAATTCTCTTGGGTTTATACCTTGGAATGAAATTGCTGTGCCATATGGCAACTCCATTTTTAACTTATTACGAAATTGCCAAACTGTTTTCCAGAGTAGCTGTACCATTTCACATTTCCACAAGCAGTGTTTGAAAGTTCTGATTTCTCTACATCTTTGCCAACGTTGATTTTTTTCCTTCCAAGATTTTATTTAAAATTCGTTTAATGTTTATTTATTTTTGATACAGAGAGAGAGAGAGAGAGAGAGAGAGAGAGAGAGAGAGAGAGAGAGACAGAGCATGAGCGGGGGAGGGGCAGAGAGAGAGGGAGACACAGAATCCCAAGCAGGCTCCAGGCTCTGAGCTGTCAGCACAGAGCCTGACGCGGGGCTCGAACTCACAGACCGCGAGTTCGTGACCTGAGCCAAAGTCGGACGCTCAACCGATTGAGCCACCAGGCGCCCCTCCTTCCAAGATTTTATTTAAATCCAACTTAGTTAACATGTAGTGTACTACTGGTTGCCGGAGTAGAATTTAGTGATTCATCACTTACACATAACACCCAGCGGTCATCACAAGTGGGCTCCTTAATGCCCATCAGCCATTTAGCCCATCCCCCCAACCACTTCCCATCCACCAATACTCAGTTTGTTCTCTATAGTTAGAAGTCTCTCAGGGTTTGCCTCCCTCGCTGTTTTTATCTTAGTTTTCCTTCCCTTCCCCTACGTTCATCTGTTTCATTTCTTATATTCCACATGTGAGTGAAATCATATATTTGCCTTTCTCTGACTGACTTATTTTACTTATTTCACTTATGAACTAGTTCATAAACTAGGTCCATCCATGTCTGTGCAAATGGCAAGATTTCATTCTTTCTGTAGTCTGAGTAATATTCCATTATATACATATACACCGATTCTTCATTATCCATTCATTGTTCAATGGCCATTTGGGCTCCTTCCATACTTTGGCTGTTGAGGCAATGCTGCTATAAACATCGGGGTGCATGTATCCTTTTGAATTGGTATTTTTGTATTCTTTGGGTAAATACCTAGTACAGCAATTGCTGAATGGTAGGGCAGTTCTATTTTTAACTTTTTAAAAATGTTCATTTGAGAATGAGTGTGAGTATGATTGGGGGCAGGGGCAGAGAGGGGCGGGGGAGAGAGAATCCCAAGCAGGATCAATGCTGTCAGCGTGGAACCTGAGGCAGGGCTCAATCTCATGAACCATGAGATAAAGACCTTAGCTGAAATCAAGAGTTGAATGCTTAACTGAATGAGCCACCCAGGCGCTCCTATTTTAACTCTTTGAGGACCTTCCATACTGTTTTCAAGAATGGCTGCAGCAGTTTGCATTTCCACCAACAGTGCAAGAGGTTCTTCTTTTTCTACACCCTTGCCAACACTTGTTGTTTCTTGTACTCTGGCAACCATCAGTTTTGAACAGGGACTCTTTTTATTGTCTTTAAGATATTTCCATCTGAGACACAAAAGACAAAGGTGGGAGGTGTGGCCAAGGCCCACACTGGTACACCAGATGCTTTTCCAAAACCGATAGGCCTGTAATAGGGTATGTCAGCTTTAGTACAAGACAGACATTGTCATCATCAGTTGCTCCCAGAAATATTCTAATTCTCCAAGCTTGTGAAATCAAGGGAAGCCTCTGCTTGACATAACCATAGAACAGCCTGCGGCAGACAGATGTACCCTGCATGTGCCGGTCACATAATAGTCCCCAAATATGTGATAAATGGATGGAAGAAACACTATCGAACAACCAGAAGAAAAGAGGAAGGAATGTTTGTGTCCAGTGAAAATCCAGGAATCCACAGCAGTGGCTATTTTCACACAAGAGGCACCAACATAGAGGAAGTTTCCACAACCCCCTTGCATCACACAGTTTCAAAATCAGGCTGTCTTTCAAAGAGCAATTAATCTGACACCTACCCGTGTAAATTATTGACTGCTTGAGAGGAAAAGGTAATGGCAACAATGCTCAGAGGGCTCAGAGTCCATTTCCACCAAAGCTGCTATTTGGTTGCTGGCCCAACGGAGAGGTGATAGCCTAGAAGGCTAGTATTGAAAGAGATCTCATGTGCCTGCCAGGATGGTTCCGGTAATGGTATCTCCTTTAAAGATATGATTGAAGCCTTCTCGTTTGCCATTTTCAGGAATCACCTTTATGCCTGGAACCCTTCAGCTGACTGTCAAGGACATTTTCTATCAATCATACACATCTAAGTCCCAGTGCATGGTAGTCAGGGAGGCTATGGCCCCACTTGTGGACCTTGTTGTGTCCAACTATGCCCCCTTGAAGACCAATCTCTTGGTATCAGATAAGAGCTATGAGGGAAACAATCAGCGAAACTAAAAGGCAACTGACAGAATGGTAAAAGATACTTACAAAAGACATATCAGATAAAAAGGTGAGTATCCAACACTTATAAAAAACTTATAAAGGGCAACACCTAACAAACAAACAATGCAATGAAGAAATAGGCAAAAGACAGGAATAGATGCTTTTGTAAAAAAGATATCCAGATGGCTAACAGAAAGAAAAAAAGATGCTCAACATTACTCATCATCAGAGAAATACAAATCCAAACCACAAGGAGATACCACCTCACACCTGTCAGAATGGCTAAAATTAACAACTCAGGCAACACATGATGTTGGTGAGCATGCATAGAAAAGGAACCCTTTTGCATTGCTGGTGGAGATGCAAACTGGTGCACCCACTCTGGAAAACAGTATGAAGGATCCTAAAAAAATAAATAAATTAAAAACAGAACCACCCTACGACACAGCAATTGTACTCCTAGGTATTTATCCAAAGGCTACAGGACTGTGATTCGAAGGGTCACCAGCACCTCAATGTTCATAGCAGCATTACCAACAATAGGCAAAGAATGAAAAGATCCCAAATATCCACTGACTGATGAATGGATAAAGAAGATCTGAGCATTCACTGTGATTGCCAGGCCCTGGACTCAAAGATTTACATGTTTTATTATTTCATTTAATCCCCTTCAAACCTCAGATCATGTAACCATCCATCTTACGGAGCAGAAATGGAGGCTCCGAGACTCCAAGCAATTGCCTGCGGTACGGGTTAATAAAAGGATGGAGCTGGAACTCAAATTCACGTGTATCTGACAACAGACATCATGCTTCCAATGTTAGGCTGTGCTGCCTGCCTCATAGAGAGGAGAACGGAGGATGCATACCAGTTAGGATGGGCTAGATGTTATTGTGGGTAACAAATGGCCCCGAAGTCATAATGGCTTATAATAACGGAAGTCTCTTCCTTGCTCAAGCCACATGTCCACCATGGTCCTCCTGGGACCAGGATAAAAGAGCACCCACCATAGGTAACTACCAGGTGCCATAAGAGATGGACAGAGAGGTGGCCAGACACAGTTGTTCCCAACTGTTGTGTTCGAGGTGGCAGTCTTCGCTCCCGCTCACGTTTCACTGGTCAGAGCACATCACAGGGCTGCATCCAGCTTACCGGGTCACAGGACAATGTGACATTCTTTGTGGAGCCTAGTGAGGCCACCACATGCTACCAACCTGTCTGGGGGACTGGCCAGGGACAAAGGCGACGCACGGGTCACTGGTAGGAAATGACAACAGGACTCATTCAGGATGGGTTTGGTTCTTCCTCAACCAGGTGAAATTTGTCCCAGAGTTGCCCAAACACATCACTGGCAAGATTAAAGTAGTGAACTTTGGAAAAAGGAGTTTGGTCACATGTAATCAGCCAAACACCCAGAAAACACTCTGTGATCTTGACCAAATCCCTGACTGCCTCAGTTTCCCCACTATGGAGAGGATGAGGACGGAGGTTGGGCTTTGTTTTGTAAGAGCCCACTTTCAGGAGTGCCCACGGTCCAGCATTTTTGTTCTTTTAAATTAATATCAGTTATTCTCCTTCCTCAAAATCCCTGGGTGAGCGCTGTGAATGTGGCCTGCGTAAGAAAACACTGACATCGGCCTCCAAGGTGAACTCGTGTTATGCTTTTATCCTGTGAATGAACTGGCCCTAAATGCTGTCCCTCCATAATTCTCCCCAAGTCCCATCAGAGAAGATTCCAGGGCTGGGTTCTCCCTCCTGGTTCCAGGGGCCCTGGGTGACTCCTTATGCCCATTCAACAGCTAGGACACAGAGGTCATGGGAGACACTCCTGTGGCCCCAGGTACCCATCCCTGCCTGGCTTGCCCATGCCCTGCTGGAGGGTGATGCCAGGGCAAGAGACAGTGAGGTGGCTGGAGCAGGGGGTAAGGGCCGAGGGCAGCCCAGCGTGGTGATTCTCCTTGCTTGCAAAACCATGGCTCACTGCTCCATCCACCATCCCAGGAATCTGCTGCCCCTGCTGCCTCTGGATGCTGCTGCTGCTGCTTCCCGGCCCCAGCCTGTACCAGCACAGGTGAGTGAGGGATCTGCCCTTTGGGGACTCACGAGTCCTGTAGGACTCCTCCAGCTCTTTCCTGGGGTGCCCAATCCTGCATTCCTTCCATGGGGCCCAAGAGCTCTGTTTCCCCGGGCCTCCCTAGGGGCCCCCTGCTCACTCACCTCTCCCAGGGCCCAGGAAGCCCTGATCCTCACCAGGGTCTAGGAGCCCTCCCCATACTTAATAAGCCCTCCTTCTACCTGGAGCCCTCCCAGCCGCTGGCCTGTGGTCCTGTGAGTTGACCTTTCACTCCATGCATCCTTGGGGAGTGAGATGGCAACACAAGGCGGGGACACTGGAGGACAGGAGAAAAATGGACAGAGGGAGCTGAGCCTGAGGTTGAGGGCAGCACAGATTGTCTCCTGCTCACCCACCCCAGGACTCATCCTTGAAGGTCTCCTCTGCAGCCGCTCATTCCTAGGGGTACACCAATACACACTCACAGAAAGAAACAGACACCATAAGCAAAGACACACAGGCATGGAATCACCCGCAGCCTCATCTGGGTACTCGGGTATGGGACTCATGGACAGGCTCACACACAGACCCACGCTGCAGACATAGTCAGTGACACCCTGAGGGGAGCACACTCACCCACACAGACACACACATGCAGGGCCATGTGTAACAGCCCCATAAAGCAAACTCTACACACGCCAAACACACACACACACAGAAAACACACACACACACAGAAAACACACACACACACGTATGATCAAGAACACCCAAAGGGGCCTCAGAATCACATGCACAACCAATACATGCACAGACATGAAACACAGATACACACAGACACTCCCACCACAGGGACCCGTGTCCCTGGAAGATAAAGATGATACAGTCACAGACACAGAGGTCTGCACAGCAGATACATACTCATTCAGAGACAGACACAGATACACATACATACAAATAAACCCAAGTGAAAAACGTGAAAACAACCAAATAACAAGAAACTCATGTCCACAGTCAATAGACACAGAAACAGAACTCACACGAACAGGTGCAGAACGTAAATTTAGACACACACACGCACACACAAGCACACTCCACATAACTCTGGCACTCCACTGGAGGCCAGCACAGGCAGACAGAATACACAGACCCTGGAATGACCTATCCCATCTAAGTTGTCATGGAAGGGGGTGTTTTCCTAGTTCCAACCTGGCGCTGGGCACCCTGCGTCAGTGGCTTATGGAAGGCTGTGTCCAGGCCTGGATTCCAGGGAGTGGCCAGGGTAGTGTGGCCATGGGGACAGGAGCACAGAGTACGGACAGGATACACTTAGTGTGGGGGTGCTACATGGGGTCAGGTCAAGTGAGGGAGACAGGTGAGCCTCCCCAGGACCCTTCCACCTGTTTCTGTACCACCTGGGGTGCGGTGGTACTCGATAGACCCCTAAAGACTCCTATACATCCTCAGTACCTCTGACGCCTTCTCCTACCCTTGCTGTCAAGGAGCAAAGAGTACCCCCTTGGACTTAACACCTCCCACTTCAGAGTTCCAGCCACAGCCCCAGGTAAAAATTGACAATGGGGAACAAAGTGATTGACACTTTAGTGGCCCCAGGTGAAATATACATGGTATTTAAACTACATTTGTTGGCTTAATGAAAATGGATGTGTCTTTGGAGTTGTCAGCATCAAATATAAAACTTTTATTCTACCAAGGTGTGCAGAAAGTCAAATAAGCTTGTGTTATTTCTGTGGCAATTTGTTAGCAAAAAGAGGACTTAAAATGATTCTGAATTTTGTCCGTCTCAAAGTTTTCTTGGATAATTGTTAAGATAGCTTTCAAAGTCTTTAACTTGAAAGTTTTGGTTAAATGATAAATAGAACTGAATCCACTGGCCATCTAGGCCTTTTCCAAATAGGACTGAGTGCTGTAGCACTGATTATGGAATGTAGATTTGTACTTTTGGCTTCTCATTACAGAGAAGCTGAGGATATTTGGGTCTGTTGCAAATATGCTTTGTGCTGTATTAAAAGACTGTACTATGGAAAAACATGTTTTTTAATTATAAAATGTAGTTTTATGAATTTTAGATCTAGAAGAATTCTGGTCTAAGAGTTCACAATTGGTTACTTCTTAGTTTTCACTGGAGACTAAGGTTTCTAAGAGTTAAAATTCTTCTGCTAAATGTAAATAAGACTGATGGAAATAAGGAAAGTAACTCTGCATGTAAAAAAATGAAGAGATGTGTAAGGAAGACGTGATGAATGGGAATACATTTTTGTTGAGGTAAAAGAAAGTAATTTTCTCCTAAAATGAGATTGGTTGTTTGGAAAGAAATGGCTTGGGACAAAATCTGAGTGTGAAAGAAAGTTGTAGAAAGTTTGTGAAGGGTAGTCTTTGGACAATAATTTTATATGTCATAAGCACAGACTAACATTGAAATGAATGGACTTTCTTTATTTCGTATTTGAGAGAGACAGTATGTGCACACATGGGGGAGGGGCAGAGAGAGAGAATCTCAAGGAGGCTCCACGCTTAGTGCATAGCCTGACTCGGGGATTGATCCCGTGACCTGAGCCAAAATCAAGAGTGGGATGCTCAAGCAACTGCACTCCGCAGGCACCCCAAAATGAACGGATTCTAGAGGTACACTGTTAGAAGATTACAATTCTGCTTTCTCTCTGCTAAAAAAAAACAACGTTTTCTTGGATTGTTAGTTTGCACTTGGTAAGAAAACATAAATCTTGTTTTCTCTTTTGTTTTGCTTGCCCAGAAAACCAAAGGTTCCCTGTTTTGCCTTTAGCAGGTCTTTGGTATGTTAAGAAAGTTAAAACTTCACAATGTTAAAGGAGCTAAGTTTTACTAACAAGGATAGTACCCTATCTATTGGCCTTTGGAATCTCTTGTCACCTTAGTTAAATAAATAAGTTTTAAGTTTTATTATGATCCATAATCCCATTTAGGCATGAACTTTAAAACTTTCCCAAGATTTAAATAGTAAATGAAGTCTTTTTTGACCAACTAGGTTGTTTATTTGGTATGTTAAGATGCTTGGAATGCACAAACAAATAATGATAAACTTAAGCTTGTATTGCTTGGATCAATGCTATAACGGTTCATATAGGGAGAAAGATAGATAGAGACAGATATAGATATGAAATCCCTGAAGTTTTAATATCCCTTGATATTCTGATTATCGAAGTGTTCTGTGTCACAGAAATAACTGAATTTTCTTGTCAGCTGTATTATGGTCTTTTGTCATTTGCAAAATGTGTTTCATCTTCAAGCAAATTCATACAAAGGACTTCTTTTTAAACAAATGCAGGTTTTTGATATCTTTAAAATCATAAAACTGGGGTACCTGAGTGACTCAGTCAGTTAAGCATCAGACTCTTGATTTTGGCTCAGGTCACCATCTCATGGTTTATGAGACTGAGCCCCTTGTCGGGCTCTACACTGACAGTGTGGAGCCTGCTTGGGAGTCTCCTTCTCCTTGTCCCTTCCCCACTCATGCTGCCTCTGTCTCTCTCAAACAAATAAATAAACCTTAAAAATTCATAAAGCTGCAATGGGTAAGCATTTCCAGAACGAAAGCTACATTCAAACTGAGCAAGAATTAGTAACATGGAAGTAAATGAACTAAAGAAAATGATTATAATTTTCGTGACTCTTGTTTGAAATGACACTTGTTCTCTGATGTTTGCTCTGCCAGATTAAGGAAACTCTCTTAACATGACTCTCTATGACTTACAGAAACATGGTAAAACATTCATTTGTGTACAAATTGATGCATCTAACTTTCCTACCTCAACCCTCTGAAATTCAAAAGTGCTTTCTTACAAGGTAATTACAGTTGTTTTCCTAAGTTCACTAAGAATCTGTTCTCCTTGTAACAGGACACTATTGAAAGTATTGGTTATTTTACCAAAGCTTTGACTGGAATGTCATATTTCAGAGGGACATACATAGACTCAGATATGACCATACAGCTTTAAGGAACTGAGGTTTCTTTTATGAAACATAAAGCCAGGGGACGCCTGGAAGGCACAGTCAGTTAAGCATCTGACTTCAGCTCAGGTCCTGACCTCATAGTTCGTGAGTTGGAGCCCCATATCAGACTCTGCACTGATAGCACAAAGCCTGCTAAGATCCTTTGTCACCCTCTCTCTGACCCTCCCCCACTCATCCCCCTCTCTCTTTCTCTCTCCAAAATAAACACACATTTAAAGAAATGAAAAGTAAGCCAGGAAAGCCCTTTGGAACAGTTGGCCTGATACCTTGCTTACAGGTTTCCCAGCAGCCTTAACCAGAGAGTCAGGAATATCACTTCCCGGAAGGTACAGGGACCTCAGGATATTTGGGGAACCTTGAGAAGAGGAATTCACCCACACCTACAGGTATTGGAGGCATGTCTGATGGCAAGTATTTGGCTTGGCTTCTGGCCTGGCTCGCACAAGTTTTCTCCCACTTGCCCGTGATTCCTCATAATTAGGATATTGTTGAAGTTAGACATCAAACAAAGAGGACTTCTTGATGGTTTGATCCCTTAGCCATATTTCCCCCAGGGGCCAGCTCTATTGATATAAAATTACAAATAGAGGCTTTAGCCAAGCATAAACTAGTCATCTTTAAACAGACCCAGCTCAGTTTAAAAAGTGGCCCTCCAAAACCGAATGGCCCTTGATATCTTAACTGCAGCCCAAGGAGGCACCTATGTTTCATTAAAGCAGAGTGCTATGTATGCACGCCAGGTTATCTGGAAATATTACTCCAGAT
This sequence comes from Panthera pardus, assembly GCF_024362965.1. Classification (NCBI taxonomy): domain Eukaryota; kingdom Metazoa; phylum Chordata; class Mammalia; order Carnivora; family Felidae; genus Panthera; species Panthera pardus. Next base: position 37,159,738 of record NW_026527013.1, read on the forward strand.
TATGGCAGGGTTACCAACTGACATGTGTACTCAAATTAAGGCTATACAAAAATACTTCCCTCTCTTTAAAAGACTGGGTAAGCCCTGCTGCTCAGGACGACTGTGGTCAACTATAAAGGGTCTCTTTGTTGGACTTCTCATTCTTATAGCCATATTAATACTCATACGTTGCCTTTTCCAAAGTTTCTCTGCTTGGTGCCAAGACTCCATCACTATAATAACTTCAGGTTGACAAATGGTCCTTACCACCACACACATACTTCTTTGGGATCCACATTGGACTCAGCTGCCTCCACTTTTCCTAAATCCCCTATACATTCCTGACTAATCAATGTTGACCCATGACGTAGGGACATCTCTCCATCTCTATTCGGCAAGAAGAAGTTACAGAAGGTGAGGCCTTCCCCCTGCCTTCAACAACCTTAAAGATTTAAGGTTCAGAATTGTTCAGGGGGCGGCAGGGGGCGAGGTGCCTGGGTCTCTCAGTCAGTTAAGACTCTGACACTTGATCTCAGCTGAGGTCATGATCTCATGGCTTGTGAGTTCAACCCCACATCGGGCTCAGCAATATGAGAGTGGATGCTGCTTGGGATTCTCTCTCTCCCTCCCTCTCTGCCCCTCCCCTGCTCACTCTATATTTCTCTCAAAGTAAAGAAACTTAAAAAAATATTCATGGGGGAAATGAGGAGGAGCACAAAGGCAAGAGAATCATAGTCAAGATTAAATTCTCTCACAATCTGCAGCCCACTGAAAAATCCCTGAGACATGCGGAGTGAGACCCTGCTCAAGGCACTAATGGCACTAAATATTGATGATTTGCTAGAGACTGAAAGCAACCCTGTCTTCACAACAGCCAGACCTCCAGGATCCCACGAGTCTTCTTTAACATGCACAAATCCCTTTAGAGATAGGTTACCTCTAGCCTCTCCACTCCCAAACTGAAAAGTATACAGTTAATTGCTCCTCACTTTCCCAGTGCAGCTCTTCCTTCCAACCGGTCCTGTCCCCATGCTGAAACGAAAACACCTCTTCGCACCATAAAACGTAACAAGAATTCATTCTTGACCATTGGGCTTGATGATCCTGCATCCCCCGTAGTTGGTGATGTTAATGCCCACAGGTACTCAGTACATGGCTTTCTCTTGTCCTCACCACAGTTATGGACACAGGCATGTACATGGAAGGACACCATTTTACTGAAGCAAACCAGTCTAGGTCACACAGCTGGTAAGCAGCACAGCTGGATCTCAAAGTCTAGGCTCCTGGTCCTGCCCCTAGGAGCCACAAAGGGCTCCCCACATGGGAAGCTGACACTGGCTTTGGGGACACTACCTCGCCTCCATGAATCATCTCACCTTTTCAAGGCCCCCAACTCTGTTCAAGGCTGCGTCTTTCCCTGCTCTCTGCTCCACTTATAACTGGCGTGACCCTGGCCACCTGCTAGGCCCTCCCTGCCCAGAACACCTGGGGCCGTCAACCATCTGGGTGTTGTCCCAGGGCTCCCGGGAGAGAAGCTAATGAACTATTTCTCTTGAAATGCTCTCCGCCCTGTGCTGATTCATAGGGGCACCTGTAGAGCAGCACTTTCAATAATAATTTCAACAAATTATGGAAAGAGCCTAAATGTCCATCAACTGATGAATAAAGAAGATGTGGTATATATATACAATGGAATACTAGTTGGCAATGACAAAGAATAAAATCCTGCCATGTGTCACAATGTGGATGGAACTGGAGTGTATTATGCCAAGTGAAATAAGTCAGTCAGAAAAAGACAGATATCAAACGTTTTCACTCATATGTGCAACTTGAGAAACTTAATGGAGGACCATGGGGGGAGGGAAGGGGAAAAAGTAGTTTCGAATAGAAGGGAAGGCAAAGTATAAGAGACTCTTGAATGCAGAGAACTGAGGGTTGATGCGGGGGTGGGGGGAAATGAGTGATGGGCATCGAGGAGGGCACTTGTTGGGATGAGCACTGGGTGTTGTATATAAACGATGAATCACGGAATCTGCCCCCAAACAAAGAGCACACTATATACACTGTATGTTCGCTAACTTGACAATAGTTTCAAAAAAAAAAAAAGAGTCAACTATGAATATCAGCAGCCAGACAGTTGCCAGATGTTTCAAGAATACCCACGAGGGAGGATGTTTACACTCATGCCAGTATGGCTTGTCTTTTGTGTGTCCGATACCCATGATCATTGTGCTGACAGACCCTGCTCTCTTTCAGACAGTGGCCACTCAAAGACATGTACATTTCCCACCAGCATGCATTTTAGTGACCTCGCTTCTGAGAGCTGAAGAAACAAATGTTACACATTTTGGAGGCTACTCTCTAGAGAGGTTCATTTGCACAAAATTAAAGCTTCCTATGTGAATTCGTGTGAATTGCACTGTGGGTGTATTGGCTCCTACAGTGCTGGTTAGTCTAGTTTTTGTAAAATGACATGTGTTCTTTTGGGGACCATATCCAGGACTTTAGCATTCTTTTAGAAATAATTTTCATAGTTCTTATTGATTGATTTAGGTGCAATACTGTGAAATAGGAATGTGAATTCCTTTCATTGGCTACTTGGAGCTGTGTATTCAAGGAACTTAAAATCTCTTAGATGTCATCAGCATAGAGAAGACACCTGATTAGGCAAATCTTTATTTACTTCAGAAATCTGACACTTTGAGCTGTGATTCAGAATCAAAGTAAACCTTGAAAGAAAACCCCAATGTTTTTAGAAAGTGAACTAGAAGTATATTTTGGGGGGAATAACAATCCCATGTTTATGATAGTAACTACTCCTCTCTCTAAGTCCCTATCTGTAAACATCTATCCATATAACATTATCAGTTGTATCTCTAGTACATTTTTTATTGTTACTTTCTCCCATTCTTCCATAAATTTTGGGCATATTTTTGGAGATATTCCAAAGGAGTTTCTTTAGATACTTTACGAATGTACAACAGAAGTCATTGACTTCTTATGCCTAATATTATTGATTTTTCTATTTTAACCTGGCTTATAAATTCTTAAGTTATGTTAACTACTTGAAAAATATTAGAATGTGCCTGCCTGCCTACCTTCCTACCTTCCTTCCTTCCTTCCTCCTTCCTTTTTTCTTTATTTCAGGATTTAAAAATAATCCCAGTTCTAAACTTCAATGTGGAACCTGGGTTTAAAATGAAAAAGTCAGGGAAATGACGATTTAGTGCATTTAAAAAAAATGTCTGCATTATCAATTTTCAAAATTGCATAGGTTGAATGTTCATTTAGGAATATGTAATTCGATTTGGGGGTCAAAAATAAGCTATACACATTGTGCGTTTTAACGGAAATGTTTGTGAAGTATCATGACTTAAATAGGAAATTCTAATTTTTTCCTATTTTTTAATCCTGTGAATTCCTTATGCAAAATTAAATGATTATTGTAATTTCATTGGATTATTATTTTAGTATTTAAACACTGGGTTTTTTAAACACTGGGTTTTTAAACACTGGGTTTTTTACTAACAATATGTTTTGACAGCAAACTTACTTTTGTTTCTTCCTCTCTTAGAACCTCGAGAATATCAAGGTAAGAATTTAAGCTTTAGTTTTCTTTGGAATATTTTCTCAGTACTGGTGTTTGATGTGGGTTTTTTTAATGTTTGTTTCTTTTTGAGCAAGAGAGACAAAGTGCGAGTGGGGGAGGGACAGAAAGAGGGAGACACAGACTCCGAGGTGGGCTCCAGGCTCCCAGCTGTCACCACAGAGCCCGATGTGAGGGTAGAACCCACAAAACATGGGATCATGGCCTGACCCAGAGCTGGACACTCAACCAACTGAGCCACCCAGGCACTCCTTGATGTGCATTTTAATTCAACTAGGGATACATATGGTGGTTTCTGATGTCTAATTGGCATGTTAACTCTTGAAAATCTTTCTCTTCCCTGTTTGGGCCTAAGTGACAATGTGGAGGGGAGTTGCCATCCCTTAAGATACGAGATCACGAGGAGGAACACATCACCAAAGTAGAGGGAATGAAATGAGTGTAATTTTACATAGAAATGGTTAGGAAACAAGTGATGACATGAGCCTGAGGTGTGGAGTGAGCACTTTGCCATGAGCCGGCTCTTGCTGAAATGTGAAGATAAGAAAACCCTTTCTGAGTCTATCAAGAAGCCTGAGCTTAGAGAAGAAGCCAGATGTTGCCAGGCAGGGTGTGTGTCACAAGAGAGGTTTAAACCAAGGTTTTGAGTCTGAGGTGCAGGGAGCCGTCCATGCCAGGGGAGAACGAGAAGTGAATGTGACACAAATGGGGGAAATGTACTCTGCATGGGCTCCATAGACTGTGGTGATGCTGTGGCGCTGTCTGTTGAGAGCCAGGGTGGCTGCCTGACACTTAGCGAGCCCGCAAAGGCTGGTGTTCATCCCTTTGAATGCAGTGGTGGTGGTGGGGAGAAGAGTGATCTCAGGGCATGAGAGCTCTCACAGTGGGCCGGCCAATAGAAGTTTGCACTCTGTGGTCAGATGAGAGAATTAATCCCTGTTAGAGGAGTCTGTTCTAGAGCTTACGTGTGCTATCCACCTGTAATTATTGGGTGCTTCGTGTGTGTTGAATAATATTCCTTTAAGGTTGGAGGGTAATATTCGCATGTCGGGATGAAAAAAGTTTGTCTTCTAGGAATTGCCATTAACCAGATCCTCCAGCCACTAAGTGTAAAGCTGAGATGGTACCCGTATGTTTGATTCCAAAGACCTTGTCCTCCAGGGCCCCTGGCCTAGGGTTCACGAAAGGCAATCTGTGAGCAGCAGGAAGTCATCCAAGGCCTTTGAGCAGTCAATCAGTCAGCAGCAGTTTGAGCTTTCTTTGTGTGGAATTCCAACCAGCACCTGGGGGTATGAGAGGCTCAAATCGAGACTAAATGATGTTTTTTTGTTTTTGTTTGTTCCTTTATTTGCTGGGACCTATCTATGTACCTTAATAATTGGAGGAGAGAAATGTAAGTTGATAGGATTTGATTTTTCTGTTTCATCTCTGGTGGGGACTATTTAAAGGGACTGAATTTTCCAAGAAGGGTGCTTCCAGATGAGAGAGAAATTAGCAGGAGATATTTTATTGCATTTCTCCATTTCGGACAATATTTTAAATAGGAATCTCATTGAAATAGGCTTTCTTCGGTTTAAAATGCTGCTGAAACTTGATTTCTTCAGACACACGGGAAAGCTAAACTGTTAGGTACACCCACCTGTCAGATCATGTGTCTGTGCCGCTAAAACACTGGGATTATTCGATATAACTGGTTTGGTAACAACCTCAGAAATTGTTTTTATCTCCTTTTAGGTAGTTTACAGCAAACGACCACGAAGATCAATAATTTTAAGAAAGAAAACAAAGAACTTGATGAAGAAATATCCACTTGGGAACAGAAGGTAGCATTGCCCTTTCAAATATTTTGTGTGATTTCATTTTGGTTACTTCCACTCTGGGAGAGCATCCTACTGACTTATTTCATGTGTTCTATAAACAGTCCCAAATGAAGACAAGCTTCACAAGTGTAAAGAGCTACCTCTCTATTTGTGAAAGGAGTCACACATTAGAAGACAGGTTTATCTAGCATTATGCTTTTTTTTTTTTGAATTCTGATTCCTTTTTCATGTTTTATAAAACAATGAATTAAAGAAATGTCTTCAGGAAACTAAGGGAGAACGGAAGTTTCTCTCTGATGGAGCTCTTAAATGGAAGGTAAGAATCCCTTCTTTGCCTAGATTGCATTCTAAAAACACAGGTAAAATAATGAATTAGTATTACTCATTCAACATGGTTTGTTAAAGGAGAACATCAAGAAAGTTGAGCACTTTAATGAAATTTTAAAAGACATCCTTCAAAGTGCACATGCTGCCTTGCTATCTCAGAGAGAGAGAGAGGAATGTGAAGAATCAGGAAGTGCTAAGACTTGGCTGCTGAGTTTTACTGTAATTTGGCTTTGGAGAGTTTTTGTTCATTGGCATTGGGTGAGGTAAGCACAGCATATTAGCTTGCCATTTACCACAGTAGAGAGCGGGCCTCTGGGAGACCAACCTCCTGCCCAGGGACCTGGAATTTCACTATGACCACCATGATGATTTTGCCATTTCCAGGACTAGGGTTTATCTTTTATGTTCACAACTAATTATCACATCATTCAGCCCTGCCCTCCAAGATATATAGAAAATTCTCAAAGACAGTTGAGAGATAATGGGGAAAATCTAAAGTGTATAGTCCCTTCCTTTTTTAAAAAAGTTATTTTTAAATTATTCTTTATTATTATTATTATTATTATTATTATTATTATTTTAGTGAGAGAGGGCATGCAAGTGGGGGAGAGAGGCAGAGGGAAAGACAGAGAATCTTAAGATGGATCCACACTCAGTGTGGAGCCCAACACAGGGCTAGATCCCATGATCCTGGAATCATGACCTGCCCCGAAATCAAGAGTCTGACACTCAACTGACTGAACCACTCAGGTGCCTCATAATCTCTTCCTCTTGTAATGCTGAACATTGAATTTTCAACATGAATGGGGAAAAAGTATGTGTTTGTGTGTGTGTATGCACACACACACATATATAGATGTATATAAATATATATATATTCCAACAAGAAAACCATTTATAAGCTATCTCACATGAACTATTTCCCACCATCTTTATCTTCTCCTAGTTATATTTATGCCTCAAGGTCTTTGTTTATTGCAATGCACAATCCTGTTGTGTTAGGTGCACTCAAATTTGTGTGCGATCATTACTTATGGAAAGTGTTTTTCTCATATCTGTCTTACTTAAAAACGCAAGATGAAAATGGTGAATTCGAGCATGTAGAGTTGAGAGTCTTGAGGTCCAATAACTGTCAACTGGAAAGTATGCTGTCTGTTGGGGAGAAATCCCCGTATTGGCGACAAGGACTTTGCATTGGGAAGGGAAAGAGTGCCTTCCTGCCTTCACGGTTCTTGCCCTTTTCCTATCTCACCAAAAACAAGTCTCAGGTCATGTGCACACTTAGAAAGCAAATCCATGTTTGTACAGAAAATAAAAAGGCCCTGGAAGACAAGTGTAATGCATTGAGGTCTGTGAAAGCAACCAAAGAAGCAAAAGTCAAACAGCTGAAGGACAAAGCAGGCATCCTTGAAGAATTCTATGAAGAAAGAAAAGTGGCTATAGAAGAGTAAAATGTTCATGTGAGAACTATCACAAGTACTGTTGTATGAATGAATGTGACGGCCAGTAGAGATAATTAAAATTCTTTGCGAATTTTTTGCCAAATGCATTCAGAATTGTGCCTGTCCTTCTTACCTTGCTTTCTGTCACCCACATTTTCCTTTCTGTCCTAAGTGCTTGTCACACATTGTGTCATGTATTTGGGGTGGAAGAGGGAAGGTATCAGCAATAATAACAGTGATGTCTGGATCTGCTTGGGATCCATTTACATTGGCGCATGGGTTTCAGTCCCATCACGTTGTCTTTTCATCCACGAATTAGGTCATTTTTGTTCAGGACCACACATGGGTCAAGAATGTGTAGGGAAAAAATCAATGATCTTGCTGCAGAAACCACAGAAATTTATTTCTGGAAAGTGGGTAGGGGCGCCAGTAGTACTGGATCCCTGCATCAGTTCTGCTAGTGAGATTGTTCACAGCAGGCCAATCCCTAAGGAAGCTGAGTTATTTCCTGTCCCCCGATTTTTTAAGTGCAACTCCTCTGAGTCTTGACCAAAGCCCGCAGCTTCACTAGGGCTCATCTTTGCTGGCCGCCTCTGAACTAAACACGTTTCCTTCTAAGTCTGTGCCCATAAAGTTGTTCAGCTATTTTGCAGTTCAGTTGTCTGTCCCCAAGTTCATTGATGAGTCCTGGGGAGATTGGTTCCCACTGCCAGGCTGGCTTTGTCCTGGGCTTCCTTCTTCTCCATCTTGGTCACATGTGTCTTCATGGGGTCATTAGAAATTCGGTGCATTCGCTCACATGTTTCCTCCTTTGTACAGTATTTGCTTTTGTTCTCACGAGGAGATCAGGGCCTTTAGAGTCCCTCATTCACATTGAAAAGGAAATACTTCCTTCTCTTCCCTGGAGACTCAGCTTCTGTTAGTCCTTCCCACACCTGGGGTGGAGCCTGCTCTGTCTCACTGGCATCTTGTTTTTATCATTTCTAAGCTCTTTTGGGGAGCACGTACAGCACCCTGGCCACCTTCCTATTTTCAATCCCTTACAACAGAACCACTACATTCCAGCCACTCCAGAAAGCATTTGTTGAAGGACTGCCTGAGATGCCGGAAGGCAATGCATGCGCCTTTCTCGGTCTAGAGGTTTTGTGTCAGTTTCTAGGAGTCTTTCAATTTTGCATGTGACTCTTGAATACACCCAGTGCCAAGTTGAAACCCTTTAAAGCAACACCATGAACAAAATAGTCTGAGGGCAACACAGCAAACCAGCCTTTCTAAGCATTTCCCTTTGCTGCCTTCACTGTCAATGAACTGAGTCTTGTTCAAGTAGATTGGCTCCATGAAGTTGATAGTTTTCCATCTGAAATCTGTTTCCTGGAGATAAACCCAGACTGTGTGACAGTTCATATCAGGTTCTACCTCAGGTGATGTTGCTGCTCTAAGATTGGCCTTTTCCTCCACCAGGATATGTGAAGGTGGACGCAGGGGTTGTACTCCTGACGCTAGCGATGTCTGGGAGTGAGCTGCAATGGTGGGGAAGCCATATCCTGGAAGGTCGTCTTTCAGGGTGATTGTCTGTGTCAGGGTACAACTTCTGGACTGAGAATCAGGGCTCCCCACGGAGGTGTGAGACTAGTGATGATCTCTTGCTTCATCCTAATGGGTATGGGTGGTCACACAAGGTTTTTGACACTGAACTGAAATGCGCCTTCACCATCTCAAACCAAAGTCCAGCTCTGGGAAGGCACAAAGTGCAATGTTATTTGATGACTTTACGATGAAGGAGAGGAAACAGGTCTGAGAGCAGAGACATGGCAGCAGACAGAGGTTGAATTTCCTTTAACTTAAATGGGGTGTTCAGTTCATATCTCTGACTGTGTTGTCAGTCTGTGCATTTATGGGCAAGGTGGGGGAAGGGATATTTGCATCTAGGCCTTCAAGAGTGCTGGGAGGTACAAAGGCAGAATTTGTGGACCTTGGCTCCTGGACTGTGTATATGTCTTTCCCATCTTAGGAAGCTGAAAATGACACAGTATGAACTGGCGGCAAAGAAGAATCAGCTGGCAGCTGCAGGGAAAATGTGAAAATAGCTATGAAAGAAATAAACAAGTACAAGTGAGTTCAGCTACTAATTACCAGCAGCTCATGAAACCTCTCTTCATCTTTTCGTTTTTAACCTTTTTACAAGGTTAAAAGTCTATGTTTAGACTCAACATAGTAATGTAAACAAAAATTCAGAGGACATATGCATAGAGTATTAACAGATAAAAAGGTAAGATTTAGAAAGAACAAAACAATTAACTTCATCAACATTTCCAGATTTCAAGCAATGGCCAGACTGTGTGGAAACTTCATCCATGCCAACGTTCCTGGGGGGTGGTGTCAAGTCTCATAATCTGTCGGAAACAGCCTGTCTTAGAATGAATCGTACCATCAACATGATAGTGCCATTTCGTGGCCCTGGTCTTTGCAACCCTAGGAAACGTGGTGAAGATCTAAGTGAAAGGAGGAAAGAGCTTTATGATGAAAGACACTTGTCACATGATGAATTAGGGCACAATTGACAGTGGGAAGGAATTATGTGAACTCTGAACCCTACGGTCACAGAATGAGTTAGGAAAGGATGGAATAATAGTTCTGATCCTATTGTACATTTACAATCATGTGGAAAGGGTTTCATGTGTAAAATTGTATTAGGGGACAGATAGGAGGATGATGACAACATGGGCAGATTATTGAAAATCATACCCAATATTGGGCCTTATCTGACAAAAGCAACTATAACTCACAGGCAACAAAATGGACAAAGACAAGAACAGCTGCAGCAGACAGAACTCACCTTCAGATACCAGGGACCCTGAGCTCTGCCTGACATATTGAACCCTTAGTACCTCATGTGGGTGAGTGTAGTGGTCCTTGGAATTCCTAAACACGGACTTTTCATTGTTGCTTTTTCAGATCGCAGTTCATGAGAATAATGCTCAGGACAACTGGGTAAGTGTTTCCTTTCTCCTCCCTTCCCTCTTTGGTGCACAGTCTGGCACGACTGAAGGTGGATGTGTTTTTCTCTCCCAGATCAAGCCTCGGATCTGGGAGAGGGAAATGGCAGAGCAGAGCCGGGAGGTCGCCCGCTTGAAACACAGGTGTGGGAGGGAACGTGACATGAGTTTTTATGGGTGTTTTGAGGGATGACAGCTGTGTTGTTTAGTGTCTAGTCAGAGGACGTGGCATTGCAACTCTTACAGAAGTCCATTCTTTTTCTGTATCCAAGACTGGATGGGATGGAAGGAAAGAGGCTGCTTGAGGGATACAGGAGGCAGGGACCAATGCCTGGAAGTCCAGAGACGCAGAACCCTGGAGGAGAGGTAAGGGGCACGTGATGATGTGCAGCAGCCTAATTTCTGCGGCAAAGCCTTTATCTGTGGGTGATCATCGTGTGTCCTGGACAGAACCACAATTACTACCTAAGGACAGCAGGTGGTCTGAAGGGGTGACAGGATGGCATTCTCCTCTGGTGCCCCAGGCAGCGGAGCACCTGTCCCTGTGACTGGTGGAGCTCAGGCCCCTCCCCTGACTGTGGACCCTCCCACCTCCTCCAGCATCCCCTAGCTAAAGAGAGGATCCTGGAGGGGATGACGGGACATGGGCCTTAGCTTTCTTCCCACCTTGACACAATGTGAAGACTTTATTTTAATTTTATTTCAGGAGTTCATTTCATTACTATTTTTAATGTTGTCATTTTTATTTTATTTCTTCTTGAACCATAGCCCTACGTTCATAATTCAGGCTCCATATAGCTTCGTCCTCTGATGTTATCAGGGCAAGTCTGTGGCTTCACTGCTAAATACCCATCGTTTTCCTTTTCTCGTTTGTATATTAGTGTAAGTACATTTCTATTCAGGTATAGTTATATAATAACTTTCCATGCAGAAGGCAGCTTATAGATAAGCAAAAAGACTGAACAATCCACCTGGAGCCTGAAGAAACATACCCAGGTTAAGCATTCCCTGACGATATACCCCAATCAGTATTCTCCATTTACCCTTTTTTTAAGCTCATTTATTTTGAGAGACAGAGACAGAGACAGAGACAGAGACAGAGAGAGAGAGAGAGAGAGAGAGAGTGAGAGAGTGTGTGTGTGTGTGCGCGCATCTGGGAGGACCAGAGAGAGGTGAGGAGAGAGAATCCCAACACTGTCAGGGTGGAGCCTGATGCAGGGCTCGAACTCACAAGCTGTGAGATCATGACCTGAGCCAAAATCAAGAGTCAGATGATTAACTGACTGAGCCACCCAGGCATCCTCCTTTTTATTCTGAATCTGTAATGAAATGGTGATTTCCCATAATGTATACTGAGAAAGCTCTGTTTAAGTGATGACTTCGAGATTGCTAGTTGAGCCTGACCTGTCCACAGTTATTTGATTATTTGCGAAAAACATGAACTAGGGCACGGTGAGGTCTTTATCAAGGTGATGGGATTGTCCCCCTTATCCTTGGGGGTTACCTGAGGCATGTGGGATACCCTCTGCCTCTGGCCAAGGACCTGTGTAGGGAACAGTTTAAGATATTGGAGGAATGAGGTGAGGGTTTCTTTTAATTTCACACGGTCCACTAAAATAGAATAAACCTCTATCCCTTCTGGGGTCCTTAGCAGATCCAGAAACTGATGCAACCTCTGTGAGTTACAGCAGCTCTGACTGTACAAAGAATGCAGACAAGGACAAGGTAAATCCTGGGACCATTCTCAGTCGTAACACTTTCGGGAAACCCTCATCTGTCTCTACAGCACGCTCCCCTGGCCTAGTCTCGTTTTGTGTGTTGTGTGATATGTCTGCTTGTTATTTGTGTTCCAAATGCACACTCTTAATCTAGGAGCCTACAAGCTTCTCTACAAGCTTCAGCCTGTCATCTTTTTGTGGTAAGTTTAGAAACCCAAAGGGCTTAGAGGCTGAGTACCTTAAGACTTTACCATGTGTTTCTGGAAATAACGAGAGGAGGATGACCCCATATTCCAAACAGACGTCGCCTGGCCTGGGTCACCCCTTCCAGACCTCAACTCTGTGGGAACAGTGTGGCTGCTGTGTCTTCCTTTCTTGACTCTGGCTAGGAGATTAACCTGCTAGAAAGTCTACCATATTGTTTAAAATTGAAAAATGCAAAACCCCACCACTACTCCAACTTTTTATTTTGTGCCCTGTGCAATTTAAAACTTTTTTTAATGTTTATTTATTTCTGAGACAGAGAGAGACAGAGCATGAGTGGGCAAGGTGCAGAGAGATTGGGAGACACAGAATCAGAAGCAGGCTCCAGGCTCTAACCTATCAGCACAGAGCCCGACGCGGGGCTTGAACTCACAAACCGTGAGATCATGACCTGAGCTGAAGTCGGTCACTCAACCGACTGAGCCACCCAGGCGTCCCTGTGCCCTGTGCAATTTAGAGTGGTCTTAGACAAAGTCATCATCATCACTCATCACCTTCCCGTCTTTGTTGGTAAATGAGTTGTCTGGAATCCTTCCAGCTATACCTTAGGTAAAAATAATCTGAACATTGTGTCCTTCGATTGTGTTCATATGAGCAGTTTCTGGTTGTGTCCCCAGTCACTGTTAGAGCTGATACAGTCTCGTGACACATCCCAGGAGTTTTATACCAGAAATCAAAGCACACTTGAATTAATTCCGTCATGTGAATTTTGACCTCTTGTTTTCTGTAGGACTTAATTACTCTGTGTCCTGTAGTATGCTTAAAATCAAAATTCCCTATGAATTAAGATGAACACATCGGAGCTTTGGAGACATTCACCACAAGTCACTTGTTCCTCACAGAAGACTCTCATTCCCCTGCAAGATCCCAGGCATCCTCCACTCCCCAGAGGTCTCAGAGGCCTTTGACAACACTTCAAGAGGGAAGACTCTTTTCAGGGAGAGGAGCAGAGGAGACTAAGCGAGGGTCTGGCTGCAGAACTTTTCGCCAGGAGAGGCTGTGATTCCACGAGCAGAATATGAGCCATTTATCTGCACTCAATTTGTTGTGTTCTTAATATACCAAAAACAGAGCATCAGGAGTCACTGCAGAGGAGGGATGCAGGGTGAACTGGGACATAGATGCCTGCCTGTCTGGAGAATGCTACTTCATTACTATGTAATTACTTCTGTTAACCCTCTAGGACAGGACCCTTGCCATTTTACTTCCGCAGACATGGGCAGTGATGTGTGGTGACAGCAGTTCCACCTCTTGCATCTACTACCCCAAGCTGCAGGTGGTATCCAGTGGCAGGGACAGAGTTTTCAGGTACTGATGCTACTCTCTTGGATCCTGGTGGCAGAGAAGGTGGCAGGTGCTGACACATTCTCCTCTGGGTTACAGCTGCTTTTGGTATTGGTTCTCTTGTCTGGCATATGCACATAGCTGTCACTTCTGTTCTGCAGGACAGTGTGGATCCATGGGGACCTCCTCCATTAACTGGAAGATTCTGCAGACAAGATTCTGCAGATTCGGCCACCCCGACCCCTCCACCAGCAACACTTGGTAAGATGATCTGAGCGGTATGAGTTGACTTGTAAAGCACACTCATTTTTGTTGGTGTTAGGTCTTTGGCCAAGGTGCAGAGGTGGTACCACAGACCATTATGATGCAAGAGGAATGTGTCTGCCGCCATTACCACATTCCTCGTGTTTCATGATCGACATATCATCTTTCTGTCATTTCCTCCACTCTGTGTTGGTACAGGTGTCTCTCGTGGAGAAGGAATGGGGCTGTATGCAGAAAAGCAGACATAGCGGTTCAGCAGAAATGCCCTGCCCGTGTGCTGGGCTCTGTGAGGCATGAGGCACAGCCTCACATATATCCATCTACTCGAGCCCCAGCCATCCATCATTGTTTGATGAGTGATGAAAACATCTGAATCAAGGCTTTTACAGGTCTTTGTCAGGGTTTACAGGATGGGTCTTCCACTTCTTGGGGATCACCTGAGGGATGAGGTACACCCTCTGCATGTGATTTGTGATCTGACTGGAGCAAAGAGTTTAAGTTGTTTGAGGAATGTGGGGAGGGTTTTTTTTTGTTTTGTTTTGTTTTGTTTTGTTTTGTTATGTTTTGTTTTGAATCCCCCAACAGTCTACTCAAATCAGAATAAATGTCCATCCCATCCAGGGCCTTTAGCAGATCCAGAAGCTGGTGTCACTCCCGTGAGTGATACCAATACTGACTCTACCAAAAGTGCGAGAAGTACGAGGGAAATGCTCTGGCCATTTTCAGTTCTAAGTCTCTCCTGACACCCACATCTTTCTGTACAGCACACTCTCCTGCCAATGTCTCTGGTTTCTGGGTCGTATGATATGTCTGCTTGTGTTTTTATTTTCCAAACGCACAACCTTTACCGAATAGTCTACGGGCTTCTCTACTGTCCACCTGGCATCTCTTTGTGCTAAGTTTACAAGTTAAGTGTGCTTAGGGGTGAGGACCTTAGGGCTTTTCCAGTGTGTTCCTGGAAATAAGCCAAGGTGGATGATCCCACACTCCACTTGGAAGTCTCCTGGCTTGCCTCATTTTTCTTGGATCTCCTCAATGTGGCATCACTGCTCTTGCTGTTTCTTCCTCTCCTGTTTCTGTCAAGGGTTTTAATGTGTTCAGAAAATCTGTGGATATCTCTACAATTTGAAAATGCGAACTGCCTTCACTGCAACTTATATTTTTGTATGTGTCATTTAGAGTGGTCTTAGACAGCATAACTTTCATATCCATCAGCATTCGATCTTTTTGTGGTAAACATGCTGTCCAGAATCCCTTCAGGTGTGCCCTGGGTATGAACATTCTGAACTATAAGAGGTGACATACTTGTTGTAGAAAACACGCACTGAAAGTTAAGTTGTGAAAAGAAAAAATTCCAAAATTACCTGTGTGGCAAGTCCCCACCATGGCCTTCACTTGGGTTCACATGAGCAGGTTCTCTTGTGTCCTGTGTCACAGGTACGGGTAAAACACGGAAATTTACACCAGAAATCAAAGTGCATTTGTGTTAATTTTGTTAATTAGAATTTTAGCTCATTTTTTTAGAGGACAAAAGTCCCCTGCAAATTTTACTCTACTAAAGCTGAGAAGCACCTCTGAATTAAAATAAATTAGCTGAGCCCAATTAACATGTATAGGCAAAGTGTTTCTCTAAGAGCATGCTTTCTTTCCAGATTCTCTGCAGGACCTCAGGATCCCTATTGCCCCATGTGTCTCTGTGCCACTGGATAGCACTTCCAGAGAGGAGGAGACCCTACTGTCAGGAGAGCAGCAGATCGGGCACAGGCAGGGGCTTAGAGGCAGAGCTTTGAGCCACAAGGGCTATGATTCCATGGGTGGAAACTGGGACTGTCATTCCTTCTCATTCTGTAGTTCTTCACATACACAATAAGCAGTGGAGGGCGATGAAGGGTGGAGGGTGACCGTGGACTTAGATGTCTTCCTATGGGGAGTATGCTATTTTATTAATTTAGTATTCACTCCATAAATCCTCTAGGAAAAGAGCCTTTCTCTTTTCGCAGTGGTCACAAAGAGGGGACAAAGGAGCTGGGACAGAGGAGCTGGGTGGCGCCATTTCCCTCCTCTGCCCCCCAGCATAAACATAGAGCCACCTACTGGAAACAAGGCAATTCCCACACTGACTGCCTAACCTGCTTACACCAAGCCCCACCTTCCTGTGCTCTGGTGAGACTGGCCTTCTAGGTCAAGCTTGCCTCGGTCCCAGTGGAGCTGAAGACCAGCAGAAGCCCCTGACCACACCACCTCTCTTGACCAGACAGTTGTGCAGGGCTTCCCTTCTCGTGGCAGTCGTTCCGAGTCTCATTTAACAAGCAGATCAGAGCAGACCTAGATAAAAGTCACCACATTCTGGCCAAGGACCATACATTGCCCATACAACTGGCCTGAAGGATAGTGCAGCCAGAACACAAAACAGTGCATGCAACACACAACACAGACACTCCCTGATGTGCCCGGCCCTGGACACTAGATGACATCCTCTTCATAAAGCCATTCATCTCACAGGCAGGTAACACAAGGAGCTTTTGGAACACAGAGAAGGCAAATACTCAGCCAAAATGCCAAGACAAGAGGAATGCATCCCAAATGAAGGAACAAGATAAGCTTATGGCCAGAGAAATGGAAGGAACACTTCCAAACTCATTCTATGAGGCCAGCATGGCCTTGAGTCCAAACTGCACACAGAACCCACTAAAAAGGAAAACTACAGACCAATTTCCCTGATGAACCTGGATGCAAAAATTCTCAACAAAAATTAGCATACCGGATCCAACAATACATAAAAAGAATTAATCCCCACAATGAGGTGGGATTTATTCCTGGGATGCACAACTGATTCAATGTCTGCTAATCAACTGATGGGATACATCACATTGATAAAAGAAAGGATGAGAACCACATGATCCTTTCAACAGATGCAGAAAAAGCATTTGACAAAATCCAGAATCCTCTCTTGATGGGAAAACAAAAATCCCTCATGAAAGGAGGGATAGAAGGATCGTGCCTCAACATCATAATGTCCAGATACGCAAGTCCCACAACCAATATCACCTTCAATGGGGAAAAACTGAGAGCTTTTCTCCTAAGGTTAGGAACATGACAGGGATGTCCACTCTGGCCACTGTTATTCGACATACTGTTGGAAGTCCTAGCCTCAGCAATCACACAACAAAAATAAATAAAGGTGTCCAAACTGGCAAGGAGGAGTCAAACTTTCCCTCTTTGCAGACATGATATTCTCCGTGGAAAATCCCAAAGACTCCACCAAAAAATTGCTAGGACTCGTACAGGAATGCAGGAAAGCCTCAGGATATAAAATCAATATACAGAGTTTGATTGTATCTCTACACGCCAATAATGAAGCAGCAGAAAGACAAATCAAGGAATTGATCTCATGTACAATTGCACTGAAAACCATAAAATACCTAGGGATCAACCTAACCAAAGAGGTAAAAGACCAGTACACTGAAAACAATAGAGGGGTGCCTGGGTGGCTCAGTTGGTTAAGCACCGACCTCAGCTCAGGTCATGATTCCCCAGTTTGTGGGTTCGAGCCCCACATAGGGCTCTGTGCTGGCAGCTTGGAGCCTGGAGCCTGTTTCAGATTCTGTGTCTCCCTCTTCTCTCTGCCCATTCCCTGCTCATGGACGCGCGCTCTCTCTCTCTCCCCCTTGCTCTCTCTCTCAAAAATAAATAAACATTAACAAAATTAAAAGAAAAAACAACAGAACGTCTATGAAAGAAATTGAAGACAGAAAAAGAAAATGGAAAGAACGGGAAAAACATTCCATGCTCATGGATTAGAAGAACAAATATTGATAAAATGTCAATACTACCCAAAGTATCTACACATTCAATGCAATCCCAATCAAAATTGCACCAGCATTCTTCTCGAAGCTAGAACAAGCAATCCTAAAATTTGTATGGAACCACAAAAGACCCCGAATAGCCAAAGTAATCTTGAAGAAGAAGACCAAAGCGGGAGACGTCACAATTCTGGACTTTATCGTGTATTACAAAGCTATAATCATCAAGACAGTATGGTATGGGCACAAAAACAGACACATAGATCAATGGAACAGAACAGGGAACCCAGAAGTGGACCCTCAAACATATGGCCGACTCATCTTTGACAAAGCAGGGAAGAATATCCAATGGACAAAAAGAGTCTCTTCAGCAAATGGTAGTGGGAAAAGTGGAGAGTGAGAAGAATGAACCTGGACCACGTTCTGAAACCATACACACACACAACCTCAAAATGGATGAAAGATCTAAATGTAAGACAGGAAACCATCCAAATCCTAGACGAGAAAACAGGCAACCTACCTCTTTGATCCTGGCCACAGCAACTTCTTGCTTGTTGTGTCTCCAGAAGCAAGGGAAACAAAACCAAAAATGAACTATTGGGACCTCAAGATAAAAAGCTTCTGCACAGCAGAGGACACAATCAGCAAATCTAAAAGGCAGCTGAATGGAATGGGAGGAGATATTTACAAGTGACATATCACAGAAGGGGTTAATATCCAAAATCTATAAAGAATTATCAAACTCAACACCCAAAAAACAAATAATCCAATGAAGACATGGGCAAAAGACATGAAGAGACACTTTAACAAAGAAGACATCCAGATTGGTCACACATGAAAAGTTGCTCAACCTCACTCGTCATCACTGAAATACAAATCAAAACCACAAGGAGATATCCCCTCACACCTATCAGAATGGCTAAAATTAACACCTCAGGAAACGACACGTGCTGGCAAGGATGCAGGGAAAGGGAACCCTTTTGCAATGCTGGTGGGAATGCAAACTGGTGTAGCTACTCTGGACAACAGTTTGGAGATTTATCACAAAAACTAAAAATAGAACTACACAATGACCCAGCAATTGCACTACTAGGTATTTATCCAAAGGATACACAAACGCTGACTCGGAGTGGCACATGCATTCCAATGTTTACAGAAGCGTTATCAAAATTAGCTAAATCATGCAAAGAGCCCAAATGACCATTGACTGATGAATGGATGAAGAAGATGTGGTATATTGATATAAAGGAATATTACTCGGCGATCAAAAAGAATGAAAACTGCTATTCGCAACAACATGGATGGTACCGGACTCTATTATGCTAAGCATAATATGTCAGAGAAAGACACACATCATATGATTTCTCTCGTCTGTGGAATTTAAGAAATAAAACTGATAAACATAGTGAGAGGAAAGCAGATATAAGATACACACAGAGAGGGAGTCAAACGATAAGAGACTCTTAAATATAGAGAACAAACGCAGGGTTCCTGGAGGGTTAGTGAATTGGGGAATGGGCTAAATGCGTGATGGGCATGAGGGGGGGCACTTGGGATGAGGACTGGGTATTTTTTGTACTTGATGGATCACTAAATTCTACTCCTGAAACTGTATTCCACTATACGATAACTAACTTGGGCTTGAACTTAAAACTAAATAAATAAATATTAAAAATAAATAAATAAATGTAATACCAGTCAAAAGAAAAGAATATTTAAATCAGACTCTTTCAGTGGAAATGAAAGACCAAAAGTGATACAGACAACAAAGGATCAGAGAAAACATCAAGAAACAATGGCAAAACAACTAATAAAATGGCACTAAATATAGATCAATAATTCCTCTGAATGTAAATGGACTAAATGCTCCAATCAAAAGACATTGGGTAGGGTGTCAGAAAAGACAAAAGGAAAAAAGCAAGTGAACAAATAAACACACAACAAGACTGTGGGGGGCCGGGCCCCGGTGCCAGGCTGAGACCGAGTCGAGCAATGTTCCCTGTTGACTCAAGCCAACCCGGTGGTTCCCCCTCCCATTCATGTGGGAGGCCAGGCCCCGGCGCCAGGCTGAGACCAGGTCGAGCAACGTTCCCTGTTGACTTAGCCAACCCGGTGGTTCCCCTTCCCATTCCCCCACTTTCAAGGGCATACGAAAGCCTGGTCAAGGCTGAGAAAGTTAATTCCTGAAGCCTGTGGTCTGCAGGTGTTAGCAGTAATGCTACCTCCCTTTTTCTACCCCGAGTCAGATAGAAACAAACATGGGAACTGTGTTTTGCTAGCAATCTATCAACAAGGTCTTGTGACCCGTTCAGAAAGTTCACAAGGTACACAGAACTAAATATCTTGGCTGGCAGTGATCATGTGAAACCTGTTTATTCTTAGAATGACCTGATCCACGAGAGCCTTATATTATAAAAGATTGTGTACAGCAACAATAAAGCCGTCACTTGGGCCATCAGCCCAGGGGACCCTCCTGTTCCCAAACTTTCTCTTCTCTCTTTTTTTCTTGCATTCCCCTACCCTCAGGACCCTGACCTCGGGGTTTGTCACGCCGGTCGCGACACAAGACCTATCTAGATGATGCCTACAAAGCCTTATTTGGACCTAAACTCACCTGCAGACTGAAAGGGAGGGAATGAAGAAATATTTCTCATGCCAATAATGTCAAAAGAAAGCCATTAGCAATACTTATATCAGGCAAAATAAACTCTAAAACCAAGACTGTATTTTCGTACCCTTTGGGTAGATACCTAATAGTGAAATTGGGTAAATACCTAATAGTGAAATAGCGAAATATTTATACCAGCATTACCAACAATAGCCAAACTATGGAGAAAGCCCAAATGTCCATCAACCGATGAAGGTATAAAGGAGGTGTGGGGTAGGTGTGTGTGTGTGTATATATATGTATACACATACGTACATATATATGTATATACATACGTATATATAATGCAGCCATACATAAAATGGAATATTACTCAGCCATCAAAAAGAATGAAATGTTGCCAATTGCAATGATGTGAATAGAGCCAGAATGTATTGTGCTAAGTGAAATATGTCAATCAGAGAAAGACAAATATGTGATTTCACTCGTGTGGAATTTAAGAAACAAAACAGATGACAACATGGGAAGAGGGCAGTAAAAGAGAAGAGTGGTAACAAACCATGAGTCTCTTAATGATAGAGCAAAACCTGAGGGTTGATGGAGGGAGATGGGTGGGGGATGGGTTTTAAGGAGGGCACTTGTTGTGATGAGCACTGGGCGTTGTATGTAACTGATGAATCACTAATTTCTACTCCCGAAACCAATCATGCACTCTACGTCAACTAAAGCTTAAATTTAAAAAAATAAAGCTGTAACAAGAGATGAAGACGGACACTGTCTCATAATAAAGGGGACAACCAAACAAGAAGATCCAACGATTGTAAATTTTTATGCACCCAACATACAATCACTGAATATATAAAACAATTAACAACAAATGTAAAGAAACTCATTTATAATAATGCAAGGAGAGTAGAGGACTTTAACATATCACTCACATCAACAGACAAAACCTCTGAGCAGAAAATCAGTAAGGAAACAATGGCTTTGAATGACACACTGGACCAGATGGGTTTAACAGATATATTCAGAACACTCCATACTAAAATGGCAGAATGCACATTTTTTTCAAGTGCACATGGGACATTCTCCAGAATCGATCACATTCTAGGTACCAAATCAGGCCTCCACAGGTACCCAAAGACAGAGATCAGACCAAGCATCTTTTCTGACCACAAAACTAGGAAACTTGAAGTCATCCACACAAGAAGAAAGAAAGAAAGAAAGAAAGAAAGAAAGAAAGAAAGAAAGAAAGAAAGAAAGAAAGAAAGAAAGAAAAAGTGAATAAAGGCCACAAATAAAGGGTGGTTAAACAACATGCTACGAAACGAATGGGTCAACCAGGAAATCAATGAGAAAATACACTGAAACAAATGAAAATGAAAATGAAGATGCACTGGTAAAAACCTTTGGAATGAGGCAAAAGCAGTCTAAGATGGAAGTATATATAGCAATACAAGCCTACCTGACAGAGCCAGAAAAATCTCAAACAATGGAAACTTAACAACCAAAGGAATGAGAAAAAGGACAATGCAAGCCTAAAGACGGCAGAAAGAAGGAAATAATAAAGATTAAGGCAGAAAGAAGTGATAATAGAAACTAGAAAAACACTAGACCAAATCAGTGAAACCAGGGGCTGGTTCTTTAAAAACAGGAATCAACTTGAAAACCTCCTAGGCAGACTTTTCACAAAGAAGAGAGGAAGGACTCAAATCAATAAAATCACAAATAAGACAGGAGAAATAACAGTCCACAACACAGAAATACAGTTAGAAGATAATATTAGGGAAAACTATAGGCAACAAATTGGACACTCTGAGAAATATGGATAAATTCCTCGAAACACATAAACTACCAAACCTGAAACAGGAAGATACATAAAATCTGAAACCAGAAAGAAACTGAATCAGTAATAAAAAAAATATCTCCCCCAACACAAGAAGAGTTCAGGGCCAGCTGGCTTCACTGATGAATTCTACCAAACATTTAAAGAAGGGGTGATATCTATTCTTCTCGAATTATTACAAAAAATAAAAAAGGAGAACTTACCAATTCATGTCATCAGGCCATCATTACCCTGATACCAAAGCCAGATAAAGACTCCCTTAAAGCAGAAAACTGCAGGGGCCCCTGGGTGACTCGGTTGGTTGACTGTCCAACTCTTAACCTCAGATTAGGTCATTATCTTGCAGTTCCTGGGTTCAAGTCCCACATTGGACCCTGCGCTGACAGTGTGGAGCGTGCTCAGGATTCTCTCTCTCCCATCCCTCTGCCCTCCCTCACTTTTATGTACTCTAAGTAAATGAATAAACCTTTAAAATATATTTAGAATTTGTTTTAAATAAAACTGCAGACCAATAGCCTGATGAGTATGTATGCAGAAATTCTCATGAAAATACATTCAAACTAAAGTCAGCAATACATTAATAGAATCATTGACCATAATCAAGTAGGATATACTCCTGGGCTGCAAGGGTGGTTCCACATTCACAGATCAAACAACATGATGCACCACAGTAATAGTAGAAAGGATAAGAACAAGATGATGCTTTCCACAGATGCAGGAAAAGCAGTTGACAAAATGTCACATCCATTCATGACAAAAACCCTCAGCAAAGTAGATTGAGACTCAACCTACCTGCACATAGTAAAGCCCACCTGTGAAAAACCCACAGCTAATCTCATCCTCAATGGGGAAAAACTGAAAGCTTTTCCTCGAAGGTCAGCAACAAGGCAGGGATGACCCCTCACACCACTGTTACTCCACACAGTATTGGAAATCCTAGCCACAGCAATCAGACAACAAAAAGCAATAAGAGGCACCAAATCGGCAAGGAAGAAGTGGAACGCTCGCTATTTGTAACTGACATGATGCTCTCTATAAAAAACATGAAAGACCCCCATAAAAATTGCTGGAAGTGATACATGAGTTTCACAAGTCACAATATACAGAAATTAATGTACAGAAATCCATTGCGCTTCTATAGATGAATCGTGGATTAACAGAAAGTAAGGAATCAATCCCATTGACAGGTGCACCAAGTACCACAACATACCAGGAATAAACCCAACCAAAGAGGTGAAAGACCTATACTCTAAAGGCTATGAAACACTGATGAAAGAAATGGAAGAGGACACAAAGAAATGAGAATACATTTCATGTTCATGGATGAGAAGAACAAACACTGTTAAATGTATACACTCCTCAAAACAATCTACACATGTAATACAATCCCTATCACCCTAATGAAACATTTGTCACAGAACTAGAACAAGTAATCCCCAAATTTGTATGGAACGACAAAAGACCCCACACAGCCAAAACAAACTTGAAGAAGAAAAGTAAAGCTGGAGACCTCACAATTCCAGACTTTAGGTTATATTACAAACCTGTAGTGATGAGAACACTGTACTGGCAAAAAAAAAAAAAAAAAAAAAAAAAAAAACCGAACGAAAGAAAGAAAGAAAGAAAGAAAGAAAAAGAAAACACACACAGACACATAGATCAATAGAATGGAAACCCAGAGATGAACTCACATCTATATGGTCAATTAATCCTCAACAAAGCAGGAAAGAATATCCAATGAACGAAAGAGAGTCTTGGGACACAGGGGTGGCTCAGTCATGGAAGCAACTAATTGTGGATTCAGCTCAGGTCATGATGTCAGTGTTCACCAGTTTGAAACGCGTGTCAGGCTCTGCACTGACAGTGTAGAGCCTGCATGGGATTCTCTCTCTCCACGTCTCTCTGTCCCTCTTCTGCAAGCTCTCTCTCTCTCTCTCAAACATAAATAAATTCACTTAAATAAAAGTCTCAAAATATGTTTTTAGAAAACTAGACAGCATCTTGCAAAACAAAACAACAGACCACTTTCTTACAACATGCACAAAAATAAATCCAACACGGATAAAGACCTACGTGTGAAACGCGAAACCATAAAAATCCCAGAGGATAACACAGGCAGTAACTTCTTTGACAACGGCTGTGCACACGCCTTTGTTGATATATCTCCTGAGGTAAGGGAAACACAAGCAAAAAGAATGGGACTTCATAAAAATTAAAAGCTTCTGTCACCAAGGAAATAATCAACAAATCTAAAACACAACCTATAGCATGATCATATTTGCAAACGACATCTGATGAAGGGTTAGTGTCCAAAATATATAAAGTTATACACACCCAAAAAATGAGAAATCCAACTGAAAATGGGCAGAGGACACGAATAGGTATTTTCCCAAAGAAGACATACAGATAGCCAAGAGACACATGAAAAGGTGCTCAACAATACTGATCTTCAGGAATATACAATTCAAAAGTACAATGAGATAACTCATCACATCTGTCAGAATGACTAAAATCAGTGAATGACGAAACCACATGTGTTGCAAAGGATGTGGGGAAAGAGGAAACCTCTCGCACTGTTGGTAGGAATGCAAACTGGTGCAGCCACTCTGCAAAACATCATGGAGATTCCTCAAAAAATTGAAAACAGAACTACCTTACAATCCAGCAATTTCACTAAGTGATATTTACACAGAGAATACAAAAATAATACTTCAAAGGGATACAGCAGCATTTGCTACAACAGCCAAATTACGGAAACTGCCCAAGTTGCCAACAACAGATGAAGAAATTGAGATGTAGTATATGGAATGGAATATTATTTAGCTGTAAAACATGATATCTTGTCATTTGCCATGAGGTGGATGGAGCGAGAGAATGTTATGCTGGGTGAAATAAGCCTGTCAGACAAAGACAAATACCATATGATTTCACTAACACATGGAAATGAAACAAAACAAAGGGGGCGGGGATGGGGGGATTGGGGGAAGGAGACTGTGACAAACAGACTCTTAACTAGGAAACAAACTGAGGGTTTCCACAGTGGGATGGGGGGGGGGGCGTGGAATGGGTGAAACAGGTGATGGGGATTAAGACGTGCACCTGGGATGAGCACCCAGTGACGTGTGGAAGTGTTGCTCTATATGTACACCTGAAACTAATATTACACTCTACTTTTACCACCTGGAATTTAAACTAAACTATTACATAAGGTTAATGACACCTACCTACCAGATTTTCTGTAGTTTTCAATCATTTCACTACGTTGGAAAAATAACCATGAAAAATTTTAAAAGCATGTATAATGTGGGGGACAGTTTGTGCCCTTACCTCGGTCTTTGGTTCCAGCAGGACTCGGAAAGTGGGTCCCAGCTCATTCTTCTAGAAGGTCCTGAGACGAATATTTCATGTATTCACATCCTAACTGAATGCAGCTCCCGGTCTTCTGAATTTCTGTCAGGATTTCTCCCTGGAAACCAGCCTGAATCTGGAACGACCCATCCACGGCATCCATGATGTGATGTCGTGAGACCCCGCGATCCCAGGTCCTTTAATAAAATACGTCTTGTTCAAATACTGTCCGGGAAAGTGAGGAATGAAACACGGGAACAGCCCACAAAATGCAAGGGCCTGTGCTGCTGACCGACTGACCAGTGCCCAGGGAAGCCACCCAGGGCCCTCTCCTCAACACTCAGTGCAACAAGGCAGCTTCTCTCTGGCGACTCAGGAGACACCAAGTTGCTGCAAGGCTCCCAAGGTCTCCCCTGGGGAGGGCGGCAGAACCTGCTGCAAACGCAGCTCTGGTCTCTGTCCTGAGGCAGTGGCAGAGGCCCTGAGAGCTCTGGGAGCAACAGAAGCCCTTCCTGCTCTGAGGTGCCCTGGGTCAGAAAAGCCGATGGGGCGCCCTCTGCCGGCAATCACCGTGCATAGAGAGGAGCCCGCCCCCAGGGTTTGTGGTGCTCGCACGCCCTCTGCTGGCCACCATGGGAATTCCTGCAATGTTGAAGGCCATGGCCCTCAGCTGAGGGACTGAAGGTGTTCTGGGCAAATAAGCCTGTTCTCCACATTGGGAGGGGTCTTAGTGACAGGGCCTGGGACACTAAGAAATCTTTTCCTTCTCCTTTCTTGTGAGTGAAGAATGGAACCACATTTATTTATGTAATGACATCATTTGTAACGCTTGCAGCAAGGGTCACAGAACAATAGCCCACCTATTTACACATGCTGAACAAGAGCTAATTGTGTTTACCACCAAAATACTTAGGTTACATAAAGAACTGACACCTTTGAGAGAGAGATACCAGCTTCCAGCTATGGAATGAATAAGTCCTAGGGCTACAAGGTACAGCCAATAGAATAGAGTCAATCCTGTAATAATAATGGTGCATGCTTTCACATGATAGCTACACTTGTGGTTAAGTACAACATAATTTATAGACATATGGAATGACTACACTTTATGCCTAAAACTAATACAACAAATGTGTCAACAATATTTCAATAAATAATCGACATCCTTTACACTATTTTTAATTTCTCCTTCTTTGCCATTAAAAAATCATTCCTGGGGCGCCTGGGTGGCTTAGTCAGTTAAGCGTCCGACCTCGACTCAGGCCATGATCTTGCAGTCCATGAGTTTGAGCCCCACGTCAGGCTCTGCCTGACAGCCCGGAGCCTGCCTCAGATTTGGCATCTCCCTCTCTCTCCCCCCTCCCCAGTTGGGGGTCTCTCAAAAAAAGAAAAAAAATAAACATTAAAAATTAAAAAAAAATCATGCCTAATTTAGACTCTGTGAAATTCCATTTATTCTCTAACCATCTTGATGTTGAGAGCTTCTCTGAAAAGTCACTAATAATATCTTTGATGGACACATATGTGACAAGGTCGCATGCAACTTCCAGGGAGCTACACATCTGTTTGACTTTACTGTAAGCACCTTGGCTAATAGTTTCAAATTATGAAAATGAGCTGGGTCCCAGCCCATTCTTCTAGAAGGTCCTGAGAGTCAACATTTGGCGGCTTCACTTCCCAACTGAATGCGGCTCCTGTTCCTCCCAATTTGTGTCAGGATTTCTCCCCCGAAACAAGCCTGAACCTGGAACAAACCAAGCCCAGCCTCTCTGACGTGGCGTCACGGGACCCCCTGAATCCACGGATCCT
Organism: Panthera pardus; assembly: GCF_024362965.1. Taxonomy (NCBI): domain Eukaryota; kingdom Metazoa; phylum Chordata; class Mammalia; order Carnivora; family Felidae; genus Panthera; species Panthera pardus. Next base: position 37,186,853 of record NW_026527013.1, read on the forward strand.
CCAGGGAAATACCGGCAGGGGAAATGAGGAACAAATCACGGAACAGCCCAGAAAAAGCGAGGGACTGTGCGCCAACCGACCACCCGCGCTTCCAGGGAAGCCGCCCAGGCCCTGCCTCCCCCGCCTCAGGACTCAGCCCCATCACCTAGGAGACGCCAAGGGGCTGCGAAGCCTCCAGGGACTCCCCCAGGCCCGGGGGTGGGGGGGGGGGGGGAACCTGCTGGAAACGCAGCTCTGGCTCTTTGCCCACACTCAGTGGCACTGGGTCCTCAGAAGCAAGGAAGCCTTTCCAGCTCCGGGGCGCCCTGGATCAGAAAAGCCTAGTGGGCGCCTTCTCAGGCCATCACTGGCCACGCAGAGGCCAGGCCCCTCCCTGGGCGTGGTGCGTGCGCGCCCTCTGCCGGCCGCCGTGCGAATTCCTGCAATGCTCAAGGCCATGGCTGCTCAGCTGGAAGTACTGACAGTGCAGCTGGTCCAGTGAAGCCTGTTCTCCTGATCCGGAAGGGTCTTGGCGAAGGGCTTGCTTGGGACACAAAGAAACCTTTTCCTTCTCCTTTTTACTGAGTGCAGAATGAAACCGAATTGATTGACCTAGTGATATCATGTGTAATGCTTTAAGCAGCATTCGCAGAAATACAGACTGCAAAATGACACCTGCTGACCTACAGGTCATGGTGTTTAGCACCGAAATACTTGGGTAAATAAAAAAGTTGACACCTCTGAGAAAGAGATACAGGCTTCCAGCTATGGAATGAATAAGCCATTGGGATCCAAGGTACAGCCCATAGAATAGCGTCAATCCTGTAAGAAAGCGTTGCATGCTTTCGCAATATAGCTACCCTTGTAGAGGTACCTGGAGAGCGTAATGTATACACACGGAATCACCATGATATATGCCTGAAACTAATACAACATGGTGAGTCTACTATATTTCAATTAAAAATGACAATATTATTAATTTCTCCTTCACCATTAAAAATTATTTCTAATTGAGAACATGAAATTCCATTTATACCACATTTTCTAATGTCACCATCTTGATGTGGAGAGCTTATTTTTCAAGTTGTCAATAATGTCTTTGAGGACACAAATGTGACAAGGTCAGAATGCGCATCTAGAGGGAGCTACACATCTGGTATAAATTTCCTGCCTCTATATGGGTAATTTCAATGAAAAGTGCTTCATGGACGAAGACGGATGAAATCATTTCCATCAGACTCATAGGTAGATAATTGTGCCTTCAAATAATAATTGTCATCTCTTCATACCAGAGGAAGGCTGGGTGAAGATATAGGTTTCTCTTTTGATGTAAGAGAAGGCTGTGGTGTTTTAAACTGCTCACCTACCATCCAGAATCCAGAGATTAGCAGCCCTTGGCCTTCTGCTCTGTGCAGCCCTGTCCAGGAAACAGCACCACATCTCCTGTGTCCCCCTCTCCCCTGTCATGTTTTAGCTCAGGCCCTGATCACAGTGGATGAGAATCCTGTTTAGAGAAGCTGCTCATGCTGACCTTTACTGGAGCACTGCTGTTCCCAGCCACCGCAGGGAAGCATGTGGACAGCCAGATTTTGAGCCCTTGGTGGCCCAGCCATGACCCCAACGTGGATGGAGGCTGGTTGCCTCCATAACCTGGGAGGAAGGAGGGCCCAGCAGGAGTCAGGGGCTCTGGGGCAGAATGCATGGGCTTTGAGGACCCGGAAAGAGTCACATGCTTACACCCAACTCCTCCTTGGTGGTGCGGAAGGAATGGGTATCATGTCATTGACATCTGCCCTGCCAGGCCCTCAAAAAGGAAACAGTGGGGGGCGGGGCGACTTGGTGGCTCAGTCACTTAAGTGTCCAACTTTGGCTCAGGTCATGATCTCAGGATTTGTGAGTTTGAGCCCCGCGTCGGGCTCTGTGCTGACAGCTCAGAGCCTGGAGCCTGCTTTGGATTCTGTGTCTCCCTCTCTCTCTGCCCCTCTCTCAATTGTGCTCTCTCTGTCACTCAAAAATAAACATTGCATCAAAATAAAAGATAAAAACAGAAAACACTGAGAGGAATATGGGCCATTATAAGACTCACACCCACAACTACTACCATGAGTCTACCTCAGCTCCCACCTGGATTGGTGCTACCGTGAGGTAGCTGGTACGTGGGCAAATCCACAACATGTGGATTCATGCAGGGTTTCCTCACTGTTCTACCCGAGACACTGCTGACCCCTCATCCACGTCTTGCAATCATGAATCAGCCATGTCCTGGGGGCTGATAGCTGCCCTGCTGATCAGCACACACCACGGTGAGTAGGAAGTGCCACGTGCTGGCGAGGATCTATGGACGAGTGAACACAACTGTCACCAGATCTGGAGGAAGGTTGTGGCCACCACCCCAGAAGGAACCAGCGGGACATGGGCAGTCAATACAATTCAAACACTTATCTTCTGCCCCATAACTGTAGATTCTACCTGTTTGTGACCGTGTATACAGGGGTCACACTGTGTACATCAACACAGAATGACCGTAGGTCCTCCTGGAAGCAGATAATGACAGAGATACAGAACTGTGATGGGTTTATTAGGGGAAATGAGGAAAAACAAAATAGAGGGGACAGGAATGGTCAGGGAAAGAATTCAGTCAAATACGCATATCAGACAACTTTTCTAAATATATCACATCACCACAGCCTATTGGTCACAGTTCAGGGTCCTCTTCGAACTTCACATTCTCCTGTAAGGCAACGAGATTTTGGGTTATTGCAATGGGATCTTGTGTTCTCCTCGATGTATTTTGTCTTCAACAATATATCTGTGGCCTTGGATGAACACTTAATTGTGTGGCTGCATCTGTGTGTCTACCTCTAAGGGATTATGACTGTCTTCAAATCTTAGATATAGATCCCTGAATGTACACAGTATCACAGTTATCTTTTTCTTTTTCGTAAAGTAGGACCTGAATGTTAAAAGAAAAAACACAGGGGTCTTTGCCGTATTTTTTGAAACAGGGATTGCCAACCTCTCAGCCTCAGGCATTACACTCTTAGTTTCATGAAATTGGATGAACATCTGTCGATGACCTTCTGTGTGGAGATACATTCATTTCCACCCTGAGAAGGGTGAGTGTCCACTCATCCCATACATTTTACAAATTCCTTAAGTGCTTCTCACCTCTTCATCGTACTGACCTCAGAAACCAACATTGTCCCTGTTTCTCAGATTACAAACCTGAGGCTCTGAGATGACCGCCGAGAGCTGGTGTTAGAGCTGACACAGCAGGAACACAGGCAAAGCCTCAGGAGATTGCGAGGGAAGTTTCGGAGGCGCAAACCTGCAGGCAGGGTGGTGACAGCAGACGCATGGGTGTGGTGACCAGAGTACAGCAGGGGCGGCTCCTCCTCGCCCCTGAGTTTCCCACCAAGAGTCTGACTCAGGCTGAAGGCCAAGGAAGCGGCACAGCTGATCTACAACGTGCCTTCACATTTAGTCTCACTGAGACACACAAACTTAGGCAGACAAGCGATTCCTAAGACTAAGTTTAATATCCCAAGTCTCCCAGAACATTCTTCGTACATGTCCAGACCCTTCAGAAAACCAAGGGAAACAACAAACTTTATTTAGATTATGAACTAGTTGCACTTGGTAACGTTGACATTTCAGAGATGATGACTGCATTCTACATTGTGGTTGAACCCGTGCAGCAGTCCTTTGCAGACTTTACACTGTCCTCATGCTCCCTTCCCAGTTTGTGGGCCCTGCCAGAGATGGCCTCCAAGTCCATCCTACTGACCCCAATGCCGTCCCCTCTGCACCTCCTCAAACTCTGCTTACTGTGCTCAACTTCCCTTCTATTCTTGCATGATTCAAGTTTCCCCCAGTTTTGCACTGGATCCTTCACTGGTACTTCCACTATGGTGACCACAAGGTCTGTGTCATATAATGCATGTGCCCCCTTTCAGACGGGATACCTGAGGCACCTACACTTAGGGGTGCATCTCATCCTTCACGGAGCTCAAAACATTGTGTCTAAGACAGGCACCAGTACTCCTGAGACATCTGCCTTTGTATAAAAATCCTCTTTCTTGTAGACAAGAGAGACCTACAGCTGACCTCATTATAGGGAAATGACACAGCCCATTGTACACTATGTCCTGAGAAACTTGAGATATGTGACACTGTCCTCAGGCAGGTTTGCAGTTGAATGGCCAAGCCCTCACAAGCATCCCTACATCAATGCCACCAAGTCTTTCACGAAGAAGACGAATACGCTTTATCAGTCACTCATCCAGTTCAGGTCATCTTACCAAATTTAGTACGTGGAGGAGCTGGTGGAGGAGGCGGAGGTGGCCCATAGCCCGTGACTGGTGGTGAAGGGTGGTCCATGGGGGACAGCCTGCAAGGCGATCCTGGGGAAGGACCAGGCCCTCTTGCATTCATAATGGCCTGCGCAACAGAAATGAAAGCTATGTTCATAGGACAGAGCAAAGCACCAACATCAGCAAAAAGTGGCAAACCAAAGAAGCAGTGCTCATCTCCTGCCAGCTTCCCCACCACCAGGTTCCAAGAGGGCAGCATCAGCGCCAAAATCTCTACCCATACTTTGGGTTCCACTTATGCTTTGGGGGTGGGGAACGGATGCTATGGGGACAAACCAGTGTTCCCACATGTGGGCAAATGTAGAACAGCAAGCTCTTGTCCTAGAGGATTTATGGAATGAGTACCAAATTAATAAAATAGCATATTCCTGATAGGAAGGCATTTAAGTCCAGAATCACCTTCCACCCCGCATCCACCTCCACCACAGAGGCTGCTTATTTGTATGTGAAGAACTACAGATTGAGAAGGAATTACAATCCCAGGCTCCACACATGGAATCACAGCAATCGTGGCTCAAAGCTCTGCCTCTAAGCCCCCGCCTGTGCCCGATCTGCTTCTCTCCCGACAATGAAATCTTCTCCTCTCTGCAAGTGCTATCCATGGGCACAGAGACATGTTGGGGCATGGGGATACTGAGGTCATACAGAGAACCTCGAAAAGCATGTCCTTAGAGAAACATGTTACCTATACATGTTAGGTAGGCTTAGCTAATTTATTTTCATTCAGTGGTACTTCTCAGTTAAATACAGTAAAACTCACAGGGTACTTTTGTTCTCTAAAAGATGAGCCGAAATTCTAAATAACAGAATTAACACAAATACACTTTTGTTTCTGCTGTACATCTCCATGTATCACCTGTGACAGTGACACAGGACACAAGAGAACGTGCTCATGTGAACACGACACAGTGGAGAATTACAATGCAGGTAATTGCAGATTGTCTCTCTTCACCACGCATGTTGCAATGCGTGTTTTCTAGGACAAATATGTCACCTCTCGTAGTTCAGAATATGTATACCCAGGGCACACCTGAAGGGATTCCAGACAGCACGTTTACAAAAAAAAAAAAAAAAAAAACAACCAGAAAGGCTGAATGTTGACGGGTATTAAATTTACTTTGTCTACGACCACTCTAAATGACGCATACAAAAATATAAGTTGGAGTGAAGGCAGTTTGCATTTTCAAAACATAAGGATAACTGCCGATTTTCTGAACACATTAATCCCCTAGACAGAAACAGAACAGGAAGAAACAGCAAGAGCAATGATTCCACACTGAGGAGGTCCAGAAAAAATAAGTCATGCCAAAAGACTTCCAGGTGGAGGGTGGTCTCTTCCTCCCTGGTTATTTCCAGGTATATACCAGAAAAGCCCTTGGGTGCTCAGCCCTAGGCACTTTGGTTCTACACCTTCCACAAGGAGATGACAGGCAGGAAATAGAGAATCCCATAGACACATGGGTTAAGCTTGTGCATTTGGAAAATGGGAAAAACAAGCAGACATATACAACACAAAAAACAGACACAAAGCCAGGAGAGAGCGCTGAACAGAAAAAAGAGGGTTTTGCCAAAGAGTTACAACTGAAAATGTGCACAGCATTTACCTTGTTCTCCGTGATCCTTTTGGTAGAGTCAGTGTTGTTGTTACTCACACGAGCAACATGTGGATCTACAAAAGGCCCTAGAAGGGATGCAGGTTTATTTTGATTTGAGTAGATTGTGCAGAGATTAAAAAAAAAAACAAAACAAAAACACAAAAACAAAAAAAAACCCCAAAAAACAAAAACCACTCTCCTCATTCCTCAAGCAACTGAAACTCTTTGGCCCAGTCAGATCCCAAATCACATGCACAGTGTATCCCGCATGCTTCAGATGATCCCAAGGTAAAGGAAGAACCATTCTTTAAACTGTGATGAAGACCCATAAAAGCCCTGGTTCAGGTGTTTTCATAACTCCTCAAACAACTGTGGATGACTGGGGGCTCAACTGGATGGATATACGTTAGGCGGAGCCTCATGCCTCCCACCGCCCAGCACATGGACTGTGTATGGCACACATCTGCTGAAGCGCTAGGCCTGCTTTTCTGCATACAGCCCCATTCCATCTCCACAAGAGACACCTGTACCAACACAAGGTGGGGGAAATGACACAAGGATGATAAGTCAATCATGAGAAACTCAAGGAATGTGGTGATGATGGCAGGCATTTTCCTTGCATTGCAATGATCTGTGGTACCACCTCTGCACCTTGTACAAGACTCAACAACGGGGCGCCTGGGTGGCTCAGTCGGTCAAGCATCCCACCCCGGCTCAGGTCATGATCTCACAGTGCGTGAGTTCAAGCCCCACATCGGGCTCTGTGTTGACAGCTCAGAGCCTGGAACCTGCTTCAGATTCTGTGTCTCCCTCTCTCTGACCCTCCCTCATTCATGCTCTGTCTCTGTCTGTCTCAAAAATAAATAAACATTAACAAATTTCTTTAAAAAAGACTCAACAACAACAAAAATTAGATGAAGGTTCTTAGCAAGCCAACTCATACTGCCCAGATCATCTTACCAAGTGGTGCAGGTGGAGGGGTTCGGGGTGGTCCCAAACCTGGTACAGGAGGTGGATGTGCCCAGATCAAAGGGTGACCTCTAGAGTAGGGTGTGCAGAATCTTCCAGTTAATGGAGGAGGTTGCCACGGATCCACACTGCCCTGCAGAACGGAAGTGACAGCTACGTGCAGATGCCACACAAGAGAACCAATCCCCAAAGCAGCTGAAACCCATAGAAGTACGGGCCAGCACCTGCCCCCTTCTCTGCCACCAGGATCCAAGAGAGTAGCATCAGTACCTGAAAACTCTGTCCCTGCCACTGGGTACCACCTACAGCTTAGGCAACTAAACGCAGGCGGTTAAACTACTGTCACCACATGTCCCTGCCCATGTCTGAGAATTTAGAACAAAATGATCCCCTCTTACAGGATTAAATAAGTAATTCCAAACTAATGAAGCAGCATATTCCAGACAGGCAGACATCCATGTCCAGGATCACCTTGCATCCTTCCACTACAGTGATGGCAGAAGCTCTGTTTTTGGCTTATTCCGAACATAAAAACATTGGGTGCAAATACACAGCTCATTCTTTGCACATGAAATGACAGCTACTCTTGGGAAAAAGTTCTGCCTGCCGGCCCCACACTTGGCCCCCTCTGCTTCCCTCGCTGAGAAAGAGGTCTTCCTACTTTCTGCAAGTGCTGTCAAAGGCCAAGAAACCACTCGGGAGTTGGGGATGCCGGGAGTCTTGTAGGGGACCTGAGGAAATGTTTGCTGTGAGGAACATACTACACATCAATGAGTACTAGGCCCACAAGTGTTTACCTGAATTCATAAGGAATTCTGATTTTGTGTACACTACAAGACACAGAGTAATACATCCTATGGGAAAAAAGAGGCAGACATTCGTGAAACAGTTAATGTAAATGTGTTTTGACTTTGGTATACATTTCCAGGGATGTGTCATGAGCGATGGTATCAGCTCTAACACTGACTGGAGACACAAGAGAACCTGCTCATATGAATAAAACTGAAGGACCTTGTGTTCAGAATACTTTTACCCAAGATACTGCTTGAAAGGATTCCAAACAGTTCATTTACCCATGAAGACGTGAAGGTGGTGAGTTATGACAATGACTTTGTCTAAAACCATCATAAATTGTACAAGGCACACAATATAAAGATGGAGGGAAGTCTTTTCACGTTTACAATTAACAGATAGTCTTCACACATGAATAGTGTGACCAGAAAGAGGAAAATAACAACAACACTGATCCCACAGAGAGGTAGTGTGTTAGGAGTCAACAAGCTTAGAGACTTTGCTATAGAGTGCAGTGTATCTTCCTGTTGTTGTTATTTTGAACACAACAAGGGAAAAGCCATAAGGTGCTCAACTTCAAAGTTCCTTTGGCTACTAAACTGACCAGAAAAAAGATGACAGGCTGAAAAGACAGAAGCCTGTAGACTCTTGGGTGAAGGCTGTGCATTTGGAAAATGAGAAAAACAAGCAGACATATCATACAACACACAAAACAGACACAAAGCCAGGAGAGAGCGCTGAACAGAAAAAGGAGGGTTTTGCCAAAGAGTTACAACTGAAAATGTCCACAGCATTTACCTTGTCCTTCGTGGTCCTGTTAGTAGAGTCAGTGTTGTTGTTACTCACAGGAGCAACATCTGGATCTGCAATAGGCCCTACAAGGGATGGAGGTTTATTCTGATTTGAGTAGATTGTGCAGAGATTAAAAAAACAAAAACAAAACAAAAACACAAAAACAAACAAAAAAAACCCCCCACAAAACCAAAACCACTCTCCTCATTCCTCAAGCAACTGAAACTCTTTGGCCCAGTCAGATCCCAAATCACATGCACAGGGTATCCCGCATGCTTCAGGTGATCCCAAGGTAAAGGGAGAACCATTCTTTAAACTCTGATGAAGACCCATAAAAGCCCTGGTTCAGGTGTTTTCATAACTCCTCAAACAACTGTGGATGACTGGGGGCTCAACTGGATGGATATACGTTAGGCGGAGCCTCATGCCTCCCACCGCCCAGCACATGGACTGTGTATGGCACACATCTGCTGAAGCGCTAGGCCTGCTTTTCTGCATACAGCCCCATTCCATCTCCACAAGAGACACCTGTACCAACACAAGGTGGGGGAAATGACACAAGGATGATAAGTCAATCATGAGAAACTCAAGGAATGTGGTGATGATGGCAGGCATTTTCCTTGCATTGCAATGATCTGTGGTACCACCTCTGCACCTTGTACAAGACTCAACAACGGGGCGCCTGGGTGGCTCAGTCGGTCAAGCATCCCACCCCGGCTCAGGTCATGATCTCACAGTGCGTGAGTTCAAGCCCCACATCGGGCTCTGTGTTGACAGCTCAGAGCCTGGAACCTGCTTCAGATTCTGTGTCTCCCTCTCTCTGACCCTCCCTCATTCATGCTCTGTCTCTGTCTGTCTCAAAAATAAATAAACATTAACAAATTTCTTTAAAAAAGACTCAACAACAACAAAAATTAGATGAAGGTTCTTAGCAAGCCAACTCATACTGCCCAGATCATCTTACCAAGTGGTGCAGGTGGAGGGGTTCGGGGTGGTCCCAAACCTGGTACAGGAGGTGGATGTGCCCAGATCAAAGGGTGACCTCTAGAGTAGGGTGTGCAGAATCTTCCAGTTAATGGAGGAGGTTGCCACGGATCCACACTGCCCTGCAGAACGGAAGTGACAGCTACGTGCAGATGCCACACAAGAGAACCAATCCCCAAAGCAGCTGAAACCCATAGAAGTACGGGCCAGCACCTGCCCCCTTCTCTGCCACCAGGATCCAAGAGAGTAGCATCAGTACCTGAAAACTCTGTCCCTGCCACTGGGTACCACCTACAGCTTAGGCAACTAAACGCAGGCGGTTAAACTACTGTCACCACATGTCCCTGCCCATGTCTGAGAATTTAGAACAAAATGATCCCCTCTTACAGGATTAAATAAGTAATTCCAAACTAATGAAGCAGCATATTCCAGACAGGCAGACATCCATGTCCAGGATCACCTTGCATCCTTCCACTACAGTGATGGCAGAAGCTCTGTTTTTGCCTTATTCCGAACATAAAAACATTGGGTGCAAATACACAGCTCATTCTTTGCACATGAAATGACAGCTACTCTTGGGAAAAAGTTCTGCCTGCCGGCCCCACACTTGGCCCCCTCTGCTTCCCTCGCTGAGAAAGAGGTCTTCCTACTTTCTGCAAGTGCTGTCAAAGGCCAAGAAACCACTCGGGAGTTGGGGATGCCGGGAGTCTTGTAGGGGACCTGAGGAAATGTTTGCTGTGAGGAACATATTACATATCAATGAGTACTAGGCCCACAAGTGTTTACCTGAATTCATAAGGAATTCTGATTTTGTGTACACTACAAGACACAGAGTAATACATCCTATGGGAAAAAAGAGGCAGACATTCGTGAAACAGTTAATGTAAATGTGTTTTGACTTTGGTATACATTTCCAGGGATGTGTCATGAGCGATGGTATCAGCTCTAACACTGACTGGAGACACAAGAGAACCTGCTCATATGAATAAAACTGAAGGACCTTGTGTTCAGAATACTTTTACCTAAGATACTGCTTGAAAGGATTCCAAACAGTTCATTTACCCATGAAGACGTGAAGGTGGTGAGTTATGACAATGACTTTGTCTAAAACCATCATAAATTGTACAAGGCACACAATATAAAGATGGAGGGAAGTCTTTTCACGTTTACAATTAACAGATAGTCTTCACACATGAATCGTGTGACCAGAAAGAGGAAAATAACAACAACACTGATCCCACAGAGAGGTAGTGTGTTAGGAGTCAACAAGCTTAGAGACTTTGCTATAGAGTGCAGTGTATCTTCCTGTTGTTGTTATTTTGAACACAACAAGGGAAAAGCCATAAGGTGCTCAACTTCTAAGTTCCTTTGGCTACTAAACTGACCAGAAAAAAGATGACAGGCTGAAAAGACAGAAGCCTGTAGAGTCTTAGGTTCAGGCTGTGAATTTGGAAAATATAAATAGGCAGACATATCACACAACACACAAAACAGGGATAAGGCCGCAGAGCATGCTGTTCCGCAAAGGAGGGTTTCCTGACAGACTTACAACTGAAAATGGCCCCAGCATTTACCTTGTCCTTCTCGGCATTGTTGGTAGACTGCTTGTTGTTGTGACTCATGGGAGTGACACCAGCTTCGGCTGAAGGCTCTAAAAGGGATAGAGGTTTACTCTGATTTTAGTAGACTCTGCAGAATTCACACAAACACCACATTTTGTGACGTGTTAAACTCTTGCCCACACTCAGGACAAGGAGGAGAGGCAGAGAGTAACCCACAAGCCTCAGTTGACCCCAGTGATAAGGGGGAGATCCATCCCATCATATCTTAATGAAGAAACCATAGGGTCCTGGCTCATGTTCTTCATAATTAGTCAAATAACTTTCAACAGGGCAGCTCAAAGAGAAATCAGGAAATCGTCACCAAAACAGCCATTTCTCAATACACATTAGGGGTAATAACTCAGCATCTCATTTCAGATAAAAATTAAAATGAGAGCGTCAGTTGGTGGATAACATCAAAAAACCCTCCACAGAAGAGCATGGGTGTGTTTCTTCTGACTCCAGGCAAATTGTTCATTCTTTCAGCTCATCTATAAGCTGCCTTCCACATGGGAGCCGGTATTATGTAACTATTTCTGAATGGAACTGAACTTGACTGATATTATATTAAGGAGAAAAGGAAAACTATGGGTGTTTAGCCGTGAAGCTGCAGAGTTGCACTGATAACATCAGAGGACGAAGCTATTTGGAGCTTGGATTCAGGAATGTAGGTCTATAGTTCACAAAAATAAAAATAAAGGAGCAATGAAAATAGTAAATAAATGAGTTTCTCCTCAAATAAACTAAAGTCTTCACATTGAGTCCGGGTGGGAAGAAGGATGAGACCCCTGTCCTGTCATCCTTTCCAGGCTCTTCAGACAGGGGGATGCTAGAGGAGGTGGGAGGGTCACAGTCAGAGGAGGGGCATGAGCTCCACCATTCACAGGGAGAAGTGCCTCACTGCTTGCAGTACCAGCGGAGAAGACCCTTCTGTCACCCCTTCAGACCACCTGCTGTCCTTAGTGTTTGCGGTTCTGTCCAGGACACACGATGATCACCCACAGGAAAAGGCTTTGCCGCAGAAATGAGGCTCCTGCACATCACCACGTGCCCCTTACCTCTCCTCGCAGAGTTCTGCATCTCTGGACTTCCAGGCATTGGTCTCTGTCTCCTGTATCTCTCAAGCAGCCTCTTTCCTTCCATCACATCCAGTCTTAGATACAGAAAAAGAATGGACTTCTGTAAGAGTTGCAACGCCACGTCCTCTGACTAGACACTAAACAGCACAGCTGTCATCCCTCAAAACACCCATAAAAACTCATGTCACGCTCGCACACCTGTGTTTCAAGCGGGCAACCTCTCGGCTCTGTTCCGCCATTTTCCTCTCCCAGATCCGAGCCTTGATCTAGGGGAGAAAAACACATCCACCTTCAGTCATGCCAGACTGTGCACCAAAGAGAGAGAGGAGGAAAAAAGAAAACACTTACCCAGGTGTCCTGAGTATTATGCTCATAAACTGCGACCTGAAAAAGCAACAATGAAAAGTCCGTGTTTAGGAATTCCAAGGGCCACTACACTCAACCACATGAGGTACTAAGGGTTCAATATGTCAGGCAGAACTCACGTTACCTGGTGTGTGAAGGTGAGTTCTGCCTTCTGCAGCTGTTCTCGTGTTTGTTCAATTTGCTGTCTGTGAGATACAATTGGTTTCATCAAATAAGGTCTAATATTAGGTAGGATTATAAATAATCTGCTCATGTTCCCATCATCCTCATATCTTCCCCCAATACAATTTATCCTTTCACATGAAACACTTTTCACACAATTATAAATGTGCAGAACCAAAGCTATTGTTCCATCCTCTCCTTACTCATCATTCCAAGCCCGTAGGGTTCAGAGGTCATAGAATTCTTTTCCATTTTCAATCTTGCCCTAATTCATCAGGTGACAAGTGACTTTCATCATAAAGCCAACATAAAGCTCTATTCTCCTTTAACTTGTGTACTCACCAGGTTTCCTAGGGTTGCAAAGACCAGGACCATCAGGTGGTACTACCTTCTTGATGGATAGGATTTCATCCTATGACACACTGCTTTCCTATAGATTATGACAACTGACACCACCCCTCAGGAACGTTGGCACGGATGAAGTTTCTACATGGGCAGGTCAATGCTGGAGACCCAGAAATGTTTAGTAACTTAATTGTTTTATTCTTTCTAATACTTATCTTTTCCTGTCTGTTAATTCTCTACGGATATGTCCTCTGAATTTGTGTTTATATTACTATATTCATGGAGTCTACCCATTGTACAAAGGTTAGAACTAAGAAACGAACAGGGGTTTCATGAGCCACTGCTAATTAGTATCTGAACTCACTTGCACTTGTGTATGTCCCTTGTAGCTATTTTCAGATCTTCCTCTGCAGTTGCCATCTGATTCTTCATTGCCACTAGTTCACAGTTTGTCATATCCAGATTCCTAAGATGGGAAAGATATATACATAGTCCAGTAGCCAAGGTCCAGAAATTCTGCCTTTTTCCTTCTCAGCTCTCTTAACGCCTAGATTCCAATATCCCTATCCCCTCCCCCAACGATGCACAGACTGACAACACAGTCAGAGAAATGAAGACCCCATTTAATGTTAAAGAACATTCAACCTCCGTCTGCTGCCAAGTCGCCTACAATCAGAGCCGCCTGTCTAGTTCTCTGCTTCTACTCCTTCATCGTCAAGTCATCAAATAACATTGCACCTTGTGCCTTCCCAGAGTTGGTCTTTTGTTTGAGATGGAGAAGGCCTATTCCAGGTCAGTGTGAAAACCTGTGCCTGACCAACTGTACCCATTAGGATGAGGCAGGGGATCATCATTGCCTTGCACCTCCACGGGGCAGTGCACTGAATCTCAGTCCAAAAGTTGTACCCTGACACAGACACTGAGTATGAAAGACAGCCTTCCAGGATATGGCTTCACCAGCATTGCAAATCACTCCCACACATCACTAAGGTTCAGGAGTGCAACCCCTGCCCCCTCTTTCAAAGATCCTGGTGGAGGGAAAGGCCAATCTTAGAGTGGCAATATATGCTGAAATATAACATGATGTGAACTGTCCCACAGTCAGGCTCTTATCTTCAGGAAACAGATTTCAGATGGAAAACTATCAACTTCATGGAGTCAGTCTACTTGAACAAGACTCAGTTCATTGACAGTGAAGGCAGCAAAGGGAAATGCTTAGAAAGGCTGGTTTGCTGTGTTGCCCTCAGACTATTTTGTGCATGGTGTTGCTTTAAAGGGTTTCAACTTGGCACTGGATGTAGTCAAGAATCACATGCAAAACTGAAAGACTGTTAGTAGTGGACACAAAAGCACTAGACAGAGAAAGGTACATGCATTTCCTTCTGGCCTCTCAGGTAGTCCTTCAGCAAGTGTTTTCTGGGGTGGCTGTAATGTAGAGGCTCTGTTGTAAGGGGGTGAAGATAGAAGGTGGTCAGGGTGCTCTACCTGCTCCCACAAAGAGCTTACACATTAACAAAAACAAGATGCCAGTGAGACAGAGCAGGCTCCACCCCGGGTGTGGAAAGGACTAACAGAAGCTGAGTCTCCAGGGAAGACAAGGAAGCATTTCCTTTTCAATGTGAATAAGGGGCTCTAAAGGCCCCCCTCCTGAGAACAAAAGGAAATACTGGACAAAAGAAGAAACATGCGCCTGGGGCACCAAATTTCTAATGAACCCATGAAGACACACTTCGTACGAGTCTCACTTGCAGACTGGATGAAGAGATGCAGTACTGATGGCATCCCAACCCACAGTCTAGAAAGAAACTCCCATGGTTTCTGCAGCAAGATAATTCAATGTTTTCCCTAAATATTTTTGACCCAAGTCTGGTGCTGAACAAAGATGACCTAATTCCTGGCTGATAAGACCATGGGATGGGATTGAAACCTATAGGACAATGTAAATGGATCCGGAGGGGATCCTGTTATCAGTGTGCTTAATGCCAGTATCTTCCCTCTTCTACCCCAAGTACATGACACAAGAATGTGTGACAAGCACTAAGGACAGAAAGGAAAATGCAGGTTATAGGAAGCCAGGTAGGAAGGGCAGGCACAATTCTCCTGAATGCATTTGGCAAAAATACTCTTGGATCCAATTCTAGAAGAAATATATTTATCTATAGCGGCCACCACATTCATTCATACAACAGTACTCGGGACCATTATCACATGAACGTCTTACTTTGCTGTAGCCATTTTTCTTTCTTCAGAGGATTTATCAAGGATGTCTGCTCTCTCCTTCAGCCTTTTGGCTTTTTCTTCCCTGATTGCTGTAAGAGAACTCAAAGAATTATAAACGTCTTCCAGGGCCTTTTTCCTTTCTGTAAAAAAAAAAAAAAAAAAAAAAAAAAAAAAAAATGGATTATTTTGTGCATGTGCATATGACCTGAGACTTGGTATGGGGGTGACAGGAAAGGGCAACTAGTGTGAAGGCAAGAAGGCATTCTTTCCCTTCCCAATGCAAAGTCATTGCCACCACATGGGGATTTCTCCCCAACAGACAACATACCTTCCAGTTCACATTTATTGGACTTCAAGGCTCTCAGTTCTGGATCCTCAAATTGACCGTTTGCATCTTCTGACTTTAGGACAGATAGGAGAAAATACATTCAAGAAATAATGATCGCACAACAATGTGAGTGCAACAGGACTGTGCATGGCAACAAAGAAAGATCCTGGGGCATAAATACAACAAGGAGAAGGCAAAGAACATGGAAAATAGTTCAAGTCAAAGGGCTCACAAATGGCTTTCTTAGGAGAATATTCCTCTATTCACACTGAACATTGCTGAGCATTAAGAGAAGAAGGCAGTATACAACTTGCTATTGCCCTTCATCTCTCAACTATCTTGGGGGATTTTCTCCATATCTTGGAGGGCAGGTCTGAATGATGTGGTAATGACCTAGTTGTGAAAATAAAACATACTTCCTAGTCCTTGAAACAGCAAACTCCTCATGGTGGTCCTAGTGAAATTCCAGCTGTGCAGATGGAGCTTTGTCTCCCAGAGGCCCACTCTCTACTGTGGTAAACAGCAAGCGAATATGCTATGCTCACCTCACCCAATGAACAAAAAGTCTCCAAAGTCAAATTACAGTAAAAGCAGCCAACTCTTAGCACTTCCTGATTCTTGACATTCCTCTCTCTCTCTCTCTCTCTCTCTCTCTCTCTCTCTCTCTCTCTCTCTGATTGCAAAGTAACATGTGCACTTTGAAGGGTGTCATTTAAAATTTTATCGAAGTGCTCAACTTTTCTGATGTTCTCCTTCAACAAAACATGTTGAATGAGTCGTAACAATTCATTAATTTTACTTGTGTTTTTAGAACGCAATCCAGGCAAAGAAAGGATTCTTACTTTCAACTTAAGAGCTTCAGCAGAGTGAATGTTACTTTCTCTCTTAGCTTCTTGAAGATGTATCTTTAATTCATTGATGTAGATACAAAACATATGAAAAAGGAATCAGAATTCAAAAATAGCATCGTGGTAGATAAGCCTATGTCTAATGTGTGACTCCTTTCACAAATAAAAAGGTAGTTTTTTATTCCATTTGTGAAGCTTGTCTTGAATGGGAAGTATTTATAGAACACATGAAATAGGTCAGTAGGATGAACTCCAAGAGATAAAATTAATCAAAATGAAGTCACAAGAAATATTTGAAAGGGCAATGCTACCTTCTCTTCCCACATGGATATTGCTTCAGCCAGCTCTGGGTTTTCTTTCTCCAACGGGTTGATCTTTGCAGTTTTTTGCTGTAAATTAACTAAAAGGAGATAAAACAATTTTTAAGGTTGTTACCAAACCAGTGACATCGAATAATCCCACTGTATTAGCAGCACAGACACATGATCTGACACATGGGTGTAACTAACTTTTTAGCTTTCTCATTGTGCCTGAAGAAAGCAAGTTTCAGCAGCATTTTAAACCCAAGAAACCTCATTTCACTGACATTCCTATACGTGTAAGCTCTAGAACACTGACTCCTCTAACAGACACAAAGTGCAAACTCCTCTTACATTGGCCCAATGCGAGAGCTCTCATGCCCTGAGGTCACTCTTCTCATCACCACCACCGCTGCATTTACAGTGATCAACACCAACCAGTCTTTGAGGGCTTGTTAAGCGTCAGGTAGCCACCTTGCCTCTCAACAGACAGCACCACAGAATCACCACAGTCCATGGGGTCCGTGCAGAATAGATTACCCGCCATTTGCAACAAGTTCACTTTTCCCCTGGCATGAATGGCTCCCTCCACCTCAGACTCAAAACCTTGGTTTAACCCTCTCCTGTGACACACACCCTGCCTGGCAATACCTGGTTTCTTCTCTATGCTTAGGCTTCTTGACAGACTCAAAGAGGGTTTTCTCATCTTCACATTTCACCAAAAGCCAGGTCATGGCAAAGTACTCACTCCACACCTCAGGCTCATATCATCACTTCTTTCCTAATCATTTCTATGCAAAATCACACTCATTCTGTTCTCCTTCCTCCTGTGATGTTTTCCTCCCCTGGTCTCTTGTCTTAAGAGAGGAAAATCCCTCCACATTGTCACTTAGCCTCTAACAGGGAAGAGAAAGGTTTTCAAGAGTTCACAAGTCAATTAGACATCAGAAGTCACCATATTTATCCCTAGTTAAAAAATTTAAACCCACACCAAACACGAGTAATGAAAAAAAATTACAAAGACTACTAAAACCTAAAATCTTACCTTGATGTACTGGAGGCTGTGTCTGAGAGAGGAAGAAACAAAATTAAGTTTGAGGTCAAAACATGTTAATAGTAAAAACTTTTCCTTCCTGATAAAATACTGACATGCCATCCAATGAAATTACAATGATCATTTTCTTCAGCATAATGAATTCACAACATTAATATAAGAAAAAAGTAGAATTTCATATTTAGTTCATGATTCTTTATAAACCGTTTCTGATAAAAGCATAAAGATTCACAGCTTATTTTGACCAAAAGATAGATTTACATTATATTAAATAAATATCAAAATATTCAATTCTGTCAGTGCATAATGCAGACAGTTTTAAAAATACATAAATAAAATATTTGTCTGATTGTTTTCCTCTTGTAGTCAAACCCAACATCCACACTGAAGTCCAGAACCCAGGATCATTTGAAATGCCAAAAAAAGAAAAAAAGAAAGAGAGAGAGAGAAAGGGAGAGAGGAAGAAAGAGACAGACAGAGACAGAGAGAGAGATGGAGGGGGATGGTAGGGGGCGAGAAGGAAAGGGAAGGGATGGGAAGGAGGAAGGAAGCGGCAAGGAAAGAAAAGGAAAACCTTTGTACTAACATACGCTTCTTTCATTTTCTAGAAAGCTTTCTGAAATGTTACACAGGGTTGGCTGCTTTCCGAATCAATAAACAATTACAACATGTCAGGTGCTATGATTTTCCTAGATCACTAAAAACAGAGGGTCTTCCAAAAACACATCATCAAATGAGAAAGAGAGTGGAACATGGCTAGAGAAAAAGCACAGGCACCAAAAGAAATGATGACTAACATTTCAAAAACAAAGCAGAAAGGGCTCCCATTGAGAAGGTATAAGAAAAGCAAGAGGATCTTAATTCCTGTAAAGGCACTGGTCTAAGGCAAGGGTTAACAGTTTCCATACTGGAAACTTCTGGAAAAGTGAACAAAAGAGAGAACAGCTATTAAGGAGTAATGGTTGTCTGGGCAAAAGTAGAAATAACAATTAAAGCCTGACTGCACTAGTATTTCTAAAAGGACGTCAACCATGGAAAAAGACATCCTGTGATTGTCTTGTGTCCACTGAAAAGTAACAACCATAAGATAGTGACTGTGGGACTGAAGGATGCTTCCCCACTCCCAGCCCCTCACCCTTTGGAAAAGTGCCTTTATAAGCCTGGCACACCACCCTTTTGGGGGAGCGATATTCCTCTTTCTTGCTGGCTCCACTGTATACAACCTATCTCTAATAAACGCCACCTGCTTTGTTTCCCTTTCGATCAGTGTTCATTACTAAGACACTGAGACTGGAGAACCTGGTCTTGGTGGTCCAGTAACACCCACACCCAAGTCATCCCCTGATGAATTATAGCTCAATAAAATCTAGGCAAGACTCTCCTTTAACAAAAGGTGAAGACACATTTTCGTGATCCGTAGGACGTATATCCCTATTTGAAAGTTTTAAATGATGATATGATGCTGAAGCGAGCCCCAACATCTTGCCAGGATATTGGAATATCATCATGGTATCAAAAAGTGAGTCATAAAAATGTTGTTATAGGAAAGTCTATCTACGGAGGGCAAACAGGAAACCATGGATAGTCCTTTAATGTCACGTTTCCTTTCCGAAGCAGGGGAAATGGAAAGAGAGATGGCCCTACAAATACTTAATATGCATATTTTCTTTTTGAAGGGAAAGATTTCTAAATTGGCAGGAAAAGAGGAAAAAACAGCCACTTATAAATAAACTCATGCTGTTCTGTTCTTGTTTAGAAGGCCTGCCCTCCACAGAAACTATTTCTCCAAAGCCTAATGGGGTTTTCCTGAAGATAAGCAATACAGATGAAGGGTAATACTCAACGACAATGCTCTTCCTCCTTCCTGTCTCATAGGGGAGTAAACTCAGCCTAAAACCTAGCCAGGTAAAGACAAAACTTTACACTAAAAGCCTTCACCTCAGTTTTTCTAAACAAGGACGTGACCCCAAGCTTCCCAAAAAACTTAACAAGGTACCCTAAAAGGAAAAACCACATATTTTGAACACAGAATGCAAGCATTAGAATCACACTTCCTATGGCAGAGATGGTGGGATAATCAGGCTGGCAATGTAAAACCACTCTGATTAATAGGATAATGACTCTAATGGAAGAAGTAGTCAGTATGCAAGAAGAGGTGGTGAATGTGAGCACAGAAACGATAACTCTAGGATCCAAAAGGACTTCTAGAAATCCAAAACATCATAACAGAAATAAGGAATGCCTTTGTTGGACTTACTAACACACACAACACAGCTGAGGAAAGACTCAACAAGCAGAAGGAAATGTCAAGTAGAAACACCCAAAACAGAAACACACAAAAATTAAAAATACAACGGAGAAAATCCAAGACCAGTGTGACAATGACAAAAGGTGTAACATACACAAAGTGGGAATACCTACTTATACGTTTGAAGTGAATATGACTGAGAATTTTCCAAAATTAATGATAGTCATAAACCACAGATTCAGGAAACTCAAAGAATTTCAAGCAGGATAAATACCCCCCTCCAAAAAAACCAAACCAAACCAAAAACAAATCAAAACAAAACAAAACAAAAAAACACAAAAAACACAAGACTATCCCTAGACATATACTATTCAATCAAGAGAAACTTGAAAACAAACAATTTTGGAAGAAGCTAAGGGGTAGTGTTGGGGGCTGGAGTTGCAGGGAGATGGAAGAAATAACACCTTACCCAAGAGGAACCAGGACAAAAAATACTCAGAATTCAGAAACCATGCAATCAAGAAGAATGAAATGTTTATACTGTTAAAAGAAAAGAACCCATCCACCTAGAATTCTGTGCACATAAATTGTCCTTCAAAACATGTACAAAGTAAGGGAAATTATTGGAGATACTGAGGTCAATAATAAACGCTTAATTCTCCAAGAAAACATAATCCTTAATGTACATGCATTAACAACAGAGTGCCAAAATACATGAGGCAAAAACTGATACAACTGATAGGAGAAATAGACATATACATTTTTATAGCTGAAAGAATTCAACACCCTCTATCAGTCATTGACAGATTGAGCATAAAGGTATTCAAATTTAAGAACACAGTTGGACTGAACTGCATCACCAATCACCTAGATCCATGACCATCTGTAGAACACTTTCTACAATAGAAAAATACACATTCTTCTCAAGCTCATATAGAACATTCACTGACACAGACCATATTCGGGGTCATAAAATACACCTTAACTTGAAGTCAACAAAATCATAGAAAATACGTTCTCAGAACACATATGTAAGCTAGACATCAATAATAGAAAGACAACTGAAAAACTACAAAATATATGAGAGATATTCTAATAGAAGATAGAGAATAGAGATAGAATAGAGAAATTCGAAAAGAAGAGGGTCAAAGAGACATTTCACAGAATCACAAAAATAGTTCCATCTAAATGATAATGAATGTTGGAATTACTACCATTTGTGGGATGCAATGAATGCCGTGCTTAAAGGGATATTTGAAGTACTGAGTGCATACAAATGGTCTAGTAAAAAATGTGTGCTTACCAAAAAACTTCTGCTTACTTATGCTTAAAAGCCTATCTGTAAGTTATTGTAGTATACTCACAGCAAGGACAACTCTCCAGAGGTAAATAAGACATGCACAAATTGCAACGGTGGCAGGAATAACGGCAAGCTTCCACAGAGTTCCGAAGACACGAGAGCCACGAGGGAAATGGTCAGCCAAAATAGGCACAAGCTGAAATAATATTTGAGATAATGAGGAATAGCAAAGACATTTATAATATCTGTCACAAAGAATCATTTTTATAAACCTTCAACCAGCCTCCAGGAGGTTATAAGCACACCTCTCAAATGCCTCCTCCTGAAGGAGAGGGAGGACACAATGCTTACAAAGGAGCAGGGGCAAACCTGTAGGAGTGATGACTGTGTTTACGATCTTACTGTGGTGATGGCTTCATTGTTCCTTACCCTTTCAGTAGACAAGAAGTAAATGACTTCTGTTGTACATTCATGAAGTACCTGGATAAAATCCTTTGGAACATTTCCAAAAATACACCAAAATTTACGGAAGGATGGGAGAAAGTAACAATAAAAATGTACTAGCGATTCAGATGAGATTGTTATAGAGACAGATGTTTACAGATATGGATATAACTGAGAGATGTGCAGCTGCTCTTATAATAATATGGGTTTATTCCAGCAAAAATAAATTCTACATTATTGTTTAGTTTCTAAAAACACTGAGGTTTTCTTTTTTCTAATGTTGATTTATTTTTGAAAGTAGAGAGAGCGGGGAGGAATGAGAGAGAGGGAGACAGAGAATCCAAAGCAGGCTCCACGCTGTTAGCACACAGCCTGATGCTGGGCTCAAACTCACAAACCTGAGCCAAAATCGAGAGTCAGATGCTTAACTGACTGAACCACCCAGGCTCCCCAGAAGGTTTTACGTTCAAGGTTTACTTTGAATCTGAATCACAGCCCAAATTGTCAGATTTCTGAAGTAAATACAGGTTTGCATAATCAGGTGATCTTGTGTATTTTGATGAAATCTATGAGGTTTTAAGTTACTTGAACACACATCTCCAAATAGCCAATACAATAAATTCAAGTTCCTATTTCATAGTGTTGCACCTAAATCAATCAATAACAACTATGGAAATTACTTTCTAAATAACACAAAAGTCCTGGGTATGGTCACCAAAACAACAGAACACATATCATTTTACTAAAACTAGACTTACCAGTCCTTTAGGAGAAAATACACTCACAAATGCAATTCATACTAATTCACATACCAAACTTTAATTTTGTGCCAATACACTAGCCTCCAAAATGTGTACCATTTGTATCTTCAGCTCTTAGAACTGAGGTCACTAAATTGCGTCCTGCTGGGAAATGTACACTGTCTTTGAGTGGCCACCGTCTGCAAGAGAGCAGGGGCTGTCAGCACAGTGATCATGGGGATCAAATGCGGCAAAGACAGAGGCCATCTTGACATGAATGGCAAACATCCTAAGTCCTGGGCACTCTTGATACCTCTGCCAGCTATCTGTATGCTGATACCATTAGTTACCGTTAACTAGTTTAGATCCAAGGGAGCCAGTAACACTTGGTTCCCACAGACAATGGTCATGACCAGGTGGAGGTAGGAAATGCAAGACAAGTTAGTTTGTGCAAGAATTCAGAAATGAGGGAGGGAGAGAGAGCTGAACTGATCTATGAGATGCAGCCTAGGTAGAAGGGGGAAATTGCAATAAACAGAACCAAGAAATTTCCTCCTTCGTAGACTCAAAAGAAACAGAATAGATTCTGTTGTGCCTGGAGGTATCATGTGGGAGGATTCTGCCTCAATTTAGGTTGTTCCTGCCTTGGGACGTTGCAGATCCCTCTCTAAGAATCTGGTGCATGCCAATCTCAAGAAATCTACTTTTCTCTATGGGTGTCCCCTGTGTCTCTGTCTCAGGCTCTTGGGAGTACAGGTTTTGATTTTTAATGATAGAATGAAACATTCACACTGGCAACCAGGTATTTCTTTATAGTTGGACAATCCTAAGGACATTCAAGACCCTTTTTGCTTTGGGTAAATCAACACTCTGTACATAGTTGGCTAAAGAAAGGACAAGAATGCATTCACTTCCTCATCACATCACTCCTAGTGATTTTCTTATTATAAATGTCCAAGCAGGCTGAGGCCACTTCATGTATGCTGAGCTTGTCATCTAGCTGGTTGGACACAGAGTCCTTGGGGGCAGCCTCTAAGACCAGAGGGAGAGGGCTGATGCACAAGTTCCTAAAAGCGAACAAACCAGGAAGCACAGAGCACAAACGACATTTCACTTTCCAACACCAACACTTCGGACACCACGGTTCCCAGGGCTACCAAACTTCACAAATATGAACAACGTGCTGATAGGAAAACTAACTACGTATAAGAGGGACTCTAAACTTGCAAAGCTTGAAGAAGAATCTTGACAGGCCTTCCAGGAGCCATCTAATAGTATAAAATACTATTAATACTATTAAATGGCTCTTATTCAATAGAGGTTCTGACATTTTTAAAAATGATCCTAAGGAAGTATAATTCAAACATCATACAAGCCCCTTATTTAAGACAAAGATCTCAGTGGCTTTTAGTATCTTCCCATGTCCTTCTTTCTTGACATTATGAAGCTCAGGTTTCCATCCTGTCAACACTACTCCTTCTGGACCAAGTGGCCCAGACAGGATCCACAACTTCATGTGGACAGGTGTGGCCAGAAGCCCTACATGCTGGTTGAGAAACCTTGCCCTGAGTTAATGGGTTTTCAAAAAGAACTGAGTTCTCATCAAGGACTCCATGAAAAAGCTGTTTTTTAACCACAGTCTGAAAAAGATAAATAAATACAAAAGGAAGAAATCACTGATGTCGGATGTGTACTCACATTTGTGTTGGGGTAACCGGGATACCCGAGTAAGAGGATATAGAAAAGTAGCTTCTGAACCTTCATATTCTGGTCTTTCAGGGGGCGCCTGGGCACCAGAGAGGAGGTGCAGATGGGGGTGAGGAGGTGGTGGGGGTGGGAGGGGAAGGGACGGGGTGGGAAAGGGGGTGAGGTGTGGGGGCGGGGTTTAAATAGGGATGGGATTGGGGAGGGGGTGTGGCAGGAGAAGAAGGGGGTCAGGGAGAATACCCGGATCAGATCAAGTACAAGAAGGGAGGGAGGAGGGCTCAGACAAGTTAGTAGCTCAGCAGGTCAGTAAATCACTAGATGAGTAGGCCACAACTAGCCACTTAAGCAGACTGTCAGTAGCAGGCGGAGCAGACGAAGATCTCTCTTCATCCAAGTCTTCACCTGTTTGAGCAATGCCGTAGCAGTTCAGACGCTTTATGCTCTCTCTCCACCAATCAGCTGCCTTCGCCCCTGTTAGCTCACAAAGGACACCCCGCGTGACCATGGCTTTTCAAAAGCCCCTTGCATTATGTACATATCTGGGGGCATGTGTGTCCTTATGGGAGTGTCTATGTATGTCTGGGTTTTGTACGTGTATATATTGGTTATGTGTGTGAATTTGCTGCCCCTTTGGGTCTTACCGTGTGTGGTGTGTGTGTGTGTGTGTGTGGTGTGTGTGTGTGTTTGTGTGTGTGTGTGTGTCTTTGTGTGTGTGTGTGTGTTCTCCTCGGGGTGTCAGTGGCCGTGTCTGCAGTGTGGGTCTGTGTGTGAATCTGTCCATAAGCCCCATACCTGTGTTCCCAGGTGAGGCTGGGTGTGATTCTGTGCTTGTGGTGTCTGTTTATTTCTCTGTGAGTATGGGTGTCTGTGAACCTAAGAAATGAGCTGCCACAAAGCGGACTCCCCAAAGGTGACCCCCAGCGATGGGTGAATATGAGACAATCCATCTCTTCATTAGATTCTGTTGGGAAAAGTGTATATCCACATGCAAAAGAATGAAAGTGAACTCTTCCCTTACATGATACACAAACATCTACTTAAAATGGCTTAAAGACTTAAATGTAACACCTGAAACCATCATACTTGTAGAAAAAATCAAAGAGGAAAGCTCCTTGACTATGTTCTAGGCAATGAGATTTTGGGATTGGCACCAAAAGCATACGAAGTAAAAGTAAAAATAAACAATTGGGCCCACATCAAACAAAAAAGCACAGGGAAGGAAAGGGAAGGAAACCATCAACAAAATGAAAAAGCAACCTACAGAATTGGAGAATACATTTGCAGACCATCTCCAAGAAAGAGTTAATATACAAAACAAATAAGGAGTTCATATGAATAGTTAACCTTCAAAATAAAACTACCAGTTATGTTACCAGGAAAAAGAAAATGGCTTATTTCGGAATAGCAGAGAACTGCCACTTGGGAGAAGGAAGCTATAGCAAGTCTGGAGAACAAAGGAGAGGAACACTTTTATAGAGGAAAGGAAGAAATTGGGAGGGCTATGATATAGTAAAAGTCCATTAGAGTAAACTGGGAGATCCAAGTATAGTGGCTTTTCATTGCTTCAGTTGTGACCGTCATCAGCTGTGCCATCATGAGGGAAGAAGAAAGACCTTTCTTTCTCTTGCTGAGATAGTATAGCATAGCTGAAGAGGTATCAGCTTACAAGATATGTCTCCTTCCAGTGGGTCTGCAGGAAATGACACGTGGTAGAGCCTGTGAGCTTCCCCCTTCTGGCCCCCTGACTCCCTTTTCTTTAAGGTTTTATTTTCTTTCCAGGTCATCAGCATACAGTGTTGCATTCGTTTCAGGTATACAATAGAGTAATTCAACACTTCCATTTTAAATAAAGTTTCCTCTTACAATTTTCCCAAAGTCAACAGCAAAGAAACCATATAACAGGGTGAAAAAGTGGGCAAGGACCCAAATAGACTTTTTCCAAAGAAGACATACAAAAGGCTAACCGGTATAAGAAAAGATGCTCAACATCACTAATTGTCAGGGAAATGCAAACCAAAACCACAATGAGCTATTACTTCACACCTGTTGGTTAGGATGGCTATTCTCCAAAAGTTAAAAGATAACAACCGTGGGCAAGGATGTGGACAAAAAGTGAACCCTTAAGCACTATTTCCAGGAATGTAAATTGGTACAGCCATTGTGGAAAACAGTTTGGAGGTTCTCAAAAAGTTAAAACTAGAAATACCATATGATCCAGCAATCCCACTTCTGGGTGTAGATCACTATCTCAATGAGACATCTGTACTCCCATGTTCATTGCCATATTATTCAGTAGCCAAGATATGGAAACAACTTTAAGTGCCCATCAAAATAAAGAAAAATGGCCTGTGCATTCAGTGGAATATTATCTGGCCAGAAGAAAGAAGGAAGTTCTACCATTTCTGACAACGTGGGTGAACCCAGAGGACGTGATTCTAAGTGAAATTAGACGCAAACAGACAGATATCGTACAATCTCATGCACATGTGAAATCTTCGTCTAAAGAAAAGTTAAACTTGTAGAGACAGAGAGTTGAAGGGTAGTTACCAGAGGCTGGAGGGTGGGCAAAGGGGGAGATACTGATCAAAACGTACAAACTTTCCATGGTAAGATGCACAAGTTCTAGCGACCTAACGTAGAGTACGGTGACTACAGTTAACAATACCATATCGTATACTTGAAATTTACTAAGAGAGCAGATCTCAAGCGTTATAACCACACCACAAAAACAAAGTAGCTATGGGTGGTGATGGATATGTTAACTAGTTTCATTGTGGTTATCACTTCACAGTGTATGCATATATCAACATATCCCATTGTAAGTCTCAAATACATAAAATTTTTATTCACCAAAAATAATAAATAAGTAAGTAAATAAAGACCAAAATAAAGAGATAAATGAACAAAATTCCAATGTGTGAAAATGACTTTGGATAATGCCTGAAACACAGTAACAGCCACCAGAGATACAAGAGGACCTGGGAAATAGATACATACGCGGTACTTCAGTATACCTGGAGCAAAAAGGTGAGGAGAGAATACAGGCTTCTTTTAAGAGATGAAGCTGGAGAAGTAACCAAAGCCTGTTTCTGCAGGACCTTGCAAACCAGTAAAGAATTTTGTGCCTTTTCCAGAAAGTACTGAGAAGCCATTGAAGACTTTCAATCGTTCACTGACTGATTGCTGAGCTTTCATTGTTAAAAGGTCATTCTGATTGGAGATGGAGAATGGGTTGACGTGAAATGGAAGTGGGTGGCAGGAAAAGTACACAGGCCAATTTTAAGGCTGCACATGAGATGATGGTGGCCTGGCCTATGTTAGTTGCGCAAGACTGGAAGTAGTGGGAAGATGAGGCAATTGTTTCAAGATATACAAGTGAGAGGTCTTGATGATTAGCTATTGGGGTTGGGAGAGAGGGAGAGGTCTAATGGGTCAGTTGCTACAGTGGGATCGAGAAGGGCAAGAGACAACTTGCATTGAGCTACGACAGGATGACCTTGGTGGCAATGATACAACTGGGAGGTGAAGGCCAGAACCCAGATGACCATATGTTGAGGAGAGGCGGGGAAGTGAAGAGTGGAGTCAAGATTATTGACTTGTCAACAGTACTGCTTGTTGCCACCTAACATCCATTCCCACCTTCTCTCATATTGAGAGAATTCCTGATATTTAGTTGGGTACATGGCTTTGTAGACTAAGACTTTACATTACCATGAAGTGTTAAGTTATGGGCAACAGAATGCAAATGGAAGTGAGGTGTGCTATGGGCAATGGCGTTAAAAGAAAGGATATGCTCTCCCCTCCCCATTTTCCTTGCCTGCTGGCTGCAAGCAGATCTGATGTGCTGAGTCATCTTTGACCTTGTCAGTAAGGAACCAGAGAGCAACAATACAGAATCCTGGGTATCTGACACGATAGGGTAACCATTCTGGGTTTGAACATATACCTAGACTGTAACATGAAAGAGAAATACATATTTTGTTGAAGCCATGGTTATTTATAGCTCCTGTTAGAGCAACCCGATCTATATCCAAACTATTACAGAATTTGATACAAGAAGAGAGTGGCTGATAGTTTAGAACCCAACATAAGTGGCATATATTTGGTGGGCAGGCAGTAGGTGGGAAAGCACAGGTATTACAGGCTGCAGGTCTGGTGACAGTTTTTATGTTGTGACAAAACACTAAGCTGTTGTCTATGATCATTCTCATGGCGGATCACATGCCATCAGAACCTGAAACTCAAGAAGAAATTAATAGAAATATTTGGAATGTTGGTGTCTGTGGGATGCATTTTGCCACTTTCACCAGGAACCTGCCACAAGCAGATCTCAGGCTAGGGTCAGCCAGTCTGCCAGCACTGATTCAAGGGTATACAGCTCTTCTAAGGAAGCTCTTCCTGCCTGTAGATGACAATCCAACTTGGCGGCAACGAGAGTGACTACTAGTGCCTCCAAAGCCTGAGAGAGGCAAAAACTTCTGCACCCCAAACTCAAGGAATTACAAGTGGCTTTCAATAGGTAGCCTAAGCAGGACAGGACACCCAAGCCTTTCTCAGTCACCTCCCCAATATGGCTGACTCAAGATAAATTGGCTAAGTGTAAAATAGCTGTCATTGATTTAGTAGGGAGACTTGGTAAATCCCAGAACAAGCTACACAGAAGACCAGAGTTTTCAGGCCCCAAAACTATGCCTGAACAAAATATTTCAGTATGATTATTTACATATGGAATTTGACAGACATAAAAGTAGACCAGAAGCCTAAATTTTTGAGGGAATTTTCTTGCAAAAGAAACCATAGCCTAGGAAAATGGGGAGGAGAGAGCATATCCTTTCTTTTAACGCCATTGACAACAAGGCATAGACTAATTTGACCTCTAATACAATCCTTACGATCCCCTTTCTGCGCCACAGGAAGTGGGCTGCAAAAGCCATCCTATCCTCAAGAAGGGTATATTCTTCCAAACATCCACTTCAGATTTGTCCACAGAGGATGATGAACATGAAAGAATGTTCCAGAGGGAAAGACAAAAGCTAAAGATGACAGTAGAGGAAGCAACTCCTCCCAGACAGCAGAATCAGGACCTACTGAATGAACTGAGACCCCAAAGAGTGCCAGGACAGGGTTCTGCCATAATTCATGCCCAGGGGAGTTGGATCATTGCTAGGCACCTATGTTACCTCATTATTCACTCTTCTCTTTCCAGTATTGGCGTTTTTAGAGCAATACCTACTCCAGGGATATATATTGGTTGGTTTGGAGACTAGACATAACTCATGCTTTAGTTTATAGTTTGTCAGATAGGAACTCTATCCCTCCTGAATGGAGAGAACCAAGGAGTAACAAGAGATACTAATTTTTGACCCAGATGTAGTCATTCTATGAGACATGGAGGTTATATTTCTTGAATATGACAATGTTCTATGCGTGGGGATGATGCTCTGTGTGTATTTGCGGACAGTTGTTTAATCAAAGGGGTAGACCCTGACAGAAACTGTTAGTGGTCACTCAATAGTCATGCCCTCAGTTCTCTCATAGACATGGAATGCCCTATTTCTGGCTGAACATATAACCACTCAAAAAGAAAGACCACATTTCCCAGCCTCTCACAAAGCTATGTACAGCCAGGCGACTAAGTTCAGACCAATTAAATGTGAGCAGAAGTGATATGGAAAACTTTCTGGTTATTCTCTGAGGCTAGCGGCATGTCCTCCCCTTTCCCAAGTTCACTTCCCCTGAATGTGGACATGATGCTGAGTCGTCTCAGTTCTACCCTAGAGGTGGTGGAGCACCTTCACAGAAGGAACCTGAGTCCCTGAGAGGGTGGAGCTGCTAAGCCACCTATGGACTGCATATGCCCAGACTATTCAGGAAGGAAGGAATAAATTACTGTGTGCTTGTTGAAGCAACCGAACCTATATCTAACCAGACATTACTCTAAAGGATTTGTTCATATTGTAGACAGTAGGAAGCTAATAACAGCATTTGAACTCTCATGATTTGTTACAAGTATTTTTGTTCTAGTGTTGAGTAAATTGATGATATGCCAGTATCACCAAATAAAAATCACTAATCCTGAGTTTCTAGAACTTGAATAAATCTATCAATAACCCAAATCAGTCATTGTTTCCTCTTTTCTATGTTTGCAAACGTGGATGGGAATTGGGAAGAAGGCCAACCACCTGAAACAGATAAATTTACACATCACACAGTTAGAAAAATGAAGGTAAAATTCCAACAAAGGATACATGTTCAATATTTTGTGAAATACTGGGACTGCTTTGAAATGTATACTATCAATACCTCCTTTTAAATAACCTTCTTAGATTTTGCGAACTCGAGACTCTAAGGTCTACCTTTCCCTCTTCTGCTGAGTATCACAAGGTCTCCTCTCTCCCGATCTAAATGCTACAAACTTTGTTATGAGACAATCTTATGGGACAATATCTAGAGGAGTTTAAATGTGACAGTTTTTAAAAGAAACCCTGACATTTTTGTGGGTTCAGTGTTCAGGGCTCAGAGTACTTGTGACTGATGGGCAACCTCTTTCCTTTCATCAGTGCAAGACTTTGTGATAAAATCTTACTCGACTTCTGTGTCTGTTATCTTAAAATCTACTACACCCGGCACTATAGTCTGTGACCTATTTCTCTTGACATACTATTAAAAGTCAAGATATATTCATTGTTTCATTTTCCCTCACGGCCCCCAAGCCCCACCTTCCACAGGCAAAGGAGATGGCCTTTTAGGCCTAGGAGCCAATGAAAGTGATCCAGTACTTGGTTTGTTCCAAGTCTGGGAAAGTTCCTCCTGCCCCAGAGCTGGCATCGAAATTGCAAAAGGTAAGCAGTTCTCAGAGGCATCGAAATTGCAAAAGGTAAGCAGTTCTCAGAGGAGACAGAGACAACAGCTCCCCCATCCTCCCAATATCTCAAGTCCCTTAATAGAGTCTGTTGTTGAAGTTGGTAGATATTTGTGTTCATTTTCTTTCTCGCCAGTAGTCTGACTCTTGTTTGTATTCATGAAGAAATTGTTGACCTTATGGATTCATTCGCAGCACTATGACCTCAAAGATCTCTCTGAGACACGTACCGACACACTGCCTTTTCTCCAACTTGCCTAGGTGGTTCCCTGAGACAAATGTGGAGCTGGTTTCAAATCTTCTCTGTGACTTGGTGTGCCTGATGAGGACCAAGGAGAAAAACTGCTACTTGGACCTTCAAATTTTCTGACTCCAAGACCCGAGGCAAAACAATTCTCCACACTTTAATTTGATAAAGGATGTGCTAAACCAAAGGTCCCAACTTGAGAAGGTAAAACCAAAAAAGTTTTTCAACTTTGAAATGTTGGCAAAGACCCCCTGGTAAGGTGTCTGTTTCATAACCAAAGATCATGAGATTCAAACCCCATCCATGCCTGGCCCTAGAAAGTACAAATTCCCAGGAGAGGTGTTCTAGCAAGTGACTAAAAACACAGGCTTGGCAGCCAAACAGGTTTGTGTTTAAATCCTGGCCTTGTCACTAAAACCAAATGTCCTTGAGGAAACTGCTTAGCTAAAACCTTGGTTATTTATCAGTCAAATGGAGATGTTAATGGTACCCGTTTCTTAGTGTTGTTGCAGCGATTAAATGAGATAATCAATGACGCCAAAGGAGAAGAAGACAAATGGAGCTCTGGAAGAATGATTAATCTCTCCCAGAAAGTGGCTAGCATCCTCTCTGATACATGGGCCCTCAGCCATGGGGACCAACTGATGATATTCCTGCCCCCAGCACCAGAAACCTACTGGAACTGCCTGGCCTGGGTGTGATTGGGGAAGACATGGGAGAGGGGCCCCTGGGACAGAGGCTCCTATGGGATTCCAGTCTGAGTCATTCACAGAATGGAGAGATGGTAAAAGGATGTCCATCTGATGCCTGAATTCTTCCCATTGTGTGGGGGGTCTATAAACAGGCCTAAGGTTTCATCTCAGCTCCACGAACTGCCACTTTTGTAATATCATCCCTCTCTGAGCCTCAGTTTCCTTATTTGTGAAATGGGCACAGTAATAGAGTCAGACGTATGTGTTTTTGTGAGAATGAAACACAAATTATCCATAGAGAGTACTTAACTACCTTGTAGGCCATTTATCACCTCAAGGAAATCTTAGCCTCTGAGAGGCTCCAAAATATAAATATTTTTTGGAATTAGGAGGTTCCTAGGAAACTCAAAGGACATGTTCCCTGGAGATCTCCCATGAAGTGTTTGCCATTATAAGTTACCACAAATGGCTCAGCCTATCGCTTTTGCCTGATAATAGGCTTGTAGTTAAAAAACAAAACACCCAAAAGAGCATTCAAAGAGCAGATATCCTAGAGAATGCCAGGTGTGAGAGGCACAAAGAAGACAAGACAGGAGTGAGCCACACCATGGCTGAAAAGAAGCCCTTGAGTACTTCAGGAAGTAAGTCCTATTTTTTGAAGGCCCTACGCTTGGAGGCTCATCTTTGCCATGTAGTTCCCAAGAGTTGGGGTGCCTGAGGTAGCTCACAAACCCCTCAGTCCTCTGGGACAACTTCTGTATTACGAGATCCTCCTGACTGTGGGTCACCACACCTGGAGTGGGGTTTCTTGTGAGACTGTGTCTCTGCCTCTCCTGTTTCCATATATTTTGTCCTTTTATCCGTTATTTTACAGACACTGTTAAGCTATCTTTCAGATCCTTTTCAGAGGGAATTGTTCCATAAGCAGCTGTTGAATTCTTGTGTTCATGGGAGGAGGTGAGTTCAGGATCCTCCCATGCTGCCATCTTGACCCCAGCTCCACAGTCCATACGCTAACCCACATGTGAAATAATACATTTTTAAAACCACTCTTTGGGCAAAGAGCAATGAGACGTTTCTTCTTAACGTGTATTCTGAAATGCTATCAAAAGTCTATAGAATGAAAATCACTGAGCTAGAAGCTGGAGCTAAAGACAAATGAGACAAAGTTCTACCCTCAGAGGGCTGAAACACTCCTAGGGGAGATGAGATCGATGAAGGAGCAATTTCATGCAATCAGGAAGGTCCTAGGTAAGTTGACAAGGAGTTCAGAAGGAAAAGAAACTCCCTTCAGCTAGGAAATCAGGAAAGGATGCTGCAAGGAGGTAGCACAACATGCATATTCCCACTGCAAAGAAGCCACTCTGGGGGACTATACCTTTGTTTTCATTGTATTGCTTCTGCTTAAAAACAGTTTAGGACTATACTTTGGGAAAGGGTCACCAAGGAAAGCAGCGTCATTACTCTAAACTTTCCTTTTATATTCAAAAGTATACTTCCCAGAATGAGATTTCAATATTCCACTTTGAATCATGGATAGAACAACTACACAAAAGATCAACAAGGAAATAGGAGAGTTGAACAACACTGCAAAACAACTATGTTGATTCAAAGTGAATAAAAGTTGTTTGTTTGTTTGTTTGTTTTAATTTTAGACAGAAGGGAGAAGACTTTCATTTAAGCCCAAGTTAAGATAGCCACCCAGGATACAAAATCTTCACAAAGAAGAGACTTCTCTGAGGAAGGAACAGTCAGTGCAGGATTACATATGTTTTTTTCACACGAAGCATCATAAATCATCATGGCCAATGACATTCCAGAAAGTTATAGACTTTATCTCATGTTTTAGGATCTGCAAGACTGTATGACTTTAATCTTATGGAAACCAGGGACATGTTTTTCTTGTTCTTTATGTTTGAAATGCTCCTTCTTGGTTATTTTTATTTTTATTTTTTGAAGCTTTCAATTTTTTATTTTTTTAAAAAAATGTTAGAGAAGGAGGGAGCCAAACCGTAAGAGACTCTTAAAAACTGAGAAAAAACTGAGGGTCGATGGGGGGTGGGAGGGAGGGGAAAGAGGGTGGTGGGCATTGAGGAGGGCACCTGTTGAGATGAGCACTGGGTGTTGTAGGGAAACCAATTTGACAATAAATTTCATATTTAAAACATACTAAAAAATGAAAAAAATATTTAAAAAAGGTGAAATTGACAACACTTAAAAGCCGTCATTCTGACCATTTGAAAATGGACAATCCAGTGGCTTTTACTATAGTCCTGATGTTGCACAACTATTACCACTAAGTCTAAAATATTATTATCATTCTGAGAAGAAATCCCATATCTCAATTCCTGCCACGCCAATTCCCTGGCAACCACTAGTCTACTTATGTCTCTTGGTTCTGCCTGTTCTGGAGATTTCATATAAATGCAATTATACAAGACATGGACTTTTGCTTCTTTCACTTAGCACAATGTTCTTGAAGTTCATCTACACATGTGACAGTACTGCATGCCTTTTGATGACTAGACAATATCCCCTTGTACAGTTTTACCACCTTTGATGTATCTGGTCACCAGTTGATGAACAACTGGGTTGTTTCCACATTTCAGGAATTGTGAATAGTGCTCCTATGAACATTTATGTACAGGTTTTTGTGGGAATATATGTCTTCAATTCTCTTGGGTTTATACCTTGGAATGAAATTGCTGTGCCATATGGCAACTCCATTTTTAACTTATTACGAAATTGCCAAACTGTTTTCCAGAGTAGCTGTACCATTTCACATTTCCACAAGCAGTGTTTGAAAGTTCTGATTTCTCTACATCTTTGCCAACGTTGATTTTTTTCCTTCCAAGATTTTATTTAAAATTCGTTTAATGTTTATTTATTTTTGATACAGAGAGAGAGAGAGAGAGAGAGAGAGAGAGAGAGAGAGAGAGAGAGACAGAGCATGAGCGGGGGAGGGGCAGAGAGAGAGGGAGACACAGAATCCCAAGCAGGCTCCAGGCTCTGAGCTGTCAGCACAGAGCCTGACGCGGGGCTCGAACTCACAGACCGCGAGTTCGTGACCTGAGCCAAAGTCGGACGCTCAACCGATTGAGCCACCAGGCGCCCCTCCTTCCAAGATTTTATTTAAATCCAACTTAGTTAACATGTAGTGTACTACTGGTTGCCGGAGTAGAATTTAGTGATTCATCACTTACACATAACACCCAGCGGTCATCACAAGTGGGCTCCTTAATGCCCATCAGCCATTTAGCCCATCCCCCCAACCACTTCCCATCCACCAATACTCAGTTTGTTCTCTATAGTTAGAAGTCTCTCAGGGTTTGCCTCCCTCGCTGTTTTTATCTTAGTTTTCCTTCCCTTCCCCTACGTTCATCTGTTTCATTTTTCTTATATTCCACATGTGAGTGAAATCATATATTTGCCTTTCTCTGACTGACTTATTTTACTTATTTCACTTATGAACTAGTTCATAAACTAGGTCCATCCATGTCTGTGCAAATGGCAAGATTTCATTCTTTCTGTAGTCTGAGTAATATTCCATTATATACATATACACCGATTCTTCATTATCCATTCATTGTTCAATGGCCATTTGGGCTCCTTCCATACTTTGGCTGTTGAGGCAATGCTGCTATAAACATCGGGGTGCATGTATCCTTTTGAATTGGTATTTTTGTATTCTTTGGGTAAATACCTAGTACAGCAATTGCTGAATGGTAGGGCAGTTCTATTTTTAACTTTTTAAAAATGTTCATTTGAGAATGAGTGTGAGTATGATTGGGGGCAGGGGCAGAGAGGGGCGGGGGAGAGAGAATCCCAAGCAGGATCAATGCTGTCAGCGTGGAACCTGAGGCAGGGCTCAATCTCATGAACCATGAGATAAAGACCTTAGCTGAAATCAAGAGTTGAATGCTTAACTGAATGAGCCACCCAGGCGCTCCTATTTTAACTCTTTGAGGACCTTCCATACTGTTTTCAAGAATGGCTGCAGCAGTTTGCATTTCCACCAACAGTGCAAGAGGTTCTTCTTTTTCTACACCCTTGCCAACACTCGTTGTTTCTTGTACTCTGGCAACCATCAGTTTTGAACAGGGACTCTTTTTATTGTCTTTAAGATATTTCCATCTGAGACACAAAAGACAAAGGTGGGAGGTGTGGCCAAGGCCCACACTGGTACACCAGATGCTTTTCCAAAACCGATAGGCCTGTAATAGGGTATGTCAGCTTTAGTACAAGACAGACATTGTCATCATCAGTTGCTCCCAGAAATATTCTAATTCTCCAAGCTTGTGAAATCAAGGGAAGCCTCTGCTTGACATAACCATAGAACAGCCTGCGGCAGACAGATGTACCCTGCATGTGCCGGTCACATAATAGTCCCCAAATATGTGATAAATGGATGGAAGAAACACTATCGAACAACCAGAAGAAAAGAGGAAGGAATGTTTGTGTCCAGTGAAAATCCAGGAATCCACAGCAGTGGCTATTTTCACACAAGAGGCACCAACATAGAGGAAGTTTCCACAACCCCCTTGCATCACACAGTTTCAAAATCAGGCTGTCTTTCAAAGAGCAATTAATCTGACACCTACCCGTGTAAATTATTGACTGCTTGAGAGGAAAAGGTAATGGCAACAATGCTCAGAGGGCTCAGAGTCCATTTCCACCAAAGCTGCTATTTGGTTGCTGGCCCAACGGAGAGGTGATAGCCTAGAAGGCTAGTATTGAAAGAGATCTCATGTGCCTGCCAGGATGGTTCCGGTAATGGTATCTCCTTTAAAGATATGATTGAAGCCTTCTCGTTTGCCATTTTCAGGAATCACCTTTATGCCTGGAACCCTTCAGCTGACTGTCAAGGACATTTTCTATCAATCATACACATCTAAGTCCCAGTGCATGGTAGTCAGGGAGGCTATGGCCCCACTTGTGGACCTTGTTGTGTCCAACTATGCCCCCTTGAAGACCAATCTCTTGGTATCAGATAAGAGCTATGAGGGAAACAATCAGCGAAACTAAAAGGCAACTGACAGAATGGTAAAAGATACTTACAAAAGACATATCAGATAAAAAGGTGAGTATCCAACACTTATAAAAAACTTATAAAGGGCAACACCTAACAAACAAACAATGCAATGAAGAAATAGGCAAAAGACAGGAATAGATGCTTTTGTAAAAAAGATATCCAGATGGCTAACAGAAAGAAAAAAAGATGCTCAACATTACTCATCATCAGAGAAATACAAATCCAAACCACAAGGAGATACCACCTCACACCTGTCAGAATGGCTAAAATTAACAACTCAGGCAACACATGATGTTGGTGAGCATGCATAGAAAAGGAACCCTTTTGCATTGCTGGTGGAGATGCAAACTGGTGCACCCACTCTGGAAAACAGTATGAAGGATCCTAAAAAAATAAATAAATTAAAAACAGAACCACCCTACGACACAGCAATTGTACTCCTAGGTATTTATCCAAAGGCTACAGGACTGTGATTCGAAGGGTCACCAGCACCTCAATGTTCATAGCAGCATTACCAACAATAGGCAAAGAATGAAAAGATCCCAAATATCCACTGACTGATGAATGGATAAAGAAGATCTGAGCATTCACTGTGATTGCCAGGCCCTGGACTCAAAGATTTACATGTTTTATTATTTCATTTAATCCCCTTCAAACCTCAGATCATGTAACCATCCATCTTACGGAGCAGAAATGGAGGCTCCGAGACTCCAAGCAATTGCCTGCGGTACGGGTTAATAAAAGGATGGAGCTGGAACTCAAATTCACGTGTATCTGACAACAGACATCATGCTTCCAATGTTAGGCTGTGCTGCCTGCCTCATAGAGAGGAGAACGGAGGATGCATACCAGTTAGGATGGGCTAGATGTTATTGTGGGTAACAAATGGCCCCGAAGTCATAATGGCTTATAATAACGGAAGTCTCTTCCTTGCTCAAGCCACATGTCCACCATGGTCCTCCTGGGACCAGGATAAAAGAGCACCCACCATAGGTAACTACCAGGTGCCATAAGAGATGGACAGAGAGGTGGCCAGACACAGTTGTTCCCAACTGTTGTGTTCGAGGTGGCAGTCTTCGCTCCCGCTCACGTTTCACTGGTCAGAGCACATCACAGGGCTGCATCCAGCTTACCGGGTCACAGGACAATGTGACATTCTTTGTGGAGCCTAGTGAGGCCACCACATGCTACCAACCTGTCTGGGGGACTGGCCAGGGACAAAGGCGACGCACGGGTCACTGGTAGGAAATGACAACAGGACTCATTCAGGATGGGTTTGGTTCTTCCTCAACCAGGTGAAATTTGTCCCAGAGTTGCCCAAACACATCACTGGCAAGATTAAAGTAGTGAACTTTGGAAAAAGGAGTTTGGTCACATGTAATCAGCCAAACACCCAGAAAACACTCTGTGATCTTGACCAAATCCCTGACTGCCTCAGTTTCCCCACTATGGAGAGGATGAGGACGGAGGTTGGGCTTTGTTTTGTAAGAGCCCACTTTCAGGAGTGCCCACGGTCCAGCATTTTTGTTCTTTTAAATTAATATCAGTTATTCTCCTTCCTCAAAATCCCTGGGTGAGCGCTGTGAATGTGGCCTGCGTAAGAAAACACTGACATCGGCCTCCAAGGTGAACTCGTGTTATGCTTTTATCCTGTGAATGAACTGGCCCTAAATGCTGTCCCTCCATAATTCTCCCCAAGTCCCATCAGAGAAGATTCCAGGGCTGGGTTCTCCCTCCTGGTTCCAGGGGCCCTGGGTGACTCCTTATGCCCATTCAACAGCTAGGACACAGAGGTCATGGGAGACACTCCTGTGGCCCCAGGTACCCATCCCTGCCTGGCTTGCCCATGCCCTGCTGGAGGGTGATGCCAGGGCAAGAGACAGTGAGGTGGCTGGGGCAGGGGGTAAGGGCCGAGGGCAGCCCAGCGTGGTGATTCTCCTTGCTTGCAAAACCATGGCTCACTGCTCCATCCACCATCCCAGGAATCTGCTGCCCCTGCTGCCTCTGGATGCTGCTGCTGCTGCTTCCCGGCCCCAGCCTGTACCAGCACAGGTGAGTGAGGGATCTGCCCTTTGGGGACTCACGAGTCCTGTAGGACTCCTCCAGCTCTTTCCTGGGGTGCCCAATCCTGCATTCCTTCCATGGGGCCCAAGAGCTCTGTTTCCCCGGGCCTCCCTAGGGGCCCCCTGCTCACTCACCTCTCCCAGGGCCCAGGAAGCCCTGATCCTCACCAGGGTCTAGGAGCCCTCCCCATACTTAATAAGCCCTCCTTCCACCTGGAGCCCTCCCAGCCACTGGCCTGTGGTCCTGTGAGTTGACCTTTCACTCCATGCATCCTTGGGGAGTGAGATGGCAACACAAGGCGGGGACACTGGAGGACAGGAGAAAAATGGACAGAGGGAGCTGAGCCTGAGGTTGAGGGCAGCACAGATTGTCTCCTGCTCACCCACCCCAGGACTCATCCTTGAAG
Organism: Panthera pardus; assembly: GCF_024362965.1. NCBI lineage: Eukaryota > Metazoa > Chordata > Mammalia > Carnivora > Felidae > Panthera > Panthera pardus. Next base: position 37,226,381 of record NW_026527013.1, read on the forward strand.
GTCTCCTCTGCAGCCGCTCATTCCTAGGGGTACACCAATACACACTCACAGAAAGAAACAGACACCATAAGCAAAGACACACAGGCATGGAATCACCCGCAGCCTCATCTGGGTACTCGGGTATGGGACTCATGGACAGGCTCACACACAGACCCACGCTGCAGACATAGTCAGTGACACCCTGAGGGGAGCACACTCACCCACACAGACACACACATGCAGGGCCATGTGTAACAGCCCCATAAAGCAAACTCTACACACGCCAAACACACACACACACAGAAAACACACACACACACAGAAAACACACACACACACGTATGATCAAGAACACCCAAAGGGGCCTCAGAATCACATGCACAACCAATACATGCACAGACATGAAACACAGATACACACAGACACTCCCACCACAGGGACCCGTGTCCCTGGAAGATAAAGATGATACAGTCACAGACACAGAGGTCTGCACAGCAGATACATACTCATTCAGAGACAGACACAGATACACATACATACAAATAAACCCAAGTGAAAAACGTGAAAACAACCAAATAACAAGAAACTCATGTCCACAGTCAATAGACACAGAAACAGAACTCACACGAACAGGTGCAGAACGTAAATTTAGACACACACACGCACACACAAGCACACTCCACATAACTCTGGCACTCCACTGGAGGCCAGCACAGGCAGACAGAATACACAGACCCTGGAATGACCTATCCCATCTAAGTTGTCATGGAAGGGGGTGTTTTCCTAGTTCCAACCTGGCGCTGGGCACCCTGCGTCAGTGGCTTATGGAAGGCTGTGTCCAGGCCTGGATTCCAGGGAGTGGCCAGGGTAGTGTGGCCATGGGGACAGGAGCACAGAGTACGGACAGGATACACTTAGTGTGGGGGTGCTACATGGGGTCAGGTCAAGTGAGGGAGACAGGTGAGCCTCCCCAGGACCCTTCCACCTGTTTCTGTACCACCTGGGGTGCGGTGGTACTCGATAGACCCCTAAAGACTCCTATACATCCTCAGTACCTCTGACGCCTTCTCCTACCCTTGCTGTCAAGGAGCAAAGAGTACCCCCTTGGACTTAACACCTCCCACTTCAGAGTTCCAGCCACAGCCCCAGGTAAAAATTGACAATGGGGAACAAAGTGATTGACACTTTAGTGGCCCCAGGTGAAATATACATGGTATTTAAACTACATTTGTTGGCTTAATGAAAATGGATGTGTCTTTGGAGTTGTCAGCATCAAATATAAAACTTTTATTCTACCAAGGTGTGCAGAAAGTCAAATAAGCTTGTGTTATTTCTGTGGCAATTTGTTAGCAAAAAGAGGACTTAAAATGATTCTGAATTTTGTCCGTCTCAAAGTTTTCTTGGATAATTGTTAAGATAGCTTTCAAAGTCTTTAACTTGAAAGTTTTGGTTAAATGATAAATAGAACTGAATCCACTGGCCATCTAGGCCTTTTCCAAATAGGACTGAGTGCTGTAGCACTGATTATGGAATGTAGATTTGTACTTTTGGCTTCTCATTACAGAGAAGCTGAGGATATTTGGGTCTGTTGCAAATATGCTTTGTGCTGTATTAAAAGACTGTACTATGGAAAAACATGTTTTTTAATTATAAAATGTAGTTTTATGAATTTTAGATCTAGAAGAATTCTGGTCTAAGAGTTCACAATTGGTTACTTCTTAGTTTTCACTGGAGACTAAGGTTTCTAAGAGTTAAAATTCTTCTGCTAAATGTAAATAAGACTGATGGAAATAAGGAAAGTAACTCTGCATGTAAAAAAATGAAGAGATGTGTAAGGAAGACGTGATGAATGGGAATACATTTTTGTTGAGGTAAAAGAAAGTAATTTTCTCCTAAAATGAGATTGGTTGTTTGGAAAGAAATGGCTTGGGACAAAATCTGAGTGTGAAAGAAAGTTGTAGAAAGTTTGTGAAGGGTAGTCTTTGGACAATAATTTTATATGTCATAAGCACAGACTAACATTGAAATGAATGGACTTTCTTTATTTCGTATTTGAGAGAGACAGTATGTGCACACATTGGGGAGGGGCAGAGAGAGAGAATCTCAAGGAGGCTCCACGCTTAGTGCATAGCCTGACTCGGGGATTGATCCCGTGACCTGAGCCAAAATCAAGAGTGGGATGCTCAAGCAACTGCACTCCGCAGGCACCCCAAAATGAACGGATTCTAGAGGTACACTGTTAGAAGATTACAATTCTGCTTTCTCTCTGCTAAAAAAAAACAACGTTTTCTTGGATTGTTAGTTTGCACTTGGTAAGAAAACATAAATCTTGTTTTCTCTTTTGTTTTGCTTGCCCAGAAAACCAAAGGTTCCCTGTTTTGCCTTTAGCAGGTCTTTGGTATGTTAAGAAAGTTAAAACTTCACAATGTTAAAGGAGCTAAGTTTTACTAACAAGGATAGTACCCTATCTATTGGCCTTTGGAATCTCTTGTCACCTTAGTTAAATAAATAAGTTTTAAGTTTTATTATGATCCATAATCCCATTTAGGCATGAACTTTAAAACTTTCCCAAGATTTAAATAGTAAATGAAGTCTTTTTTGACCAACTAGGTTGTTTATTTGGTATGTTAAGATGCTTGGAATGCACAAACAAATAATGATAAACTTAAGCTTGTATTGCTTGGATCAATGCTATAACGGTTCATATAGGGAGAAAGATAGATAGAGACAGATATAGATATGAAATCCCTGAAGTTTTAATATCCCTTGATATTCTGATTATCGAAGTGTTCTGTGTCACAGAAATAACTGAATTTTCTTGTCAGCTGTATTATGGTCTTTTGTCATTTGCAAAATGTGTTTCATCTTCAAGCAAATTCATACAAAGGACTTCTTTTTAAACAAATGCAGGTTTTTGATATCTTTAAAATCATAAAACTGGGGTACCTGAGTGACTCAGTCAGTTAAGCATCAGACTCTTGATTTTGGCTCAGGTCACCATCTCATGGTTTATGAGACTGAGCCCCTTGTCGGGCTCTACACTGACAGTGTGGAGCCTGCTTGGGAGTCTCCTTCTCCTTGTCCCTTCCCCACTCATGCTGCCTCTGTCTCTCTCAAACAAATAAATAAACCTTAAAAATTCATAAAGCTGCAATGGGTAAGCATTTCCAGAACGAAAGCTACATTCAAACTGAGCAAGAATTAGTAACATGGAAGTAAATGAACTAAAGAAAATGATTATAATTTTCGTGACTCTTGTTTGAAATGATACTTGTTCTCTGATGTTTGCTCTGCCAGATTAAGGAAACTCTCTTAACATGACTCTCTATGACTTACAGAAACATGGTAAAACATTCATTTGTGTACAAATTGATGCATCTAACTTTCCTACCTCAACCCTCTGAAATTCAAAAGTGCTTTCTTACAAGGTAATTACAGTTGTTTTCCTAAGTTCACTAAGAATCTGTTCTCCTTGTAACAGGACACTATTGAAAGTATTGGTTATTTTACCAAAGCTTTGACTGGAATGTCATATTTCAGAGGGACATACATAGACTCAGATATGACCATACAGCTTTAAGGAACTGAGGTTTCTTTTATGAAACATAAAGCCAGGGGACGCCTGGAAGGCACAGTCAGTTAAGCATCTGACTTCAGCTCAGGTCCTGACCTCATAGTTCGTGAGTTGGAGCCCCATATCAGACTCTGCACTGATAGCACAAAGCCTGCTAAGATCCTTTGTCACCCTCTCTCTGACCCTCCCCCACTCATCCCCCTCTCTCTTTCTCTCTCCAAAATAAACACACATTTAAAGAAATGAAAAGTAAGCCAGGAAAGCCCTTTGGAACAGTTGGCCTGATACCTTGCTTACAGGTTTCCCAGCAGCCTTAACCAGAGAGTCAGGAATATCACTTCCCGGAAGGTACAGGGACCTCAGGATATTTGGGGAACCTTGAGAAGAGGAATTCACCCACACCTACAGGTATTGGAGGCATGTCTGATGGCAAGTATTTGGCTTGGCTTCTGGCCTGGCTCGCACAAGTTTTCTCCCACTTGCCCGTGATTCCTCATAATTAGGATATTGTTGAAGTTAGACATCAAACAAAGAGGACTTCTTGATGGTTTGATCCCTTAGCCATATTTCCCCCAGGGGCCAGCTCTATTGATATAAAATTACAAATAGAGGCTTTAGCCAAGCATAAACTAGTCATCTTTAAACAGACCCAGCTCAGTTTAAAAAGTGGCCCTCCAAAACCGAATGGCCCTTGATATCTTAACTGCAGCCCAAGGAGGCACCTATGTTTCATTAAAGCAGAGTGCTATGTATGCACGCCAGGTTATCTGGAAATATTACTCCAGATTATGGCAGGGTTACCAACTGACATGTGTACTCAAATTAAGGCTATACAAAAATACTTCCCTCTCTTTAAAAGACTGGGTAAGCCCTGCTGCTCAGGACGACTGTGGTCAACTATAAAGGGTCTCTTTGTTGGACTTCTCATTCTTATAGCCATATTAATACTCATACGTTGCCTTTTCCAAAGTTTCTCTGCTTGGTGCCAAGACTCCATCACTATAATAACTTCAGGTTGACAAATGGTCCTTACCACCACACACATACTTCTTTGGGATCCACATTGGACTCAGCTGCCTCCACTTTTCCTAAATCCCCTATACATTCCTGACTAATCAATGTTGACCCATGACGTAGGGACATCTCTCCATCTCTATTCGGCAAGAAGAAGTTACAGAAGGTGAGGCCTTCCCCCTGCCTTCAACAACCTTAAAGATTTAAGGTTCAGAATTGTTCAGGGGGCGGCAGGGGGCGAGGTGCCTGGGTCTCTCAGTCAGTTAAGACTCTGACACTTGATCTCAGCTGAGGTCATGATCTCATGGCTTGTGAGTTCAACCCCACATCGGGCTCAGCAATATGAGAGTGGATGCTGCTTGGGATTCTCTCTCTCCCTCCCTCTCTGCCCCTCCCCTGCTCACTCTATATTTCTCTCAAAGTAAAGAAACTTAAAAAAATATTCATGGGGGAAATGAGGAGGAGCACAAAGGCAAGAGAATCATAGTCAAGATTAAATTCTCTCACAATCTGCAGCCCACTGAAAAATCCCTGAGACATGCGGAGTGAGACCCTGCTCAAGGCACTAATGGCACTAAATATTGATGATTTGCTAGAGACTGAAAGCAACCCTGTCTTCACAACAGCCAGACCTCCAGGATCCCACGAGTCTTCTTTAACATGCACAAATCCCTTTAGAGATAGGTTACCTCTAGCCTCTCCACTCCCAAACTGAAAAGTATACAGTTAATTGCTCCTCACTTTCCCAGTGCAGCTCTTCCTTCCAACCGGTCCTGTCCCCATGCTGAAATGAAAACACCTCTTCGCACCATAAAACGTAACAAGAATTCATTCTTGACCATTGGGCTTGATGATCCTGCATCCCCCGTAGTTGGTGATGTTAATGCCCACAGGTACTCAGTACATGGCTTTCTCTTGTCCTCACCACAGTTATGGACACAGGCATGTACATGGAAGGACACCATTTTACTGAAGCAAACCAGTCTAGGTCACACAGCTGGTAAGCAGCACAGCTGGATCTCAAAGTCTAGGCTCCTGGTCCTGCCCCTAGGAGCCACAAAGGGCTCCCCACATGGGAAGCTGACACTGGCTTTGGGGACACTACCTCGCCTCCATGAATCATCTCACCTTTTCAAGGCCCCCAACTCTGTTCAAGGCTGCGTCTTTCCCTGCTCTCTGCTCCACTTATAACTGGCGTGACCCTGGCCACCTGCTAGGCCCTCCCTGCCCAGAACACCTGGGGCCGTCAACCATCTGGGTGTTGTCCCAGGGCTCCCGGGAGAGAAGCTAATGAACTATTTCTCTTGAAATGCTCTCCGCCCTGTGCTGATTCATAGGGACACCTGTAGAGCAGCACTTTCAATAATAATTTCAACAAATTATGGAAAGAGCCTAAATGTCCATCAACTGATGAATAAAGAAGATGTGGTATATATATACAATGGAATACTAGTTGGCAATGACAAAGAATAAAATCCTGCCATGTGTCACAATGTGGATGGAACTGGAGTGTATTATGCCAAGTGAAATAAGTCAGTCAGAAAAAGACAGATATCAAACGTTTTCACTCATATGTGCAACTTGAGAAACTTAATGGAGGACCATGGGGGGAGGGAAGGGGAAAAAGTAGTTTCGAATAGAAGGGAAGGCAAAGTATAAGAGACTCTTGAATGCAGAGAACTGAGGGTTGATGCGGGGGTGGGGGGAAATGAGTGATGGGCATCGAGGAGGGCACTTGTTGGGATGAGCACTGGGTGTTGTATATAAACGATGAATCACGGAATCTGCCCCCAAACAAAGAGCACACTATATACACTGTATGTTCGCTAACTTGACAATAATTTCAAAAAAAAAAAAAAAGAGTCAACTATGAATATCAGCAGCCAGACAGTTGCCAGATGTTTCAAGAATACCCACGAGGGAGGATGTTTACACTCATGCCAGTATGGCTTGTCTTTTGTGTGTCCGATACCCATGATCATTGTGCTGACAGACCCTGCTCTCTTTCAGACAGTGGCCACTCAAAGACATGTACATTTCCCACCAGCATGCATTTTAGTGACCTCGCTTCTGAGAGCTGAAGAAACAAATGTTACACATTTTGGAGGCTACTCTCTAGAGAGGTTCATTTGCACAAAATTAAAGCTTCCTATGTGAATTCGTGTGAATTGCACTGTGGGTGTATTGGCTCCTACAGTGCTGGTTAGTCTAGTTTTTGTAAAATGACATGTGTTCTTTTGGGGACCATATCCAGGACTTTAGCATTCTTTTAGAAATAATTTTCATAGTTCTTATTGATTGATTTAGGTGCAATACTGTGAAATAGGAATGTGAATTCCTTTCATTGGCTACTTGGAGCTGTGTATTCAAGGAACTTAAAATCTCCTAGATGTCATCAGCATAGAGAAGATCACCTGATTAGGCAAATCTTTATTTACTTCAGAAATCTGACACTTTGAGCTGTGATTCAGAATCAAAGTAAACCTTGAAAGAAAACCCCAATGTTTTTAGAAAGTGAACTAGAAGTATATTTTGGGGGGAATAACAATCCCATGTTTATGATAGTAACTACTCCTCTCTCTAAGTCCCTATCTGTAAACATCTATCCATATAACATTATCAGTTGTATCTCTAGTACATTTTTTATTGTTACTTTCTCCCATTCTTCCATAAATTTTGGGCATATTTTTGGAGATATTCCAAAGGAGTTTCTTTAGATACTTTACGAATGTACAACAGAAGTCATTGACTTCTTATGCCTAATATTATTGATTTTTCTATTTTAACCTGGCTTATAAATTCTTAAGTTATGTTAACTACTTGAAAAATATTAGAATGTGCCTGCCTGCCTACCTTCCTACCTTCCTTCCTTCCTTCCTCCTTCCTTTTTTCTTTATTTCAGGATTTAAAAATAATCCCAGTTCTAAACTTCAATGTGGAACCTGGGTTTAAAATGAAAAAGTCAGGGAAATGACGATTTAGTGCATTTAAAAAAAATGTCTGCATTATCAATTTTCAAAATTGCATAGGTTGAATGTTCATTTAGGAATATGTAATTCGATTTGGGGGTCAAAAATAAGCTATACACATTGTGCGTTTTAACGGAAATGTTTGTGAAGTATCATGACTTAAATAGGAAATTCTAATTTTTTCCTATTTTTTAATCCTGTGAATTCCTTATGCAAAATTAAATGATTATTGTAATTTCATTGGATTATTATTTTAGTATTTAAACACTGGGTTTTTTAAACACTGGGTTTTTAAACACTGGGTTTTTTACTAACAATATGTTTTGACAGCAAACTTAATTTTGTTTCTTCCTCTCTTAGAACCTCGAGAATATCAAGGTAAGAATTTAAGCTTTAGTTTTCTTTGGAATATTTTCTCAGTACTGGTGTTTGATGTGGGTTTTTTTAATGTTTGTTTCTTTTTGAGCAAGAGAGACAAAGTGCGAGTGGGGGAGGGACAGAAAGAGGGAGACACAGACTCCGAGGTGGGCTCCAGGCTCCCAGCTGTCACCACAGAGCCCGATGTGAGGGTAGAACCCACAAAACATGGGATCATGGCCTGACCCAGAGCTGGACACTCAACCAACTGAGCCACCCAGGCACTCCTTGATGTGCATTTTAATTCAACTAGGGATACATATGGTGGTTTCTGATGTCTAATTGGCATGTTAACTCTTGAAAATCTTTCTCTTCCCTGTTTGGGCCTAAGTGACAATGTGGAGGGGAGTTGCCATCCCTTAAGATACGAGATCACGAGGAGGAACACATCACCAAAGTAGAGGGAATGAAATGAGTGTAATTTTACATAGAAATGGTTAGGAAACAAGTGATGACATGAGCCTGAGGTGTGGAGTGAGCACTTTGCCATGAGCCGGCTCTTGCTGAAATGTGAAGATAAGAAAACCCTTTCTGAGTCTATCAAGAAGCCTGAGCTTAGAGAAGAAGCCAGATGTTGCCAGGCAGGGTGTGTGTCACAAGAGAGGTTTAAACCAAGGTTTTGAGTCTGAGGTGCAGGGAGCCGTCCATGCCAGGGGAGAACGAGAAGTGAATGTGACACAAATGGGGGAAATGTACTCTGCATGGGCTCCATAGACTGTGGTGATGCTGTGGCGCTGTCTGTTGAGAGCCAGGGTGGCTGCCTGACACTTAGCGAGCCCGCAAAGGCTGGTGTTCATCCCTTTGAATGCAGTGGTGGTGGTGGGGAGAAGAGTGATCTCAGGGCATGAGAGCTCTCACAGTGGGCCGGCCAATAGAAGTTTGCACTCTGTGGTCAGATGAGAGAATTAATCCCTGTTAGAGGAGTCTGTTCTAGAGCTTACGTGTGCTATCCACCTGTAATTATTGGGTGCTTCGTGTGTGTTGAATAATATTCCTTTAAGGTTGGAGGGTAATATTCGCATGTCGGGATGAAAAAAGTTTGTCTTCTAGGAATTGCCATTAACCAGATCCTCCAGCCACTAAGTGTAAAGCTGAGATGGTACCCGTATGTTTGATTCCAAAGACCTTGTCCTCCAGGGCCCCTGGCCTAGGGTTCACGAAAGGCAATCTGTGAGCAGCAGGAAGTCATCCAAGGCCTTTGAGCAGTCAATCAGTCAGCAGCAGTTTGAGCTTTCTTTGTGTGGAATTCCAACCAGCACCTGGGGGTATGAGAGGCTCAAATCGAGACTAAATGATGTTTTTTTGTTTTTGTTTTTTCCTTTATTTACTGGGACCTATCTATGTACCTTAATAATTGGAGGAGAGAAATGTAAGTTGATAGGATTTGATTTTTCTGTTTCATCTCTGGTGGGGACTATTTAAAGGGACTGAATTTTCCAAGAAGGGTGCTTCCAGATGAGAGAGAAATTAGCAGGAGATATTTTATTGCATTTCTCCATTTCGGACAATATTTTAAATAGGAATCTCATTGAAATAGGCTTTCTTCGGTTTAAAATGCTGCTGAAACTTGATTTCTTCAGACACACGGGAAAGCTAAACTGTTAGGTACACCCACCTGTCAGATCATGTGTCTGTGCCGCTAAAACACTGGGATTATTCGATATAACTGGTTTGGTAACAACCTCAGAAATTGTTTTTATCTCCTTTTAGGTAGTTTACAGCAAACGACCACGAAGATCAATAATTTTAAGAAAGAAAACAAAGAACTTGATGAAGAAATATCCACTTGGGAACAGAAGGTAGCATTGCCCTTTCAAATATTTTGTGTGATTTCATTTTGGTTACTTCCACTCTGGGAGAGCATCCTACTGACTTATTTCATGTGTTCTATAAACAGTCCCAAATGAAGACAAGCTTCACAAGTGTAAAGAGCTACCTCTCTATTTGTGAAAGGAGTCACACATTAGAAGACAGGTTTATCTAGCATTATGCTTTTTTTTTTTTGAATTCTGATTCCTTTTTCATGTTTTATAAAACAATGAATTAAAGAAATGTCTTCAGGAAACTAAGGGAGAACGGAAGTTTCTCTCTGATGGAGCTCTTAAATGGAAGGTAAGAATCCCTTCTTTGCCTAGATTGCATTCTAAAAACACAGGTAAAATAATGAATTAGTATTACTCATTCAACATGGTTTGTTAAAGGAGAACATCAAGAAAGTTGAGCACTTTAATGAAATTTTAAAAGACATCCTTCAAAGTGCACATGCTGCCTTGCTATCTCAGAGAGAGAGAGAGGAATGTGAAGAATCAGGAAGTGCTAAGACTTGGCTGCTGAGTTTTACTGTAATTTGGCTTTGGAGAGTTTTTGTTCATTGGCATTGGGTGAGGTAAGCACAGCATATTAGCTTGCCATTTACCACAGTAGAGAGCGGGCCTCTGGGAGACCAACCTCCTGCCCAGGGACCTGGAATTTCACTATGACCACCATGATGATTTTGCCATTTCCAGGACTAGGGTTTATCTTTTATGTTCACAACTAATTATCACATCATTCAGCCCTGCCCTCCAAGATATATAGAAAATTCTCAAAGACAGTTGAGAGATAATGGGGAAAATCTAAAGTGTATAGTCCCTTCCTTTTTTAAAAAAGTTATTTTTAAATTATTCTTTATTATTATTATTATTATTATTATTATTATTATTATTATTATTTTAGTGAGAGAGGGCATGCAAGTGGGGGAGAGAGGCAGAGGGAAAGACAGAGAATCTTAAGATGGATCCACACTCAGTGTGGAGCCCAACACAGGGCTAGATCCCATGATCCTGGAATCATGACCTGCCCCGAAATCAAGAGTCTGACACTCAACTGACTGAACCACTCAGGTGCCTCATAATCTCTTCCTCTTGTAATGCTGAACATTGAATTTTCAACATGAATGGGGAAAAAGTATGTGTTTGTGTGTGTGTATGCACACACACACATATATAGATGTATATAAATATATATATATTCCAACAAGAAAACCATTTATAAGCTATCTCACATGAACTATTTCCCACCATCTTTATCTTCTCCTAGTTATATTTATGCCTCAAGGTCTTTGTTTATTGCAATGCACAATCCTGTTGTGTTAGGTGCACTCAAATTTGTGTGCGATCATTACTTATGGAAAGTGTTTTTCTCATATCTGTCTTACTTAAAAACGCAAGATGAAAATGGTGAATTCGAGCATGTAGAGTTGAGAGTCTTGAGGTCCAATAACTGTCAACTGGAAAGTATGCTGTCTGTTGGGGAGAAATCCCCGTATTGGCGACAAGGACTTTGCATTGGAAAGGGAAAGAGTGCCTTCCTGCCTTCACGGTTCTTGCCCTTTTCCTATCTCACCAAAAACAAGTCTCAGGTCATGTGCACACTTAGAAAGCAAATCCATGTTTGTACAGAAAATAAAAAGGCCCTGGAAGACAAGTGTAATGCATTGAGGTCTGTGAAAGCAACCAAAGAAGCAAAAGTCAAACAGCTGAAGGACAAAGCAGGCATCCTTGAAGAATTCTATGAAGAAAGAAAAGTGGCTATAGAAGAGTAAAATGTTCATGTGAGAACTATCACAAGTACTGTTGTATGAATGAATGTGACGGCCAGTAGAGATAATTAAAATTCTTTGCGAATTTTTTGCCAAATGCATTCAGAATTGTGCCTGTCCTTCTTACCTTGCTTTCTGTCACCCACCTTTTCCTTTCTGTCCTAAGTGCTTGTCACACATTGTGTCATGTATTTGGGGTGGAAGAGGGAAGGTATCAGCAATAATAACAGTGATGTCTGGATCTGCTTGGGATCCATTTACATTGGCGCATGGGTTTCAGTCCCATCACGTTGTCTTTTCATCCACGAATTAGGTCATTTTTGTTCAGGACCACACATGGGTCAAGAATGTGTAGGGAAAAAATCAATGATCTTGCTGCAGAAACCACAGAAATTTATTTCTGGAAAGTGGGTAGGGGCGCCAGTAGTACTGGATCCCTGCATCAGTTCTGCTAGTGAGATTGTTCACAGCAGGCCAATCCCTAAGGAAGCTGAGTTATTTCCTGTCCCCCGATTTTTTAAGTGCAACTCCTCTGAGTCTTGACCAAAGCCCGCAGCTTCACTAGGGCTCATCTTTGCTGGCCGCCTCTGAACTAAACACGTTTCCTTCTAAGTCTGTGCCCATAAAGTTGTTCAGCTATTTTGCAGTTCAGTTGTCTGTCCCCAAGTTCATTGATGAGTCCTGGGGAGATTGGTTCCCACTGCCAGGCTGGCTTTGTCCTGGGCTTCCTTCTTCTCCATCTTGGTCACATGTGTCTTCATGGGGTCATTAGAAATTCGGTGCATTCGCTCACATGTTTCCTCCTTTGTACAGTATTTGCTTTTGTTCTCACGAGGAGATCAGGGCCTTTAGAGTCCCTCATTCACATTGAAAAGGAAATACTTCCTTCTCTTCCCTGGAGACTCAGCTTCTGTTAGTCCTTCCCACACCTGGGGTGGAGCCTGCTCTGTCTCACTGGCATCTTGTTTTTATCATTTCTAAGCTCTTTTGGGGAGCACGTACAGCACCCTGGCCACCTTCCTATTTTCAATCCCTTACAACAGAACCACTACATTCCAGCCACTCCAGAAAGCATTTGTTGAAGGACTGCCTGAGATGCCGGAAGGCAATGCATGCGCCTTTCTCGGTCTAGAGGTTTTGTGTCAGTTTCTAGGAGTCTTTCAATTTTGCATGTGACTCTTGAATACACCCAGTGCCAAGTTGAAACCCTTTAAAGCAACACCATGAACAAAATAGTCTGAGGGCAACACAGCAAACCAGCCTTTCTAAGCATTTCCCTTTGCTGCCTTCACTGTCAATGAACTGAGTCTTGTTCAAGTAGATTGGCTCCATGAAGTTGATAGTTTTCCATCTGAAATCTGTTTCCTGGAGATAAACCCAGACTGTGTGACAGTTCATATCAGGTTCTACCTCAGGTGATGTTGCTGCTCTAAGATTGGCCTTTTCCTCCACCAGGATATGTGAAGGTGGACGCAGGGGTTGTACTCCTGACGCTAGCGATGTCTGGGAGTGAGCTGCAATGGTGGGGAAGCCATATCCTGGAAGGTCGTCTTTCAGGGTGATTGTCTGTGTCAGGGTACAACTTCTGGACTGAGAATCAGGGCTCCCCACGGAGGTGTGAGACTAGTGATGATCTCTTGCTTCATCCTAATGGGTATGGGTGGTCACACAAGGTTTTTGACACTGAACTGAAATGCGCCTTCACCATCTCAAACCAAAGTCCAGCTCTGGGAAGGCACAAAGTGCAATGTTATTTGATGACTTTACGATGAAGGAGAGGAAACAGGTCTGAGAGCAGAGACATGGCAGCAGACAGAGGTTGAATTTCCTTTAACTTAAATGGGGTGTTCAGTTCATTTCTCTGACTGTGTTGTCAGTCTGTGCATTTATGGGCAAGGTGGGGGAAGGGATATTTGCATCTAGGCCTTCAAGAGTGCTGGGAGGTACAAAGGCAGAATTTGTGGACCTTGGCTCCTGGACTGTGTATATGTCTTTCCCATCTTAGGAAGCTGAAAATGACACAGTATGAACTGGCGGCAAAGAAGAATCAGCTGGCAGCTGCAGGGAAAATGTGAAAATAGCTATGAAAGAAATAAACAAGTACAAGTGAGTTCAGCTACTAATTACCAGCAGCTCATGAAACCTCTCTTCATCTTTTCGTTTTTAACCTTTTTACAAGGTTAAAAGTCTATGTTTAGACTCAACATAGTAATGTAAACAAAAATTCAGAGGACATATGCATAGAGTATTAACAGATAAAAAGGTAAGATTTAGAAAGAACAAAACAATTAACTTCATCAACATTTCCAGATTTCAAGCAATGGCCAGACTGTGTGGAAACTTCATCCATGCCAACGTTCCTGGGGGGTGGTGTCAAGTCTCATAATCTGTCGGAAACAGCCTGTCTTAGAATGAATCGTACCATCAACATGATAGTGCCATTTCATGGCCCTGGTCTTTGCAACCCTAGGAAACGTGGTGAAGATCTAAGTGAAAGGAGGAAAGAGCTTTATGATGAAAGACACTTGTCACATGATGAATTAGGGCACAATTGACAGTGGGAAGGAATTATGTGAACTCTGAACCCTACGGTCACAGAATGAGTTAGGAAAGGATGGAATAATAGTTCTGATCCTATTGTACATTTACAATCATGTGGAAAGGGTTTCATGTGTAAAATTGTATTAGGGGACAGATAGGAGGATGATGACAACATGGGCAGATTATTGAAAATCATACCCAATATTGGGCCTTATCTGACAAAAGCAACTATAACTCACAGGCAACAAAATGGACAAAGACAAGAACAGCTGCAGCAGACAGAACTCACCTTCAGATACCAGGGACCCTGAGCTCTGCCTGACATATTGAACCCTTAGTACCTCATGTGGGTGAGTGTAGTGGTCCTTGGAATTCCTAAACATGGACTTTTCATTGTTGCTTTTTCAGATCGCAGTTCATGAGAATAATGCTCAGGACAACTGGGTAAGTGTTTCCTTTCTCCTCCCTTCCCTCTTTGGTGCACAGTCTGGCACGACTGAAGGTGGATGTGTTTTTCTCTCCCAGATCAAGCCTCGGATCTGGGAGAGGGAAATGGCAGAGCAGAGCCGGGAGGTCGCCCGCTTGAAACACAGGTGTGGGAGGGAACGTGACATGAGTTTTTATGGGTGTTTTGAGGGATGACAGCTGTGCTGTTTAGTGTCTAGTCAGAGGACGTGGCATTGCAACTCTTACAGAAGTCCATTCTTTTTCTGTATCCAAGACTGGATGGGATGGAAGGAAAGAGGCTGCTTGAGGGATACAGGAGGCAGGGACCAATGCCTGGAAGTCCAGAGACGCAGAACCCTGGAGGAGAGGTAAGGGGCACGTGATGATGTGCAGCAGCCTAATTTCTGCGGCAAAGCCTTTATCTGTGGGTGATCATCGTGTGTCCTGGACAGAACCACAATTACTACCTAAGGACAGCAGGTGGTCTGAAGGGGTGACAGGATGGCATTCTCCTCTGGTGCCCCAGGCAGCGGAGCACCTGTCCCTGTGACTGGTGGAGCTCAGGCCCCTCCCCTGACTGTGGACCCTCCCACCTCCTCCAGCATCCCCTAGCTAAAGAGAGGATCCTGGAGGGGATGACGGGACATGGGCCTTAGCTTTCTTCCCACCTTGACACAATGTGAAGACTTTATTTTAATTTTATTTCAGGAGTTCATTTCATTACTATTTTTAATGTTGTCATTTTTATTTTATTTCTTCTTGAACCATAGCCCTACGTTCATAATTCAGGCTCCATATAGCTTCGTCCTCTGATGTTATCAGGGCAAGTCTGTGGCTTCACTGCTAAATACCCATCGTTTTCCTTTTCTCGTTTGTATATTAGTGTAAGTACATTTCTATTCAGGTATAGTTATATAATAACTTTCCATGCAGAAGGCAGCTTATAGATAAGCAAAAAGACTGAACAATCCACCTGGAGCCTGAAGAAACATACCCAGGTTAAGCATTCCCTGACGATATACCCCAATCAGTATTCTCCATTTACCCTTTTTTTAAGCTCATTTATTTTGAGAGACAGAGACAGAGACAGAGACAGAGACAGAGAGAGAGAGAGAGAGAGAGAGAGAGAGAGAGAGAGAGTGTGTGTGTGTGTGTGCGCGCATCTGGGAGGACCAGAGAGAGGTGAGGAGAGAGAATCCCAACACTGTCAGGGTGGAGCCTGATGCAGGGCTCGAACTCACAAGCTGTGAGATCATGACCTGAGCCAAAATCAAGAGTCAGATGATTAACTGACTGAGCCACCCAGGCATCCTCCTTTTTATTCTGAATCTGTAATGAAATGGTGATTTCCCATAATGTATACTGAGAAAGCTCTGTTTAAGTGATGACTTCGAGATTGCTAGTTGAGCCTGACCTGTCCACAGTTATTTGATTATTTGCGAAAAACATGAACTAGGGCACGGTGAGGTCTTTATCAAGGTGATGGGATTGTCCCCCTTATCCTTGGGGGTTACCTGAGGCATGTGGGATACCCTCTGCCTCTGGCCAAGGACCTGTGTAGGGAACAGTTTAAGATATTGGAGGAATGAGGTGAGGGTTTCTTTTAATTTCACACGGTCCACTAAAATAGAATAAACCTCTATCCCTTCTGGGGTCCTTAGCAGATCCAGAAACTGATGCAACCTCTGTGAGTTACAGCAGCTCTGACTGTACAAAGAATGCAGACAAGGACAAGGTAAATCCTGGGACCATTCTCAGTCGTAACACTTTCGGGAAACCCTCATCTGTCTCTACAGCACGCTCCCCTGGCCTAGTCTCGTTTTGTGTGTTGTGTGATATGTCTGCTTGTTATTTGTGTTCCAAATGCACACTCTTAATCTAGGAGCCTACAAGCTTCTCTACAAGCTTCAGCCTGTCATCTTTTTGTGGTAAGTTTAGAAACCCAAAGGGCTTAGAGGCTGAGTACCTTAAGACTTTACCATGTGTTTCTGGAAATAACGAGAGGAGGATGACCCCATATTCCAAACAGACGTCGCCTGGCCTGGGTCACCCCTTCCAGACCTCAACTCTGTGGGAACAGTGTGGCTGCTGTGTCTTCCTTTCTTGACTCTGGCTAGGAGATTAACCTGCTAGAAAGTCTACCATATTGTTTAAAATTGAAAAATGCAAAACCCCACCACTACTCCAACTTTTTATTTTGTGCCCTGTGCAATTTAAAACTTTTTTTAATGTTTATTTATTTCTGAGACAGAGAGAGACAGAGCATGAGTGGGCAAGGTGCAGAGAGATTGGGAGACACAGAATCAGAAGCAGGCTCCAGGCTCTAACCTATCAGCACAGAGCCCGACGCGGGGCTTGAACTCACAAACCGTGAGATCATGACCTGAGCTGAAGTCGGTCACTCAACCGACTGAGCCACCCAGGCGTCCCTGTGCCCTGTGCAATTTAGAGTGGTCTTAGACAAAGTCATCATCATCACTCATCACCTTCCCGTCTTTGTTGGTAAATGAGTTGTCTGGAATCCTTCCAGCTATACCTTAGGTAAAAATAATCTGAACATTGTGTCCTTCGATTGTGTTCATATGAGCAGTTTCTGGTTGTGTCCCCAGTCACTGTTAGAGCTGATACAGTCTCGTGACACATCCCAGGAGTTTTATACCAGAAATCAAAGCACACTTGAATTAATTCTGTCATGTGAATTTTGACCTCTTGTTTTCTGTAGGACTTAATTACTCTGTGTCCTGTAGTATGCTTAAAATCAAAATTCCCTATGAATTAAGATGAACACATCGGAGCTTTGGAGACATTCACCACAAGTCACTTGTTCCTCACAGAAGACTCTCATTCCCCTGCAAGATCCCAGGCATCCTCCACTCCCCAGAGGTCTCAGAGGCCTTTGACAACACTTCAAGAGGGAAGACTCTTTTCAGGGAGAGGAGCAGAGGAGACTAAGCGAGGGTCTGGCTGCAGAACTTTTCGCCAGGAGAGGCTGTGATTCCACGAGCAGAATATGAGCCATTTATCTGCACTCAATTTGTTGTGTTCTTAATATACCAAAAACAGAGCATCAGGAGTCACTGCAGAGGAGGGATGCAGGGTGAACTGGGACATAGATGCCTGCCTGTCTGGAGAATGCTACTTCATTACTATGTAATTACTTCTGTTAACCCTCTAGGACAGGACCCTTGCCATTTTACTTCCGCAGACATGGGCAGTGATGTGTGGTGACAGCAGTTCCACCTCTTGCATCTACTACCCCAAGCTGCAGGTGGTATCCAGTGGCAGGGACAGAGTTTTCAGGTACTGATGCTACTCTCTTGGATCCTGGTGGCAGAGAAGGTGGCAGGTGCTGACACATTCTCCTCTGGGTTACAGCTGCTTTTGGTATTGGTTCTCTTGTCTGGCATATGCACATAGCTGTCACTTCTGTTCTGCAGGACAGTGTGGATCCATGGGGACCTCCTCCATTAACTGGAAGATTCTGCAGACAAGATTCTGCAGATTCGGCCACCCCGACCCCTCCACCAGCAACACTTGGTAAGATGATCTGAGCGGTATGAGTTGACTTGTAAAGCACACTCATTTTTGTTGGTGTTAGGTCTTTGGCCAAGGTGCAGAGGTGGTACCACAGACCATTATGATGCAAGAGGAATGTGTCTGCCGCCATTACCACATTCCTCGTGTTTCATGATCGACATATCATCTTTCTGTCATTTCCTCCACTCTGTGTTGGTACAGGTGTCTCTCGTGGAGAAGGAATGGGGCTGTATGCAGAAAAGCAGACATAGCGGTTCAGCAGAAATGCCCTGCCCGTGTGCTGGGCTCTGTGAGGCATGAGGCACAGCCTCACATATATCCATCTACTCGAGCCCCAGCCATCCATCATTGTTTGATGAGTGATGAAAACATCTGAATCAAGGCTTTTACAGGTCTTTGTCAGGGTTTACAGGATGGGTCTTCCACTTCTTGGGGATCACCTGAGGGATGAGGTACACCCTCTGCATGTGATTTGTGATCTGACTGGAGCAAAGAGTTTAAGTTGTTTGAGGAATGTGGGGAGGGTTTTTTTTTGTTTTGTTTTGTTTTGTTTTGTTATGTTTTGTTTTGAATCCCCCAACAGTCTACTCAAATCAGAATAAATGTCCATCCCATCCAGGGCCTTTAGCAGATCCAGAAGCTGGTGTCACTCCCGTGAGTGATACCAATACTGACTCTACCAAAAGTGTGAGAAGTACGAGGGAAATGCTCTGGCCATTTTCAGTTCTAAGTCTCTCCTGACACCCACATCTTTCTGTACAGCACACTCTCCTGCCAATGTCTCTGGTTTCTGGGTCGTATGATATGTCTGCTTGTGTTTTTATTTTCCAAACGCACAACCTTTACCGAATAGTCTACGGGCTTCTCTACTGTCCACCTGGCATCTCTTTGTGCTAAGTTTACAAGTTAAGTGTGCTTAGGGGTGAGGACCTTAGGGCTTTTCCAGTGTGTTCCTGGAAATAAGCCAAGGTGGATGATCCCACACTCCACTTGGAAGTCTCCTGGCTTGCCTCATTTTTCTTGGATCTCCTCAATGTGGCATCACTGCTCTTGCTGTTTCTTCCTCTCCTGTTTCTGTCAAGGGTTTTAATGTGTTCAGAAAATCTGTGGATATCTCTACAATTTGAAAATGCGAACTGCCTTCACTGCAACTTATATTTTTGTATGTGTCATTTAGAGTGGTCTTAGACAGCATAACTTTCATATCCATCAGCATTCGATCTTTTTGTGGTAAACATGCTGTCCAGAATCCCTTCAGGTGTGCCCTGGGTATGAACATTCTGAACTATAAGAGGTGACATACTTGTTGTAGAAAACACGCACTGAAAGTTAAGTTGTGAAAAGAAAAAATTCCAAAATTACCTGTGTGGCAAGTCCCCACCATGGCCTTCACTTGGGTTCACATGAGCAGGTTCTCTTGTGTCCTGTGTCACAGGTACGGGTAAAACACGGAAATTTACACCAGAAATCAAAGTGCATTTGTGTTAATTTTGTTAATTAGAATTTTAGCTCATTTTTTTAGAGGACAAAAGTCCCCTGCAAATTTTACTCTACTAAAGCTGAGAAGCACCTCTGAATTAAAATAAATTAGCTGAGCCCAATTAACATGTATAGGCAAAGTGTTTCTCTAAGAGCATGCTTTCTTTCCAGATTCTCTGCAGGACCTCAGGATCCCTATCGCCCCATGTGTCTCTGTGCCACTGGATAGCACTTCCAGAGAGGAGGAGACCCTACTGTCAGGAGAGCAGCAGATCGGGCACAGGCAGGGGCTTAGAGGCAGAGCTTTGAGCCACAAGGGCTATGATTCCATGGGTGGAAACTGGGACTGTCATTCCTTCTCATTCTGTAGTTCTTCACATACACAATAAGCAGTGGAGGGCGATGAAGGGTGGAGGGTGACCGTGGACTTAGATGTCTTCCTATGGGGAGTATGCTATTTTATTAATTTAGTATTCACTCCATAAATCCTCTAGGAAAAGAGCCTTTCTCTTTTCGCAGTGGTCACAAAGAGGGGACAAAGGAGCTGGGACAGAGGAGCTGGGTGGCGCCATTTCCCTCCTCTGCCCCCCAGCATAAACATAGAGCCACCTACTGGAAACAAGGCAATTCCCACACTGACTGCCTAACCTGCTTACACCAAGCCCCACCTTCCTGTGCTCTGGTGAGACTGGCCTTCTAGGTCAAGCTTGCCTCGGTCCCAGTGGAGCTGAAGACCAGCAGAAGCCCCTGACCACACCACCTCTCTTGACCAGACAGTTGTGCAGGGCTTCCCTTCTCGTGGCAGTCGTTCCGAGTCTCATTTAACAAGCAGATCAGAGCAGACCTAGATAAAAGTCACCACATTCTGGCCAAGGACCATACATTGCCCATACAACTGGCCTGAAGGATAGTGCAGCCAGAACACAAAACAGTGCATGCAACACACAACACAGACACTCCCTGATGTGCCCGGCCCTGGACACTAGATGACATCCTCTTCATAAAGCCATTCATCTCACAGGCAGGTAACACAAGGAGCTTTTGGAACACAGAGAAGGCAAATACTCAGCCAAAATGCCAAGACAAGAGGAATGCATCCCAAATGAAGGAACAAGATAAGCTTATGGCCAGAGAAATGGAAGGAACACTTCCAAACTCATTCTATGAGGCCAGCATGGCCTTGAGTCCAAACTGCACACAGAAC
This sequence comes from Panthera pardus, assembly GCF_024362965.1. Lineage (NCBI taxonomy): Eukaryota > Metazoa > Chordata > Mammalia > Carnivora > Felidae > Panthera > Panthera pardus. The sequence continues at coordinate 37,247,122 of NW_026527013.1, forward strand.
CCACTAAAAAGGAAAACTACAGACCAATTTCCCTGATGAACCTGGATGCAAAAATTCTCAACAAAAATTAGCATACCGGATCCAACAATACATAAAAAGAATTAATCCCCACAATGAGGTGGGATTTATTCCTGGGATGCACAACTGATTCAATGTCTGCTAATCAACTGATGGGATACATCACATTGATAAAAGAAAGGATGAGAACCACATGATCCTTTCAACAGATGCAGAAAAAGCATTTGACAAAATCCAGAATCCTCTCTTGATGGGAAAACAAAAATCCCTCATGAAAGGAGGGATAGAAGGATCGTGCCTCAACATCATAATGTCCAGATACGCAAGTCCCACAACCAATATCACCTTCAATGGGGAAAAACTGAGAGCTTTTCTCCTAAGGTTAGGAACATGACAGGGATGTCCACTCTGGCCACTGTTATTCGACATACTGTTGGAAGTCCTAGCCTCAGCAATCACACAACAAAAATAAATAAAGGTGTCCAAACTGGCAAGGAGGAGTCAAACTTTCCCTCTTTGCAGACATGATATTCTCCGTGGAAAATCCCAAAGACTCCACCAAAAAATTGCTAGGACTCGTACAGGAATGCAGGAAAGCCTCAGGATATAAAATCAATATACAGAGTTTGATTGTATCTCTACACGCCAATAATGAAGCAGCAGAAAGACAAATCAAGGAATTGATCTCATGTACAATTGCACTGAAAACCATAAAATACCTAGGGATCAACCTAACCAAAGAGGTAAAAGACCAGTACACTGAAAACAATAGAGGGGTGCCTGGGTGGCTCAGTTGGTTAAGCACCGACCTCAGCTCAGGTCATGATTCCCCAGTTTGTGGGTTCGAGCCCCACATAGGGCTCTGTGCTGGCAGCTTGGAGCCTGGAGCCTGTTTCAGATTCTGTGTCTCCCTCTTCTCTCTGCCCATTCCCTGCTCATGGACGCGCGCTCTCTCTCTCTCCCCCTTGCTCTCTCTCTCAAAAATAAATAAACATTAACAAAATTAAAAGAAAAAACAACAGAACGTCTATGAAAGAAATTGAAGACAGAAAAAGAAAATGGAAAGAACGGGAAAAACATTCCATGCTCATGGATTAGAAGAACAAATATTGATAAAATGTCAATACTACCCAAAGTATCTACACATTCAATGCAATCCCAATCAAAATTGCACCAGCATTCTTCTCGAAGCTAGAACAAGCAATCCTAAAATTTGTATGGAACCACAAAAGACCCCGAATAGCCAAAGTAATCTTGAAGAAGAAGACCAAAGCGGGAGACGTCACAATTCTGGACTTTATCGTGTATTACAAAGCTATAATCATCAAGACAGTATGGTATGGGCACAAAAACAGACACATAGATCAATGGAACAGAACAGGGAACCCAGAAGTGGACCCTCAAACATATGGCCGACTCATCTTTGACAAAGCAGGGAAGAATATCCAATGGACAAAAAGAGTCTCTTCAGCAAATGGTAGTGGGAAAAGTGGAGAGTGAGAAGAATGAACCTGGACCACGTTCTGAAACCATACACACACACAACCTCAAAATGGATGAAAGATCTAAATGTAAGACAGGAAACCATCCAAATCCTAGACGAGAAAACAGGCAACCTACCTCTTTGATCCTGGCCACAGCAACTTCTTGCTTGTTGTGTCTCCAGAAGCAAGGGAAACAAAAACAAAAATGAACTATTGGGACCTCAAGATAAAAAGCTTCTGCACAGCAGAGGACACAATCAGCAAATCTAAAAGGCAGCTGAATGGAATGGGAGGAGATATTTACAAGTGACATATCACAGAAGGGGTTAATATCCAAAATCTATAAAGAATTATCAAACTCAACACCCAAAAAACAAATAATCCAATGAAGACATGGGCAAAAGACATGAAGAGACACTTTAACAAAGAAGACATCCAGACTGGTCACACATGAAAAGTTGCTCAACCTCACTCGTCATCACTGAAATACAAATCAAAACCACAAGGAGATATCCCCTCACACCTATCAGAATGGCTAAAATTAACACCTCAGGAAACGACACGTGCTGGCAAGGATGCAGGGAAAGGGAACCCTTTTGCAATGCTGGTGGGAATGCAAACTGGTGTAGCTACTCTGGACAACAGTTTGGAGATTTATCACAAAAACTAAAAATAGAACTACACAATGACCCAGCAATTGCACTACTAGGTATTTATCCAAAGGATACACAAACGCTGACTCGGAGTGGCACATGCATTCCAATGTTTACAGAAGCGTTATCAAAATTAGCTAAATCATGCAAAGAGCCCAAATGACCATTGACTGATGAATGGATGAAGAAGATGTGGTATATTGATATAAAGGAATATTACTCGGCGATCATAAAGAATGAAAACTGCTATTCGCAACAACATGGATGGTACCGGACTCTATTATGCTAAGCATAATATGTCAGAGAAAGACACACATCATATGATTTCTCTCGTCTGTGGAATTTAAGAAATAAAACTGATAAACATAGTGAGAGGAAAGCAGATATAAGATACACACAGAGAGGGAGTCAAACGATAAGAGACTCTTAAATATAGAGAACAAACGCAGGGTTCCTGGAGGGTTAGTGAATTGGGGAATGGGCTAAATGCGTGATGGGCATGAGGGGGGGCACTTGGGATGAGGACTGGGTATTTTTTGTACTTGATGGATCACTAAATTCTACTCCTGAAACTGTATTCCACTATACGATAACTAACTTGGGCTTGAACTTAAAACTAAATAAATAAATATTAAAAATAAATAAATAAATGTAATACCAGTCAAAAGAAAAGAATATTTAAATCAGACTCTTTCAGTGGAAATGAAAGACCAAAAGTGATACAGACAACAAAGGATCAGAGAAAACATCAAGAAACAATGGCAAAACAACTAATAAAATGGCACTAAATATAGATCTATCAATAATTCCTCTGAATGTAAATGGACTAAATGCTCCAATCAAAAGACATTGGGTAGGGTGTCAGAAAAGACAAAAGGAAAAAAGCAAGTGAACAAATAAACACACAACAAGACTGTGGGGGGCCGGGCCCCGGTGCCAGGCTGAGACCGAGTCGAGCAATGTTCCCTGTTGACTCAAGCCAACCCGGTGGTTCCCCCTCCCATTCATGTGGGAGGCCAGGCCCCGGCGCCAGGCTGAGACCAGGTCGAGCAACGTTCCCTGTTGACTTAGCCAACCCGGTGGTTCCCCTTCCCATTCCCCCACTTTCAAGGGCATACGAAAGCCTGGTCAAGGCTGAGAAAGTTAATTCCTGAAGCCTGTGGTCTGCAGGTGTTAGCAGTAATGCTACCTCCCTTTTTCTACCCCGAGTCAGATAGAAACAAACATGGGAACTGTGTTTTGCTAGCAATCTATCAACAAGGTCTTGTGACCCGTTCAGAAAGTTCACAAGGTACACAGAACTAAATATCTTGGCTGGCAGTGATCATGTGAAACCTGTTTATTCTTAGAATGACCTGATCCACGAGAGCCTTATATTATAAAAGATTGTGTACAGCAACAATAAAGCCGTCACTTGGGCCATCAGCCCAGGGGACCCTCCTGTTCCCAAACTTTCTCTTCTCTCTTTTTTTCTTGCATTCCCCTACCCTCAGGACCCTGACCTCGGGGTTTGTCACGCCGGTCGCGACACAAGACCTATCTAGATGATGCCTACAAAGCCTTATTTGGACCTAAACTCACCTGCAGACTGAAAGGGAGGGAATGAAGAAATATTTCTCATGCCAATAATGTCAAAAGAAAGCCATTAGCAATACTTATATCAGGCAAAATAAACTCTAAAACCAAGACTGTATTTTCGTACCCTTTGGGTAGATACCTAATAGTGAAATTGGGTAAATACCTAATAGTGAAATAGCGAAATATTTATACCAGCATTACCAACAATAGCCAAACTATGGAGAAAGCCCAAATGTCCATCAACCGATGAAGGTATAAAGGAGGTGTGGGGTAGGTGTGTGTGTGTGTATATATATGTATACACATACGTACATATATATGTATATACATACGTATATATAATGCAGCCATACATAAAATGGAATATTACTCAGCCATCAAAAAGAATGAAATGTTGCCAATTGCAATGATGTGAATAGAGCCAGAATGTATTGTGCTAAGTGAAATATGTCAATCAGAGAAAGACAAATATGTGATTTCACTCGTGTGGAATTTAAGAAACAAAACAGATGACAACATGGGAAGAGGGCAGTAAAAGAGAAGAGTGGTAACAAACCATATGAGTCTCTTAATGATAGAGCAAAACCTGAGGGTTGATGGAGGGAGATGGGTGGGGGATGGGTTTTAAGGAGGGCACTTGTTGTGATGAGCACTGGGCGTTGTATGTAACTGATGAATCACTAATTTCTACTCCCGAAACCAATCATGCACTGTACGTCAACTAAAGCTTAAATTTAAAAAAATAAAGCTGTAACAAGAGATGAAGACGGACACTGTCTCATAATAAAGGGGACAACCAAACAAGAAGATCCAACGATTGTAAATTTTTATGCACCCAACATACAATCACTGAATATATAAAACAATTAACAACAAATGTAAAGAAACTCATTTATAATAATGCAAGGAGAGTAGAGGACTTTAACATATCACTCACATCAACAGACAGAACCTCTGAGCAGAAAATCAGTAAGGAAACAATGGCTTTGAATGACACACTGGACCAGATGGGTTTAACAGATATATTCAGAACACTCCATACTAAAATGGCAGAATGCACATTTTTTTCAAGTGCACATGGGACATTCTCCAGAATCGATCACATTCTAGGTACCAAATCAGGCCTCCACAGGTACCCAAAGACAGAGATCAGACCAAGCATCTTTTCTGACCACAAAACTAGGAAACTTGAAGTCATCCACACAAAAGAAGAAAGAAAGAAAGAAAGAAAGAAAGAAAGAAAGAAAGAAAGAAAGAAAGAAAAAGTGAATAAAGGCCACAAATAAAGGGTGGTTAAACAACATGCTACGAAACGAATGGGTCAACCAGGAAATCAATGAGAAAATACACTGAAACAAATGAAAATGAAAATGAAGATGCACTGGTAAAAACCTTTGGAATGAGGCAAAAGCAGTCTAAGATGGAAGTATATATAGCAATACAAGCCTACCTGACAGAGCCAGAAAAATCTCAAACAATGGAAACTTAACAACCAAAGGAATGAGAAAAAGGACAATGCAAGCCTAAAGACGGCAGAAAGAAGGAAATAATAAAGATTAAGGCAGAAAGAAGTGATAATAGAAACTAGAAAAACACTAGACCAAATCAGTGAAACCAGGGGCTGGTTCTTTAAAAACAGGAATCAACTTGAAAACCTCCTAGGCAGACTTTTCACAAAGAAGAGAGGAAGGACTCAAATCAATAAAATCACAAATAAGACAGGAGAAATAACAGTCCACAACACAGAAATACAGTTAGAAGATAATATTAGGGAAAACTATAGGCAACAAATTGGACACTCTGAGAAATATGGATAAATTCCTCGAAACACATAAACTACCAAACCTGAAACAGGAAGATACATAAAATCTGAAACCAGAAAGAAACTGAATCAGTAATAAAAAAAATATCTCCCCCAACACAAGAAGAGTTCAGGGCCAGCTGGCTTCACTGATGAATTCTACCAAACATTTAAAGAAGGGGTGATATCTATTCTTCTCGAATTATTACAAAAAATAAAAAAGGAGAACTTACCAATTCATGTCATCAGGCCATCATTACCCTGATACCAAAGCCAGATAAAGACTCCCTTAAAGCAGAAAACTGCAGGGGCCCCTGGGTGACTCGGTTGGTTGACTGTCCAACTCTTAACCTCAGATTAGGTCATTATCTTGCAGTTCCTGGGTTCAAGTCCCACATTGGACCCTGCGCTGACAGTGTGGAGCGTGCTCAGGATTCTCTCTCTCCCATCCCTCTGCCCTCCCTCACTTTTATGTACTCTAAGTAAATGAATAAACCTTTAAAATATATTTAGAATTTGTTTTAAATAAAACTGCAGACCAATAGCCTGATGAGTATGTATGCAGAAATTCTCATGAAAATACATTCAAACTAAAGTCAGCAATACATTAATAGAATCATTGACCATAATCAAGTAGGATATACTCCTGGGCTGCAAGGGTGGTTCCACATTCACAGATCAAACAACATGATGCACCACAGTAATAGTAGAAAGGATAAGAACAAGATGATGCTTTCCACAGATGCAGGAAAAGCAGTTGACAAAATGTCACATCCATTCATGACAAAAACCCTCAGCAAAGCAGATTGAGACTCAACCTACCTGCACATAGTAAAGCCCACCTGTGAAAAACCCACAGCTAATCTCATCCTCAATGGGGAAAAACTGAAAGCTTTTCCTCGAAGGTCAGCAACAAGGCAGGGATGACCCCTCACACCACTGTTACTCCACACAGTATTGGAAATCCTAGCCACAGCAATCAGACAACAAAAAGCAATAAGAGGCACCAAATTGGCAAGGAAGAAGTGGAACGCTCGCTATTTGTAACTGACATGATGCTCTCTATAAAAAACATGAAAGACCCCCATAAAAATTGCTGGAAGTGATACATGAGTTTCACAAGTCACAATATACAGAAATTAATGTACAGAAATCCATTGCGCTTCTATAGATGAATCGTGGATTAACAGAAAGTAAGGAATCAATCCCATTGACAGGTGCACCAAGTACCACAACATACCAGGAATAAACCCAACCAAAGAGGTGAAAGACCTATACTCTAAAGGCTATGAAACACTGATGAAAGAAATGGAAGAGGACACAAAGAAATGAGAATACATTTCATGTTCATGGATGAGAAGAACAAACACTGTTAAATGTATACACTCCTCAAAACAATCTACACATGTAATACAATCCCTATCACCCTAATGAAACATTTGTCACAGAACTAGAACAAGTAATCCCCAAATTTGTATGGAACGACAAAAGACCCCACACAGCCAAAACAAACTTGAAGAAGAAAAGTAAAGCTGGAGACCTCACAATTCCAGACTTTAGGTTATATTACAAACCTGTAGTGATGAGAACACTGTACTGGCAAAAAAAAAAAAAAAAAAAAACCGAACGAAAGAAAGAAAGAAAGAAAGAAAGAAAAAGAAAACACACACAGACACATAGATCAATAGAATGGAAACCCAGAGATGAACTCACATCTATATGGTCAATTAATCCTCAACAAAGCAGGAAAGAATATCCAATGAACGAAAGAGAGTCTTGGGACACAGGGGTGGCTCAGTCATGGAAGCAACTAATTGTGGATTCAGCTCAGGTCATGATGTCAGTGTTCACCAGTTTGAAACGCGTGTCAGGCTCTGCACTGACAGTGTAGAGCCTGCATGGGATTCTCTCTCTCCACTTCTCTCTGTCCCTCTTCTGCAAGCTCTCTCTCTCTCTCTCAAACATAAATAAATTCACTTAAATAAAAGTCTCAAAATATGTTTTTAGAAAACTAGACAGCATCTTGCAAAACAAAACAACAGACCACTTTCTTACAACATGCACAAAAATAAATCCAACATGGATAAAGACCTACGTGTGAAACGCGAAACCATAAAAATCCCAGAGGATAACACAGGCAGTAACTTCTTTGACAACGGCTGTGCACACGCCTTTGTTGATATATCTCCTGAGGTAAGGGAAACACAAGCAAAAAGAATGGGACTTCATAAAAATTAAAAGCTTCTGTCACCAAGGAAATAATCAACAAATCTAAAACACAACCTATAGCATGATCATATTTGCAAACGACATCTGATGAAGGGTTAGTGTCCAAAATATATAAAGTTATACACACCCAAAAAATGAGAAATCCAACTGAAAATGGGCAGAGGACACGAATAGGTATTTTCCCAAAGAAGACATACAGATAGCCAAGAGACACATGAAAAGGTGCTCAACAATACTGATCTTCAGGAATATACAATTCAAAAGTACAATGAGATAACTCATCACATCTGTCAGAATGACTAAAATCAGTGAATGACGAAACCACATGTGTTGCAAAGGATGTGGGGAAAGAGGAAACCTCTCGCACTGTTGGTAGGAATGCAAACTGGTGCAGCCACTCTGCAAAACATCATGGAGATTCCTCAAAAAATTGAAAACAGAACTACCTTACAATCCAGCAATTTCACTAAGTGATATTTACACAGAGAATACAAAAATAATACTTCAAAGGGATACAGCAGCATTTGCTACAACAGCCAAATTACGGAAACTGCCCAAGTTGCCAACAACAGATGAAGAAATTGAGATGTAGTATATGGAATGGAATATTATTTAGCTGTAAAACATGATATCTTGTCATTTGCCATGAGGTGGATGGAGCGAGAGAATGTTATGCTGGGTGAAATAAGCCTGTCAGACAAAGACAAATACCATATGATTTCACTAACACATGGAAATGAAACAAAACAAAGGGGGCGGGGATGGGGGGATTGGGGGAAGGAGACTGTGACAAACAGACTCTTAACTAGGAAACAAACTGAGGGTTTCCACAGTGGGATGGGGGGGGGGGCGTGGAATGGGTGAAACAGGTGATGGGGATTAAGACGTGCACCTGGGATGAGCACCCAGTGACGTGTGGAAGTGTTGCTCTATATGTACACCTGAAACTAATATTACACTCTACTTTTACCACCTGGAATTTAAACTAAACTATTACATAAGGTTAATGACACCTACCTACCAGATTTTCTGTAGTTTTCAATCATTTCACTACGTTGGAAAAATAACCATGAAAAATTTTAAAAGCATGTATAATGTGGGGGACAGTTTGTGCCCTTACCTCGGTCTTTGGTTCCAGCAGGACTCGGAAAGTGGGTCCCAGCTCATTCTTCTAGAAGGTCCTGAGACGAATATTTCATGTATTCACATCCTAACTGAATGCAGCTCCCGGTCTTCTGAATTTCTGTCAGGATTTCTCCCTGGAAACCAGCCTGAATCTGGAACGACCCATCCACGGCATCCATGATGTGATGTCGTGAGACCCCGCGATCCCAGGTCCTTTAATAAAATACGTCTTGTTCAAATACTGTCCGGGAAAGTGAGGAATGAAACACGGGAACAGCCCACAAAATGCAAGGGCCTGTGCTGCTGACCGACTGACCAGTGCCCAGGGAAGCCACCCAGGGCCCTCTCCTCAACACTCAGTGCAACAAGGCAGCTTCTCTCTGGCGACTCAGGAGACACCAAGTTGCTGCAAGGCTCCCAAGGTCTCCCCTGGGGAGGGCGGCAGAACCTGCTGCAAACGCAGCTCTGGTCTCTGTCCTGAGGCAGTGGCAGAGGCCCTGAGAGCTCTGGGAGCAACAGAAGCCCTTCCTGCTCTGAGGTGCCCTGGGTCAGAAAAGCCGATGGGGCGCCCTCTGCCGGCAATCACCGTGCATAGAGAGGAGCCCGCCCCCAGGGTTTGTGGTGCTCGCACGCCCTCTGCTGGCCACCATGGGAATTCCTGCAATGTTGAAGGCCATGGCCCTCAGCTGAGGGACTGAAGGTGTTCTGGGCAAATAAGCCTGTTCTCCACATTGGGAGGGGTCTTAGTGACAGGGCCTGGGACACTAAGAAATCTTTTCCTTCTCCTTTCTTGTGAGTGAAGAATGGAACCACATTTATTTATGTAATGACATCATTTGTAACGCTTGCAGCAAGGGTCACAGAACAATAGCCCACCTATTTACACATGCTGAACAAGAGCTAATTGTGTTTACCACCAAAATACTTAGGTTACATAAAGAACTGACACCTTTGAGAGAGAGATACCAGCTTCCAGCTATGGAATGAATAAGTCCTAGGGCTACAAGGTACAGCCAATAGAATAGAGTCAATCCTGTAATAATAATGGTGCATGCTTTCACATGATAGCTACACTTGTGGTTAAGTACAACATAATTTATAGACATATGGAATGACTACACTTTATGCCTAAAACTAATACAACAAATGTGTCAACAATATTTCAATAAATAATCGACATCCTTTACACTATTTTTAATTTCTCCTTCTTTGCCATTAAAAAATCATTCCTGGGGCGCCTGGGTGGCTTAGTCAGTTAAGCGTCCGACCTCGACTCAGGCCATGATCTTGCAGTCCATGAGTTTGAGCCCCACGTCAGGCTCTGCCTGACAGCCCGGAGCCTGCCTCAGATTTGGCATCTCCCTCTCTCTCCCCCCTCCCCAGTTGGGGGTCTCTCAAAAAAAGAAAAAAAATAAACATTAAAAATTAAAAAAAAATCATGCCTAATTTAGACTCTGTGAAATTCCATTTATTCTCTAACCATCTTGATGTTGAGAGCTTCTCTGAAAAGTCACTAATAATATCTTTGATGGACACATATGTGACAAGGTCGCATGCAACTTCCAGGGAGCTACACATCTGTTTGACTTTACTGTAAGCACCTTGGCTAATAGTTTCAAATTATGAAAATGAGCTGGGTCCCAGCCCATTCTTCTAGAAGGTCCTGAGAGTCAACATTTGGCGGCTTCACTTCCCAACTGAATGCGGCTCCTGTTCCTCCCAATTTGTGTCAGGATTTCTCCCCCGAAACAAGCCTGAACCTGGAACAAACCAAGCCCAGCCTCTCTGACGTGGCGTCACGGGACCCCCTGAATCCACGGATCCTCCAGGGAAATACCGGCAGGGGAAATGAGGAACAAATCACGGAACAGCCCAGAAAAAGCGAGGGACTGTGCGCCAACCGACCACCCGCGCTTCCAGGGAAGCCGCCCAGGCCCTGCCTCCCCCGCCTCAGGACTCAGCCCCATCACCTAGGAGACGCCAAGGGGCTGCGAAGCCTCCAGGGACTCCCCCAGGCCCGGGGGTGGGGGGGGGGGGGAACCTGCTGGAAACGCAGCTCTGGCTCTTTGCCCACACTCAGTGGCACTGGGTCCTCAGAAGCAAGGAAGCCTTTCCAGCTCCGGGGCGCCCTGGATCAGAAAAGCCTAGTGGGCGCCTTCTCAGGCCATCACTGGCCACGCAGAGGCCAGGCCCCTCCCTGGGCGTGGTGCGTGCGCGCCCTCTGCCGGCCGCCGTGCGAATTCCTGCAATGCTCAAGGCCATGGCTGCTCAGCTGGAAGTACTGACAGTGCAGCTGGTCCAGTGAAGCCTGTTCTCCTGATCCGGAAGGGTCTTGGCGAAGGGCTTGCTTGGGACACAAAGAAACCTTTTCCTTCTCCTTTTTACTGAGTGCAGAATGAAACCGAATTGATTGACCTAGTGATATCATGTGTAATGCTTTAAGCAGCATTCGCAGAAATACAGACTGCAAAATGACACCTGCTGACCTACAGGTCATGGTGTTTAGCACCGAAATACTTGGGTAAATAAAAAAGTTGACACCTCTGAGAAAGAGATACAGGCTTCCAGCTATGGAATGAATAAGCCATTGGGATCCAAGGTACAGCCCATAGAATAGCGTCAATCCTGTAAGAAAGCGTTGCATGCTTTCGCAATATAGCTACCCTTGTAGAGGTACCTGGAGAGCGTAATGTATACACACGGAATCACCATGATATATGCCTGAAACTAATACAACATGGTGAGTCTACTATATTTCAATTAAAAATGACAATATTATTAATTTCTCCTTCACCATTAAAAATTATTTCTAATTGAGAACATGAAATTCCATTTATACCACATTTTCTAATGTCACCTTCTTGATGTGGAGAGCTTATTTTTCAAGTTGTCAATAATGTCTTTGAGGACACAAATGTGACAAGGTCAGAATGCGCATCTAGAGGGAGCTACACATCTGGTATAAATTTCCTGCCTCTATATGGGTAATTTCAATGAAAAGTGCTTCATGGACGAAGACGGATGAAATCATTTCCATCAGACTCATAGGTAGATAATTGTGCCTTCAAATAATAATTGTCATCTCTTCATACCAGAGGAAGGCTGGGTGAAGATATAGGTTTCTCTTTTGATGTAAGAGAAGGCTGTGGTGTTTTAAACTGCTCACCTACCATCCAGAATCCAGAGATTAGCAGCCCTTGGCCTTCTGCTCTGTGCAGCCCTGTCCAGGAAACAGCACCACATCTCCTGTGTCCCCCTCTCCCCTGTCATGTTTTAGCTCAGGCCCTGATCACAGTGGATGAGAATCCTGTTTAGAGAAGCTGCTCATGCTGACCTTTACTGGAGCACTGCTGTTCCCAGCCACCGCAGGGAAGCATGTGGACAGCCAGATTTTGAGCCCTTGGTGGCCCAGCCATGACCCCAACGTGGATGGAGGCTGGTTGCCTCCATAACCTGGGAGGAAGGAGGGCCCAGCAGGAGTCAGGGGCTCTGGGGCAGAATGCATGGGCTTTGAGGACCCGGAAAGAGTCACATGCTTACACCCAACTCCTCCTTGGTGGTGCGGAAGGAATGGGTATCATGTCATTGACATCTGCCCTGCCAGGCCCTCAAAAAGGAAACAGTGGGGGGCGGGGCGACTTGGTGGCTCAGTCACTTAAGTGTCCAACTTTGGCTCAGGTCATGATCTCAGGATTTGTGAGTTTGAGCCCCGTGTCGGGCTCTGTGCTGACAGCTCAGAGCCTGGAGCCTGCTTTGGATTCTGTGTCTCCCTCTCTCTCTGCCCCTCTCTCAATTGTGCTCTCTCTGTCACTCAAAAATAAACATTGCATCAAAATAAAAGATAAAAACAGAAAACACTGAGAGGAATATGGGCCATTATAAGACTCACACCCACAACTACTACCATGAGTCTACCTCAGCTCCCACCTGGATTGGTGCTACCGTGAGGTAGCTGGTACGTGGGCAAATCCACAACATGTGGATTCATGCAGGGTTTCCTCACTGTTCTACCCGAGACACTGCTGACCCCTCATCCATGTCTTGCAATCATGAATCAGCCATGTCCTGGGGGCTGATAGCTGCCCTGCTGATCAGCACACACCACGGTGAGTAGGAAGTGCCACGTGCTGGCGAGGATCTATGGACGAGTGAACACAACTGTCACCAGATCTGGAGGAAGGTTGTGGCCACCACCCCAGAAGGAACCAGCGGGACATGGGCAGTCAATACAATTCAAACACTTATCTTCTGCCCCATAACTGTAGATTCTACCTGTTTGTGACCGTGTATACAGGGGTCACACTGTGTACATCAACACAGAATGACCGTAGGTCCTCCTGGAAGCAGATAATGACAGAGATACAGAACTGTGATGGGTTTATTAGGGGAAACGAGGAAAAACAAAATAGAGGGGACAGGAATGGTCAGGGAAAGAATTCAGTCAAATACGCATATCAGACAACTTTTCTAAATATATCACATCACCACAGCCTATTGGTCACAGTTCAGGGTCCTCTTCGAACTTCACATTCTCCTGTAAGGCAACGAGATTTTGGGTTATTGCAATGGGATCTTGTGTTCTCCTCGATGTATTTTGTCTTCAACAATATATCTGTGGCCTTGGATGAACACTTAATTGTGTGGCTGCATCTGTGTGTCTACCTCTAAGGGATTATGACTGTCTTCAAATCTTAGATATAGATCCCTGAATGTACACAGTATCACAGTTATCTTTTTCTTTTTCGTAAAGTAGGACCTGAATGTTAAAAGAAAAAACACAGGGGTCTTTGCCGTATTTTTTGAAACAGGGATTGCCAACCTCTCAGCCTCAGGCATTACACTCTTAGTTTCATGAAATTGGATGAACATCTGTCGATGACCTTCTGTGTGGAGATACATTCATTTCCACCCTGAGAAGGGTGAGTGTCCACTCATCCCATACATTTTACAAATTCCTTAAGTGCTTCTCACCTCTTCATCGTACTGACCTCAGAAACCAACATTGTCCCTGTTTCTCAGATTACAAACCTGAGGCTCTGAGATGACCGCCGAGAGCTGGTGTTAGAGCTGACACAGCAGGAACACAGGCAAAGCCTCAGGAGATTGCGAGGGAAGTTTCGGAGGCGCAAACCTGCAGGCAGGGTGGTGACAGCAGACGCATGGGTGTGGTGACCAGAGTACAGCAGGGGCGGCTCCTCCTCGCCCCTGAGTTTCCCACCAAGAGTCTGACTCAGGCTGAAGGCCAAGGAAGCGGCACAGCTGATCTACAACGTGCCTTCACATTTAGTCTCACTGAGACACACAAACTTAGGCAGACAAGCGATTCCTAAGACTAAGTTTAATATCCCAAGTCTCCCAGAACATTCTTCGTACATGTCCAGACCCTTCAGAAAACCAAGGGAAACAACAAACTTTATTTAGATTATGAACTAGTTGCACTTGGTAACGTTGACATTTCAGAGATGATGACTGCATTCTACATTGTGGTTGAACCCGTGCAGCAGTCCTTTGCAGACTTTACACTGTCCTCATGCTCCCTTCCCAGTTTGTGGGCCCTGCCAGAGATGGCCTCCAAGTCCATCCTACTGACCCCAATGCCGTCCCCTCTGCACCTCCTCAAACTCTGCTTACTGTGCTCAACTTCCCTTCTATTCTTGCATGATTCAAGTTTCCCCCAGTTTTGCACTGGATCCTTCACTGGTACTTCCACTATGGTGACCACAAGGTCTGTGTCATATAATGCATGTGCCCCCTTTCAGACGGGATACCTGAGGCACCTACACTTAGGGGTGCATCTCATCCTTCACGGAGCTCAAAACATTGTGTCTAAGACAGGCACCAGTACTCCTGAGACATCTGCCTTTGTATAAAAATCCTCTTTCTTGTAGACAAGAGAGACCTACAGCTGACCTCATTATAGGGAAATGACACAGCCCATTGTACACTATGTCCTGAGAAACTTGAGATATGTGACACTGTCCTCAGGCAGGTTTGCAGTTGAATGGCCAAGCCCTCACAAGCATCCCTACATCAATGCCACCAAGTCTTTCACGAAGAAGACGAATACGCTTTATCAGTCACTCATCCAGTTCAGGTCATCTTACCAAATTTAGTACGTGGAGGAGCTGGTGGAGGAGGCGGAGGTGGCCCATAGCCCGTGACTGGTGGTGAAGGGTGGTCCATGGGGGACAGCCTGCAAGGCGATCCTGGGGAAGGACCAGGCCCTCTTGCATTCATAATGGCCTGCGCAACAGAAATGAAAGCTATGTTCATAGGACAGAGCAAAGCACCAACATCAGCAAAAAGTGGCAAACCAAAGAAGCAGTGCTCATCTCCTGCCAGCTTCCCCACCACCAGGTTCCAAGAGGGCAGCATCAGCGCCAAAATCTCTACCCATACTTTGGGTTCCACTTATGCTTTGGGGGTGGGGAACGGATGCTATGGGGACAAACCAGTGTTCCCACATGTGGGCAAATGTAGAACAGCAAGCTCTTGTCCTAGAGGATTTATGGAATGAGTACCAAATTAATAAAATAGCATATTCCTGATAGGAAGGCATTTAAGTCCAGAATCACCTTCCACCCCGCATCCACCTCCACCACAGAGGCTGCTTATTTGTATGTGAAGAACTACAGATTGAGAAGGAATTACAATCCCAGGCTCCACACATGGAATCACAGCAATCGTGGCTCAAAGCTCTGCCTCTAAGCCCCCGCCTGTGCCCGATCTGCTTCTCTCCCGACAATGAAATCTTCTCCTCTCTGCAAGTGCTATCCATGGGCACAGAGACATGTTGGGGCATGGGGATACTGAGGTCATACAGAGAACCTCGAAAAGCATGTCCTTAGAGAAACATGTTACCTATACATGTTAGGTAGGCTTAGCTAATTTATTTTCATTCAGTGGTACTTCTCAGTTAAATACAGTAAAACTCACAGGGTACTTTTGTTCTCTAAAAGATGAGCCGAAATTCTAAATAACAGAATTAACACAAATACACTTTTGTTTCTGCTGTACATCTCCATGTATCACCTGTGACAGTGACACAGGACACAAGAGAACGTGCTCATGTGAACACGACACAGTGGAGAATTACAATGCAGGTAATTGCAGATTGTCTCTCTTCACCACGCATGTTGCAATGCGTGTTTTCTAGGACAAATATGTCACCTCTCGTAGTTCAGAATATGTATACCCAGGGCACACCTGAAGGGATTCCAGACAGCACGTTTACAAAAAAAAAAAAAAAAAAAAAAAACCAGAAAGGCTGAATGTTGACGGGTATTAAATTTACTTTGTCTACGACCACTCTAAATGACGCATACAAAAATATAAGTTGGAGTGAAGGCAGTTTGCATTTTCAAAACATAAGGATAACTGCCGATTTTCTGAACACATTAATCCCCTAGACAGAAACAGAACAGGAAGAAACAGCAAGAGCAATGATTCCACACTGAGGAGGTCCAGAAAAAATAAGTCATGCCAAAAGACTTCCAGGTGGAGGGTGGTCTCTTCCTCCCTGGTTATTTCCAGGTATATACCAGAAAAGCCCTTGGGTGCTCAGCCCTAGGCACTTTGGTTCTACACCTTCCACAAGGAGATGACAGGCAGAAAATAGAGAATCCCATAGACACTTGGGTTAAGCTTGTGCATTTGGAAAATGGGAAAAACAAGCAGACATATACAACACAAAAAACAGACACAAAGCCAGGAGAGAGCGCTGAACAGAAAAAAGAGGGTTTTGCCAAAGAGTTACAACTGAAAATGTGCACAGCATTTACCTTGTTCTCCGTGATCCTTTTGGTAGAGTCAGTGTTGTTGTTACTCACACGAGCAACATGTGGATCTACAAAAGGCCCTAGAAGGGATGCAGGTTTATTTTGATTTGAGTAGATTGTGCAGAGATTAAAAAAAAAAACAAAACAAAAACACAAAAACAAAAAAAAACCCCAAAAAACAAAAACCACTCTCCTCATTCCTCAAGCAACTGAAACTCTTTGGCCCAGTCAGATCCCAAATCACATGCACAGTGTATCCCGCATGCTTCAGATGATCCCAAGGTAAAGGAAGAACCATTCTTTAAACTGTGATGAAGACCCATAAAAGCCCTGGTTCAGGTGTTTTCATAACTCCTCAAACAACTGTGGATGACTGGGGGCTCAACTGGATGGATATACGTTAGGCGGAGCCTCATGCCTCCCACCGCCCAGCACATGGACTGTGTATGGCACACATCTGCTGAAGCGCTAGGCCTGCTTTTCTGCATACAGCCCCATTCCATCTCCACAAGAGACACCTGTACCAACACAAGGTGGGGGAAATGACACAAGGATGATAAGTCAATCATGAGAAACTCAAGGAATGTGGTGATGATGGCAGGCATTTTCCTTGCATTGCAATGATCTGTGGTACCACCTCTGCACCTTGTACAAGACTCAACAACGGGGCGCCTGGGTGGCTCAGTCGGTCAAGCATCCCACCCCGGCTCAGGTCATGATCTCACAGTGCGTGAGTTCAAGCCCCACATCGGGCTCTGTGTTGACAGCTCAGAGCCTGGAACCTGCTTCAGATTCTGTGTCTCCCTCTCTCTGACCCTCCCTCATTCATGCTCTGTCTCTGTCTGTCTCAAAAATAAATAAACATTAATAAATTTCTTTAAAAAAGACTCAACAACAACAAAAATTAGGTGAAGGTTCTTAGCAAGCCAACTCATACTGCCCAGATCATCTTACCAAGTGGTGCAGGTGGAGGGGTTCGGGGTGATCCCGAACCTGGTACAGGAGGTGGATGTGCCCAGATCAAAGGGTGACCTCTAGAGTAGGGTGTGCAGAATCTTCCAGTTAATGGAGGAGGTTGCCACGGATCCACACTGCCCTGCAGAACGGAAGTGACAGCTACGTGCAGATGCCACACAAGAGAACCAATCCCCAAAGCAGCTGAAACCCATAGAAGTACGGGCCAGCACCTGCCCCCTTCTCTGCCACCAGGATCCAAGAGAGTAGCATCAGTACCTGAAAACTCTGTCCCTGCCACTGGGTACCACCTACAGCTTAGGCAACTAAACGCAGGCGGTTAAACTACTGTCACCACATGTCCCTGCCCATGTCTGAGAATTTAGAACAAAATGATCCCCTCTTACAGGATTAAATAAGTAATTCCAAACTAATGAAGCAGCATATTCCAGACAGGCAGACATCCATGTCCAGGATCACCTTGCATCCTTCCACTACAGTGATGGCAGAAGCTCTGTTTTTGCCTTATTCCGAACATAAAAACATTGGGTGCAAATACACAGCTCATTCTTTGCACATGAAATGACAGCTACTCTTGGGAAAAAGTTCTGCCTGCCGGCCCCACACTTGGCCCCCTCTGCTTCCCTCGCTGAGAAAGAGGTCTTCCTACTTTCTGCAAGTGCTGTCAAAGGCCAAGAAACCACTCGGGAGTTGGGGATGCCGGGAGTCTTGTAGGGGACCTGAGGAAATGTTTGCTGTGAGGAACATACTACACATCAATGAGTACTAGGCCCACAAGTGTTTACCTGAATTCATAAGGAATTCTGATTTTGTGTACACTACAAGACACAGAGTAATACATCCTATGGGAAAAAAGAGGCAGACATTCGTGAAACAGTTAATGTAAATGTGTTTTGACTTTGGTATACATTTCCAGGGATGTGTCATGAGCGATGGTATCAGCTCTAACACTGACTGGAGACACAAGAGAACCTGCTCATATGAATAAAACTGAAGGACCTTGTGTTCAGAATACTTTTACCCAAGATACTGCTTGAAAGGATTCCAAACAGTTCATTTACCTATGAAGACGTGAAGGTGGTGAGTTATGACAATGACTTTGTCTAAAACCATCATAAATTGTACAAGGCACACAATATAAAGATGGAGGGAAGTCTTTTCACGTTTACAATTAACAGATAGTCTTCACACATGAATAGTGTGACCAGAAAGAGGAAAATAACAACAACACTGATCCCACAGAGAGGTAGTGTGTTAGGAGTCAACAAGCTTAGAGACTTTGCTATAGAGTGCAGTGTATCTTCCTGTTGTTGTTATTTTGAACACAACAAGGGAAAAGCCATAAGGTGCTCAACTTCAAAGTTCCTTTGGCTACTAAACTGACCAGAAAAAAGATGACAGGCTGAAAAGACAGAAGCCTGTAGACTCTTGGGTGAAGGCTGTGCATTTGGAAAATGAGAAAAACAAGCAGACATATCATACAACACACAAAACAGACACAAAGCCAGGAGAGAGCGCTGAACAGAAAAAGGAGGGTTTTGCCAAAGAGTTACAACTGAAAATGTCCACAGCATTTACCTTGTCCTTCGTGGTCCTGTTAGTAGAGTCAGTGTTGTTGTTACTCACAGGAGCAACATCTGGATCTGCAATAGGCCCTACAAGGGATGGAGGTTTATTCTGATTTGAGTAGATTGTGCAGAGATTAAAAAAACAAAAACAAAACAAAAACACAAAAACAAACAAAAAAAAACCCCCACAAAACCAAAACCACTCTCCTCATTCCTCAAGCAACTGAAACTCTTTGGCCCAGTCAGATCCCAAATCACATGCACAGGGTATCCCGCATGCTTCAGGTGATCCCAAGGTAAAGGGAGAACCATTCTTTAAACTCTGATGAAGACCCATAAAAGCCCTGGTTCAGGTGTTTTCATAACTCCTCAAACAACTGTGGATGACTGGGGGCTCAACTGGATGGATATACGTTAGGCGGAGCCTCATGCCTCCCACCGCCCAGCACATGGACTGTGTATGGCACACATCTGCTGAAGCGCTAGGCCTGCTTTTCTGCATACAGCCCCATTCCATCTCCACAAGAGACACCTGTACCAACACAAGGTGGGGGAAATGACACAAGGATGATAAGTCAATCATGAGAAACTCAAGGAATGTGGTGATGATGGCAGGCATTTTCCTTGCATTGCAATGATCTGTGGTACCACCTCTGCACCTTGTACAAGACTCAACAACGGGGCGCCTGGGTGGCTCAGTCGGTCAAGCATCCCACCCCGGCTCAGGTCATGATCTCACAGTGCGTGAGTTCAAGCCCCACATCGGGCTCTGTGTTGACAGCTCAGAGCCTGGAACCTGC
This sequence comes from Panthera pardus, assembly GCF_024362965.1. Taxonomy (NCBI): domain Eukaryota; kingdom Metazoa; phylum Chordata; class Mammalia; order Carnivora; family Felidae; genus Panthera; species Panthera pardus. Next base: position 37,267,131 of record NW_026527013.1, read on the forward strand.
TTCAGATTCTGTGTCTCCCTCTCTCTGACCCTCCCTCATTCATGCTCTGTCTCTGTCTGTCTCAAAAATAAATAAACATTAACAAATTTCTTTAAAAAAGACTCAACAACAACAAAAATTAGATGAAGGTTCTTAGCAAGCCAACTCATACTGCCCAGATCATCTTACCAAGTGGTGCAGGTGGAGGGGTTCGGGGTGATCCCAAACCTGGTACAGGAGGTGGATGTGCCCAGATCAAAGGGTGACCTCTAGAGTAGGGTGTGCAGAATCTTCCAGTTAATGGAGGAGGTTGCCACGGATCCACACTGCCCTGCAGAACGGAAGTGACAGCTACGTGCAGATGCCACACAAGAGAACCAATCCCCAAAGCAGCTGAAACCCATAGAAGTACGGGCCAGCACCTGCCCCCTTCTCTGCCACCAGGATCCAAGAGAGTAGCATCAGTACCTGAAAACTCTGTCCCTGCCACTGGGTACCACCTACAGCTTAGGCAACTAAACGCAGGCGGTTAAACTACTGTCACCACATGTCCCTGCCCATGTCTGAGAATTTAGAACAAAATGATCCCCTCTTACAGGATTAAATAAGTAATTCCAAACTAATGAAGCAGCATATTCCAGACAGGCAGACATCCATGTCCAGGATCACCTTGCATCCTTCCACTACAGTGATGGCAGAAGCTCTGTTTTTGCCTTATTCCGAACATAAAAACATTGGGTGCAAATACACAGCTCATTCTTTGCACATGAAATGACAGCTACTCTTGGGAAAAAGTTCTGCCTGCCGGCCCCACACTTGGCCCCCTCTGCTTCCCTCACTGAGAAAGAGGTCTTCCTACTTTCTGCAAGTGCTGTCAAAGGCCAAGAAACCACTCGGGAGTTGGGGATGCCGGGAGTCTTGTAGGGGACCTGAGGAAATGTTTGCTGTGAGGAACATATTACATATCAATGAGTACTAGGCCCACAAGTGTTTACCTGAATTCATAAGGAATTCTGATTTTGTGTACACTACAAGACACAGAGTAATACATCCTATGGGAAAAAAGAGGCAGACATTCGTGAAACAGTTAATGTAAATGTGTTTTGACTTTGGTATACATTTCCAGGGATGTGTCATGAGCGATGGTATCAGCTCTAACACTGACTGGAGACACAAGAGAACCTGCTCATATGAATAAAACTGAAGGACCTTGTGTTCAGAATACTTTTACCTAAGATACTGCTTGAAAGGATTCCAAACAGTTCATTTACCCATGAAGACGTGAAGGTGGTGAGTTATGACAATGACTTTGTCTAAAACCATCATAAATTGTACAAGGCACACAATATAAAGATGGAGGGAAGTCTTTTCACGTTTACAATTAACAGATAGTCTTCACACATGAATCGTGTGACCAGAAAGAGGAAAATAACAACAACACTGATCCCACAGAGAGGTAGTGTGTTAGGAGTCAACAAGCTTAGAGACTTTGCTATAGAGTGCAGTGTATCTTCCTGTTGTTGTTATTTTGAACACAACAAGGGAAAAGCCATAAGGTGCTCAACTTCTAAGTTCCTTTGGCTACTAAACTGACCAGAAAAAAGATGACAGGCTGAAAAGACAGAAGCCTGTAGAGTCTTAGGTTCAGGCTGTGAATTTGGAAAATATAAATAGGCAGACATATCACACAACACACAAAACAGGGATAAGGCCGCAGAGCATGCTGTTCCGCAAAGGAGGGTTTCCTGACAGACTTACAACTGAAAATGGCCCCAGCATTTACCTTGTCCTTCTCGGCATTGTTGGTAGACTGCTTGTTGTTGTGACTCATGGGAGTGACACCAGCTTCGGCTGAAGGCTCTAAAAGGGATAGAGGTTTACTCTGATTTTAGTAGACTCTGCAGAATTCACACAAACACCACATTTTGTGACGTGTTAAACTCTTGCCCACACTCAGGACAAGGAGGAGAGGCAGAGAGTAACCCACAAGCCTCAGTTGACCCCAGTGATAAGGGGGAGATCCATCCCATCATATCTTAATGAAGAAACCATAGGGTCCTGGCTCATGTTCTTCATAATTAGTCAAATAACTTTCAACAGGGCAGCTCAAAGAGAAATCAGGAAATCGTCACCAAAACAGCCATTTCTCAATACACATTAGGGGTAATAACTCAGCATCTCATTTCAGATAAAAATTAAAATGAGAGCGTCAGTTGGTGGATAACATCAAAAAACCCTCCACAGAAGAGCATGGGTGTGTTTCTTCTGACTCCAGGCAAATTGTTCATTCTTTCAGCTCATCTATAAGCTGCCTTCCACATGGGAGCCGGTATTATGTAACTATTTCTGAATGGAACTGAACTTGACTGATATTATATTAAGGAGAAAAGGAAAACTATGGGTGTTTAGCCGTGAAGCTGCAGAGTTGCACTGATAACATCAGAGGACGAAGCTATTTGGAGCTTGGATTCAGGAATGTAGGTCTATAGTTCACAAAAATAAAAATAAAGGAGCAATGAAAATAGTAAATAAATGAGTTTCTCCTCAAATAAACTAAAGTCTTCACATTGAGTCCGGGTGGGAAGAAGGATGAGACCCCTGTCCTGTCATCCTTTCCAGGCTCTTCAGACAGGGGGATGCTAGAGGAGGTGGGAGGGTCACAGTCAGAGGAGGGGCATGAGCTCCACCATTCACAGGGAGAAGTGCCTCACTGCTTGCAGTACCAGCGGAGAAGACCCTTCTGTCACCCCTTCAGACCACCTGCTGTCCTTAGTGTTTGCGGTTCTGTCCAGGACACACGATGATCACCCACAGGAAAAGGCTTTGCCGCAGAAATGAGGCTCCTGCACATCACCACGTGCCCCTTACCTCTCCTCGCAGAGTTCTGCATCTCTGGACTTCCAGGCATTGGTCTCTGTCTCCTGTATCTCTCAAGCAGCCTCTTTCCTTCCATCACATCCAGTCTTAGATACAGAAAAAGAATGGACTTCTGTAAGAGTTGCAACGCCACGTCCTCTGACTAGACACTAAACAGCACAGCTGTCATCCCTCAAAACACCCATAAAAACTCATGTCACGCTCGCACACCTGTGTTTCAAGCGGGCAACCTCTCGGCTCTGTTCCGCCATTTTCCTCTCCCAGATCCGAGCCTTGATCTAGGGGAGAAAAACACATCCACCTTCAGTCATGCCAGACTGTGCACCAAAGAGAGAGAGGAGGAAAAAAGAAAACACTTACCCAGGTGTCCTGAGTATTATGCTCATAAACTGCGACCTGAAAAAGCAACAATGAAAAGTCCGTGTTTAGGAATTCCAAGGGCCACTACACTCAACCACATGAGGTACTAAGGGTTCAATATGTCAGGCAGAACTCACGTTACCTGGTGTGTGAAGGTGAGTTCTGCCTTCTGCAGCTGTTCTCGTGTTTGTTCAATTTGCTGTCTGTGAGATACAATTGGTTTCATCAAATAAGGTCTAATATTAGGTAGGATTATAAATAATCTGCTCATGTTCCCATCATCCTCATATCTTCCCCCAATACAATTTATCCTTTCACATGAAACACTTTTCACACAATTATAAATGTGCAGAACCAAAGCTATTGTTCCATCCTCTCCTTACTCATCATTCCAAGCCCGTAGGGTTCAGAGGTCATAGAATTCTTTTCCATTTTCAATCTTGCCCTAATTCATCAGGTGACAAGTGACTTTCATCATAAAGCCAACATAAAGCTCTATTCTCCTTTAACTTGTGTACTCACCAGGTTTCCTAGGGTTGCAAAGACCAGGACCATCAGGTGGTACTACCTTCTTGATGGATAGGATTTCATCCTATGACACACTGCTTTCCTATAGATTATGACAACTGACACCACCCCTCAGGAACGTTGGCACGGATGAAGTTTCTACATGGGCAGGTCAATGCTGGAGACCCAGAAATGTTTAGTAACTTAATTGTTTTATTCTTTCTAATACTTATCTTTTCCTGTCTGTTAATTCTCTACGGATATGTCCTCTGAATTTGTGTTTATATTACTATATTCATGGAGTCTACCCATTGTACAAAGGTTAGAACTAAGAAACGAACAGGGGTTTCATGAGCCACTGCTAATTAGTATCTGAACTCACTTGCACTTGTGTATGTCCCTTGTAGCTATTTTCAGATCTTCCTCTGCAGTTGCCATCTGATTCTTCATTGCCACTAGTTCACAGTTTGTCATATCCAGATTCCTAAGATGGGAAAGATATATACATAGTCCAGTAGCCAAGGTCCAGAAATTCTGCCTTTTTCCTTCTCAGCTCTCTTAACGCCTAGATTCCAATATCCCTATCCCCTCCCCCAACGATGCACAGACTGACAACACAGTCAGAGAAATGAAGACCCCATTTAATGTTAAAGAACATTCAACCTCCGTCTGCTGCCAAGTCGCCTACAATCAGAGCCGCCTGTCTAGTTCTCTGCTTCTACTCCTTCATCGTCAAGTCATCAAATAACATTGCACCTTGTGCCTTCCCAGAGTTGGTCTTTTGTTTGAGATGGAGAAGGCCTATTCCAGGTCAGTGTGAAAACCTGTGCCTGACCAACTGTACCCATTAGGATGAGGCAGGGGATCATCATTGCCTTGCACCTCCACGGGGCAGTGCACTGAATCTCAGTCCAAAAGTTGTACCCTGACACAGACACTGAGTATGAAAGACAGCCTTCCAGGATATGGCTTCACCAGCATTGCAAATCACTCCCACACATCACTAAGGTTCAGGAGTGCAACCCCTGCCCCCTCTTTCAAAGATCCTGGTGGAGGGAAAGGCCAATCTTAGAGTGGCAATATATGCTGAAATATAACATGATGTGAACTGTCCCACAGTCAGGCTCTTATCTTCAGGAAACAGATTTCAGATGGAAAACTATCAACTTCATGGAGTCAGTCTACTTGAACAAGACTCAGTTCATTGACAGTGAAGGCAGCAAAGGGAAATGCTTAGAAAGGCTGGTTTGCTGTGTTGCCCTCAGACTATTTTGTGCATGGTGTTGCTTTAAAGGGTTTCAACTTGGCACTGGATGTAGTCAAGAATCACATGCAAAACTGAAAGACTGTTAGTAGTGGACACAAAAGCACTAGACAGAGAAAGGTACATGCATTTCCTTCTGGCCTCTCAGGTAGTCCTTCAGCAAGTGTTTTCTGGGGTGGCTGTAATGTAGAGGCTCTGTTGTAAGGGGGTGAAGATAGAAGGTGGTCAGGGTGCTCTACCTGCTCCCACAAAGAGCTTACACATTAACAAAAACAAGATGCCAGTGAGACAGAGCAGGCTCCACCCCGGGTGTGGAAAGGACTAACAGAAGCTGAGTCTCCAGGGAAGACAAGGAAGCATTTCCTTTTCAATGTGAATAAGGGGCTCTAAAGGCCCCCCTCCTGAGAACAAAAGGAAATACTGGACAAAAGAAGAAACATGCGCCTGGGGCACCAAATTTCTAATGAACCCATGAAGACACACTTCGTACGAGTCTCACTTGCAGACTGGATGAAGAGATGCAGTACTGATGGCATCCCAACCCACAGTCTAGAAAGAAACTCCCATGGTTTCTGCAGCAAGATAATTCAATGTTTTCCCTAAATATTTTTGACCCAAGTCTGGTGCTGAACAAAGATGACCTAATTCCTGGCTGATAAGACCATGGGATGGGATTGAAACCTATAGGACAATGTAAATGGATCCGGAGGGGATCCTGTTATCAGTGTGCTTAATGCCAGTATCTTCCCTCTTCTACCCCAAGTACATGACACAAGAATGTGTGACAAGCACTAAGGACAGAAAGGAAAATGCAGGTTATAGGAAGCCAGGTAGGAAGGGCAGGCACAATTCTCCTGAATGCATTTGGCAAAAATACTCTTGGATCCAATTCTAGAAGAAATATATTTATCTATAGCGGCCACCACATTCATTCATACAACAGTACTCGGGACCATTATCACATGAACGTCTTACTTTGCTGTAGCCATTTTTCTTTCTTCAGAGGATTTATCAAGGATGTCTGCTCTCTCCTTCAGCCTTTTGGCTTTTTCTTCCCTGATTGCTGTAAGAGAACTCAAAGAATTATAAACGTCTTCCAGGGCCTTTTTCCTTTCTGTAAAAAAAAAAAAAAAAAAAAAAAAAAAAAAAAATGGATTATTTTGTGCATGTGCATATGACCTGAGACTTGGTTTGGGGGTGACAGGAAAGGGCAACTAGTGTGAAGGCAAGAAGGCATTCTTTCCCTTCCCAATGCAAAGTCATTGCCACCACATGGGGATTTCTCCCCAACAGACAACATACCTTCCAGTTCACATTTATTGGACTTCAAGGCTCTCAGTTCTGGATCCTCAAATTGACCGTTTGCATCTTCTGACTTTAGGACAGATAGGAGAAAATACATTCAAGAAATAATGATCGCACAACAATGTGAGTGCAACAGGACTGTGCATGGCAACAAAGAAAGATCCTGGGGCATAAATACAACAAGGAGAAGGCAAAGAACATGGAAAATAGTTCAAGTCAAAGGGCTCACAAATGGCTTTCTTAGGAGAATATTCCTCTATTCACACTGAACATTGCTGAGCATTAAGAGAAGAAGGCAGTATACAACTTGCTATTGCCCTTCATCTCTCAACTATCTTGGGGGATTTTCTCCATATCTTGGAGGGCAGGTCTGAATGATGTGGTAATGACCTAGTTGTGAAAATAAAACATACTTCCTAGTCCTTGAAACAGCAAACTCCTCATGGTGGTCCTAGTGAAATTCCAGCTGTGCAGATGGAGCTTTGTCTCCCAGAGGCCCACTCTCTACTGTGGTAAACAGCAAGCGAATATGCTATGCTCACCTCACCCAATGAACAAAAAGTCTCCAAAGTCAAATTACAGTAAAAGCAGCCAACTCTTAGCACTTCCTGATTCTTGACATTCCCCTCTCTCTCTCTCTCTCTCTCTCTCTCTCTGATTGCAAAGTAACATGTGCACTTTGAAGGGTGTCATTTAAAATTTTATCGAAGTGCTCAACTTTTCTGATGTTCTCCTTCAACAAAACATGTTGAATGAGTCGTAACAATTCATTAATTTTACTTGTGTTTTTAGAACGCAATCCAGGCAAAGAAAGGATTCTTACTTTCAACTTAAGAGCTTCAGCAGAGTGAATGTTACTTTCTCTCTTAGCTTCTTGAAGATGTATCTTTAATTCATTGATGTAGATACAAAACATATGAAAAAGGAATCAGAATTCAAAAATAGCATCGTGGTAGATAAGCCTATGTCTAATGTGTGACTCCTTTCACAAATAAAAAGGTAGTTTTTTATTCCATTTGTGAAGCTTGTCTTGAATGGGAAGTATTTATAGAACACATGAAATAGGTCAGTAGGATGAACTCCAAGAGATAAAATTAATCAAAATGAAGTCACAAGAAATATTTGAAAGGGCAATGCTACCTTCTCTTCCCACATGGATATTGCTTCAGCCAGCTCTGGGTTTTCTTTCTCCAACGGGTTGATCTTTGCAGTTTTTTGCTGTAAATTAACTAAAAGGAGATAAAACAATTTTTAAGGTTGTTACCAAACCAGTGACATCGAATAATCCCACTGTATTAGCAGCACAGACACATGATCTGACACATGGGTGTAACTAACTTTTTAGCTTTCTCATTGTGCCTGAAGAAAGCAAGTTTCAGCAGCATTTTAAACCCAAGAAACCTCATTTCACTGACATTCCTATACGTGTAAGCTCTAGAACACTGACTCCTCTAACAGACACAAAGTGCAAACTCCTCTTACATTGGCCCAATGCGAGAGCTCTCATGCCCTGAGGTCACTCTTCTCATCACCACCACCGCTGCATTTACAGTGATCAACACCAACCAGTCTTTGAGGGCTTGTTAAGCGTCAGGTAGCCACCTTGCCTCTCAACAGACAGCACCACAGAATCACCACAGTCCATGGGGTCCGTGCAGAATAGATTACCCGCCATTTGCAACAAGTTCACTTTTCCCCTGGCATGAATGGCTCCCTCCACCTCAGACTCAAAACCTTGGTTTAACCCTCTCCTGTGACACACACCCTGCCTGGCAATACCTGGTTTCTTCTCTATGCTTAGGCTTCTTGACAGACTCAAAGAGGGTTTTCTCATCTTCACATTTCACCAAAAGCCAGGTCATGGCAAAGTACTCACTCCACACCTCAGGCTCATATCATCACTTCTTTCCTAATCATTTCTATGCAAAATCACACTCATTCTGTTCTCCTTCCTCCTGTGATGTTTTCCTCCCCTGGTCTCTTGTCTTAAGAGAGGAAAATCCCTCCACATTGTCACTTAGCCTCTAACAGGGAAGAGAAAGGTTTTCAAGAGTTCACAAGTCAATTAGACATCAGAAGTCACCATATTTATCCCTAGTTAAAAAATTTAAACCCACACCAAACACGAGTAATGAAAAAAAATTACAAAGACTACTAAAACCTAAAATCTTACCTTGATGTACTGGAGGCTGTGTCTGAGAGAGGAAGAAACAAAATTAAGTTTGAGGTCAAAACATGTTAATAGTAAAAACTTTTCCTTCCTGATAAAATACTGACATGCCATCCAATGAAATTACAATGATCATTTTGTTCAGCATAATGAATTCACAACATTAATATAAGAAAAAAGTAGAATTTCATATTTAGTTCATGATTCTTTATAAACCGTTTCTGATAAAAGCATAAAGATTCACAGCTTATTTTGACCAAAAGATAGATTTACATTATATTAAATAAATATCAAAATATTTAATTCTGTCAGTGCATAATGCAGACAGTTTTAAAAATACATAAATAAAATATTTGTCTGATTGTTTTCCTCTTGTAGTCAAACCCAACATCCACACTGAAGTCCAGAACCCAGGATCATTTGAAATGCCAAAAAAAGAAAAAAAGAAAGAGAGAGAGAGAAAGGGAGAGAGGAAGAAAGAGACAGACAGAGACAGAGAGAGAGATGGAGGGGGACGGTAGGGGGCGAGAAGGAAAGGGAAGGGATGGGAAGGAGGAAGGAAGCGGCAAGGAAAGAAAAGGAAAACCTTTGTACTAACATACGCTTCTTTCATTTTCTAGAAAGCTTTCTGAAATGTTACACAGGGTTGGCTGCTTTCCGAATCAATAAACAATTACAACATGTCAGGTGCTATGATTTTCCTAGATCACTAAAAACAGAGGGTCTTCCAAAAACACATCATCAAATGAGAAAGAGAGTGGAACATGGCTAGAGAAAAAGCACAGGCACCAAAAGAAATGATGACTAACATTTCAAAAACAAAGCAGAAAGGGCTCCCATTGAGAAGGTATAAGAAAAGCAAGAGGATCTTAATTCCTGTAAAGGCACTGGTCTAAGGCAAGGGTTAACAGTTTCCATACTGGAAACTTCTGGAAAAGTGAACAAAAGAGAGAACAGCTATTAAGGAGTAATGGTTGTCTGGGCAAAAGTAGAAATAACAATTAAAGCCTGACTGCACTAGTATTTCTAAAAGGACGTCAACCATGGAAAAAGACATCCTGTGATTGTCTTGTGTCCACTGAAAAGTAACAACCATAAGATAGTGACTGTGGGACTGAAGGATGCTTCCCCACTCCCAGCCCCTCACCCTTTGGAAAAGTGCCTTTATAAGCCTGGCACACCACCCTTTTGGGGGAGCGATATTCCTCTTTCTTGCTGGCTCCACTGTATACACCTATCTCTAATAAACGCCACCTGCTTTGTTTCCCTTTCGATCAGTGTTCATTACTAAGACACTGAGACTGGAGAACCTGGTCTTGGTGGTCCAGTAACACCCACACCCAGGTCATCCCCTGATGAATTATAGCTCAATAAAATCTAGGCAAGACTCTCCTTTAACAAAAGGTGAAGACACATTTTCGTGATCCGTAGGACGTATATCCCTATTTGAAAGTTTTAAATGATGATGTGATGCTGAAGCGAGCCCCAACATCTTGCCAGGATATTGGAATATCATCATGGTATCAAAAAGTGAGTCATAAAAATGTTGTTATAGGAAAGTCTATCTACGGAGGGCAAACAGGAAACCATGGATAGTCCTTTAATGTCACATGTTTCCTTTCCTAAGCAGGGGAAATGGAAAGAGAGATGGCCTTACAAATACTTAATATGCATATTTTCTTTTTGAAGAGAAAGATTTCTAAATTGGCAGGAAAAGAGGAAAAAACAGCCACTTATAAATAAACTCATGCTGTTCTGTTCTTGTTTAGAAGGCCTGCCCTCCACAGAAACTATTTCTCCAAAGCCTAATGGGGTTTTCCTGAAGATAAGCAATACAGATGAAGGGTAATACTCAACGACAATGCTCTTCCTCCTTCCTGTCTCATAGGGGAGTAAACTCAGCCTAAAACCTAGCCAGGTAAAGACAAAACTTTACACTAAAAGCCTTCACCTCAGTTTTTCTAAACAAGGACGTGACCCCAAGCTTCCCAAAAAACTTAACAAGGTACCCTAAAAGGAAAAACCACATATTTTGAACACAGAATGCAAGCATTAGAATCACACTTCCTATGGCAGAGATGGTGGGATAATCAGGCTGGCAATGTAAAACCGCTCTGATTAATAGGATAATGACTCTAATGGAAGAAGTAGTCAGTATGCAAGAAGAGGTGGTGAATGTGAGCACGGAAACGATAACTCTAGGATCCAAAAGGACTTCTAGAAATCCAAAACATCATAACAGAAATAAGGAATGCCTTTGTTGGACTTACTAACACACACAACACAGCTGAGGAAAGACTCAACAAGCAGAAGGAAATGTCAAGTAGAAACACCCAAAACAGAAACACACAAAAATTAAAAATACAACGGAGAAAATCCAAGACCAGTGTGACAATGACAAAAGGTGTAACATACACAAAGTGGGAATACCTACTTATACGTTTGAAGTGAATATGACTGAGAATTTTCCAAAATTAATGATAGTCATAAACCACAGATTCAGGAAACTCAAAGAATTTCAAGCAGGATAAATACCCCCCTCCAAAAAAACCAAACCAAACCAAAAACAAATCAAAACAAAACAAAACAAAAAAACACAAAAAACACAAGACTATCCCTAGACATATACTATTCAATCAAGAGAAACTTGAAAACAAACAATTTTGGAAGAAGCTAAGGGGTAGTGTTGGGGGCTGGAGTTGCAGGGACATGGAAGAAATAACACCTTACCCAAGAGGAACCAGGACAAAAAATACTCAGTATTCAGAAACCATGCAATCAAGAAGAATGAAATGTTTATACTGTTAAAAGAAAAGAACCCATCCACCTAGAATTCTGTGCACATAAATTGTCCTTCAAAACATGTACAAAGTAAGGGAAATTATTGGAGATACTGAGGTCAATAATAAACGCTTAATTCTCCAAGAAAACATAATCCTTAATGTACATGCATTAACAACAGAGTGCCAAAATACATGAGGCAAAAACTGATACAACTGATAGGAGAAATAGACATATACATTTTTATAGCTGAAAGAATTCAACACCCTCTATCAGTCATTGACAGATTGAGCATAAAGGTATTCAAATTTAAGAACACAGTTGGACTGAACTGCATCACCAATCACCTAGATCCATGACCATCTGTAGAACACTTTCTACAATAGAAAAATACACATTCTTCTCAAGCTCATATAGAACATTCACTGACACAGACCATGTTCGGGGTCATAAAATACACCTTAACTTGAAGTCAACAAAATCATAGAAAATACGTTCTCAGAACACATATGTAAGCTAGACATCAATAATAGAAAGACAACTGAAAAACTACAAAATATATGAGAGATATTCTAATAGAAGATAGAGAATAGAGATAGAATAGAGAAATTCGAAAAGAAGAGGGTCAAAGAGACATTTCACAGAATCACAAAAATAGTTCCATCTAAATGATAATGAATGTTGGAATTACTACCATTTGTGGGATGCAATGAATGCCGTGCTTAAAGGGATATTTGAAGTACTGAGTGCATACAAATGGTCTAGTAAAAAATGTGTGCTTACCAAAAAACTTCTGCTTACTTATGCTTAAAAGCCTATCTGTAAGTTATTGTAGTATACTCACAGCAAGGACAACTCTCCAGAGGTAAATAAGACATGCACAAATTGCAACGGTGGCAGGAATAACGGCAAGCTTCCACAGAGTTCCGAAGACACGAGAGCCACGAGGGAAATGGTCAGCCAAAATAGGCACAAGCTGAAATAATATTTGAGATAATGAGGAATAGCAAAGACATTTATAATATCTGTCACAAAGAATCATTTTTATAAACCTTCAACCAGCCTCCAGGAGGTTATAAGCACACCTCTCAAATGCCTCCTCCTGAAGGAGAGGGAGGACACAATGCTTACAAAGGAGCAGGGGCAAACCTGTAGGAGTGATGACTGTGTTTACGATCTTACTGTGGTGATGGCTTCATTGTTCCTTACCCTTTCAGTAGACAAGAAGTAAATGACTTCTGTTGTACATTCATGAAGTACCTGGATAAAATCCTTTGGAACATTTCCAAAAATACACCAAAATTTACAGAAGGATGGGAGAAAGTAACAATAAAAATGTACTAGCGATTCAAATGAGATTGTTATAGAGACAGATGTTTACAGATATGGATATAACTGAGAGATGTGCAGCTGCTCTTATAATAATATGGGTTTATTCCAGCAAAAATAAATTCTACATTATTGTTTAGTTTCTAAAAACACTGAGGTTTTCTTTTTTCTAATGTTGATTTATTTTTGAAAGTAGAGAGAGCGGGGAGGAATGAGAGAGAGGGAGACAGAGAATCCAAAGCAGGCTCCACGCTGTTAGCACACAGCCTGATGCTGGGCTCAAACTCACAAACCTGAGCCAAAATCGAGAGTCAGATGCTTAACTGACTGAACCACCCAGGCTCCCCAGAAGGTTTTACGTTCAAGGCTTACTTTGAATCTGAATCACAGCCCAAATTGTCAGATTTCTGAAGTAAATACAGGTTTGCATAATCAGGTGATCTTGTGTATTTTGATGAAATCTATGAGGTTTTAAGTTACTTGAACACACATCTCCAAATAGCCAATACAATAAATTCAAGTTCCTATTTCATAGTGTTGCACCTAAATCAATCAATAACAACTATGGAAATTACTTTCTAAATAACACAAAAGTCCTGGGTATGGTCACCAAAACAACAGAACACATATCATTTTACTAAAACTAGACTTACCAGTCCTTTAGGAGAAAATACACTCACAAATGCAATTCATACTAATTCACATACCAAACTTTAATTTTGTGCCAATACACTAGCCTCCAAAATGTGTACCATTTGTATCTTCAGCTCTTAGAACTGAGGTCACTAAATTGCGTCCTGCTGGGAAATGTACACTGTCTTTGAGTGGCCACTGTCTGCAAGAGAGCAGGGGCTGTCAGCACAGTGATCATGGGGATCAAATGCGGCAAAGACAGAGGCCATCTTGACATGAATGGCAAACATCCTAAGTCCTGGGCACTCTTGATACCTCTGCCAGCTATCTGTATGCTGATACCATTAGTTACCGTTAACTAGTTTAGATCCAAGGGAGCCAGTAACACTTGGTTCCCACAGACAATGGTCATGACCAGGTGGAGGTAGGAAATGCAAGACAAGTTAGTTTGTGCAAGAATTCAGAAATGAGGGAGGGAGAGAGAGCTGAACTGATCTATGAGATGCAGCCTAGGTAGAAGGGGGAAATTGCAATAAACAGAACCAAGAAATTTCCTCCTTCGTAGACTCAAAAGAAACAGAATAGATTCTGTTGTGCCTGGAGGTATCATGTGGGAGGATTCTGCCTCAATTTAGGTTGTTCCTGCCTTGGGACGTTGCAGATCCCTCTCTAAGAATCTGGTGCATGCCAATCTCAAGAAATCTACTTTTCTCTATGGGTGTCCCCTGTGTCTCTGTCTCAGGCTCTTGGGAGTACAGGTTTTGATTTTTAATGATAGAATGAAACATTCACACTGGCAACCAGGTATTTCTTTATAGTTGGACAATCCTAAGGACATTCAAGACCCTTTTTGCTTTGGGTAAATCAACACTCTGTACATAGTTGGCTAAAGAAAGGACAAGAATGCATTCACTTCCTCATCACATCACTCCTAGTGATTTTCTTATTATAAATGTCCAAGCAGGCTGAGGCCACTTCATGTATGCTGAGCTTGTCATCTAGCTGGTTGGACACAGAGTCCTTGGGGGCAGCCTCTAAGACCAGAGGGAGAGGGCTGATGCACAAGTTCCTAAAAGCGAACAAACCAGGAAGCACAGAGCACAAACGACATTTCACTTTCCAACACCAACACTTCGGACACCACGGTTCCCAGGGCTACCAAACTTCACAAATATGAACAACGTGCTGATAGGAAAACTAACTACGTATAAGAGGGACTCTAAACTTGCAAAGCTTGAAGAAGAATCTTGACAGGCCTTCCAGGAGCCATCTAATAGTATAAAATACTATTAATACTATTAAATGGCTCTTATTCAATAGAGGTTCTGACATTTTTAAAAATGATCCTAAGGAAGTATAATTCAAACATCATACAAGCCCCTTATTTAAGACAAAGATCTCAGTGGCTTTTAGTATCTTCCCATGTCCTTCTTTCTTGACATTATGAAGCTCAGGTTTCCATCCTGTCAACACTACTCCTTCTGGACCAAGTGGCCCAGACAGGATCCACAACTTCATGTGGACAGGTGTGGCCAGAAGCCCTACATGCTGGTTGAGAAACCTTGCCCTGAGTTAATGGGTTTTCAAAAAGAACTGAGTTCTCATCAAGGACTCCATGAAAAAGCTGTTTTTTAACCACAGTCTGAAAAAGATAAATAAATACAAAAGGAAGAAATCACTGATGTCGGATGTGTACTCACATTTGTGTTGGGGTAACCGGGATACCCGAGTAAGAGGATATAGAAAAGTAGCTTCTGAACCTTCATATTCTGGTCTTTCAGGGGGCGCCTGGGCACCAGAGAGGAGGTGCAGATGGGGGTGAGGAGGTGGTGGGGGTGGGAGGGGAAGGGACGGGGTGGGAAAGGGGGTGAGGTGTGGGGGCGGGGTTTAAATAGGGATGGGATTGGGGAGGGGGTGTGGCAGGAGAAGAAGGGGGTCAGGGAGAATACCCGGATCAGATCAAGTACAAGAAGGGAGGGAGGAGGGCTCAGACAAGTTAGTAGCTCAGCAGGTCAGTAAATCACTAGATGAGTAGGCCACAACTAGCCACTTAAGCAGACTGTCAGTAGCAGGCGGAGCAGACGAAGATCTCTCTTCATCCAAGTCTTCACCTGTTTGAGCAATGCCGTAGCAGTTCAGACGCTTTATGCTCTCTCTCCACCAATCAGCTGCCTTCGCCCCTGATAGCTCACAAAGGACACCCCGCGTGACCATGGCTTTTCAAAAGCCCCTTGCATTATGTACATATCTGGGGGCATGTGTGTCCTTATGGGAGTGTCTATGTATGTCTGGGTTTTGTACGTGTATATATTGGTTATGTGTGTGAATTTGCTGCCCCTTTGGGTCTTACCGTGTGTGGTGTGTGTGTGTGTGTGTGGTGTGTGTGTGTGTGTTTGTGTGTGTGTGTGTGTTTGTGTGTGTGTGTCTTTGTGTGTGTGTGTCTTTGTATGTGTGTGTGTGTTCTCCTCGGGGTGTCAGTGGCCGTGTCTGCAGTGTGGGTCTGTGTGTGAATCTGTCCATAAGCCCCATACCTGTGTTCCCAGGTGAGGCTGGGTGTGATTCTGTGCTTGTGGTGTCTGTTTATTTCTCTGTGAGTATGGGTGTCTGTGAACCTCAGAAATGAGCTGCCACAAAGCGGACTCCCCAAAGGTGACCCCCAGCGATGGGTGAATATGAGACAATCCATCTCTTCATTAGATTCTGTTGGGAAAAGTGTATATCCACATGCAAAAGAATGAAAATGAACCCTTCCCTTACATGATACACAAAAATCTACTTAAAATGGCTTAAAGACTTAAATGTAACACCTGAAACCATCATACTTGTAGAAAAAATCAAAGAGGAAATCTCCTTGACTATGCTCTAGGCAATGAGATTTGGGGATTGGCACCAAAAGCATTCGAAGTAAAAGTAAAAATAAACAATTGGGCCCACATCAAACTAAAAAGCACAGGGAAGGAAAGGGAAGGAAACCATCAACAAAATGGAAAAGCAACCTACAGAATTGGAGAATACATTTGCAGACCATCTCCAAGAAAGAGTTAATATACAAAACAAATAAGGAGTTCATATGAATAGTTAACCTTCAAAATAAAACTACCAGTTATGTTACCAGGAAAAAGAAAATGGCTTATTTCGGAATAGCAGAGAACTGCCACTTGGGAGAAGGAAGCTATAGCAAGTCTGGAGAACAAAGGAGAGGAACACTTTTATAGAGGAAAGGAAGAAATTGGGAGGGCTATGATATAGTAAAAGTCCATTAGAGTAAACTGGGAGATCCAAGTATAGTGGCTTTTCATTGCTTCAGTTGTGACCGTCATCAGCTGTGCCATCATGAGGGAAGAAGAAAGACCTTTCTTTCTCTTGCTGAGATAGTATAGCATAGCTGAAGAGGTATCAGCTTACAAGATATGTCTCCTTCCAGTGGGTCTGCAGGAAATGACACGTGGTAGAGCCTGTGAGCTTCCCCCTTCTGGCCCCCTGACTCCCTTTTCTTTAAGGTTTTATTTTCTTTCCAGGTCATCAGCATACAGTGTTGCATTCGTTTCAGGTATACAATAGAGTAATTCAACACTTCCATTTTAAATAAAGTTTCCTCTTACAATTTTCCCAAAGTCAACAGCAAAGAAACCATATAACAGGGTGAAAAAGTGGGCAAGGACCCAAATAGACTTTTTCCAAAGAAGACATACAAAAGGCTAACCGGTATAAGAAAAGATGCTCAACATCACTAATTGTCAGGGAAATGCAAACCAAAACCACAATGAGCTATTACTTCACACCTGTTGGTTAGGATGGCTATTCTCCAAAAGTTAAAAGATAACAACCGTGGGCAAGGATGTGGACAAAAAGTGAACCCTTAAGCACTATTTCCAGGAATGTAAATTGGTACAGCCATTGTGGAAAACAGTTTGGAGGTTCTCAAAAAGTTAAAACTAGAAATACCATATGATCCAGCAATCCCACTTCTGGGTGTAGATCACTATCTCAATGAGACATCTGTACTCCCATGTTCATTGCCATATTATTCAGTAGCCAAGATATGGAAACAACTTTAAGTGCCCATCAAAATAAAGAAAAATGGCCTGTGCATTCAGTGGAATATTATCTGGCCAGAAGAAAGAAGGAAGTTCTACCATTTCTGACAACGTGGGTGAACCCAGAGGACATGATTCTAAGTGAAATTTGTCAGACACAAACAGACAGATATCGTACAATCTCATGCACATGTGAAATCTTCGTCTAAAGAAAAGTTAAACTTGTAGAGACAGAGAGTTGAAGGGTAGTTACCAGAGGCTGGAGGGTGGGCAAAGGGGGAGATACTGATCAAAACGTACAAACTTTCCATGGTAAGATGCACAAGTTCTAGCGACCTAACGTACAGTACGGTGACTACAGTTAACAATACCATATCGTATACTTGAAATTTACTAAGAGAGCAGATCTCAAGTGTTATAACCACACCACAAAAACAAAGTAGCTATGGGTGGTGATGGATATGTTAACTAGTTTCATTGTGGTTATCACTTCACAGTGTATGCATATATCAACATATCCCATTGTAAGTCTCAAATACATAAAATTTTTATTCACCAAAAATAATAAATAAGTAAGTAAATAAAGACCAAAATAAAGAGATAAATGAACAAAATTCCAATGTGTGAAAATGACTTTGGATAATGCCTGAAACACAGTAACAGCCACCAGAGATACAAGAGGACCTGGGAAATAGATACATACGCGGTACTTCAGTATACCTGGAGCAAAAAGGTGAGGAGAGAATACAGGCTTCTTTTAAGAGATGAAGCTGGAGAAGTAACCAAAGCCTGTTTCTGCAGGACCTTGCAAACCAGTAAAGAATTTTGTGCCTTTTCCAGAAAGTACTGAGAAGCCATTGAAGACTTTCAATCGTTCACTGACTGATTGCTGAGCTTTCATTGTTAAAAGGTCATTCTGATTGGAGATGGAGAATGGGTTGACGTGAAATGGAAGTGGGTGGCAGGAAAAGTACACAGGCCAATTTTAAGGCTGCACATGAGATGATGGTGGCCTGGCCTATGTTAGTTGCGCAAGACTGGAAGTAGTGGGAAGATGAGGCAATTGTTTCAAGATATACAAGTGAGAGGTCTTGATGATTAGCTATTGGGGTTGGGAGAGAGGGAGAGGTCTAATGGGTCAGTTGCTACAGTGGGATCGAGAAGGGCAAGAGACAACTTGCATTGAGCTACGACAGGATGACCTTGGTGGCAATGATACAACTGGGAGGTGAAGGCCAGAACCCAGATGACCATATGTTGAGGAGAGGCCGGGAAGTGAAGAGTGGAGTCAAGATTATTGACTTGTCAACAGTACTGCTTGTTGCCACCTAACATCCATTCCCACCTTCTCTCATATTGAGAGAATTCCTGATATTTAGTTGGGTACATGGCTTTGTAGACTAAGACTTTACATTACCATGAAGTGTTAAGTTATGGGCAACAGAATGCAAATGGAAGTGAGGTGTGCTATGGGCAATGGCGTTAAAAGAAAGGATATGCTCTCCCCTCCCCATTTTCCTTGCCTGCTGGCTGCAAGCAGATCTGATGTGCTGAGTCATCTTTGACCTTGTCAGTAAGGAACCAGAGAGCAACAATACAGAATCCTGGGTATCTGACACGATAGGGTAAAAATTCTGGGTTTGAACATATACCTAGACTGTTACATGAAAGAGAAATACATATTTTGTTGAAGCCATGGTTATTTATAGCTCCTGTTAGAGCAACCCGATCTATATCCAAACTATTACAGAATTTGATACAAGAAGAGAGTGGCTGATAGTTTAGAACCCAACATAAGTGGCATATGTTTGGTGGGCAGGCAGTAGGTGGGAAAGCACAGGTATTACAGGCTGCAGGTCTGGTGACAGTTTTTATGTTGTGACAAAACACTAAGCTGTTGTCTATGATCATTCTCATGGCGGATCACATGCCATCAGAACCTGAAACTCAAGAAGAAATTAATAGAAATATTTGGAATGTTGGTGTCTGTGGGATGCATTTTGCCACTTTCACCAGGAACCTGCCACAAGCAGATCTCAGGCTAGGGTCAGCCAGTCTGCCAGCACTGATTCAAGGGTATACAGCTCTTCTAAGGAAGCTCTTCCTGCCTGTAGATGACAATCCAACTTGGCGGCAACGAGAGTGACTACTAGTGCCTCCAAAGCCTGAGAGAGGCAAAAACTTCTGCACCCCAAACTCAAGGAATTACAAGTGGCTTTCAATAGGTAGCCTAAGCAGGACAGGACACCCAAGCCTTTCTCAGTCACCTCCCCAATATGGCTGACTCAAGATAAATTGGCTAAGTGTAAAATAGCTGTCATTGATTTAGTAGGGAGACTTGGTAAATCCCAGAACAAGCTACACAGAAGACCAGAGTTTTCAGGCCCCAAAACTATGCCTGAACAAAATATTTCAGTATGATTATTTACATATGGAATTTGACAGACATAAAAGTAGACCAGAAGCCTAAATTTTTGAGGGAATTTTCTTGCAAAAGAAACCATAGCCTAGGAAAATGGGGAGGAGAGAGCATATCCTTTCTTTTAACGCCATTGACAACAAGGCATAGACTAGTTTGACCTCTAATACAATCCTTACGATCCCCTTTCTGCGCCACAGGAAGTGGGCTGCAAAAGCCATCCTATCCTCAAGAAGGGTATATTCTTCCAAACATCCACTTCAGATTTGTCCACAGAGGATGATGAACATGAAAGAATGTTCCAGAGGGAAAGACAAAAGCTAAAGATGACAGTAGAGGAAGCAACTCCTCCCAGACAGCAGAATCAGGACCTACTGAATGAACTGAGACCCCAAAGAGTGCCAGGACAGGGTTCTGCCATAATTCATGCCCAGGGGAGTTGGATCATTGCTAGGCACCTATGTTACCTCATTATTCACTCTTCTCTTTCCAGTATTGGCGTTTTTAGAGCAATACCTACTCCAGGGATATATATTGGTTGGTTTGGAGACTAGACATAACTCATGCTTTAGTTTATAGTTTGTCAGATAGGAACTCTATCCCTCCTGAATGGAGAGAACCAAGGAGTAACAAGAGATACTAAATTTTGACCCAGATGTAGTCATTCTATGAGACCTGGAGGTTATATTTCTTGAATATGACAATGTTCTATGCGTGGGGATGATGCTCTGTGTGTATTTGCGGACAGTTGTTTAATCAAAGGGGTAGACCCTGACAGAAACTGTTAGTGGTCACTCAATAGTCATGCCCTCAGTTCTCTCATAGACATGGAATGCCCTATTTCTGGCTGAACATATAACCACTCAAAAAGAAAGACCACATTTCCCAGCCTCTCACAAAGCTACGTACAGCCAGGCGACTAAGTTCAGACCAATTAAATGTGAGCAGAAGTGATATGGAAAACTTTCTGGTTATTCTCTGAGGCTAGAGGCATGTCCTCCCCTTTCCCACGTTCACTTCCCACTTCCTGAATGTGGACATGATGCTGAGTCGTCTCAGTTCTACCCTAGAGGTGGTGGAGCACCTTCACAGAAGGAACCTGAGTCCCTGAGAGGGTGGAGCTGCTAAGCCAGCTATGGACTGCATATGCCCAGACTATTCAGGAAGGAAGGAATAAATTACTGTGTGTGCTTGTTGAAGCAACCGAACCTATATCTAACCAGACATTACTCTAAAGGATTTGTTCATATTGTAGACAGTAGGAAGCTAATAACAGCATTTGAACTCTCATGATTTGTTACAAGTATTTTTGTTCTAGTGTTGAGTAAATTGATGATATGCCAGTATCACCAAATGAAAATCACTAATCCTGAGTTTCTAGAACTTGAATAAATCTATCAATAACCCAAATCAGTCATTGTTTCCTCTTTTCTATGTTTGCAAACGTGGATGGGAATTGGGAAGAAGGCCAACCACCTGAAACAGATAAATTTACACATCACACAGTTAGAAAAATGAAGGTAAAATTCCAACAAAGGATACATGTTCAATATTTTGTGAAATACTGGGACTGCTTTGAAATGTATACTATCAATACCTCCTTTTAAATAACCTTCTTAGATTTTGCGAACTCGAGACTCTAAGGTCTACCTTTCCCTCTTCTGCTGAGTATCACAAGGTCTCCTCTCCCGATCTAAATGCTACAAACTTTGTTATGAGACAGTCTTATGGGACAATATCTAGAGGACTTTAAATGTGACAGTTTTTAAAAGAAACCCTGACATTTTTGTGGGTTCAGTGTTCAGGGCTCAGAGTACTTGTGACTGATGGGCAACCTCTTTCCTTTCATCAGTGCAAGACTTTGTGATAAAATCTTTCTCGACTTCTGTGTCTGTTATCTTAAAATCTACTACACCTGGCACTATAGTCTGTGACCTATTTCTCTTGACATACTATTAAAAGTCAAGATATATTCATTGTTTCATTTTCCCTCACGGCCCCCAAGCCCCACCTTCCACAGGCAAAGGAGATGGTCTTTTAGGCCTAGGAGCCAATGAAAGTGATCCAGTACTTGGTTTGTTCCAAGTCTGGGAAAGTTCCTCCTGCCCCAGAGCTGGCATCGAAATTGCAAAAGGTAAGCAGTTCTCAGAGGCATCGAAATTGCAAAAGGTAAGCAGTTCTCAGAGGAGACAGAGACAACAGCTCCCCCATCCTCCCAATATCTCAAGTCCCTTAATAGAGTCTGTTGTTGAAGTTGGTAGGTATTTGTGTTCATTTTCTTTCTCGCCAGTAGTCTGACTCTTGTTTGTATTCATGAAGAAATTGTTGACCTTATGGATTCATTCGCAGCACTATGACCTCAAAGATCTCTCTGAGACACGTACCGACACACTGCCTTTTCTCCAACTTGCCTAGGTGGTTCCCTGAGACAAATGTGGAGCTGGTTTCAAATCTTCTCTGTGACTTGGTGTGCCTGATGAGGACCAAGGAGAAAAACTGCTACTTGGACCTTCAAATTTTCTGACTCCAAGACCCGAGGCAAAACAATTCTCCACACTTTAATTTGATAAAGGATGTGCTAAGCCAAAGGTCCCAACTTGAAAAGGTAAAACCAAAAAAGTTTTTCAACTTTGAAATGTTGGCAAAGACCCCCTGGTAAGGTGTCTGTTTCATAACCAAAGATCATGAGATTCAAACCCCATCCATGCCTGGCCCTAGAAAGTACAAATTCCCAGGAGAGGTGTTCTAGCAAGTGACTAAAAACACAGGCTTGGCAGCCAAACAGGTTTGTATTTAAATCCTGGCCTTGTCACTAAAACCAAATGTCCTTGAGGAAACTGCTTAGCTAAAACCTTAGTTTTTTATCAGTCAAATGGAGATGTTAATGGTACCCATTTCTTAGTGTTGTTGCAGAGATTAAATGAGATAATCAATGACGCCAAAGGAGAAGAAGACAAATGGAGCTCTGGAAGAATGATTAATCTCTCCCAGAAAGTGGCTAGCATCCTCTCTGATACATGGGCCCTCAGCCATGGGGACCAACTGATGATATTCCTGCCCCCAGCACCAGAAACCTACTGGAGCTGCCTGGCCTGGGTGCGATTGGGGAAGACATGGGAGAGGGGCCCCTGGGACAGAGGCTCCTATGGGATTCCCGTCTCAGTCATTCACAGAATGGAGAGATGGTAAAAAGATGTCCATCTGATGCCTGAATTCTTCCCATTGTGTGGGGGGTCTATAAACAGGCTAAGGTTTCATCTCAGCTCCACGAACTGCCACTTTTGTAATATCATCCCTCTCTGAGCCTCAGTTTCCTTATTTGTGAAATGGGCACAGTAATAGAGTCAGACGTATGTGTTTTTGTGAGAATGAAACACAAATTATCCATAGAGAGTACTTAACTACCTTGTAGGCCATTTATCACCTCAAGGAAATCTTAGCCTCTGAGAGGCTCCAAAATATAAATATTTTTTGGAATTAGGAGGTTCCTAGGAAACTCAAAGGACATGTTCCCTGGAGATTTCCCATGAAGTGTTTGCCATTATAAGTTACCACAAATGGCTCAGCCTATCGCTTTTGCCTGATAATAGGCTTGTAGTTAAAAAACAAAACACCCAAAAGAGCATTCAAAGAGCAGGTATCCTTGAGAATGCCAGGTGTGGGAGGCACAAAGAAGACAAGACAGGAGTGAGCCACACCATGGCTGAAAAGAAGCCCTTGAGTACTTCAGGAAGTAAGTCCTATTTTTTGAAGGCCCTACGCTTGGAGGCTCATCTTTGCCATGTAGTTCCCAAGAGTTGGGGTGCCTGAGGTAGCTCACAAACCCCTCAGTCCTCTGGGACAACTTCTGTATTATGAGATCCTCCTGACTGTGGGTCACCACACCTGGAGTGGGGTTTCTTGTGAGACTGTGTCTCTGCCTCTCCTGTTTCCATATATTTTGTCCTTTTATCCGTTATTTTACAGACACTGTTAAGCTATCTTTCAGATCCTTTTCAGAGGGAATTGTTCCATAAGCAGCTGTTGAATTCTTGTGTTCATGGGAGGAGGTGAGTTCAGGATCCTCCCATGCTGCCATCTTGACCCAGCTCCACAGTCCATACGCTAACCCACATGTGAAATAATACATTTTTAAAACCAAAGGGACAAAGAGCAATGAGACGTTTCTTCTTAACGTGTATTCTGAAATGCTATCAAAAGTCTATAGAATGAAAATCACTGAGCTAGAAGCTGGAGCTAAAGACAAATGAGACAAAGTTCTACCCTCAGAGGGCTGAAACACTCCTAGGGGAGATGAGATCGATGAAGGAGCAATTTCATGCAATCAGGAAGGTCCTAGGTAAATTGACAAGGAGTTCAGAAGGAAAAGAAACTCCCTTCAGCTAGAAAATCAAGAAAGGATGCTGCAAGGAGGTAGCACAACATGCATATTCCCACTGCAAAGAAGCCATGCTGGGGGACTATACCTTTGTTTTCATTGTATTGCTTCTGCTTAAAAACAATTTAGGACTATACTTTGGGAAAGGGTCACCAAGGAAAGCAGCGTCATTACTCTAAACTTTCCTTTTATATTCAAAAGTATACTTCCCAGAATGAGATTTCAATATCCCACTTTTAATCGTGGATAGAACAACTACACAAAAGATCAACAAGGAAATAGGAGAGTTGAACAACACTGCAAAACAACTATGTTGATTCAAAGTGAATAAAAGTTGTTTGTTTGTTTGTTTTAATTTTAGACAGAAGGGAGAAGACTTTCATTTAAGCCCAAGTTAAGATAGCCACCCAGGATACAAAATCTTCACAAAGAAGAGACTTCTCTGAGGAAGGAACAGTCAGTGCAGGATTACATATGTTTTTTTCACACGAAGCATCATAAATCATCATGGCCAATGACATTCCAGAAAGTTATAGACTTTATCTCATGTTTTAGGATCTGCAAGACTGTATGACTTTAATCTTATGGAAACCAGGGACATGTTTTTCTTGTTCTTTATGTTTGAAATGCTCCTTTTTGGTTATTTTTATTTTTATTTTTTGAAGCTTTCAATTTTTTATTTTTTAAAAAAAATGTTAGAGAAGGAGGGAGCCAAACCGTAAGAGACTCTTAAAAACTGAGAAAAAACTGAGGGTCAATGGGGCAAGGGAGGGAGGGGAAAGAGGGTGGTGGGCATTGAGGAGGGCACCTGTTGAGATGAGCACTGGGTGTTGTAGGGAAACCAATTTGACAATAAATTTCATATTTAAAACATACTAAAAAATGAAAAAAAATATTAAAAAAAGGTGAAATTGACAACACTTAAAAGCCGTCATTCTGACCATTTGAAAATGGACAATCCAGTGGCTTTTACTATAGTCCTGATGTTGCACAACTATTACCACTAAGTCTAAAATATTATTATCATTCTGAGAAGAAATCCCATATCTCAATTCCTGCCACGCCAATTCCCTGGCAACCACTAGTCTACTTATGTCTCTTGGTTCTGCCTGTTCTGGAGATTTCATATAAATGCAATTATACAAGACATGGACTTTTGCTTCTTTCACTTAGCACAATGTTCTTGAAGTTCATCTACACATGTGACAGTACTGCATGCCTTTTGATGACTAGACAATATCCCCTTGTACAGTTTTACCACCTTTGATGTATCTGGTCACCAGCTGATGAACAACTGGGTTGTTTCCACATTTCAGGAATTGTGAATAGTGCTCCTATGAACATTTATGTACAGGTTTTTGTGGGAATATATGTCTTCAATTCTCTTGGGTTTATACCTTGGAATGAAATTGCTGTGCCATATGGCAACTCCATTTTTAACTTATTACGAAATTGCCAAACTGTTTTCCAGAGTAGCTGTACCATTTCACATTTCCACAAGCAGTGTTTGAAAGTTCTGATTTCTCTACATCTTTGCCAACGTTGATTTTTTTCCTTCCAAGATTTTATTTAAAATTCGTTTAATGTTTATTTATTTTTGATACAGAGAGAGAGAGAGAGAGAGAGAGAGAGAGAGAGAGAGAGAGAGAGAGAGACAGAGCATGAGCGGGGGAGGGGCAGAGAGAGAGGGAGACACAGAATCCCAAGCAGGCTCCAGGCTCTGAGCTGTCAGCACAGAGCCTGACGCGGGGCTCGAACTCACAGACCGCGAGTTCGTGACCTGAGCCAAAGTCGGACGCTCAACCGATTGAGCCACCAGGCGCCCCTCCTTCCAAGATTTTATTTAAATCCAACTTAGTTAACATGTAGTGTACTACTGGTTGCCGGAGTAGAATTTAGTGATTCATCACTTACACATAACACCCAGCGGTCATCACAAGTGGGCTCCTTAATGCCCATCAGCCATTTAGCCCATCCCCCCAACCACTTCCCATCCACCAATACTCAGTTTGTTCTCTATAGTTAGAAGTCTCTCAGGGTTTGCCTCCCTCGCTGTTTTTATCTTAGTTTTCCTTCCCTTCCCCTACGTTCATCTGTTTCATTTCTTATATTCCACATGTGAGTGAAATCATATATTTGCCTTTCTCTGACTGACTTATTTTACTTATTTCACTTATGAACTAGTTCATAAACTAGGTCCATCCATGTCTGTGCAAATGGCAAGATTTCATTCTTTCTGTAGTCTGAGTAATATTCCATTATATACATATACACCGATTCTTCATTATCCATTCATTGTTCAATGGCCATTTGGGCTCCTTCCATACTTTGGCTGTTGAGGCAATGCTGCTATAAACATCGGGGTGCATGTATCCTTTTGAATTGGTATTTTTGTATTCTTTGGGTAAATACCTAGTACAGCAATTGCTGAATGGTAGGGCAGTTCTATTTTTAACTTTTTAAAAATGTTCATTTGAGAATGAGTGTGAGTATGATTGGGGGCAGGGGCAGAGAGGGGCGGGGGAGAGAGAATCCCAAGCAGGATCAATGCTGTCAGCGTGGAACCTGAGGCAGGGCTCAATCTCATGAACCATGAGATAAAGACCTTAGCTGAAATCAAGAGTTGAATGCTTAACTGAATGAGCCACCCAGGCGCTCCTATTTTAACTCTTTGAGGACCTTCCATACTGTTTTCAAGAATGGCTGCAGCAGTTTGCATTTCCACCAACAGTGCAAGAGGTTCTTCTTTTTCTACACCCTTGCCAACACTCGTTGTTTCTTGTACTCTGGCAACCATCAGTTTTGAACAGGGACTCTTTTTATTGTCTTTAAGATATTTCCATCTGAGACACAAAAGACAAAGGTGGGAGGTGTGGCCAAGGCCCACACTGGTACACCAGATGCTTTTCCAAAACCGATAGGCCTGTAATAGGGTATGTCAGCTTTAGTACAAGACAGACATTGTCATCATCAGTTGCTCCCAGAAATATTCTAATTCTCCAAGCTTGTGAAATCAAGGGAAGCCTCTGCTTGACATAACCATAGAACAGCCTGCGGCAGACAGATGTACCCTGCATGTGCCGGTCACATAATAGTCCCCAAATATGTGATAAATGGATGGAAGAAACACTATCGAACAACCAGAAGAAAAGAGGAAGGAATGTTTGTGTCCAGTGAAAATCCAGGAATCCACAGCAGTGGCTATTTTCACACAAGAGGCACCAACATAGAGGAAGTTTCCACAACCCCCTTGCATCACACAGTTTCAAAATCAGGCTGTCTTTCAAAGAGCAATTAATCTGACACCTACCCGTGTAAATTATTGACTGCTTGAGAGGAAAAGGTAATGGCAACAATGCTCAGAGGGCTCAGAGTCCATTTCCACCAAAGCTGCTATTTGGTTGCTGGCCCAACGGAGAGGTGATAGCCTAGAAGGCTAGTATTGAAAGAGATCTCATGTGCCTGCCAGGATGGTTCCGGTAATGGTATCTCCTTTAAAGATATGATTGAAGCCTTCTCGTTTGCCATTTTCAGGAATCACCTTTATGCCTGGAACCCTTCAGCTGACTGTCAAGGACATTTTCTATCAATCATACACATCTAAGTCCCAGTGCATGGTAGTCAGGGAGGCTATGGCCCCACTTGTGGACCTTGTTGTGTCCAACTATGCCCCCTTGAAGACCAATCTCTTGGTATCAGATAAGAGCTATGAGGGAAACAATCAGCGAAACTAAAAGGCAACTGACAGAATGGTAAAAGATACTTACAAAAGACATATCAGATAAAAAGGTGAGTATCCAACACTTATAAAAAACTTATAAAGGGCAACACCTAACAAACAAACAATGCAATGAAGAAATAGGCAAAAGACAGGAATAGATGCTTTTGTAAAAAAGATATCCAGATGGCTAACAGAAAGAAAAAAAGATGCTCAACATTACTCATCATCAGAGAAATACAAATCCAAACCACAAGGAGATACCACCTCACACCTGTCAGAATGGCTAAAATTAACAACTCAGGCAACACATGATGTTGGTGAGCATGCATAGAAAAGGAACCCTTTTGCATTGCTGGTGGAGATGCAAACTGGTGCACCCACTCTGGAAAACAGTATGAAGGATCCTAAAAAAATAAATAAATTAAAAACAGAACCACCCTACGACACAGCAATTGTACTCCTAGGTATTTATCCAAAGGCTACAGGACTGTGATTCGAAGGGTCACCAGCACCTCAATGTTCATAGCAGCATTACCAACAATAGGCAAAGAATGAAAAGATCCCAAATATCCACTGACTGATGAATGGATAAAGAAGATCTGAGCATTCACTGTGATTGCCAGGCCCTGGACTCAAAGATTTACATGTTTTATTATTTCATTTAATCCCCTTCAAACCTCAGATCATGTAACCATCCATCTTACGGAGCAGAAATGGAGGCTCCGAGACTCCAAGCAATTGCCTGCGGTACGGGTTAATAAAAGGATGGAGCTGGAACTCAAATTCACGTGTATCTGACAACAGACATCATGCTTCCAATGTTAGGCTGTGCTGCCTGCCTCATAGAGAGGAGAACGGAGGATGCATACCAGTTAGGATGGGCTAGATGTTATTGTGGGTAACAAATGGCCCCGAAGTCATAATGGCTTATAATAACGGAAGTCTCTTCCTTGCTCAAGCCACATGTCCACCATGGTCCTCCTGGGACCAGGATAAAAGAGCACCCACCATAGGTAACTACCAGGTGCCATAAGAGATGGACAGAGAGGTGGCCAGACACAGTTGTTCCCAACTGTTGTGTTCGAGGTGGCAGTCTTCGCTCCCGCTCACGTTTCACTGGTCAGAGCACATCACAGGGCTGCATCCAGCTTACCGGGTCACAGGACAATGTGACATTCTTTGTGGAGCCTAGTGAGGCCACCACATGCTACCAACCTGTCTGGGGGACTGGCCAGGGACAAAGGCGACGCACGGGTCACTGGTAGGAAATGACAACAGGACTCATTCAGGATGGGTTTGGTTCTTCCTCAACCAGGTGAAATTTGTCCCAGAGTTGCCCAAACACATCACTGGCAAGATTAAAGTAGTGAACTTTGGAAAAAGGAGTTTGGTCACATGTAATCAGCCAAACACCCAGAAAACACTCTGTGATCTTGACCAAATCCCTGACTGCCTCAGTTTCCCCACTATGGAGAGGATGAGGACGGAGGTTGGGCTTTGTTTTGTAAGAGCCCACTTTCAGGAGTGCCCACGGTCCAGCATTTTTGTTCTTTTAAATTAATATCAGTTATTCTCCTTCCTCAAAATCCCTGGGTGAGCGCTGTGAATGTGGCCTGCGTAAGAAAACACTGACATCGGCCTCCAAGGTGAACTCGTGTTATGCTTTTATCCTGTGAATGAACTGGCCCTAAATGCTGTCCCTCCATAATTCTCCCCAAGTCCCATCAGAGAAGATTCCAGGGCTGGGTTCTCCCTCCTGGTTCCAGGGGCCCTGGGTGACTCCTTATGCCCATTCAACAGCTAGGACACAGAGGTCATGGGAGACACTCCTGTGGCCCCAGGTACCCATCCCTGCCTGGCTTGCCCATGCCCTGCTGGAGGGTGATGCCAGGGCAAGAGACAGTGAGGTGGCTGGGGCAGGGGGTAAGGGCCGAGGGCAGCCCAGCGTGGTGATTCTCCTTGCTTGCAAAACCATGGCTCACTGCTCCATCCACCATCCCAGGAATCTGCTGCCCCTGCTGCCTCTGGATGCTGCTGCTGCTGCTTCCCGGCCCCAGCCTGTACCAGCACAGGTGAGTGAGGGATCTGCCCTTTGGGGACTCACGAGTCCTGTAGGACTCCTCCAGCTCTTTCCTGGGGTGCCCAATCCTGCATTCCTTCCATGGGGCCCAAGAGCTCTGTTTCCCCGGGCCTCCCTAGGGGCCCCCTGCTCACTCACCTCTCCCAGGGCCCAGGAAGCCCTGATCCTCACCAGGGTCTAGGAGCCCTCCCCATACTTAATAAGCCCTCCTTCCACCTGGAGCCCTCCCAGCCACTGGCCTGTGGTCCTGTGAGTTGACCTTTCACTCCATGCATCCTTGGGGAGTGAGATGGCAACACAAGGCGGGGACACTGGAGGACAGGAGAAAAATGGACAGAGGGAGCTGAGCCTGAGGTTGAGGGCAGCACAGATTGTCTCCTGCTCACCCACCCCAGGACTCATCCTTGAAGGTCTCCTCTGCAGCCGCTCATTCCTAGGGGTACACCAATACACACTCACAGAAAGAAACAGACACCATAAGCAAAGACACACAGGCATGGAATCACCCGCAGCCTCATCTGGGTACTCGGGTATGGGACTCATGGACAGGCTCACACACAGACCCACGCTGCAGACATAGTCAGTGACACCCTGAGGGGAGCACACTCACCCACACAGACACACACATGCAGGGCCATGTGTAACAGCCCCATAAAGCAAACTCTACACACGCCAAACACACACACACAGAAAACACACACACACACAGAAAACACACACACACACGTATGATCAAGAACACTCAAAGGGGCCTCAGAATCACATGCACAACCAATACATGCACAGACATGAAACACAGATACACACAGACACTCCCACCACAGGGACCCGTGTCCCTGGAAGATAAAGATGATACAGTCACAGACACAGAGGTCTGCACAGCAGATACATACTCATTCAGAGACAGACACAGATACACATACATACAAATAAACCCAAGTGAAAAACGTGAAAACAACCAAATAACAAGAAACTCATGTCCACAGTCAATAGACACAGAAACAGAACTCACACGAACAGGTGCAGAACGTAAATTTAGACACACACACGCACACACAAGCACACTCCACATAACTCTGGCACTCCACTGGAGGCCAGCACAGGCAGACAGAATACACAGACCCTGGCATGACCTATCCCATCTAAGTTGTCATGGAAGGGGATGTTTTCCTAGTTCCAACCTGGTGCTGGGCACCCTGCGTCAGTGGCTTATGGAAGGCTGTGTCCAGGCCTGGATTCCAGGGAGTGGCCAGGGTAGTGTGGCCATGGGGACAGGAGCACAGAGTACGGACAGGATACACTTAGTGTGGGGGTGCTACATGGGGTCAGGTCAAGTGAGGGAGACAGGTGAGCCTCCCCAGGACCCTTCCACCTGTTTCTGTACCACCTGGGGTGCGGTGGTACTCGATAGACCCCTAAAGACTCCTATACATCCTCAGTACCTCTGACGCCTTCTCCTACCCTTGCTGTCAAGGAGCAAAGAGTACCCCCTTGGACTTAACACCTCCCACTTCAGAGTTCCAGCCACAGCCCCAGGTAAAAATTGACAATGGGGAACAAAGTGATTGACACTTTAGTGGCCCCAGGTGAAATATACATGGTATTTAAACTACATTTGTTGGCTTAATGAAAATGGACGTGTCTTTGGAGTTGTCAGCATCAAATATAAAACTTTTATTCTACCAAGGTGTGCAGAAAGTCAAATAAGCTTGTGTTATTTCTGTGGCAATTTGTTAGCAAAAAGAGGACTTAAAATGATTCTGAATTTTGTCCGTCTCAGTTTTCTTGGATAATTGTTAAGATAGCTTTCAAAGTCTTTAACTTGAAAGTTTTGGTTAAATGATAAATAGAACTGAATCCACTGGCCATCTAGGCCTTTTCCAAATAGGACTGAGTGCTGTAGCACTGATTATGGAATGTAGATTTGTACTTTTGGCTTCTCATTACAGAGAAGCTGAGGATATTTGGGTCTGTTGCAAATATGCTTTGTGCTGTATTAAAAGACTGTACTATGGAAAAACATGTTTTTTAATTATAAAATGTAGTTTTATGAATTTTAGATCTAGAAGAATTCTGGTCTAAGAGTTCACAATTGGTTACTTCTTAGTTTTCACTGGAGACTAAGGTTTCTAAGAGTTAAAATTCTTCTGCTAAATGTAAATAAGACTGATGGAAATAAGGAAAGTAACTCTGCATGTAAAAAAATGAAGAGATGTGTAAGGAAGACGTGATGAATGGGAATACATTTTTGTTGAGGTAAAAGAAAGTAATTTTCTCCTAAAATGAGATTGGTTGTTTGGAAAGAAATGGCTTGGGACAAAATCTGAGTGTGAAAGAAAGTTGTAGAAAGTTTGTGAAGGGTAGTCTTTGGACAATAATTTTATATGTCATAAGCACAGACTAACATTGAAATGAATGGACTTTCTTTATTTCGTATTTGAGAGAGACAGTATGTGCACACATGGGGGAGGGGCAGAGAGAGAGAATCTCAAGGAGGCTCCACGCTTAGTGCATAGCCTGACTCGGGGATTGATCCCGTGACCTGAGCCAAAATCAAGAGTGGGATGCTCAAGCAACTGCACTCCGCAGGCACCCCAAAATGAACGGATTCTAGAGGTACACTGTTAGAAGATTACAATTCTGCTTTCTCTCTGCTAAAAAAAAACAACGTTTTCTTGGATTGTTAGTTTGCACTTGGTAAGAAAACATAAATCTTGTTTTCTCTTTTGTTTTGCTTGCCCAGAAAACCAAAGGTTCCCTGTTTTGCCTTTAGCAGGTCTTTGGTATGTTAAGAAAGTTAAAACTTCACAATGTTAAAGGAGCTAAGTTTTACTAACAAGGATAGTACCCTATCTATTGGCCTTTGGAATCTCTTGTCACCTTAGTTAAATAAATAAGTTTTAAGTTTTATTATGATCCATAATCCCATTTAGGCATGAACTTTAAAACTTTCCCAAGATTTAAATAGTAAATGAAGTCTTTTTTGACCAACTAGGTTGTTTATTTGGTATGTTAAGATGCTTGGAATGCACAAACAAATAATGATAAACTTAAGCTTGTATTGCTTGGATCAATGCTATAACGGTTCATATAGGGAGAAAGATAGATAGAGACAGATATAGATATGAAATCCCTGAAGTTTTAATATCCCTTGATATTCTGATTATCGAAGTGTTCTGTGTCACAGAAATAACTGAATTTTCTTGTCAGCTGTATTATGGTCTTTTGTCATTTGCAAAATGTGTTTCATCTTCAAGCAAATTCATACAAAGGACTTCTTTTTAAACAAATGCAGGTTTTTGATATCTTTAAAATCATAAAACTGGGGTACCTGAGTGACTCAGTCAGTTAAGCATCAGACTCTTGATTTTGGCTCAGGTCACCATCTCATGGTTTATGAGACTGAGCCCCTTGTCGGGCTCTACACTGACAGTGTGGAGCCTGCTTGGGAGTCTCCTTCTCCTTGTCCCTTCCCCACTCATGCTGCCTCTGTCTCTCTCAAACAAATAAATAAACCTTAAAAATTCATAAAGCTGCAATGGGTAAGCATTTCCAGAACGAAAGCTACATTCAAACTGAGCAAGAATTAGTAACATGGAAGTAAATGAACTAAAGAAAATGATTATAATTTTCGTGACTCTTGTTTGAAATGATACTTGTTCTCTGATGTTTGCTCTGCCAGATTAAGGAAACTCTCTTAACATGACTCTCTATGACTTACAGAAACATGGTAAAACATTCATTTGTGTACAAATTGATGCATCTAACTTTCCTACCTCAACCCTCTGAAATTCAAAAGTGCTTTCTTACAAGGTAATTACAGTTGTTTTCCTAAGTTCACTAAGAATCTGTTCTCCTTGTAACAGGACACTATTGAAAGTATTGGTTATTTTACCAAAGCTTTGACTGGAATGTCATATTTCAGAGGGACATACATAGACTCAGATATGACCATACAGCTTTAAGGAACTGAGGTTTCTTTTATGAAACATAAAGCCAGGGGACGCCTGGAAGGCACAGTCAGTTAAGCATCTGACTTCAGCTCAGGTCCTGACCTCATAGTTCGTGAGTTGGAGCCCCATATCAGACTCTGCACTGATAGCACAAAGCCTGCTAAGATCCTTTGTCACCCTCTCTCTGACCCTCCCCCACTCATCCCCCTCTCTCTTTCTCTCTCCAAAATAAACACACATTTAAAGAAATGAAAAGTAAGCCAGGAAAGCCCTTTGGAACAGTTGGCCTGATACCTTGCTTACAGGTTTCCCAGCAGCCTTAACCAGAGAGTCAGGAATATCACTTCCCGGAAGGTACAGGGACCTCAGGATATTTGGGGAACCTTGAGAAGAGGAATTCACCCACACCTACAGGTATTGGAGGCATGTCTGATGGCAAGTATTTGGCTTGGCTTCTGGCCTGGCTCGCACAAGTTTTCTCCCACTTGCCCGTGATTCCTCATAATTAGGATATTGTTGAAGTTAGACATCAAACAAAGAGGACTTCTTGATGGTTTGATCCCTTAGCCATATTTCCCCCAGGGGCCAGCTCTATTGATATAAAATTACAAATAGAGGCTTTAGCCAAGCATAAACTAGTCATCTTTAAACAGACCCAGCTCAGTTTAAAAAGTGGCCCTCCAAAACCGAATGGCCCTTGATATCTTAACTGCAGCCCAAGGAGGCACCTATGTTTCATTAAAGCAGAGTGCTATGTATGCACGCCAGGTTATCTGGAAATATTACTCCAGATTATGGCAGGGTTACCAACTGACATGTGTACTCAAATTAAGGCTATACAAAAATACTTCCCTCTCTTTAAAAGACTGGGTAAGCCCTGCTGCTCAGGACGACTGTGGTCAACTATAAAGGGTCTCTTTGTTGGACTTCTCATTCTTATAGCCATATTAATACTCATACGTTGCCTTTTCCAAAGTTTCTCTGCTTGGTGCCAAGACTCCATCACTATAATAACTTCAGGTTGACAAATGGTCCTTACCACCACACACATACTTCTTTGGGATCCACATTGGACTCAGCTGCCTCCACTTTTCCTAAATCCCCTATACATTCCTGACTAATCAATGTTGACCCATGACGTAGGGACATCTCTCCATCTCTATTCGGCAAGAAGAAGTTACAGAAGGTGAGGCCTTCCCCCTGCCTTCAACAACCTTAAAGATTTAAGGTTCAGAATTGTTCAGGGGGCGGCAGGGGGCGAGGTGCCTGGGTCTCTCAGTCAGTTAAGACTCTGACACTTGATCTCAGCTGAGGTCATGATCTCATGGCTTGTGAGTTCAACCCCACATCGGGCTCAGCAATATGAGAGTGGATGCTGCTTGGGATTCTCTCTCTCCCTCCCTCTCTGCCCCTCCCCTGCTCACTCTATATTTCTCTCAAAGTAAAGAAACTTAAAAAAATATTCATGGGGGAAATGAGGAGGAGCACAAAGGCAAGAGAATCATAGTCAAGATTAAATTCTCTCACAATCTGCAGCCCACTGAAAAATCCCTGAGACATGCGGAGTGAGACCCTGCTCAAGGCACTAATGGCACTAAATATTGATGATTTGCTAGAGACTGAAAGCAACCCTGTCTTCACAACAGCCAGACCTCCAGGATCCCACGAGTCTTCTTTAACATGCACAAATCCCTTTAGAGATAGGTTACCTCTAGCCTCTCCACTCCCAAACTGAAAAGTATACAGTTAATTGCTCCTCACTTTCCCAGTGCAGCTCTTCCTTCCAACCGGTCCTGTCCCCATGCTGAAACGAAAACACCTCTTCGCACCATAAAACGTAACAAGAATTCATTCTTGACCATTGGGCTTGATGATCCTGCATCCCCCGTAGTTGGTGATGTTAATGCCCACAGGTACTCAGTACATGGCTTTCTCTTGTCCTCACCACAGTTATGGACACAGGCATGTACATGGAAGGACACCATTTTACTGAAGCAAACCAGTCTAGGTCACACAGCTGGTAAGCAGCACAGCTGGATCTCAAAGTCTAGGCTCCTGGTCCTGCCCCTAGGAGCCACAAAGGGCTCCCCACATGGGAAGCTGACACTGGCTTTGGGGACACTACCTCGCCTCCATGAATCATCTCACCTTTTCAAGGCCCCCAACTCTGTTCAAGGCTGCGTCTTTCCCTGCTCTCTGCTCCACTTATAACTGGCGTGACCCTGGCCACCTGCTAGGCCCTCCCTGCCCAGAACACCTGGGGCCGTCAACCATCTGGGTGTTGTCCCAGGGCTCCCGGGAGAGAAGCTAATGAACTATTTCTCTTGAAATGCTCTCCGCCCTGTGCTGATTCATAGGGGCACCTGTAGAGCAGCACTTTCAATAATAATTTCAACAAATTATGGAAAGAGCCTAAATGTCCATCAACTGATGAATAAAGAAGATGTGGTATATATATACAATGGAATACTAGTTGGCAATGACAAAGAATAAAATCCTGCCATGTGTCACAATGTGGATGGAACTGGAGTGTATTATGCCAAGTGAAATAAGTCAGTCAGAAAAAGACAGATATCAAACGTTTTCACTCATATGTGCAACTTGAGAAACTTAATGGAGGACCATGGGGGGAGGGAAGGGGAAAAAGTAGTTTCGAATAGAAGGGAAGGCAAAGTATAAGAGACTCTTGAATGCAGAGAACTGAGGGTTGATGCGGGGGTGGGGGGAAATGAGTGATGGGCATCGAGGAGGGCACTTGTTGGGATGAGCACTGGGTGTTGTATATAAACGATGAATCACGGAATCTGCCCCCAAACAAAGAGCACACTATATACACTGTATGTTCGCTAACTTGACAATAATTTCAAAAAAAAAAAAAAGAGTCAACTATGAATATCAGCAGCCAGACAGTTGCCAGATGTTTCAAGAATACCCACGAGGGAGGATGTTTACACTCATGCCAGTATGGCTTGTCTTTTGTGTGTCCGATACCCATGATCATTGTGCTGACAGACCCTGCTCTCTTTCAGACAGTGGCCACTCAAAGACATGTACATTTCCCACCAGCATGCATTTTAGTGACCTCGCTTCTGAGAGCTGAAGAAACAAATGTTACACATTTTGGAGGCTACTCTCTAGAGAGGTTCATTTGCACAAAATTAAAGCTTCCTATGTGAATTCGTGTGAATTGCACTGTGGGTGTATTGGCTCCTACAGTGCTGGTTAGTCTAGTTTTTGTAAAATGACATGTGTTCTTTTGGGGACCATATCCAGGACTTTAGCATTCTTTTAGAAATAATTTTCATAGTTCTTATTGATTGATTTAGGTGCAATACTGTGAAATAGGAATGTGAATTCCTTTCATTGGCTACTTGGAGCTGTGTATTCAAGGAACTTAAAATCTCCTAGATGTCATCAGCATAGAGAAGATCACCTGATTAGGCAAATCTTTATTTACTTCAGAAATCTGACACTTTGAGCTGTGATTCAGAATCAAAGTAAACCTTGAAAGAAAACCCCAATGTTTTTAGAAAGTGAACTAGAAGTATATTTTGGGGGGAATAACAATCCCATGTTTATGATAGTAACTACTCCTCTCTCTAAGTCCCTATCTGTAAACATCTATCCATATAACATTATCAGTTGTATCTCTAGTACATTTTTTATTGTTACTTTCTCCCATTCTTCCATAAATTTTGGGCATATTTTTGGAGATATTCCAAAGGAGTTTCTTTAGATACTTTACGAATGTACAACAGAAGTCATTGACTTCTTATGCCTAATATTATTGATTTTTCTATTTTAACCTGGCTTATAAATTCTTAAGTTATGTTAACTACTTGAAAAATATTAGAATGTGCCTGCCTGCCTACCTTCCTACCTTCCTTCCTTCCTTCCTCCTTCCTTTTTTCTTTATTTCAGGATTTAAAAATAATCCCAGTTCTAAACTTCAATGTGGAACCTGGGTTTAAAATGAAAAAGTCAGGGAAATGACGATTTAGTGCATTTAAAAAAAATGTCTGCATTATCAATTTTCAAAATTGCATAGGTTGAATGTTCATTTAGGAATATGTAATTCGATTTGGGGGTCAAAAATAAGCTATACACATTGTGCGTTTTAACGGAAATGTTTGTGAAGTATCATGACTTAAATAGGAAATTCTAATTTTTTCCTATTTTTTAATCCTGTGAATTCCTTATGCAAAATTAAATGATTATTGTAATTTCATTGGATTATTATTTTAGTATTTAAACACTGGGTTTTTTAAACACTGGGTTTTTAAACACTGGGTTTTTTACTAACAATATGTTTTGACAGCAAACTTACTTTTGTTTCTTCCTCTCTTAGAACCTCGAGAATATCAAGGTAAGAATTTAAGCTTTAGTTTTCTTTGGAATATTTTCTCAGTACTGGTGTTTGATGTGGGTTTTTTTAATGTTTGTTTCTTTTTGAGCAAGAGAGACAAAGTGCGAGTGGGGGAGGGACAGAAAGAGGGAGACACAGACTCCGAGGTGGGCTCCAGGCTCCCAGCTGTCACCACAGAGCCCGATGTGAGGGTAGAACCCACAAAACATGGGATCATGGCCTGACCCAGAGCTGGACACTCAACCAACTGAGCCACCCAGGCACTCCTTGATGTGCATTTTAATTCAACTAGGGATACATATGGTGGTTTCTGATGTCTAATTGGCATGTTAACTCTTGAAAATCTTTCTCTTCCCTGTTTGGGCCTAAGTGACAATGTGGAGGGGAGTTGCCATCCCTTAAGATACGAGATCACGAGGAGGAACACATCACCAAAGTAGAGGGAATGAAATGAGTGTAATTTTACATAGAAATGGTTAGGAAACAAGTGATGACATGAGCCTGAGGTGTGGAGTGAGCACTTTGCCATGAGCCGGCTCTTGCTGAAATGTGAAGATAAGAAAACCCTTTCTGAGTCTATCAAGAAGCCTGAGCTTAGAGAAGAAGCCAGATGTTGCCAGGCAGGGTGTGTGTCACAAGAGAGGTTTAAACCAAGGTTTTGAGTCTGAGGTGCAGGGAGCCGTCCATGCCAGGGGAGAACGAGAAGTGAATGTGACACAAATGGGGGAAATGTACTCTGCATGGGCTCCATAGACTGTGGTGATGCTGTGGCGCTGTCTGTTGAGAGCCAGGGTGGCTGCCTGACACTTAGCGAGCCTGCAAAGGCTGGTGTTCATCCCTTTGAATGCAGTGGTGGTGGTGGGGAGAAGAGTGATCTCAGGGCATGAGAGCTCTCACAGTGGGCCGGCCAATAGAAGTTTGCACTCTGTGGTCAGATGAGAGAATTAATCCCTGTTAGAGGAGTCTGTTCTAGAGCTTACGTGTGCTATCCACCTGTAATTATTGGGTGCTTCGTGTGTGTTGAATAATATTCCTTTAAGGTTGGAGGGTAATATTCGCATGTCGGGATGAAAAAAGTTTGTCTTCTAGGAATTGCCATTAACCAGATCCTCCAGCCACTAAGTGTAAAGCTGAGATGGTACCCGTATGTTTGATTCCAAAGACCTTGTCCTCCAGGGCCCCTGGCCTAGGGTTCACGAAAGGCAATCTGTGAGCAGCAGGAAGTCATCCAAGGCCTTTGAGCAGTCAATCAGTCAGCAGCAGTTTGAGCTTTCTTTGTGTGGAATTCCAACCAGCACCTGGGGGTATGAGAGGCTCAAATCGAGACTAAATGATGTTTTTTTGTTTTTGTTTGTTCCTTTATTTGCTGGGACCTATCTATGTACCTTAATAATTGGAGGAGAGAAATGTAAGTTGATAGGATTTGATTTTTCTGTTTCATCTCTGGTGGGGACTATTTAAAGGGACTGAATTTTCCAAGAAGGGTGCTTCCAGATGAGAGAGAAATTAGCAGGAGATATTTTATTGCATTTCTCCATTTCGGACAATATTTTAAATAGGAATCTCATTGAAATAGGCTTTCTTCGGTTTAAAATGCTGCTGAAACTTGATTTCTTCAGACACACGGGAAAGCTAAACTGTTAGGTACACCCACCTGTCAGATCATGTGTCTGTGCCGCTAAAACACTGGGATTATTCGATATAACTGGTTTGGTAACAACCTCAGAAATTGTTTTTATCTCCTTTTAGGTAGTTTACAGCAAACGACCACGAAGATCAATAATTTTAAGAAAGAAAACAAAGAACTTGATGAAGAAATATCCACTTGGGAACAGAAGGTAGCATTGCCCTTTCAAATATTTTGTGTGATTTCATTTTGGTTACTTCCACTCTGGGAGAGCATCCTACTGACTTATTTCATGTGTTCTATAAACAGTCCCAAATGAAGACAAGCTTCACAAGTGTAAAGAGCTACCTCTCTATTTGTGAAAGGAGTCACACATTAGAAGACAGGTTTATCTAGCATTATGCTTTTTTTTTTTTGAATTCTGATTCCTTTTTCATGTTTTATAAAACAATGAATTAAAGAAATGTCTTCAGGAAACTAAGGGAGAACGGAAGTTTCTCTCTGATGGAGCTCTTAAATGGAAGGTAAGAATCCCTTCTTTGCCTAGATTGCATTCTAAAAACACAGGTAAAATAATGAATTAGTATTACTCATTCAACATGGTTTGTTAAAGGAGAACATCAAGAAAGTTGAGCACTTTAATGAAATTTTAAAAGACATCCTTCAAAGTGCACATGCTGCCTTGCTATCTCAGAGAGAGAGAGAGGAATGTGAAGAATCAGGAAGTGCTAAGACTTGGCTGCTGAGTTTTACTGTAATTTGGCTTTGGAGAGTTTTTGTTCATTGGCATTGGGTGAGGTAAGCACAGCATATTAGCTTGCCATTTACCACAGTAGAGAGCGGGCCTCTGGGAGACCAACCTCCTGCCCAGGGACCTGGAATTTCACTATGACCACCATGATGATTTTGCCATTTCCAGGACTAGGGTTTATCTTTTATGTTCACAACTAATTATCACATCATTCAGCCCTGCCCTCCAAGATATATAGAAAATTCTCAAAGACAGTTGAGAGATAATGGGGAAAATCTAAAGTGTATAGTCCCTTCCTTTTTTAAAAAAGTTATTTTTAAATTATTCTATTATTATTATTATTATTATTATTATTATTATTATTATTATTATTATTAGTGAGAGAGGGCATGCAAGTGGGGGAGAGAGGCAGAGGGAAAGACAGAGAATCTTAAGATGGATCCACACTCAGTGTGGAGCCCAACACAGGGCTAGATCCCATGATCCTGGAATCATGACCTGCCCCGAAATCAAGAGTCTGACACTCAACTGACTGAACCACTCAGGTGCCTCATAATCTCTTCCTCTTGTAATGCTGAACATTGAATTTTCAACATGAATGGGGAAAAAGTATGTGTTTGTGTGTGTGTATGCACACACACACATATATAGATGTATATAAATATATATATATTCCAACAAGAAAACCATTTATAAGCTATCTCACATGAACTATTTCCCACCATCTTTATCTTCTCCTAGTTATATTTATGCCTCAAGGTCTTTGTTTATTGCAATGCACAATCCTGTTGTGTTAGGTGCACTCAAATTTGTGTGCGATCATTACTTATGGAAAGTGTTTTTCTCATATCTGTCTTACTTAAAAACGCAAGATGAAAATGGTGAATTCGAGCATGTAGAGTTGAGAGTCTTGAGGTCCAATAACTGTCAACTGGAAAGTATGCTGTCTGTTGGGGAGAAATCCCCGTATTGGCGACAAGGACTTTGCATTGGGAAGGGAAAGAGTGCCTTCCTGCCTTCACGGTTCTTGCCCTTTTCCTATCTCACCAAAAACAAGTCTCAGGTCATGTGCACACTTAGAAAGCAAATCCATGTTTGTACAGAAAATAAAAAGGCCCTGGAAGACAAGTGTAATGCATTGAGGTCTGTGAAAGCAACCAAAGAAGCAAAAGTCAAACAGCTGAAGGACAAAGCAGGCATCCTTGAAGAATTCTATGAAGAAAGAAAAGTGGCTATAGAAGAGTAAAATGTTCATGTGAGAACTATCACAAGTACTGTTGTATGAATGAATGTGACGGCCAGTAGAGATAATTAAAATTCTTTGCGAATTTTTTGCCAAATGCATTCAGAATTGTGCCTGTCCTTCTTACCTTGCTTTCTGTCACCCACATTTTCCTTTCTGTCCTAAGTGCTTGTCACACATTGTGTCATGTATTTGGGGTGGAAGAGGGAAGGTATCAGCAATAATAACAGTGATGTCTGGATCTGCTTGGGATCCATTTACATTGGCGCATGGGTTTCAGTCCCATCACGTTGTCTTTTCATCCACGAATTAGGTCATTTTTGTTCAGGACCACACATGGGTCAAGAATGTGTAGGGAAAAAATCAATGATCTTGCTGCAGAAACCACAGAAATTTATTTCTGGAAAGTGGGTAGGGGCGCCAGTAGTACTGGATCCCTGCATCAGTTCTGCTAGTGAGATTGTTCACAGCAGGCCAATCCCTAAGGAAGCTGAGTTATTTCCTGTCCCCCGATTTTTTAAGTGCAACTCCTCTGAGTCTTGACCAAAGCCCGCAGCTTCACTAGGGCTCATCTTTGCTGGCCGCCTCTGAACTAAACACGTTTCCTTCTAAGTCTGTGCCCATAAAGTTGTTCAGCTATTTTGCAGTTCAGTTGTCTGTCCCCAAGTTCATTGATGAGTCCTGGGGAGATTGGTTCCCACTGCCAGGCTGGCTTTGTCCTGGGCTTCCTTCTTCTCCATCTTGGTCACATGTGTCTTCATGGGGTCATTAGAAATTCGGTGCATTCGCTCACATGTTTCCTCCTTTGTACAGTATTTGCTTTTGTTCTCACGAGGAGATCAGGGCCTTTAGAGTCCCTCATTCACATTGAAAAGGAAATACTTCCTTCTCTTCCCTGGAGACTCAGCTTCTGTTAGTCCTTCCCACACCTGGGGTGGAGCCTGCTCTGTCTCACTGGCATCTTGTTTTTATCATTTCTAAGCTCTTTTGGGGAGCACGTACAGCACCCTGGCCACCTTCCTATTTTCAATCCCTTACAACAGAACCACTACATTCCAGCCACTCCAGAAAGCATTTGTTGAAGGACTGCCTGAGATGCCGGAAGGCAATGCATGCGCCTTTCTCGGTCTAGAGGTTTTGTGTCAGTTTCTAGGAGTCTTTCAATTTTGCATGTGACTCTTGAATACACCCAGTGCCAAGTTGAAACCCTTTAAAGCAACACCATGAACAAAATAGTCTGAGGGCAACACAGCAAACCAGCCTTTCTAAGCATTTCCCTTTGCTGCCTTCACTGTCAATGAACTGAGTCTTGTTCAAGTAGATTGGCTCCATGAAGTTGATAGTTTTCCATCTGAAATCTGTTTCCTGGAGATAAACCCAGACTGTGTGACAGTTCATATCAGGTTCTACCTCAGGTGATGTTGCTGCTCTAAGATTGGCCTTTTCCTCCACCAGGATATGTGAAGGTGGACGCAGGGGTTGTACTCCTGACGCTAGCGATGTCTGGGAGTGAGCTGCAATGGTGGGGAAGCCATATCCTGGAAGGTCGTCTTTCAGGGTGATTGTCTGTGTCAGGGTACAACTTCTGGACTGAGAATCAGGGCTCCCCACGGAGGTGTGAGACTAGTGATGATCTCTTGCTTCATCCTAATGGGTATGGGT
The DNA here is from genome assembly GCF_024362965.1 of Panthera pardus. Lineage (NCBI taxonomy): Eukaryota > Metazoa > Chordata > Mammalia > Carnivora > Felidae > Panthera > Panthera pardus. Next base: position 37,310,573 of record NW_026527013.1, read on the forward strand.
GGTCACACAAGGTTTTTGACACTGAACTGAAATGCGCCTTCACCATCTCAAACCAAAGTCCAGCTCTGGGAAGGCACAAAGTGCAATGTTATTTGATGACTTTACGATGAAGGAGAGGAAACAGGTCTGAGAGCAGAGACATGGCAGCAGACAGAGGTTGAATTTCCTTTAACTTAAATGGGGTGTTCAGTTCATATCTCTGACTGTGTTGTCAGTCTGTGCATTTATGGGCAAGGTGGGGGAAGGGATATTTGCATCTAGGCCTTCAAGAGTGCTGGGAGGTACAAAGGCAGAATTTGTGGACCTTGGCTCCTGGACTGTGTATATGTCTTTCCCATCTTAGGAAGCTGAAAATGACACAGTATGAACTGGCGGCAAAGAAGAATCAGCTGGCAGCTGCAGGGAAAATGTGAAAATAGCTATGAAAGAAATAAACAAGTACAAGTGAGTTCAGCTACTAATTACCAGCAGCTCATGAAACCTCTCTTCATCTTTTCGTTTTTAACCTTTTTACAAGGTTAAAAGTCTATGTTTAGACTCAACATAGTAATGTAAACAAAAATTCAGAGGACATATGCATAGAGTATTAACAGATAAAAAGGTAAGATTTAGAAAGAACAAAACAATTAACTTCATCAACATTTCCAGATTTCAAGCAATGGCCAGACTGTGTGGAAACTTCATCCATGCCAACGTTCCTGGGGGGTGGTGTCAAGTCTCATAATCTGTCGGAAACAGCCTGTCTTAGAATGAATCGTACCATCAACATGATAGTGCCATTTCGTGGCCCTGGTCTTTGCAACCCTAGGAAACGTGGTGAAGATCTAAGTGAAAGGAGGAAAGAGCTTTATGATGAAAGACACTTGTCACATGATGAATTAGGGCACAATTGACAGTGGGAAGGAATTATGTGAACTCTGAACCCTACGGTCACAGAATGAGTTAGGAAAGGATGGAATAATAGTTCTGATCCTATTGTACATTTACAATCATGTGGAAAGGGTTTCATGTGTAAAATTGTATTAGGGGACAGATAGGAGGATGATGACAACATGGGCAGATTATTGAAAATCATACCCAATATTGGGCCTTATCTGACAAAAGCAACTATAACTCACAGGCAACAAAATGGACAAAGACAAGAACAGCTGCAGCAGACAGAACTCACCTTCAGATACCAGGGACCCTGAGCTCTGCCTGACATATTGAACCCTTAGTACCTCATGTGGGTGAGTGTAGTGGTCCTTGGAATTCCTAAACACGGACTTTTCATTGTTGCTTTTTCAGATCGCAGTTCATGAGAATAATGCTCAGGACAACTGGGTAAGTGTTTCCTTTCTCCTCCCTTCCCTCTTTGGTGCACAGTCTGGCACGACTGAAGGTGGATGTGTTTTTCTCTCCCAGATCAAGCCTCGGATCTGGGAGAGGGAAATGGCAGAGCAGAGCCGGGAGGTCGCCCGCTTGAAACACAGGTGTGGGAGGGAACGTGACATGAGTTTTTATGGGTGTTTTGAGGGATGACAGCTGTGCTGTTTAGTGTCCAGTCAGAGGACGTGGCATTGCAACTCTTACAGAAGTCCATTCTTTTTCTGTATCCAAGACTGGATGGGATGGAAGGAAAGAGGCTGCTTGAGGGATACAGGAGGCAGGGACCAATGCCTGGAAGTCCAGAGACGCAGAACCCTGGAGGAGAGGTAAGGGGCACGTGATGATGTGCAGCAGCCTAATTTCTGCGGCAAAGCCTTTATCTGTGGGTGATCATCGTGTGTCCTGGACAGAACCACAATTACTACCTAAGGACAGCAGGTGGTCTGAAGGGGTGACAGGATGGCATTCTCCTCTGGTGCCCCAGGCAGCGGAGCACCTGTCCCTGTGACTGGTGGAGCTCAGGCCCCTCCCCTGACTGTGGACCCTCCCACCTCCTCCAGCATCCCCTAGCTAAAGAGAGGATCCTGGAGGGGATGACGGGACATGGGCCTTAGCTTTCTTCCCACCTTGACACAATGTGAAGACTTTATTTTAATTTTATTTCAGGAGTTCATTTCATTACTATTTTTAATGTTGTCATTTTTATTTTATTTCTTCTTGAACCATAGCCCTACGTTCATAATTCAGGCTCCATATAGCTTCGTCCTCTGATGTTATCAGGGCAAGTCTGTGGCTTCACTGCTAAATACCCATCGTTTTCCTTTTCTCGTTTGTATATTAGTGTAAGTACATTTCTATTCAGGTATAGTTATATAATAACTTTCCATGCAGAAGGCAGCTTATAGATAAGCAAAAAGACTGAACAATCCACCTGGAGCCTGAAGAAACATACCCAGGTTAAGCATTCCCTGACGATATACCCCAATCAGTATTCTCCATTTACCCTTTTTTTAAGCTCATTTATTTTGAGAGACAGAGACAGAGACAGAGACAGAGACAGAGAGAGAGAGAGAGAGAGAGAGAGAGAGTGAGAGAGTGTGTGTGTGTGTGCGCGCATCTGGGAGGACCAGAGAGAGGTGAGGAGAGAGAATCCCAACACTGTCAGGGTGGAGCCTGATGCAGGGCTCGAACTCACAAGCTGTGAGATCATGACCTGAGCCAAAATCAAGAGTCAGATGATTAACTGACTGAGCCACCCAGGCATCCTCCTTTTTATTCTGAATCTGTAATGAAATGGTGATTTCCCATAATGTATACTGAGAAAGCTCTGTTTAAGTGATGACTTCGAGATTGCTAGTTGAGCCTGACCTGTCCACAGTTATTTGATTATTTGCGAAAAACATGAACTAGGGCACGGTGAGGTCTTTATCAAGGTGATGGGATTGTCCCCCTTATCCTTGGGGGTTACCTGAGGCATGTGGGATACCCTCTGCCTCTGGCCAAGGACCTGTGTAGGGAACAGTTTAAGATATTGGAGGAATGAGGTGAGGGTTTCTTTTAATTTCACACGGTCCACTAAAATAGAATAAACCTCTATCCCTTCTGGGGTCCTTAGCAGATCCAGAAACTGATGCAACCTCTGTGAGTTACAGCAGCTCTGACTGTACAAAGAATGCAGACAAGGACAAGGTAAATCCTGGGACCATTCTCAGTCGTAACACTTTCGGGAAACCCTCATCTGTCTCTACAGCACACTCCCCTGGCCTAGTCTCGTTTTGTGTGTTGTGTGATATGTCTGCTTGTTATTTGTGTTCCAAATGCACACTCTTAATCTAGGAGCCTACAAGCTTCTCTACAAGCTTCAGCCTGTCATCTTTTTGTGGTAAGTTTAGAAACCCAAAGGGCTTAGAGGCTGAGTACCTTAAGACTTTACCATGTGTTTCTGGAAATAACGAGAGGAGGATGACCCCATATTCCAAACAGACGTCGCCTGGCCTGGGTCACCCCTTCCAGACCTCAACTCTGTGGGAACAGTGTGGCTGCTGTGTCTTCCTTTCTTGACTCTGGCTAGGAGATTAACCTGCTAGAAAGTCTACCATATTGTTTAAAATTGAAAAATGCAAAACCCCACCACTACTCCAACTTTTTATTTTGTGCCCTGTGCAATTTAAAACTTTTTTTAATGTTTATTTATTTCTGAGACAGAGAGAGACAGAGCATGAGTGGGCAAGGTGCAGAGAGATTGGGAGACACAGAATCAGAAGCAGGCTCCAGGCTCTAACCTATCAGCACAGAGCCCGACGCGGGGCTTGAACTCACAAACCGTGAGATCATGACCTGAGCTGAAGTCGGTCACTCAACCGACTGAGCCACCCAGGCGTCCCTGTGCCCTGTGCAATTTAGAGTGGTCTTAGACAAAGTCATCATCATCACTCATCACCTTCCCGTCTTTGTTGGTAAATGAGTTGTCTGGAATCCTTCCAGCTATACCTTAGGTAAAAATAATCTGAACATTGTGTCCTTCGATTGTGTTCATATGAGCAGTTTCTGGTTGTGTCCCCAGTCACTGTTAGAGCTGATACAGTCTCGTGACACATCCCAGGAGTTTTATACCAGAAATCAAAGCACACTTGAATTAATTCTGTCATGTGAATTTTGACCTCTTGTTTTCTGTAGGACTTAATTACTCTGTGTCCTGTAGTATGCTTAAAATCAAAATTCCCTATGAATTAAGATGAACACATCGGAGCTTTGGAGACATTCACCACAAGTCACTTGTTCCTCACAGAAGACTCTCATTCCCCTGCAAGATCCCAGGCATCCTCCACTCCCCAGAGGTCTCAGAGGCCTTTGACAACACTTCAAGAGGGAAGACTCTTTTCAGGGAGAGGAGCAGAGGAGACTAAGCGAGGGTCTGGCTGCAGAACTTTTCGCCAGGAGAGGCTGTGATTCCACGAGCAGAATATGAGCCATTTATCTGCACTCAATTTGTTGTGTTCTTAATATACCAAAAACAGAGCATCAGGAGTCACTGCAGAGGAGGGATGCAGGGTGAACTGGGACATAGATGCCTGCCTGTCTGGAGAATGCTACTTCATTACTATGTAATTACTTCTGTTAACCCTCTAGGACAGGACCCTTGCCATTTTACTTCCGCAGACATGGGCAGTGATGTGTGGTGACAGCAGTTCCACCTCTTGCATCTACTACCCCAAGCTGCAGGTGGTATCCAGTGGCAGGGACAGAGTTTTCAGGTACTGATGCTACTCTCTTGGATCCTGGTGGCAGAGAAGGTGGCAGGTGCTGACACATTCTCCTCTGGGTTACAGCTGCTTTTGGTATTGGTTCTCTTGTCTGGCATATGCACATAGCTGTCACTTCTGTTCTGCAGGACAGTGTGGATCCATGGGGACCTCCTCCATTAACTGGAAGATTCTGCAGACAAGATTCTGCAGATTCGGCCACCCCGACCCCTCCACCAGCAACACTTGGTAAGATGATCTGAGCGGTATGAGTTGACTTGTAAAGCACACTCATTTTTGTTGGTGTTAGGTCTTTGGCCAAGGTGCAGAGGTGGTACCACAGACCATTATGATGCAAGAGGAATGTGTCTGCCGCCATTACCACATTCCTCGTGTTTCATGATCGACATATCATCTTTCTGTCATTTCCTCCACTCTGTGTTGGTACAGGTGTCTCTCGTGGAGAAGGAATGGGGCTGTATGCAGAAAAGCAGACATAGCGGTTCAGCAGAAATGCCCTGCCCGTGTGCTGGGCTCTGTGAGGCATGAGGCACAGCCTCACATATATCCATCTACTCGAGCCCCAGCCATCCATCATTGTTTGATGAGTGATGAAAACATCTGAATCAAGGCTTTTACAGGTCTTTGTCAGGGTTTACAGGATGGGTCTTCCACTTCTTGGGGATCACCTGAGGGATGAGGTACACCCTCTGCATGTGATTTGTGATCTGACTGGAGCAAAGAGTTTAAGTTGTTTGAGGAATGTGGGGAGGGTTTTTTTTTGTTTTGTTTTGTTTTGTTTTGTTATGTTTTGTTTTGAATCCCCCAACAGTCTACTCAAATCAGAATAAATGTCCATCCCATCCAGGGCCTTTAGCAGATCCAGAAGCTGGTGTCACTCCCGTGAGTGATACCAATACTGACTCTACCAAAAGTGCAAGAAGTACGAGGGAAATGCTCTGGCCATTTTCAGTTCTAAGTCTCTCCTGACACCCACATCTTTCTGTACAGCACACTCTCCTGCCAATGTCTCTGGTTTCTGGGTCGTATGATATGTCTGCTTGTGTTTTTATTTTCCAAACGCACAACCTTTACCGAATAGTCTACGGGCTTCTCTACTGTCCACCTGGCATCTCTTTGTGCTAAGTTTACAAGTTAAGTGTGCTTAGGGGTGAGGACCTTAGGGCTTTTCCAGTGTGTTCCTGGAAATAAGCCAAGGTGGATGATCCCACACTCCACTTGGAAGTCTCCTGGCTTGCCTCATTTTTCTTGGATCTCCTCAATGTGGCATCACTGCTCTTGCTGTTTCTTCCTCTCCTGTTTCTGTCAAGGGTTTTAATGTGTTCAGAAAATCTGTGGATATCTCTACAATTTGAGAATGCGAACTGCCTTCACTGCAACTTATATTTTTGTATGTGTCATTTAGAGTGGTCTTAGACAGCATAACTTTCATATCCATCAGCATTCGATCTTTTTGTGGTAAACATGCTGTCCAGAATCCCTTCAGGTGTGCCCTGGGTATGAACATTCTGAACTATAAGAGGTGACATACTTGTTGTAGAAAACACGCACTGAAAGTTAAGTTGTGAAAAGAAAAAATTCCAAAATTACCTGTGTGGCAAGTCCCCACCATGGCCTTCACTTGGGTTCACATGAGCAGGTTCTCTTGTGTCCTGTGTCACAGGTACGGGTAAAACACGGAAATTTACACCAGAAATCAAAGTGCATTTGTGTTAATTTTGTTAATTAGAATTTTAGCTCATTTTTTTAGAGGACAAAAGTCCCCTGCAAATTTTACTCTACTAAAGCTGAGAAGCACCTCTGAATTAAAATAAATTAGCTGAGCCCAATTAACATGTATAGGCAAAGTGTTTCTCTAAGAGCATGCTTTCTTTCCAGATTGTCTGCAGGACCTCAGGATCCCTATCGCCCCATGTGTCTCTGTGCCACTGGATAGCACTTCCAGAGAGGAGGAGACCCTACTGTCAGGAGAGCAGCAGATCGGGCACAGGCAGGGGCTTAGAGGCAGAGCTTTGAGCCACAAGGGCTATGATTCCATGGGTGGAAACTGGGACTGTCATTCCTTCTCATTCTGTAGTTCTTCACATACACAATAAGCAGTGGAGGGCGATGAAGGGTGGAGGGTGACCGTGGACTTAGATGTCTTCCTATGGGGAGTATGCTATTTTATTAATTTAGTATTCACTCCATAAATCCTCTAGGAAAAGAGCCTTTCTCTTTTCGCAGTGGTCACAAAGAGGGGACAAAGGAGCTGGGACAGAGGAGCTGGGTGGCGCCATTTCCCTCCTCTGCCCCCCAGCATAAACATAGAGCCACCTACTGGAAACAAGGCAATTCCCACACTGACTGCCTAACCTGCTTACACCAAGCCCCACCTTCCTGTGCTCTGGTGAGACTGGCCTTCTAGGTCAAGCTTGCCTCGGTCCCAGTGGAGCTGAAGACCAGCAGAAGCCCCTGACCACACCACCTCTCTTGACCAGACAGTTGTGCAGGGCTTCCCTTCTCGTGGCAGTCGTTCCGAGTCTCATTTAACAAGCAGATCAGAGCAGACCTAGATAAAAGTCACCACATTCTGGCCAAGGACCATACATTGCCCATACAACTGGCCTGAAGGATAGTGCAGCCAGAACACAAAACAGTGCATGCAACACACACCACAGACACTCCCTGATGTGCCCGGCCCTGGACACTAGATGACATCCTCTTCATAAAGCCATTCATCTCACAGGCAGGTAACACAAGGAGCTTTTGGAACACAGAGAAGGCAAATACTCAGCCAAAATGCCAAGACAAGAGGAATGCATCCCAAATGAAGGAACAAGATAAGCTTATGGCCAGAGAAATGGAAGGAACACTTCCAAACTCATTCTATGAGGCCAGCATGGCCTTGAGTCCAAACTGCACACAGAACCCACTAAAAAGGAAAACTACAGACCAATTTCCCTGATGAACCTGGATGCAAAAATTCTCAACAAAAATTAGCATACCGGATCCAACAATACATAAAAAGAATTAATCCCCACAATGAGGTGGGATTTATTCCTGGGATGCACAACTGATTCAATGTCTGCTAATCAACTGATGGGATACATCACATTGATAAAAGAAAGGATGAGAACCACATGATCCTTTCAACAGATGCAGAAAAAGCATTTGACAAAATCCAGAATCCTCTCTTGATGGGAAAACAAAAATCCCTCATGAAAGGAGGGATAGAAGGATCGTGCCTCAACATCATAATGTCCAGATACGCAAGTCCCACAACCAATATCACCTTCAATGGGGAAAAACTGAGAGCTTTTCTCCTAAGGTTAGGAACATGACAGGGATGTCCACTCTGGCCACTGTTATTCGACATACTGTTGGAAGTCCTAGCCTCAGCAATCACACAACAAAAATAAATAAAGGTGTCCAAACTGGCAAGGAGGAGTCAAACTTTCCCTCTTTGCAGACATGATATTCTCCGTGGAAAATCCCAAAGACTCCACCAAAAAATTGCTAGGACTCGTACAGGAATGCAGGAAAGCCTCAGGATATAAAATCAATATACAGAGTTTGATTGTATCTCTACACGCCAATAATGAAGCAGCAGAAAGACAAATCAAGGAATTGATCTCATGTACAATTGCACTGAAAACCATAAAATACCTAGGGATCAACCTAACCAAAGAGGTAAAAGACCAGTACACTGAAAACAATAGAGGGGTGCCTGGGTGGCTCAGTTGGTTAAGCACCGACCTCAGCTCAGGTCATGATTCCCCAGTTTGTGGGTTCGAGCCCCACATAGGGCTCTGTGCTGGCAGCTTGGAGCCTGGAGCCTGTTTCAGATTCTGTGTCTCCCTCTTCTCTCTGCCCATTCCCTGCTCATGGACGCGCTCTCTCTCTCTCTCCCCCTTGCTCTCTCTCTCAAAAATAAATAAACATTAACAAAATTAAAAGAAAAAACAACAGAACGTCTATGAAAGAAATTGAAGACAGAAAAAGAAAATGGAAAGAACGGGAAAAACATTCCATGCTCATGGATTAGAAGAACAAATATTGATAAAATGTCAATACTACGCAAAGTATCTACACATTCAATGCAATCCCAATCAAAATTGCACCAGCATTCTTCTTGAAGCTAGAACAAGCAATCCTAAAATTTGTATGGAACCACAAAAGACCCCGAATAGCCAAAGTAATCTTGAAGAAGAAGACCAAAGCGGGAGACGTCACAATTCTGGACTTTATCGTGTATTACAAAGCTATAATCATCAAGACAGTATGGTATGGGCACAAAAACAGACACATAGATCAATGGAACAGAACAGGGAACCCAGAAGTGGACCCTCAAACATATGGCCGACTCATCTTTGACAAAGCAGGGAAGAATATCCAATGGACAAAAAGAGTCTCTTCAGCAAATGGTAGTGGGAAAAGTGGAGAGTGAGAAGAATGAACCTGGACCACGTTCTGAAACCATACACACACACAACCTCAAAATGGATGAAAGATCTAAATGTAAGACAGGAAACCATCCAAATCCTAGACGAGAAAACAGGCAACCTACCTCTTTGATCCTGGCCACAGCAACTTCTTGCTTGTTGTGTCTCCAGAAGCAAGGGAAACAAAACCAAAAATGAACTATTGGGACCTCAAGATAAAAAGCTTCTGCACAGCAGAGGACACAATCAGCAAATCTAAAAGGCAGCTGAATGGAATGGGAGGAGATATTTACAAGTGACATATCACAGAAGGGGTTAATATCCAAAATCTATAAAGAATTATCAAACTCAACACCCAAAAAACAAATAATCCAATGAAGACATGGGCAAAAGACATGAAGAGACACTTTAACAAAGAAGACATCCAGATTGGTCACACATGAAAAGTTGCTCAACCTCACTCGTCATCACTGAAATACAAATCAAAACCACAAGGAGATATCCCCTCACACCTATCAGAATGGCTAAAATTAACACCTCAGGAAACGACACGTGCTGGCAAGGATGCAGGGAAAGGGAACCCTTTTGCAATGCTGGTGGGAATGCAAACTGGTGTAGCTACTCTGGACAACAGTTTGGAGATTTATCACAAAAACTAAAAATAGAACTACACAATGACCCAGCAATTGCACTACTAGGTATTTATCCAAAGGATACACAAACGCTGACTCGGAGTGGCACATGCATTCCAATGTTTACAGAAGCGTTATCAAAATTAGCTAAATCATGCAAAGAGCCCAAATGACCATTGACTGATGAATGGATGAAGAAGATGTGGTATATTGATATAAAGGAATATTACTCGGCGATCAAAAAGAATGAAAACTGCTATTCGCAACAACATGGATGGTACCGGACTCTATTATGCTAAGCATAATATGTCAGAGAAAGACACACATCATATGATTTCTCTCGTCTGTGGAATTTAAGAAATAAAACTGATAAACATAGTGAGAGGAAAGCAGATATAAGATACACACAGAGAGGGAGTCAAACGATAAGAGACTCTTAAATATAGAGAACAAACGCAGGGTTCCTGGAGGGTTAGTGAATTGGGGAATGGGCTAAATGCGTGATGGGCATGAGGGGGGGCACTTGGGATGAGGACTGGGTATTTTTTGTACTTGATGGATCACTAAATTCTACTCCTGAAACTGTATTCCACTATACGATAACTAACTTGGGCTTGAACTTAAAACTAAATAAATAAATATTAAAAATAAATAAATAAATAAATGTAATACCAGTCAAAAGAAAAGAATATTTAAATCAGACTCTTTCAGTGGAAATGAAAGACCAAAAGTGATACAGACAACAAAGGATCAGAGAAAACATCAAGAAACAATGGCAAAACAACTAATAAAATGGCACTAAATATAGATCTATCAATAATTCCTCTGAATGTAAATGGACTAAATGCTCCAATCAAAAGACATTGGGTAGGGTGTCAGAAAAGACAAAAGGAAAAAAGCAAGTGAACAAATAAACACACAACAAGACTGTGGGGGGCCGGGCCCCGGTGCCAGGCTGAGACCGAGTCGAGCAATGTTCCCTGTTGACTCAAGCCAACCCGGTGGTTCCCCCTCCCATTCATGTGGGAGGCCAGGCCCCGGCGCCAGGCTGAGACCAGGTCGAGCAACGTTCCCTGTTGACTTAGCCAACCCGGTGGTTCCCCTTCCCATTCCCCCACTTTCAAGGGCATACGAAAGCCTGGTCAAGGCTGAGAAAGTTAATTCCTGAAGCCTGTGGTCTGCAGGTGTTAGCAGTAATGCTACCTCCCTTTTTCTACCCCGAGTCAGATAGAAACAAACATGGGAACTGTGTTTTGCTAGCAATCTATCAACAAGGTCTTGTGACCCGTTCAGAAAGTTCACAAGGTACACAGAACTAAATATCTTGGCTGGCAGTGATCATGTGAAACCTGTTTATTCTTAGAATGACCTGATCCACGAGAGCCTTATATTATAAAAGATTGTGTACAGCAACAATAAAGCCGTCACTTGGGCCATCAGCCCAGGGGACCCTCCTGTTCCCAAACTTTCTCTTCTCTCTTTTTTTCTTGCATTCCCCTACCCTCAGGACCCTGACCTCGGGGTTTGTCACGCCGGTCGCGACACAAGACCTATCTAGATGATGCCTACAAAGCCTTATTTGGACCTAAACTCACCTGCAGACTGAAAGGGAGGGAATGAAGAAATATTTCTCATGCCAATAATGTCAAAAGAAAGCCATTAGCAATACTTATATCAGGCAAAATAAACTCTAAAACCAAGACTGTATTTTCGTACCCTTTGGGTAGATACCTAATAGTGAAATTGGGTAAATACCTAATAGTGAAATAGCGAAATATTTATACCAGCATTACCAACAATAGCCAAACTATGGAGAAAGCCCAAATGTCCATCAACCGATGAAGGTATAAAGGAGGTGTGGGGTAGGTGTGTGTGTGTGTGTATATATATGTATACACATACGTACATATATATGTATATACATACGTATATATAATGCAGCCATACATAAAATGGAATATTACTCAGCCATCAAAAAGAATGAAATGTTGCCAATTGCAATGATGTGAATAGAGCCAGAATGTATTGTGCTAAGTGAAATATGTCAATCAGAGAAAGACAAATATGTGATTTCACTCGTGTGGAATTTAAGAAACAAAACAGATGACAACATGGGAAGAGGGCAGTAAAAGAGAAGAGTGGTAACAAACCATATGAGTCTCTTAATGATAGAGCAAAAGCTGAGGGTTGATGGAGGGAGATGGGTGGGGGATGGGTTTTAAGGAGGGCACTTGTTGTGATGAGCACTGGGCGTTGTATGTAACTGATGAATCACTAATTTCTACTCCCGAAACCAATCATGCACTGTACGTCAACTAAAGCTTAAATTTAAAAAAATAAAGCTGTAACAAGAGATGAAGACGGACACTGTCTCATAATAAAGGGGACAACCAAACAAGAAGATCCAACGATTGTAAATTTTTATGCACCCAACATACAATCACTGAATATATAAAACAATTAACAACAAATGTAAAGAAACTCATTTATAATAATGCAAGGAGAGTAGAGGACTTTAACATATCACTCACATCAACAGACAGAACCTCTGAGCAGAAAATCAGTAAGGAAACAATGGCTTTGAATGACACACTGGACCAGATGGGTTTAACAGATATATTCAGAACACTCCATACTAAAATGGCACAATGCACATTTTTTTCAAGTGCACATGGGACATTCTCCAGAATCGATCACATTCTAGGTACCAAATCAGGCCTCCACAGGTACCCAAAGACAGAGATCAGACCAAGCATCTTTTCTGACCACAAAACTAGGAAACTTGAAGTCATCCACACAAAAGAAGAAAGAAAGAAAGAAAGAAAGAAAGAAAGAAAGAAAGAAAGAAAGAAAGAAAAAGTGAATAAAGGCCACAAATAAAGGGTGGTTAAACAACATGCTACGAAACGAATGGGTCAACCAGGAAATCAATGAGAAAATACACTGAAACAAATGAAAATGAAAATGAAGATGCACTGGTAAAAACCTTTGGAATGAGGCAAAAGCAGTCTAAGATGGAAGTATATATAGCAATACAAGCCTACCTGACAGAGCCAGAAAAATCTCAAACAATGGAAACTTAACAACCAAAGGAATGAGAAAAAGGACAATGCAAGCCTAAAGACGGCAGAAAGAAGGAAATAATAAAGATTAAGGCAGAAAGAAGTGATAATAGAAACTAGAAAAACACTAGACCAAATCAGTGAAACCAGGGGCTGGTTCTTTAAAAACAGGAATCAACTTGAAAACCTCCTAGGCAGACTTTTCACAAAGAAGAGAGGAAGGACTCAAATCAATAAAATCACAAATAAGACAGGAGAAATAACAGTCCACAACACAGAAATACAGTTAGAAGATAATATTAGGGAAAACTATAGGCAACAAATTGGACACTCTGAGAAATATGGATAAATTCCTCGAAACACATAAACTACCAAACCTGAAACAGGAAGATACATAAAATCTGAAACCAGAAAGAAACTGAATCAGTAATAAAAAAAATATCTCCCCCAACACAAGAAGAGTTCAGGGCCAGCTGGCTTCACTGATGAATTCTACCAAACATTTAAAGAAGGGGTGATATCTATTCTTCTCGAATTATTACAAAAAATAAAAAAGGAGAACTTACCAATTCATGTCATCAGGCCATCATTACCCTGATACCAAAGCCAGATAAAGACTCCCCTAAAGCAGAAAACTGCAGGGGCCCCTGGGTGACTCGGTTGGTTGACTGTCCAACTCTTAACCTCAGATTAGGTCATTATCTTGCAGTTCCTGGGTTCAAGTCCCACATTGGACCCTGCGCTGACAGTGTGGAGCGTGCTCAGGATTCTCTCTCTCCCATCCCTCTGCCCTCCCTCACTTTCATGTACTCTAAGTAAATGAATAAACCTTTAAAATATATTTAGAATTTGTTTTAAATAAAACTGCAGACCAATAGCCTGATGAGTATGTATGCAGAAATTCTCATGAAAATACATTCAAACTAAAGTCAGCAATACATTAATAGAATCATTGACCATAATCAAGTAGGATATACTCCTGGGCTGCAAGGGTGGTTCCACATTCACAGATCAAACAACATGATGCACCACAGTAATAGTAGAAAGGATAAGAACAAGATGATGCTTTCCACAGATGCAGGAAAAGCAGTTGACAAAATGTCACATCCATTCATGACAAAAACCCTCAGCAAAGTAGATTGAGACTCAACCTACCTGCACATAGTAAAGCCCACCTGTGAAAAACCCACAGCTAATCTCATCCTCAATGGGGAAAAACTGAAAGCTTTTCCTCGAAGGTCAGCAACAAGGCAGGGATGACCCCTCACACCACTGTTACTCCACACAGTATTGGAAATCCTAGCCACAGCAATCAGACAATCAGACAACAAAAAGCAATAAGAGGCACCAAATCGGCAAGGAAGAAGTGGAACGCTCGCTATTTGTAACTGACATGATGCTCTCTATAAAAAACATGAAAGACCCCCATAAAAATTGCTGGAAGTGATACATGAGTTTCACAAGTCACAATATACAGAAATTAATGTACAGAAATCCATTGCGCTTCTATAGATGAATCGTGGATTAACAGAAAGTAAGGAATCAATCCCATTGACAGGTGCACCAAGTACCACAACATACCAGGAATAAACCCAACCAAAGAGGTGAAAGACCTATACTCTAAAGGCTATGAAACACTGATGAAAGAAATGGAAGAGGACACAAAGAAATGAGAATACATTTCATGTTCATGGATGAGAAGAACAAACACTGTTAAATGTATACACTCCTCAAAACAATCTACACATGTAATACAATCCCTATCACCCTAATGAAACATTTGTCACAGAACTAGAACAAGTAATCCCCAAATTTGTATGGAACGACAAAAGACCCCACACAGCCAAAACAAACTTGAAGAAGAAAAGTAAAGCTGGAGACCTCACAATTCCAGACTTTAGGTTATATTACAAACCTGTAGTGATGAGAACACTGTACTGGCAAAAAAAAAAAAAAAAAAAAAAAAAAAAAAAAAAAAAACCCGAACGAAAGAAAGAAAGAAAGAAAGAAAAAGAAAACACACACAGACACATAGATCAATAGAATGGAAACCCAGAGATGAACTCACATCTATATGGTCAATTAATCCTCAACAAAGCAGGAAAGAATATCCAATGAACGAAAGAGAGTCTTGGGACACAGGGGTGGCTCAGTCATGGAAGCAACTAATTGTGGATTCAGCTCAGGTCATGATGTCAGTGTTCACCAGTTTGAAACGCGTGTCAGGCTCTGCACTGACAGTGTAGAGCCTGCATGGGATTCTCTCTCTCCACGTCTCTCTGTCCCTCTTCTGCAAGCTCTCTCTCTCTCTCTCAAACATAAATAAATTCACTTAAATAAAAGTCTCAAAATATGTTTTTAGAAAACTAGACAGCATCTTGCAAAACAAAACAACAGACCACTTTCTTACAACATGCACAAAAATAAATCCAACATGGATAAAGACCTACGTGTGAAACGCGAAACCATAAAAATCCCAGAGGATAACACAGGCAGTAACTTCTTTGACAACGGCTGTGCACACGCCTTTGTTGATATATCTCCTGAGGTAAGGGAAACACAAGCAAAAAGAATGGGACTTCATAAAAATTAAAAGCTTCTGTCACCAAGGAAATAATCAACAAATCTAAAACACAACCTATAGCATGATCATATTTGCAAACGACATCTGATGAAGGGTTAGTGTCCAAAATATATAAAGTTATACACACCCAAAAAATGAGAAATCCAACTGAAAATGGGCAGAGGACACGAATAGGTATTTTCCCAAAGAAGACATACAGATAGCCAAGAGACACATGAAAAGGTGCTCAACAATACTGATCTTCAGGAATATACAATTCAAAAGTACAATGAGATAACTCATCACATCTGTCAGAATGACTAAAATCAGTGAATGACGAAACCACATGTGTTGCAAAGGATGTGGGGAAAGAGGAAACCTCTCGCACTGTTGGTAGGAATGCAAACTGGTGCAGCCACTCTGCAAAACATCATGGAGATTCCTCAAAAAATTGAAAACAGAACTACCTTACAATCCAGCAATTTCACTAAGTGATATTTACACAGAGAATACAAAAATAATACTTCAAAGGGATACAGCAGCATTTGCTACAACAGCCAAATTACGGAAACTGCCCAAGTTGCCAACAACAGATGAAGAAATTGAGATGTAGTATATGGAATGGAATATTATTTAGCTGTAAAACATGATATCTTGTCATTTGCCATGAGGTGGATGGAGCGAGAGAATGTTATGCTGGGTGAAATAAGCCTGTCAGACAAAGACAAATACCATATGATTTCACTAACACATGGAAATGAAACAAAACAAAGGGGGCGGGGATGGGGGGATTGGGGGAAGGAGACTGTGACAAACAGACTCTTAACTAGGAAACAAACTGAGGGTTTCCACAGTGGGATGGGGGGGGGGGGCGTGGAATGGGTGAAACAGGTGATGGGGATTAAGACGTGCACCTGGGATGAGCACCCAGTGACGTGTGGAAGTGTTGCTCTATATGTACACCTGAAACTAATATTACACTCTACTTTTACCACCTGGAATTTAAACTAAACTATTACATAAGGTTAATGACACCTACCTACCAGATTTTCTGTAGTTTTCAATCATTTCACTACGTTGGAAAAATAACCATGAAAAATTTTAAAAGCATGTATAATGTGGGGGACAGTTTGTGCCCTTACCTCGGTCTTTGGTTCCAGCAGGACTCGGAAAGTGGGTCCCAGCTCATTCTTCTAGAAGGTCCTGAGACGAATATTTCATGTATTCACATCCTAACTGAATGCAGCTCCCGGTCTTCTGAATTTCTGTCAGGATTTCTCCCTGGAAACCAGCCTGAATCTGGAACGACCCATCCACGGCATCCATGATGTGATGTCGTGAGACCCCGCGATCCCAGGTCCTTTAATAAAATACGTCTTGTTCAAATACTGTCCGGGAAAGTGAGGAATGAAACACGGGAACAGCCCACAAAATGCAAGGGCCTGTGCTGCTGACCGACTGACCAGTGCCCAGGGAAGCCACCCAGGGCCCTCTCCTCAACACTCAGTGCAACAAGGCAGCTTCTCTCTGGCGACTCAGGAGACACCAAGTTGCTGCAAGGCTCCCAAGGTCTCCCCTGGGGAGGGCGGCAGAACCTGCTGCAAACGCAGCTCTGGTCTCTGTCCTGAGGCAGTGGCAGAGGCCCTGAGAGCTCTGGGAGCAACAGAAGCCCTTCCTGCTCTGAGGTGCCCTGGGTCAGAAAAGCCGATGGGGCGCCCTCTGCCGGCAATCACCGTGCATAGAGAGGAGCCCGCCCCCAGGGTTTGTGGTGCTCGCACGCCCTCTGCTGGCCACCATGGGAATTCCTGCAATGTTGAAGGCCATGGCCCTCAGCTGAGGGACTGAAGGTGTTCTGGGCAAATAAGCCTGTTCTCCACATTGGGAGGGGTCTTAGTGACAGGGCCTGGGACACTAAGAAATCTTTTCCTTCTCCTTTCTTGTGAGTGAAGAATGGAACCACATTTATTTATGTAATGACATCATTTGTAACGCTTGCAGCAAGGGTCACAGAACAATAGCCCACCTATTTACACATGCTGAACAAGAGCTAATTGTGTTTACCACCAAAATACTTAGGTTACATAAAGAACTGACACCTTTGAGAGAGAGATACCAGCTTCCAGCTATGGAATGAATAAGTCCTAGGGCTACAAGGTACAGCCAATAGAATAGAGTCAATCCTGTAATAATAATGGTGCATGCTTTCACATGATAGCTACACTTGTGGTTAAGTACAACATAATTTATAGACATATGGAATGACTACACTTTATGCCTAAAACTAATACAACAAATGTGTCAACAATATTTCAATAAATAATCGACATCCTTTACACTATTTTTAATTTCTCCTTCTTTGCCATTAAAAAATCATTCCTGGGGCGCCTGGGTGGCTTAGTCAGTTAAGCGTCCGACCTCGACTCAGGCCATGATCTTGCAGTCCATGAGTTTGAGCCCCACGTCAGGCTCTGCCTGACAGCCCGGAGCCTGCCTCAGATTTGGCATCTCCCTCTCTCTCCCCCCTCCCCAGTTGGGGGTCTCTCAAAAAAAGAAAAAAAATAAACATTAAAAATTAAAAAAAAATCATGCCTAATTTAGACTCTGTGAAATTCCATTTATTCTCTAACCATCTTGATGTTGAGAGCTTCTCTGAAAAGTCACTAATAATATCTTTGATGGACACATATGTGGCAAGGTCGCATGCAACTTCCAGGGAGCTACACATCTGTTTGACTTTACTGTAAGCACCTTGGCTAATAGTTTCAAATTATGAAAATGAGCTGGGTCCCAGCCCATTCTTCTAGAAGGTCCTGAGAGTCAACATTTGGCGGCTTCACTTCCCAACTGAATGCGGCTCCTGTTCCTCCCAATTTGTGTCAGGATTTCTCCCCCGAAACAAGCCTGAACCTGGAACAAACCAAGCCCAGCCTCTCTGACGTGGCGTCACGGGACCCCCTGAATCCACGGATCCTCCAGGGAAATACCGGCAGGGGAAATGAGGAACAAATCACGGAACAGCCCAGAAAAAGCGAGGGACTGTGCGCCAACCGACCACCCGCGCTTCCAGGGAAGCCGCCCAGGCCCTGCCTCCCCCGCCTCAGGACTCAGCCCCATCACCTAGGAGACGCCAAGGGGCTGCGAAGCCTCCAGGGACTCCCCCAGGCCCGGGGGTGGGGGGGGGGGAAACCTGCTGGAAACGCAGCTCTGGCTCTTTGCCCACACTCAGTGGCACTGGGTCCTCAGAAGCAAGGAAGCCTTTCCAGCTCCGGGGCGCCCTGGATCAGAAAAGCCTAGTGGGCGCCTTCTCAGGCCATCACTGGCCACGCAGAGGCCAGGCCCCTCCCTGGGCGTGGTGCGTGCGCGCCCTCTGCCGGCCGCCGTGCGAATTCCTGCAATGCTCAAGGCCATGGCTGCTCAGCTGGAAGTACTGACAGTGCAGCTGGTCCAGTGAAGCCTGTTCTCCTGATCCGGAAGGGTCTTGGCGAAGGGCTTGCTTGGGACACAAAGAAACCTTTTCCTTCTCCTTTTTACTGAGTGCAGAATGAAACCGAATTGATTGACCTAGTGATATCATGTGTAATGCTTTAAGCAGCATTCGCAGAAATACAGACTGCAAAATGACACCTGCTGACCTACAGGTCATGGTGTTTAGCACCGAAATACTTGGGTAAATAAAAAAGTTGACACCTCTGAGAAAGAGATACAGGCTTCCAGCTATGGAATGAATAAGCCATTGGGATCCAAGGTACAGCCCATAGAATAGCGTCAATCCTGTAAGAAAGCGTTGCATGCTTTCGCAATATAGCTACCCTTGTAGAGGTACCTGGAGAGCGTAATGTATACACACGGAATCACCATGATATATGCCTGAAACTAATACAACATGGTGAGTCTACTATATTTCAATTAAAAATGACAATATTATTAATTTCTCCTTCACCATTAAAAATTATTTCTAATTGAGAACATGAAATTCCATTTATACCACATTTTCTAATGTCACCATCTTGATGTGGAGAGCTTATTTTTCAAGTTGTCAATAATGTCTTTGAGGACACAAATGTGACAAGGTCAGAATGCGCATCTAGAGGGAGCTACACATCTGGTATAAATTTCCTGCCTCTATATGGGTAATTTCAATGAAAAGTGCTTCATGGACGAAGACGGATGAAATCATTTCCATCAGACTCATAGGTAGATAATTGTGCCTTCAAATAATAATTGTCATCTCTTCATACCAGAGGAAGGCTGGGTGAAGATATAGGTTTCTCTTTTGATGTAAGAGAAGGCTGTGGTGTTTTAAACTGCTCACCTACCATCCAGAATCCAGAGATTAGCAGCCCTTGGCCTTCTGCTCTGTGCAGCCCTGTCCAGGAAACAGCACCACATCTCCTGTGTCCCCCTCTCCCCTGTCATGTTTTAGCTCAGGCCCTGATCACAGTGGATGAGAATCCTGTTTAGAGAAGCTGCTCATGCTGACCTTTACTGGAGCACTGCTGTTCCCAGCCACCGCAGGGAAGCATGTGGACAGCCAGATTTTGAGCCCTTGGTGGCCCAGCCATGACCCCAACGTGGATGGAGGCTGGTTGCCTCCATAACCTGGGAGGAAGGAGGGCCCAGCAGGAGTCAGGGGCTCTGGGGCAGAATGCATGGGCTTTGAGGACCCGGAAAGAGTCACATGCTTACACCCAACTCCTCCTTGGTGGTGCGGAAGGAATGGGTATCATGTCATTGACATC
This sequence comes from Panthera pardus, assembly GCF_024362965.1. Classification (NCBI taxonomy): domain Eukaryota; kingdom Metazoa; phylum Chordata; class Mammalia; order Carnivora; family Felidae; genus Panthera; species Panthera pardus. The sequence goes on from NW_026527013.1 coordinate 37,330,624, forward strand.
TGCCCTGCCAGGCCCTCAAAAAGGAAACAGTGGGGGGCGGGGCGACTTGGTGGCTCAGTCACTTAAGTGTCCAACTTTGGCTCAGGTCATGATCTCAGGATTTGTGAGTTTGAGCCCCGCGTCGGGCTCTGTGCTGACAGCTCAGAGCCTGGAGCCTGCTTTGGATTCTGTGTCTCCCTCTCTCTCTGCCCCTCTCTCAATTGTGCTCTCTCTGTCACTCAAAAATAAACATTGCATCAAAATAAAAGATAAAAACAGAAAACACTGAGAGGAATATGGGCCATTATAAGACTCACACCCACAACTACTACCATGAGTCTACCTCAGCTCCCACCTGGATTGGTGCTACCGTGAGGTAGCTGGTACGTGGGCAAATCCACAACATGTGGATTCATGCAGGGTTTCCTCACTGTTCTACCCGAGACACTGCTGACCCCTCATCCATGTCTTGCAATCATGAATCAGCCATGTCCTGGGGGCTGATAGCTGCCCTGCTGATCAGCACACACCACGGTGAGTAGGAAGTGCCACGTGCTGGCGAGGATCTATGGACGAGTGAACACAACTGTCACCAGATCTGGAGGAAGGTTGTGGCCACCACCCCAGAAGGAACCAGCGGGACATGGGCAGTCAATACAATTCAAACACTTATCTTCTGCCCCATAACTGTAGATTCTACCTGTTTGTGACCGTGTATACAGGGGTCACACTGTGTACATCAACACAGAATGACCGTAGGTCCTCCTGGAAGCAGATAATGACAGAGATACAGAACTGTGATGGGTTTATTAGGGGAAACGAGGAAAAACAAAATAGAGGGGACAGGAATGGTCAGGGAAAGAATTCAGTCAAATACGCATATCAGACAACTTTTCTAAATATATCACATCACCACAGCCTATTGGTCACAGTTCAGGGTCCTCTTCGAACTTCACATTCTCCTGTAAGGCAACGAGATTTTGGGTTATTGCAATGGGATCTTGTGTCCTCCTCGATGTATTTTGTCTTCAACAATATATCTGTGGCCTTGGATGAACACTTAATTGTGTGGCTGCATCTGTGTGTCTACCTCTAAGGGATTATGACTGTCTTCAAATCTTAGATATAGATCCCTGAATGTACACAGTATCACAGTTATCTTTTTCTTTTTCGTAAAGTAGGACCTGAATGTTAAAAGAAAAAACACAGGGGTCTTTGCCGTATTTTTTGAAACAGGGATTGCCAACCTCTCAGCCTCAGGCATTACACTCTTAGTTTCATGAAATTGGATGAACATCTGTCGATGACCTTCTGTGTGGAGATACATTCATTTCCACCCTGAGAAGGGTGAGTGTCCACTCATCCCATACATTTTACAAATTCCTTAAGTGCTTCTCACCTCTTCATCGTACTGACCTCAGAAACCAACATTGTCCCTGTTTCTCAGATTACAAACCTGAGGCTCTGAGATGACCGCCGAGAGCTGGTGTTAGAGCTGACACAGCAGGAACACAGGCAAAGCCTCAGGAGATTGCGAGGGAAGTTTCGGAGGCGCAAACCTGCAGGCAGGGTGGTGACAGCAGACGCATGGGTGTGGTGACCAGAGTACAGCAGGGGCGGCTCCTCCTCGCCCCTGAGTTTCCCACCAAGAGTCTGACTCAGGCTGAAGGCCAAGGAAGCGGCACAGCTGATCTACAACGTGCCTTCACATTTAGTCTCACTGAGACACACAAACTTAGGCAGACAAGCGATTCCTAAGACTAAGTTTAATATCCCAAGTCTCCCAGAACATTCTTCGTACATGTCCAGACCCTTCAGAAAACCAAGGGAAACAACAAACTTTATTTAGATTATGAACTAGTTGCACTTGGTAACGTTGACATTTCAGAGATGATGACTGCATTCTACATTGTGGTTGAACCCGTGCAGCAGTCCTTTGCAGACTTTACACTGTCCTCATGCTCCCTTCCCAGTTTGTGGGCCCTGCCAGAGATGGCCTCCAAGTCCATCCTACTGACCCCAATGCCGTCCCCTCTGCACCTCCTCAAACTCTGCTTACTGTGCTCAACTTCCCTTCTATTCTTGCATGATTCAAGTTTCCCCCAGTTTTGCACTGGATCCTTCACTGGTACTTCCACTATGGTGACCACAAGGTCTGTGTCATATAATGCATGTGCCCCCTTTCAGACGGGATACCTGAGGCACCTACACTTAGGGGTGCATCTCATCCTTCACGGAGCTCAAAACATTGTGTCTAAGACAGGCACCAGTACTCCTGAGACATCTGCCTTTGTATAAAAATCCTCTTTCTTGTAGACAAGAGAGACCTACAGCTGACCTCATTATAGGGAAATGACACAGCCCATTGTACACTATGTCCTGAGAAACTTGAGATATGTGACACTGTCCTCAGGCAGGTTTGCAGTTGAATGGCCAAGCCCTCACAAGCATCCCTACATCAATGCCACCAAGTCTTTCACGAAGAAGACGAATACGCTTTATCAGTCACTCATCCAGTTCAGGTCATCTTACCAAATTTAGTACGTGGAGGAGCTGGTGGAGGAGGCGGAGGTGGCCCATAGCCCGTGACTGGTGGTGAAGGGTGGTCCATGGGGGACAGCCTGCAAGGCGATCCTGGGGAAGGACCAGGCCCTCTTGCATTCATAATGGCCTGCGCAACAGAAATGAAAGCTATGTTCATAGGACAGAGCAAAGCACCAACATCAGCAAAAAGTGGCAAACCAAAGAAGCAGTGCTCATCTCCTGCCAGCTTCCCCACCACCAGGTTCCAAGAGGGCAGCATCAGCGCCAAAATCTCTACCCATACTTTGGGTTCCACTTATGCTTTGGGGGTGGGGAACGGATGCTATGGGGACAAACCAGTGTTCCCACATGTGGGCAAATGTAGAACAGCAAGCTCTTGTCCTAGAGGATTTATGGAATGAGTACCAAATTAATAAAATAGCATATTCCTGATAGGAAGGCATTTAAGTCCAGAATCACCTTCCACCCCGCATCCACCTCCACCACAGAGGCTGCTTATTTGTATGTGAAGAACTACAGATTGAGAAGGAATTACAATCCCAGGCTCCACACATGGAATCACAGCAATCGTGGCTCAAAGCTCTGCCTCTAAGCCCCCGCCTGTGCCCGATCTGCTTCTCTCCCGACAATGAAATCTTCTCCTCTCTGCAAGTGCTATCCATGGGCACAGAGACATGTTGGGGCATGGGGATACTGAGGTCATACAGAGAACCTCGAAAAGCATGTCCTTAGAGAAACATGTTACCTATACATGTTAGGTAGGCTTAGCTAATTTATTTTCATTCAGTGGTACTTCTCAGTTAAATACAGTAAAACTCACAGGGTACTTTTGTTCTCTAAAAGATGAGCCGAAATTCTAAATAACAGAATTAACACAAATACACTTTTGTTTCTGCTGTACATCTCCATGTATCACCTGTGACAGTGACACAGGACACAAGAGAACGTGCTCATGTGAACACGACACAGTGGAGAATTACAATGCAGGTAATTGCAGATTGTCTCTCTTCACCACGCATGTTGCAATGCGTGTTTTCTAGGACAAATATGTCACCTCTCGTAGTTCAGAATATGTATACCCAGGGCACACCTGAAGGGATTCCAGACAGCACGTTTACAAAAAAAAAAAAAAAAAAAAAAAACCAGAAAGGCTGAATGTTGACGGGTATTAAATTTACTTTGTCTACGACCACTCTAAATGACGCATACAAAAATATAAGTTGGAGTGAAGGCAGTTTGCATTTTCAAAACATAAGGATAACTGCCGATTTTCTGAACACATTAATCCCCTAGACAGAAACAGAACAGGAAGAAACAGCAAGAGCAATGATTCCACACTGAGGAGGTCCAGAAAAAATAAGTCATGCCAAAAGACTTCCAGGTGGAGGGTGGTCTCTTCCTCCCTGGTTATTTCCAGGTATATACCAGAAAAGCCCTTGGGTGCTCAGCCCTAGGCACTTTGGTTCTACACCTTCCACAAGGAGATGACAGGCAGAAAATAGAGAATCCCATAGACACTTGGGTTAAGCTTGTGCATTTGGAAAATGGGAAAAACAAGCAGACATATACAACACAAAAAACAGACACAAAGCCAGGAGAGAGCGCTGAACAGAAAAAAGAGGGTTTTGCCAAAGAGTTACAACTGAAAATGTGCACAGCATTTACCTTGTTCTCCGTGATCCTTTTGGTAGAGTCAGTGTTGTTGTTACTCACACGAGCAACATGTGGATCTACAAAAGGCCCTAGAAGGGATGCAGGTTTATTTTGATTTGAGTAGATTGTGCAGAGATTAAAAAAAAAAACAAAACAAAAACACAAAAACAAACAAAAAAAACCCCAAAAAACAAAAACCACTCTCCTCATTCCTCAAGCAACTGAAACTCTTTGGCCCAGTCAGATCCCAAATCACATGCACAGTGTATCCCGCATGCTTCAGATGATCCCAAGGTAAAGGAAGAACCATTCTTTAAACTGTGATGAAGAACCATAAAAGCCCTGGTTCAGGTGTTTTCATAACTCCTCAAACAACTGTGGATGACTGGGGGCTCAACTGGATGGATATACGTTAGGCGGAGCCTCATGCCTCCCACCGCCCAGCACATGGACTGTGTATGGCACACATCTGCTGAAGCGCTAGGCCTGCTTTTCTGCATACAGCCCCATTCCATCTCCACAAGAGACACCTGTACCAACACAAGGTGGGGGAAATGACACAAGGATGATAAGTCAATCATGAGAAACTCAAGGAATGTGGTGATGATGGCAGGCATTTTCCTTGCATTGCAATGATCTGTGGTACCACCTCTGCACCTTGTACAAGACTCAACAACGGGGCGCCTGGGTGGCTCAGTCGGTCAAGCATCCCACCCCGGCTCAGGTCATGATCTCACAGTGCGTGAGTTCAAGCCCCACATCGGGCTCTGTGTTGACAGCTCAGAGCCTGGAACCTGCTTCAGATTCTGTGTCTCCCTCTCTCTGACCCTCCCTCATTCATGCTCTGTCTCTGTCTGTCTCAAAAATAAATAAACATTAACAAATTTCTTTAAAAAAGACTCAACAACAACAAAAATTAGATGAAGGTTCTTAGCAAGCCAACTCATACTGCCCAGATCATCTTACCAAGTGGTGCAGGTGGAGGGGTTCGGGGTGATCCTGAACCTGGTACAGGAGGTGGATGTGCCCAGATCAAAGGGTGACCTCTAGAGTAGGGTGTGCAGAATCTTCCAGTTAATGGAGGAGGTTGCCACGGATCCACACTGCCCTGCAGAACGGAAGTGACAGCTACGTGCAGATGCCACACAAGAGAACCAATCCCCAAAGCAGCTGAAACCCATAGAAGTACGGGCCAGCACCTGCCCCCTTCTCTGCCACCAGGATCCAAGAGAGTAGCATCAGTACCTGAAAACTCTGTCCCTGCCACTGGGTACCACCTACAGCTTAGGCAACTAAACGCAGGTGGTTAAACTACTGTCACCACATGTCCCTGCCCATGTCTGAGAATTTAGAACAAAATGATCCCCTCTTACAGGATTAAATAAGTAATTCCAAACTAATGAAGCAGCATATTCCAGACAGGCAGACATCCATGTCCAGGATCACCTTGCATCCTTCCACTACAGTGGTGGCAGAAGCTCTGTTTTTGCCTTATTCCGAACATAAAAACATTGGGTGCAAATACACAGCTCATTCTTTGCACATGAAATGACAGCTACTCTTGGGAAAAAGTTCTGCCTGCCGGCCCCACACTTGGCCCCCTCTGCTTCCCTCGCTGAGAAAGAGGTCTTCCTACTTTCTGCAAGTGCTGTCAAAGGCCAAGAAACCACTCGGGAGTTGGGGATGCCGGGAGTCTTGTAGGGGACCTGAGGAAATGTTTGCTGTGAGGAACATACTACACATCAATGAGTACTAGGCCCACAAGTGTTTACCTGAATTCATAAGGAATTCTGATTTTGTGTACACTACAAGACACAGAGTAATACATCCTATGGGAAAAAAGAGGCAGACATTCGTGAAACAGTTAATGTAAATGTGTTTTGACTTTGGTATACATTTCCAGGGATGTGTCATGAGCGATGGTATCAGCTCTAACACTGACTGGAGACACAAGAGAACCTGCTCATATGAATAAAACTGAAGGACCTTGTGTTCAGAATACTTTTACCCAAGATACTGCTTGAAAGGATTCCAAACAGTTCATTTACCCATGAAGACGTGAAGGTGGTGAGTTATGACAATGACTTTGTCTAAAACCATCATAAATTGTACAAGGCACACAATATAAAGATGGAGGGAAGTCTTTTCACGTTTACAATTAACAGATAGTCTTCACACATGAATAGTGTGACCAGAAAGAGGAAAATAACAACAACACTGATCCCACAGAGAGGTAGTGTGTTAGGAGTCAACAAGCTTAGAGACTTTGCTATAGAGTGCAGTGTATCTTCCTGTTGTTGTTATTTTGAACACAACAAGGGAAAAGCCATAAGGTGCTCAACTTCAAAGTTCCTTTGGCTACTAAACTGACCAGAAAAAAGATGACAGGCTGAAAAGACAGAAGCCTGTAGACTCTTGGGTGAAGGCTGTGCATTTGGAAAATGAGAAAAACAAGCAGACATATCATACAACACACAAAACAGACACAAAGCCAGGAGAGAGCGCTGAACAGAAAAAGGAGGGTTTTGCCAAAGAGTTACAACTGAAAATGTCCACAGCATTTACCTTGTCCTTCGTGGTCCTGTTAGTAGAGTCAGTGTTGTTGTTACTCACAGGAGCAACATCTGGATCTGCAATAGGCCCTACAAGGGATGGAGGTTTATTCTGATTTGAGTAGATTGTGCAGAGATTAAAAAAACAAAAACAAAACAAAAACACAAAAACAAACAAAAAAAACCCCCACAAAACCAAAACCACTCTCCTCATTCCTCAAGCAACTGAAACTCTTTGGCCCAGTCAGATCCCAAATCACATGCACAGTGTATCCCGCATGCTTCAGGTGATCCCAAGGTAAAGGGAGAACCATTCTTTAAACTCTGATGAAGACCCATAAAAGCCCTGGTTCAGGTGTTTTCATAACTCCTCAAACAACTGTGGATGACTGGGGGCTCAACTGGATGGATATACGTTAGGCGGAGCCTCATGCCTCCCACCGCCCAGCACATGGACTGTGTATGGCACACATCTGCTGAAGCGCTAGGCCTGCTTTTCTGCATACAGCCCCATTCCATCTCCACAAGAGACACCTGTACCAACACAAGGTGGGGGAAATGACACAAGGATGATAAGTCAATCATGAGAAACTCAAGGAATGTGGTGATGATGGCAGGCATTTTCCTTGCATTGCAATGATCTGTGGTACCACCTCTGCACCTTGTACAAGACTCAACAACGGGGCGCCTGGGTGGCTCAGTCGGTCAAGCATCCCACCCCGGCTCAGGTCATGATCTCACAGTGCGTGAGTTCAAGCCCCACATCGGGCTCTGTGTTGACAGCTCAGAGCCTGGAACCTGCTTCAGATTCTGTGTCTCCCTCCTTCTGACCCTCCCTCATTCATGCTCTGTCTCTGTCTGTCTCAAAAATAAATAAACATTAACAAATTTCTTTAAAAAAGACTCAACAACAACAAAAATTAGATGAAGGTTCTTAGCAAGCCAACTCATACTGCCCAGATCATCTTACCAAGTGGTGCAGGTGGAGGGGTTCGGGGTGATCCTGAACCTGGTACAGGAGGTGGATGTGCCCAGATCAAAGGGTGACCTCTAGAGTAGGGTGTGCAGAATCTTCCAGTTAATGGAGGAGGTTGCCATGGATCCACACTGCCCTGCAGAACGGAAGTGACAGCTACGTGCAGATGCCACACAAGAGAACCAATCCCCAAAGCAGCTGAAACCCATAGAAGTACGGGCCAGCACCTGCCCCCTTCTCTGCCACCAGGATCCAAGAGAGTAGCATCAGTACCTGAAAACTCTGTCCCTGCCACTGGGTACCACCTACAGCTTAGGCAACTAAACGCAGGCGGTTAAACTACTGTCACCACATGTCCCTGCCCATGTCTGAGAATTTAGAACAAAATGATCCCCTCTTACAGGATTAAATAAGTAATTCCAAACTAATGAAGCAGCATATTCCAGACAGGCAGACATCCATGTCCAGGATCACCTTGCATCCTTCCACTACAGTGATGGCAGAAGCTCTGTTTTTGGCTTATTCCGAACATAAAAACATTGGGTGCAAATACACAGCTCATTCTTTGCACATGAAATGACAGCTACTCTTGGGAAAAAGTTCTGCCTGCCGGCCCCACACTTGGCCCCCTCTGCTTCCCTCGCTGAGAAAGAGGTCTTCCTACTTTCTGCAAGTGCTGTCAAAGGCCAAGAAACCACTCGGGAGTTGGGGATGCCGGGAGTCTTGTAGGGGACCTGAGGAAATGTTTGCTGTGAGGAACATACTACACATCAATGAGTACTAGGCCCACAAGTGTTTACCTGAATTCATAAGGAATTCTGATTTTGTGTACACTACAAGACACAGAGTAATATACATCCTATGGGAAAAAAGAGGCAGACATTCGTGAAACAGTTAATGTAAATGTGTTTTGACTTTGGTATACATTTCCAGGGATGTGTCATGAGCGATGGTATCAGCTCTAACACTGACTGGAGACACAAGAGAACCTGCTCATATGAATAAAACTGAAGGACCTTGTGTTCAGAATACTTTTACCCAAGATACTGCTTGAAAGGATTCCAAACAGTTCATTTACCCATGAAGACGTGAAGGTGGTGAGTTATGACAATGACTTTGTCTAAAACCATCATAAATTGTACAAGGCACACAATATAAAGATGGAGGGAAGTCTTTTCACGTTTACAATTAACAGATAGTCTTCACACATGAATCGTGTGACCAGAAAGAGGAAAATAACAACAACACTGATCCCACAGAGAGGTAGTGTGTTAGGAGTCAACAAGCTTAGAGACTTTGCTATAGAGTGCAGTGTATCTTCCTGTTGTTGTTATTTTGAACACAACAAGGGAAAAGCCATAAGGTGCTCAACTTCTAAGTTCCTTTGGCTACTAAACTGACCAGAAAAAAGATGACAGGCTGAAAAGACAGAAGCCTGTAGAGTCTTAGGTTCAGGCTGTGAATTTGGAAAATATAAATAGGCAGACATATCACACAACACACAAAACAGGGATAAGGCCGCAGAGCATGCTGTTCCGCAAAGGAGGGTTTCCTGACAGACTTACAACTGAAAATGGCCCCAGCATTTACCTTGTCCTTCTCGGCATTGTTGGTAGACTGCTTGTTGTTGTGACTCATGGGAGTGACACCAGCTTCGGCTGAAGGCTCTAAAAGGGATAGAGGTTTACTCTGATTTTAGTAGACTCTGCAGAATTCACACAAACACCACATTTTGTGACGTGTTAAACTCTTGCCCACACTCAGGACAAGGAGGAGAGGCAGAGAGTAACCCACAAGCCTCAGTTGACCCCAGTGATAAGGGGGAGATCCATCCCATCATATCTTAATGAAGAAACCATAGGGTCCTGGCTCATGTTCTTCATAATTAGTCAAATAACTTTCAACAGGGCAGCTCAAAGAGAAATCAGGAAATCGTCACCAAAACAGCCATTTCTCAATACACATTAGGGGTAATAACTCAGCATCTCATTTCAGATAAAAATTAAAATGAGAGCGTCAGTTGGTGGATAACATCAAAAAACCCTCCACAGAAGAGCATGGGTGTGTTTCTTCTGACTCCAGGCAAATTGTTCATTCTTTCAGCTCATCTATAAGCTGCCTTCCACATGGGAGCCGGTATTATGTAACTATTTCTGAATGGAACTGAACTTGACTGATATTATATTAAGGAGAAAAGGAAAACTATGGGTGTTTAGCCGTGAAGCTGCAGAGTTGCACTGATAACATCAGAGGACGAAGCTATTTGGAGCTTGGATTCAGGAATGTAGGTCTATAGTTCACAAAAATAAAAATAAAGGAGCAATGAAAATAGTAAATAAATGAGTTTCTCCTCAAATAAACTAAAGTCTTCACATTGAGTCCGGGTGGGAAGAAGGATGAGACCCCTGTCCTGTCATCCTTTCCAGGCTCTTCAGACAGGGGGATGCTAGAGGAGGTGGGAGGGTCACAGTCAGAGGAGGGGCATGAGCTCCACCATTCACAGGGAGAAGTGCCTCACTGCTTGCAGTACCAGCGGAGAAGACCCTTCTGTCACCCCTTCAGACCACCTGCTGTCCTTAGTGTTTGCGGTTCTGTCCAGGACACACGATGATCACCCACAGGAAAAGGCTTTGCCGCAGAAATGAGGCTCCTGCACATCACCACGTGCCCCTTACCTCTCCTCGCAGAGTTCTGCATCTCTGGACTTCCAGGCATTGGTCTCTGTCTCCTGTATCTCTCAAGCAGCCTCTTTCCTTCCATCACATCCAGTCTTAGATACAGAAAAAGAATGGACTTCTGTAAGAGTTGCAACGCCACGTCCTCTGACTAGACACTAAACAGCACAGCTGTCATCCCTCAAAACACCCATAAAAACTCATGTCACGCTCGCACACCTGTGTTTCAAGCGGGCAACCTCTCGGCTCTGTTCCGCCATTTTCCTCTCCCAGATCCGAGCCTTGATCTAGGGGAGAAAAACACATCCACCTTCAGTCATGCCAGACTGTGCACCAAAGAGAGAGAGGAGGAAAAAAGAAAACACTTACCCAGGTGTCCTGAGTATTATGCTCATAAACTGCGACCTGAAAAAGCAACAATGAAAAGTCCGTGTTTAGGAATTCCAAGGGCCACTACACTCAACCACATGAGGTACTAAGGGTTCAATATGTCAGGCAGAACTCACGTTACCTGGTGTGTGAAGGTGAGTTCTGCCTTCTGCAGCTGTTCTCGTGTTTGTTCAATTTGCTGTCTGTGAGATACAATTGGTTTCATCAAATAAGGTCTAATATTAGGTAGGATTATAAATAATCTGCTCATGTTCCCATCATCCTCATATCTTCCCCCAATACAATTTATCCTTTCACATGAAACACTTTTCACACAATTATAAATGTGCAGAACCAAAGCTATTGTTCCATCCTCTCCTTACTCATCATTCCAAGCCCGTAGGGTTCAGAGGTCATAGAATTCTTTTCCATTTTCAATCTTGCCCTAATTCATCAGGTGACAAGTGACTTTCATCATAAAGCCAACATAAAGCTCTATTCTCCTTTAACTTGTGTACTCACCAGGTTTCCTAGGGTTGCAAAGACCAGGACCATCAGGTGGTACTACCTTCTTGATGGATAGGATTTCATCCTATGACACACTGCTTTCCTATAGATTATGACAACTGACACCACCCCTCAGGAACGTTGGCACGGATGAAGTTTCTACATGGGCAGGTCAATGCTGGAGACCCAGAAATGTTTAGTAACTTAATTGTTTTATTCTTTCTAATACTTATCTTTTCCTGTCTGTTAATTCTCTACGGATATGTCCTCTGAATTTGTGTTTATATTACTATATTCATGGAGTCTACCCATTGTACAAAGGTTAGAACTAAGAAACGAACAGGGGTTTCATGAGCCACTGCTAATTAGTATCTGAACTCACTTGCACTTGTGTATGTCCCTTGTAGCTATTTTCAGATCTTCCTCTGCAGTTGCCATCTGATTCTTCATTGCCACTAGTTCACAGTTTGTCATATCCAGATTCCTAAGATGGGAAAGATATATACATAGTCCAGTAGCCAAGGTCCAGAAATTCTGCCTTTTTCCTTCTCAGCTCTCTTAACGCCTAGATTCCAATATCCCTATCCCCTCCCCCAACGATGCACAGACTGACAACACAGTCAGAGAAATGAAGACCCCATTTAATGTTAAAGAACATTCAACCTCCGTCTGCTGCCAAGTCGCCTACAATCAGAGCCGCCTGTCTAGTTCTCTGCTTCTACTCCTTCATCGTCAAGTCATCAAATAACATTGCACCTTGTGCCTTCCCAGAGTTGGTCTTTTGTTTGAGATGGAGAAGGCCTATTCCAGGTCAGTGTGAAAACCTGTGCCTGACCAACTGTACCCATTAGGATGAGGCAGGGGATCATCATTGCCTTGCACCTCCACGGGGCAGTGCACTGAATCTCAGTCCAAAAGTTGTACCCTGACACAGACACTGAGTATGAAAGACAGCCTTCCAGGATATGGCTTCACCAGCATTGCAAATCACTCCCACACATCACTAAGGTTCAGGAGTGCAACCCCTGCCCCCTCTTTCAAAGATCCTGGTGGAGGGAAAGGCCAATCTTAGAGTGGCAATATATGCTGAAATATAACATGATGTGAACTGTCCCACAGTCAGGCTCTTATCTTCAGGAAACAGATTTCAGATGGAAAACTATCAACTTCATGGAGTCAGTCTACTTGAACAAGACTCAGTTCATTGACAGTGAAGGCAGCAAAGGGAAATGCTTAGAAAGGCTGGTTTGCTGTGTTGCCCTCAGACTATTTTGTGCATGGTGTTGCTTTAAAGGGTTTCAACTTGGCACTGGATGTAGTCAAGAATCACATGCAAAACTGAAAGACTGTTAGTAGTGGACACAAAAGCACTAGACAGAGAAAGGTACATGCATTTCCTTCTGGCCTCTCAGGTAGTCCTTCAGCAAGTGTTTTCTGGGGTGGCTGTAATGTAGAGGCTCTGTTGTAAGGGGGTGAAGATAGAAGGTGGTCAGGGTGCTCTACCTGCTCCCACAAAGAGCTTACACATTAACAAAAACAAGATGCCAGTGAGACAGAGCAGGCTCCACCCCGGGTGTGGAAAGGACTAACAGAAGCTGAGTCTCCAGGGAAGACAAGGAAGCATTTCCTTTTCAATGTGAATAAGGGGCTCTAAAGGCCCCCCTCCTGAGAACAAAAGGAAATACTGGACAAAAGAAGAAACATGCGCCTGGGGCACCAAATTTCTAATGAACCCATGAAGACACACTTCGTACGAGTCTCACTTGCAGACTGGATGAAGAGATGCAGTACTGATGCCATCCCAACCCACAGTCTAGAAAGAAACTCCCATGGTTTCTGCAGCAAGATAATTCAATGTTTTCCCTAAATATTTTTGACCCAAGTCTGGTGCTGAACAAAGATGACCTAATTCCTGGCTGATAAGACCATGGGATGGGATTGAAACCTATAGGACAATGTAAATGGATCCGGAGGGGATCCTGTTATCAGTGTGCTTAATGCCAGTATCTTCCCTCTTCTACCCCAAGTACATGACACAAGAATGTGTGACAAGCACTAAGGACAGAAAGGAAAATGCAGGTTATAGGAAGCCAGGTAGGAAGGGCAGGCACAATTCTCCTGAATGCATTTGGCAAAAATACTCTTGGATCCAATTCTAGAAGAAATATATTTATCTATAGCGGCCACCACATTCATTCATACAACAGTACTCGGGACCATTATCACATGAACGTCTTACTTTGCTGTAGCCATTTTTCTTTCTTCAGAGGATTTATCAAGGATGTCTGCTCTCTCCTTCAGCCTTTTGGCTTTTTCTTCCCTGATTGCTGTAAGAGAACTCAAAGAATTATAAACGTCTTCCAGGGCCTTTTTCCTTTCTGTAAAAAAAAAAAAAAAAAAAAAAAAAAAAATGGATTATTTTGTGCATGTGCATATGACCTGAGACTTGGTATGGGGGTGACAGGAAAGGGCAACTAGTGTGAAGGCAAGAAGGCATTCTTTCCCTTCCCAATGCAAAGTCATTGCCACCACATGGGGATTTCTCCCCAACAGACAACATACCTTCCAGTTCACATTTATTGGACTTCAAGGCTCTCAGTTCTGGATCCTCAAATTGACCGTTTGCATCTTCTGACTTTAGGACAGATAGGAGAAAATACATTCAAGAAATAATGATCGCACAACAATGTGAGTGCAACAGGACTGTGCATGGCAACAAAGAAAGATCCTGGGGCATAAATACAACAAGGAGAAGGCAAAGAACATGGAAAATAGTTCAAGTCAAAGGGCTCACAAATGGCTTTCTTAGGAGAATATTCCTCTATTCACACTGAACATTGCTGAGCATTAAGAGAAGAAGGCAGTATACAACTTGCTATTGCCCTTCATCTCTCAACTATCTTGGGGGATTTTCTCCATATCTTGGAGGGCAGGTCTGAATGATGTGGTAATGACCTAGTTGTGAAAATAAAACATACTTCCTAGTCCTTGAAACAGCAAACTCCTCATGGTGGTCCTAGTGAAATTCCAGCTGTGCAGATGGAGCTTTGTCTCCCAGAGGCCCACTCTCTACTGTGGTAAACAGCAAGCGAATATGCTATGCTCACCTCACCCAATGAACAAAAAGTCTCCAAAGTCAAATTACAGTAAAAGCAGCCAACTCTTAGCACTTCCTGATTCTTGACATTCCCCTCTCTCTCTCTCTCTCTCTCTCTCTCTCTGATTGCAAAGTAACATGTGCACTTTGAAGGGTGTCATTTAAAATTTTATCAAAGTGCTCAACTTTTCTGATGTTCTCCTTCAACAAAACATGTTGAATGAGTCGTAACAATTCATTAATTTTACTTGTGTTTTTAGAACGCAATCCAGGCAAAGAAAGAATTCTTACTTTCAACTTAAGAGCTTCAGCAGAGTGAATGTTACTTTCTCTCTTAGCTTCTTGAAGATGTATCTTTAATTCATTGATGTAGATACAAAACATATGAAAAAGGAATCAGAATTCAAAAATAGCATCGTGGTAGATAAGCCTATGTCTAATGTGTGACTCCTTTCACAAATAAAAAGGTAGTTTTTTATTCCATTTGTGAAGCTTGTCTTGAATGGGAAGTATTTATAGAACACATGAAATAGGTCAGTAGGATGAACTCCAAGAGATAAAATTAATCAAAATGAAGTCACAAGAAATATTTGAAAGGGCAATGCTACCTTCTCTTCCCACATGGATATTGCTTCAGCCAGCTCTGGGTTTTCTTTCTCCAACGGGTTGATCTTTGCAGTTTTTTGCTGTAAATTAACTAAAAGGAGATAAAACAATTTTTAAGGTTGTTACCAAACCAGTGACATCGAATAATCCCACTGTATTAGCAGCACAGACACATGATCTGACACATGGGTGTAACTAACTTTTTAGCTTTCTCATTGTGCCTGAAGAAAGCAAGTTTCAGCAGCATTTTAAACCCAAGAAACCTCATTTCACTGACATTCCTATACGTGTAAGCTCTAGAACACTGACTCCTCTAACAGACACAAAGTGCAAACTCCTCTTACATTGGCCCAATGCGAGAGCTCTCATGCCCTGAGGTCACTCTTCTCATCACCACCACCGCTGCATTTACAGTGATCAACACCAACCAGTCTTTGAGGGCTTGTTAAGCGTCAGGTAGCCACCTTGCCTCTCAACAGACAGCACCACAGAATCACCACAGTCCATGGGGTCCGTGCAGAATAGATTACCCGCCATTTGCAACAAGTTCACTTTTCCCCTGGCATGAATGGCTCCCTCCACCTCAGACTCAAAACCTTGGTTTAACCCTCTCCTGTGACACACACCCTGCCTGGCAATACCTGGTTTCTTCTCTATGCTTAGGCTTCTTGACAGACTCAAAGAGGGTTTTCTCATCTTCACATTTCACCAAAAGCCAGGTCATGGCAAAGTACTCACTCCACACCTCAGGCTCATATCATCACTTCTTTCCTAATCATTTCTATGCAAAATCACACTCATTCTGTTCTCCTTCCTCCTGTGATGTTTTCCTCCCCTGGTCTCTTGTCTTAAGAGAGGAAAATCCCTCCACATTGTCACTTAGCCTCTAACAGGGAAGAGAAAGGTTTTCAAGAGTTCACAAGTCAATTAGACATCAGAAGTCACCATATTTATCCCTAGTTAAAAAATTTAAACCCACACCAAACACGAGTAATGAAAAAAAATTACAAAGACTACTAAAACCTAAAATCTTACCTTGATGTACTGGAGGCTGTGTCTGAGAGAGGAAGAAACAAAATTAAGTTTGAGGTCAAAACATGTTAATAGTAAAAACTTTTCCTTACTGATAAAATACTGACATGCCATCCAATGAAATTACAATGATCATTTTGTTCAGCATAATGAATTCACAACATTAATATAAGAAAAAAGTAGAATTTCATATTTAGTTCATGATTCTTTATAAACCGTTTCTGATAAAAGCATAAAGATTCATAGCTTATTTTGACCAAAAGATAGATTTACATTATATTAAATAAATATCAAAATATTTAATTCTGTCAGTGCATAATGCAGACAGTTTTAAAAATACATAAATAAAATATTTGTCTGATTGTTTTCCTCTTGTAGTCAAACCCAACATCCACACTGAAGTCCAGAACCCAGGATCATTTGAAATGCCAAAAAAAGAAAAAAAGAAAGAGAGAGAGAGAAAGGGAGAGAGGAAGAAAGAGACAGACAGAGACAGAGAGAGAGATGGAGGGGGACGGTAGGGGGCGAGAAGGAAAGGGAAGGGATGGGAAGGAGGAAGGAAGCGGCAAGGAAAGAAAAGGAAAACCTTTGTACTAACATACGCTTCTTTCATTTTCTAGAAAGCTTTCTGAAATGTTACACAGGGTTGGCTGCTTTCCGAATCAATAAACAATTACAACATGTCAGGTGCTATGATTTTCCTAGATCACTAAAAACAGAGGGTCTTCCAAAAACACATCATCAAATGAGAAAGAGAGTGGAACATGGCTAGAGAAAAAGCACAGGCACCAAAAGAAATGATGACTAACATTTCAAAAACAAAGCAGAAAGGGCTCCCATTGAGAAGGTATAAGAAAAGCAAGAGGATCTTAATTCCTGTAAAGGCACTGGTCTAAGGCAAGGGTTAACAGTTTCCATACTGGAAACTTCTGGAAAAGTGAACAAAAGAGAGAACAGCTATTAAGGAGTAATGGTTGTCTGGGCAAAAGTAGAAATAACAATTAAAGCCTGACTGCACTAGTATTTCTAAAAGGACGTCAACCATGGAAAAAGACATCCTGTGATTGTCTTGTGTCCACTGAAAAGTAACAACCATAAGATAGTGACTGTGGGACTGAAGGATGCTTCCCCACTCCCAGCCCCTCACCCTTTGGAAAAGTGCCTTTATAAGCCTGGCACACCACCCTTTTGGGGGAGCGATATTCCTCTTTCTTGCTGGCTCCACTGTATACAACCTATCTCTAATAAACGCCACCTGCTTTGTTTCCCTTTCGATCAGTGTTCATTACTAAGACACTGAGACTGGAGAACCTGGTCTTGGTGGTCCAGTAACACCCACACCCAAGTCATCCCCTGATGAATTATAGCTCAATAAAATCTAGGCAAGACTCTCCTTTAACAAAAGGTGAAGACACATTTTCGTGATCCGTAGGACGTATATCCCTATTTGAAAGTTTTAAATGATGATATGATGCTGAAGCGAGCCCCAACATCTTGCCAGGATATTGGAATATCATCATGGTATCAAAAAGTGAGTCATAAAAATGTTGTTATAGGAAAGTCTATCTACGGAGGGCAAACAGGAAACCATGGATAGTCCTTTAATGTCACGTTTCCTTTCCGAAGCAGGGGAAATGGAAAGAGAGATGGCCCTACAAATACTTAATATGCATATTTTCTTTTTGAAGGGAAAGATTTCTAAATTGGCAGGAAAAGAGGAAAAAACAGCCACTTATAAATAAACTCATGCTGTTCTGTTCTTGTTTAGAAGGCCTGCCCTCCACAGAAACTATTTCTCCAAAGCCTAATGGGGTTTTCCTGAAGATAAGCAATACAGATGAAGGGTAATACTCAACGACAATGCTCTTCCTCCTTCCTGTCTCATAGGGGAGTAAACTCAGCCTAAAACCTAGCCAGGTAAAGACAAAACTTTACACTAAAAGCCTTCACCTCAGTTTTTCTAAACAAGGACGTGACCCCAAGCTTCCCAAAAAACTTAACAAGGTACCCTAAAAGGAAAAACCACATATTTTGAACACAGAATGCAAGCATTAGAATCACACTTCCTATGGCAGAGATGGTGGGATAATCAGGCTGGCAATGTAAAACCACTCTGATTAATAGGATAATGACTCTAATGGAAGAAGTAGTCAGTATGCAAGAAGAGGTGGTGAATGTGAGCACAGAAACGATAACTCTAGGATCCAAAAGGACTTCTAGAAATCCAAAACATCATAACAGAAATAAGGAATGCCTTTGTTGGACTTACTAACACACACAACACAGCTGAGGAAAGACTCAACAAGCAGAAGGAAATGTCAAGTAGAAACACCCAAAACAGAAACACACAAAAATTAAAAATACAACGGAGAAAATCCAAGACCAGTGTGACAATGACAAAAGGTGTAACATACACAAAGTGGGAATACCTACTTATACGTTTGAAGTGAATATGACTGAGAATTTTCCAAAATTAATGATAGTCATAAACCACAGATTCAGGAAACTCAAAGAATTTCAAGCAGGATAAATACCCCCCTCCAAAAAAACCAAACCAAACCAAAAACAAATCAAAACAAAACAAAACAAAAAAACACAAAAAACACAAGACTATCCCTAGACATATACTATTCAATCAAGAGAAACTTGAAAACAAACAATTTTGGAAGAAGCTAAGGGGTAGTGTTGGGGGCTGGAGTTGCAGGGAGATGGAAGAAATAACACCTTACCCAAGAGGAACCAGGACAAAAAATACTCAGAATTCAGAAACCATGCAATCAAGAAGAATGAAATGTTTATACTGTTAAAAGAGAAGAACCCATCCACCTAGAATTCTGTGCACATAAATTGTCCTTCAAAACATGTACAAAGTAAGGGAAATTATTGGAGATACTGAGGTCAATAATAAACGCTTAATTCTCCAAGAAAACATAATCCTTAATGTACATGCATTAACAACAGAGTGCCAAAATACATGAGGCAAAAACTGATACAACTGATAGGAGAAATAGACATATACATTTTTATAGCTGAAAGAATTCAACACCCTCTATCAGTCATTGACAGATTGAGCATAAAGGTATTCAAATTTAAGAACACAGTTGGACTGAACTGCATCACCAATCACCTAGATCCATGACCATCTGTAGAACACTTTCTACAATAGAAAAATACACATTCTTCTCAAGCTCATATAGAACATTCACTGACACAGACCATGTTCGGGGTCATAAAATACACCTTAACTTGAAGTCAACAAAATCATAGAAAATACGTTCTCAGAACACATATGTAAGCTAGACATCAATAATAGAAAGACAACTGAAAAACTACAAAATATATGAGAGATATTCTAATAGAAGATAGAGAATAGAGATAGAATAGAGAAATTCGAAAAGAAGAGGGTCAAAGAGACATTTCACAGAATCACAAAAATAGTTCCATCTAAATGATAATGAATGTTGGAATTACTACCATTTGTGGGATGCAATGAATGCCGTGCTTAAAGGGATATTTGAAGTACTGAGTGCATACAAATGGTCTAGTAAAAAATGTGTGCTTACCAAAAAACTTCTGCTTACTTATGCTTAAAAGCCTATCTGTAAGTTATTGTAGTATACTCACAGCAAGGACAACTCTCCAGAGGTAAATAAGACATGCACAAATTGCAACGGTGGCAGGAATAACGGCAAGCTTCCACAGAGTTCCGAAGACACGAGAGCCACGAGGGAAATGGTCAGCCAAAATAGGCACAAGCTGAAATAATATTTGAGATAATGAGGAATAGCAAAGACATTTATAATATCTGTCACAAAGAATCATTTTTATAAACCTTCAACCAGCCTCCAGGAGGTTATAAGCACACCTCTCAAATGCCTCCTCCTGAAGGAGAGGGAGGACACAATGCTTACAAAGGAGCAGGGGCAAACCTGTAGGAGTGATGACTGTGTTTACGATCTTACTGTGGTGATGGCTTCATTGTTCCTTACCCTTTCA
Source organism: Panthera pardus (assembly GCF_024362965.1). Lineage (NCBI taxonomy): Eukaryota > Metazoa > Chordata > Mammalia > Carnivora > Felidae > Panthera > Panthera pardus. The sequence continues at coordinate 37,350,610 of NW_026527013.1, forward strand.
GTAGACAAGAAGTAAATGACTTCTGTTGTACATTCATGAAGTACCTGGATAAAATCCTTTGGAACATTTCCAAAAATACACCAAAATTTACAGAAGGATGGGAGAAAGTAACAATAAAAATGTACTAGCGATTCAAATGAGATTGTTATAGAGACAGATGTTTACAGATATGGATATAACTGAGAGATGTGCAGCTGCTCTTATAATAATATGGGTTTATTCCAGCAAAAATAAATTCTACATTATTGTTTAGTTTCTAAAAACACTGAGGTTTTCTTTTTTCTAATGTTGATTTATTTTTGAAAGTAGAGAGAGCGGGGAGGAATGAGAGAGAGGGAGACAGAGAATCCAAAGCAGGCTCCACGCTGTTAGCACACAGCCTGATGCTGGGCTCAAACTCACAAACCTGAGCCAAAATCGAGAGTCAGATGCTTAACTGACTGAACCACCCAGGCTCCCCAGAAGGTTTTACGTTCAAGGTTTACTTTGAATCTGAATCACAGCCCAAATTGTCAGATTTCTGAAGTAAATACAGGTTTGCATAATCAGGTGATCTTGTGTATTTTGATGAAATCTATGAGGTTTTAAGTTACTTGAACACACATCTCCAAATAGCCAATACAATAAATTCAAGTTCCTATTTCATAGTGTTGCACCTAAATCAATCAATAACAACTATGGAAATTACTTTCTAAATAACACAAAAGTCCTGGGTATGGTCACCAAAACAACAGAACACATATCATTTTACTAAAACTAGACTTACCAGTCCTTTAGGAGAAAATACACTCACAAATGCAATTCATACTAATTCACATACCAAACTTTAATTTTGTGCCAATACACTAGCCTCCAAAATGTGTACCATTTGTATCTTCAGCTCTTAGAACTGAGGTCACTAAATTGCGTCCTGCTGGGAAATGTACACTGTCTTTGAGTGGCCACTGTCTGCAAGAGAGCAGGGGCTGTCAGCACAGTGATCATGGGGATCAAATGCGGCAAAGACAGAGGCCATCTTGACATGAATGGCAAACATCCTAAGTCCTGGGCACTCTTGATACCTCTGCCAGCTATCTGTATGCTGATACCATTAGTTACCGTTAACTAGTTTAGATCCAAGGGAGCCAGTAACACTTGGTTCCCACAGACAATGGTCATGACCAGGTGGAGGTAGGAAATGCAAGACAAGTTAGTTTGTGCAAGAATTCAGAAATGAGGGAGGGAGAGAGAGCTGAACTGATCTATGAGATGCAGCCTAGGTAGAAGGGGGAAATTGCAATAAACAGAACCAAGAAATTTCCTCCTTCGTAGACTCAAAAGAAACAGAATAGATTCTGTTGTGCCTGGAGGTATCATGTGGGAGGATTCTGCCTCAATTTAGGTTGTTCCTGCCTTGGGACGTTGCAGATCCCTCTCTAAGAATCTGGTGCATGCCAATCTCAAGAAATCTACTTTTCTCTATGGGTGTCCCCTGTGTCTCTGTCTCAGGCTCTTGGGAGTACAGGTTTTGATTTTTAATGATAGAATGAAACATTCACACTGGCAACCAGGTATTTCTTTATAGTTGGACAATCCTAAGGACATTCAAGACCCTTTTTGCTTTGGGTAAATCAACACTCTGTACATAGTTGGCTAAAGAAAGGACAAGAATGCATTCACTTCCTCATCACATCACTCCTAGTGATTTTCTTATTATAAATGTCCAAGCAGGCTGAGGCCACTTCATGTATGCTGAGCTTGTCATCTAGCTGGTTGGACACAGAGTCCTTGGGGGCAGCCTCTAAGACCAGAGGGAGAGGGCTGATGCACAAGTTCCTAAAAGCGAACAAACCAGGAAGCACAGAGCACAAACGACATTTCACTTTCCAACACCAACACTTCGGACACCACGGTTCCCAGGGCTACCAAACTTCACAAATATGAACAACGTGCTGATAGGAAAACTAACTACGTATAAGAGGGACTCTAAACTTGCAAAGCTTGAAGAAGAATCTTGACAGGCCTTCCAGGAGCCATCTAATAGTATAAAATACTATTAATACTATTAAATGGCTCTTATTCAATAGAGGTTCTGACATTTTTAAAAATGATCCTAAGGAAGTATAATTCAAACATCATACAAGCCCCTTATTTAAGACAAAGATCTCAGTGGCTTTTAGTATCTTCCCATGTCCTTCTTTCTTGACATTATGAAGCTCAGGTTTCCATCCTGTCAACACTACTCCTTCTGGACCAAGTGGCCCAGACAGGATCCACAACTTCATGTGGACAGGTGTGGCCAGAAGCCCTACATGCTGGTTGAGAAACCTTGCCCTGAGTTAATGGGTTTTCAAAAAGAACTGAGTTCTCATCAAGGACTCCATGAAAAAGCTGTTTTTTAACCACAGTCTGAAAAAGATAAATAAATACAAAAGGAAGAAATCACTGATGTCGGATGTGTACTCACATTTGTGTTGGGGTAACCGGGATACCCGAGTAAGAGGATATAGAAAAGTAGCTTCTGAACCTTCATATTCTGGTCTTTCAGGGGGCGCCTGGGCACCAGAGAGGAGGTGCAGATGGGGGTGAGGAGGTGGTGGGGGTGGGAGGGGAAGGGACGGGGTGGGAAAGGGGGTGAGGTGTGGGGGCGGGGTTTAAATAGGGATGGGATTGGGGAGGGGGTGTGGCAGGAGAAGAAGGGGGTCAGGGAGAATACCCGGATCAGATCAAGTACAAGAAGGGAGGGAGGAGGGCTCAGACAAGTTAGTAGCTCAGCAGGTCAGTAAATCACTAGATGAGTAGGCCACAACTAGCCACTTAAGCAGACTGTCAGTAGCAGGCGGAGCAGACGAAGATCTCTCTTCATCCAAGTCTTCACCTGTTTGAGCAATGCCGTAGCAGTTCAGACGCTTTATGCTCTCTCTCCACCAATCAGCTGCCTTCGCCCCTGATAGCTCACAAAGGACACCCCGCGTGACCATGGCTTTTCAAAAGCCCCTTGCATTATGTACATATCTGGGGGCATGTGTGTCCTTATGGGAGTGTCTATGTATGTCTGGGTTTTGTACGTGTATATATTGGTTATGTGTGTGAATTTGCTGCCCCTTTGGGTCTTACCGTGTGTGGTGTGTGTGTGTGTGTGTGGTGTGTGTGTGTGTGTTTGTGTGTGTGTGTGTGTGTGTGTGTGTGTCTTTGTGTGTGTGTGTGTGTTCTCCTCGGGGTGTCAGTGGCCGTGTCTGCAGTGTGGGTCTGTGTGTGAATCTGTCCATAAGCCCCATACCTGTGTTCCCAGGTGAGGCTGGGTGTGATTCTGTGCTTGTGGTGTCTGTTTATTTCTCTGTGAGTATGGGTGTCTGTGAACCTAAGAAATGAGCTGCCACAAAGCGGACTCCCCAAAGGTGACCCCCAGCGATGGGTGAATATGAGACAATCCATCTCTTCATTAGATTCTGTTGGGAAAAGTGTATATCCACATGCAAAAGAATGAAAATGAACCCTTCCCTTACATGATACACAAAAATCTACTTAAAATGGCTTAAAGACTTAAATGTAACACCTGAAACCATCATACTTGTAGAAAAAATCAAAGAGGAAATCTCCTTGACTATGCTCTAGGCAATGAGATTTGGGGATTGGCACCAAAAGCATACGAAGTAAAAGTAAAAATAAACAATTGGGCCCACATCAAACTAAAAAGCACAGGGAAGGAAAGGGAAGGAAACCATCAACAAAATGGAAAAGCAACCTACAGAATTGGAGAATACATTTGCAGACCATCTCCAAGAAAGAGTTAATATACAAAACAAATAAGGAGTTCATATGAATAGTTAACCTTCAAAATAAAACTACCAGTTATGTTACCAGGAAAAAAAAAATGGCTTATTTCGGAATAGCAGAGAACTGCCACTTGGGAGAAGGAAGCTATAGCAAGTCTGGAGAACAAAGGAGAGGAACACTTTTATAGAGGAAAGGAAGAAATTGGGAGGGCTATGATATAGTAAAAGTCCATTGGAGTAAACTGGGAGATCCAAGTATAGTGGCTTTTCATTGCTTCAGTTGTGACCGTCATCAGCTGTGCCATCATGAGGGAAGAAGAAAGACCTTTCTTTCTCTTGCTGAGATAGTATAGCATAGCTGAAGAGGTATCAGCTTACAAGATATGTCTCCTTCCAGTGGGTCTGCAGGAAATGACACGTGGTAGAGCCTGTGAGCTTCCCCCTTCTGGCCCCCTGACTCCCTTTTCTTTAAGGTTTTATTTTCTTTCCAGGTCATCAGCATACAGTGTTGCATTCGTTTCAGGTATACAATAGAGTAATTCAACACTTCCATTTTAAATAAAGTTTCCTCTTACAATTTTCCCAAAGTCAACAGCAAAGAAACCATATAACAGGGTGAAAAAGTGGGCAAGGACCCAAATAGACTTTTTCCAAAGAAGACATACAAAAGGCTAACCGGTATAAGAAAAGATGCTCAACATCACTAATTGTCAGGGAAATGCAAACCAAAACCACAATGAGCTATTACTTCACACCTGTTGGTTAGGATGGCTATTCTCCAAAAGTTAAAAGATAACAACCGTGGGCAAGGATGTGGACAAAAAGTGAACCCTTAAGCACTATTTCCAGGAATGTAAATTGGTACAGCCATTGTGGAAAACAGTTTGGAGGTTCTCAAAAAGTTAAAACTAGAAATACCATATGATCCAGCAATCCCACTTCTGGGTGTAGATCACTATCTCAATGAGACATCTGTACTCCCATGTTCATTGCCATATTATTCAGTAGCCAAGATATGGAAACAACTTTAAGTGCCCATCAAAATAAAGAAAAATGGCCTGTGCATTCAGTGGAATATTATCTGGCCAGAAGAAAGAAGGAAGTTCTACCATTTCTGACAACGTGGGTGAACCCAGAGGACGTGATTCTAAGTGAAATTAGACGCAAACAGACAGATATCGTACAATCTCATGCACATGTGAAATCTTCGTCTAAAGAAAAGTTAAACTTGTAGAGACAGAGAGTTGAAGGGTAGTTACCAGAGGCTGGAGGGTGGGCAAAGGGGGAGATACTGATCAAAACGTACAAACTTTCCATGGTAAGATGCACAAGTTCTAGCGACCTAACGTACAGTACGGTGACTACAGTTAACAATACCATATCGTATACTTGAAATTTACTAAGAGAGCAGATCTCAAGCGTTATAACCACACCACAAAAACAAAGTAGCTATGGGTGGTGATGGATATGTTAACTAGTTTCATTGTGGTTATCACTTCACAGTGTATGCATATATCAACATATCCCATTGTAAGTCTCAAATACATAAAATTTTTATTCACCAAAAATAATAAATAAGTAAGTAAATAAAGACCAAAATAAAGAGATAAATGAACAAAATTCCAATGTGTGAAAATGACTTTGGGTAATGCCTGAAACACAGTAACAGCCACCAGAGATACAAGAGGACCTGGGAAATAGATACATACGCGGTACTTCAGTATACCTGGAGCAAAAAGGTGAGGAGAGAATACAGGCTTCTTTTAAGAGATGAAGCTGGAGAAGTAACCAAAGCCTGTTTCTGCAGGACCTTGCAAACCAGTAAAGAATTTTGTGCCTTTTCCAGAAAGTACTGAGAAGCCATTGAAGACTTTCAATCGTTCACTGACTGATTGCTGAGCTTTCATTGTTAAAAGGTCATTCTGATTGGAGATGGAGAATGGGTTGACGTGAAATGGAAGTGGGTGGCAGGAAAAGTACACAGGCCAATTTTAAGGCTGCACATGAGATGATGGTGGCCTGGCCTATGTTAGTTGCGCAAGACTGGAAGTAGTGGGAAGATGAGGCAATTGTTTCAAGATATACAAGTGAGAGGTCTTGATGATTAGCTATTGGGGTTGGGAGAGAGGGAGAGGTCTAATGGGTCAGTTGCTACAGTGGGATCGAGAAGGGCAAGAGACAACTTGCATTGAGCTACGACAGGATGACCTTGGTGGCAATGATACAACTGGGAGGTGAAGGCCAGAACCCAGATGACCATATGTTGAGGAGAGGCCGGGAAGTGAAGAGTGGAGTCAAGATTATTGACTTGTCAACAGTACTGCTTGTTGCCACCTAACATCCATTCCCACCTTCTCTCATATTGAGAGAATTCCTGATATTTAGTTGGGTACATGGCTTTGTAGACTAAGACTTTACATTACCATGAAGTGTTAAGTTATGGGCAACAGAATGCAAATGGAAGTGAGGTGTGCTATGGGCAATGGCGTTAAAAGAAAGGATATGCTCTCCCCTCCCCATTTTCCTTGCCTGCTGGCTGCAAGCAGATCTGATGTGCTGAGTCATCTTTGACCTTGTCAGTAAGGAACCAGAGAGCAACAATACAGAATCCTGGGTATCTGACACGATAGGGTAAAAATTCTGGGTTTGAACATATACCTAGACTGTTACATGAAAGAGAAATACATATTTTGTTGAAGCCATGGTTATTTATAGCTCCTGTTAGAGCAACCCGATCTATATCCAAACTATTACAGAATTTGATACAAGAAGAGAGTGGCTGATAGTTTAGAACCCAACATAAGTGGCATATGTTTGGTGGGCAGGCAGTAGGTGGGAAAGCACAGGTATTACAGGCTGCAGGTCTGGTGACAGTTTTTATGTTGTGACAAAACACTAAGCTGTTGTCTATGATCATTCTCATGGCGGATCACATGCCATCAGAACCTGAAACTCAAGAAGAAATTAATAGAAATATTTGGAATGTTGGTGTCTGTGGGATGCATTTTGCCACTTTCACCAGGAACCTGCCACAAGCAGATCTCAGGCTAGGGTCAGCCAGTCTGCCAGCACTGATTCAAGGGTATACAGCTCTTCTAAGGAAGCTCTTCCTGCCTGTAGATGACAATCCAACTTGGCGGCAACGAGAGTGACTACTAGTGCCTCCAAAGCCTGAGAGAGGCAAAAACTTCTGCACCCCAAACTCAAGGAATTACAAGTGGCTTTCAATAGGTAGCCTAAGCAGGACAGGACACCCAAGCCTTTCTCAGTCACCTCCCCAATATGGCTGACTCAAGATAAATTGGCTAAGTGTAAAATAGCTGTCATTGATTTAGTAGGGAGACTTGGTAAATCCCAGAACAAGCTACACAGAAGACCAGAGTTTTCAGGCCCCAAAACTATGCCTGAACAAAATATTTCAGTATGATTATTTACATATGGAATTTGACAGACATAAAAGTAGACCAGAAGCCTAAATTTTTGAGGGAATTTTCTTGCAAAAGAAACCATAGCCTAGGAAAATGGGGAGGAGAGAGCATATCCTTTCTTTTAACGCCATTGACAACAAGGCATAGACTAGTTTGACCTCTAATACAATCCTTACGATCCCCTTTCTGCGCCACAGGAAGTGGGCTGCAAAAGCCATCCTATCCTCAAGAAGGGTATATTCTTCCAAACATCCACTTCAGATTTGTCCACAGAGGATGATGAACATGAAAGAATGTTCCAGAGGGAAAGACAAAAGCTAAAGATGACAGTAGAGGAAGCAACTCCTCCCAGACAGCAGAATCAGGACCTACTGAATGAACTGAGACCCCAAAGAGTGCCAGGACAGGGTTCTGCCATAATTCATGCCCAGGGGAGTTGGATCATTGCTAGGCACCTATGTTACCTCATTATTCACTCTTCTCTTTCCAGTATTGGAGTTTTTAGAGCAATACCTACTCCAGGGATATATATTGGTTGGTTTGGAGACTAGACATAACTCATGCTTTAGTTTATAGTTTGTCAGATAGGAACTCTATCCCTCCTGAATGGAGAGAACCAAGGAGTAACAAGAGATACTAAATTTTGACCCAGATGTAGTCATTCTATGAGACCTGGAGGTTATATTTCTTGAATATGACAATGTTCTATGCGTGGGGATGATGCTCTGTGTGTATTTGCGGACAGTTGTTTAATCAAAGGGGTAGACCCTGACAGAAACTGTTAGTGGTCACTCAATAGTCATGCCCTCAGTTCTCTCATAGACATGGAATGCCCTATTTCTGGCTGAACATATAACCACTCAAAAAGAAAGACCACATTTCCCAGCCTCTCACAAAGCTACGTACAGCCAGGCGACTAAGTTCAGACCAATTAAATGTGAGCAGAAGTGATATGGAAAACTTTCTGGTTATTCTCTGAGGCTAGAGGCATGTCCTCCCCTTTCCCACGTTCACTTCCCACTTCCTGAATGTGGACATGATGCTGAGTCGTCTCAGTTCTACCCTAGAGGTGGTGGAGCACCTTCACAGAAGGAACCTGAGTCCCTGAGAGGGTGGAGCTGCTAAGCCAGCTATGGACTGCATATGCCCAGACTATTCAGGAAGGAAGGAATAAATTACTGTGTGTGCTTGTTGAAGCAACCGAACCTATATCTAACCAGACATTACTCTAAAGGATTTGTTCATATTGTAGACAGTAGGAAGCTAATAACAGCATTTGAACTCTCATGATTTGTTACAAGTATTTTTGTTCTAGTGTTGAGTAAATTGATGATATGCCAGTATCACCAAATGAAAATCACTAATCCTGAGTTTCTAGAACTTGAATAAATCTATCAATAACCCAAATCAGTCATTGTTTCCTCTTTTCTATGTTTGCAAACGTGGATGGGAATTGGGAAGAAGGCCAACCACCTGAAACAGATAAATTTACACATCACACAGTTAGAAAAATGAAGGTAAAATTCCAACAAAGGATACATGTTCAATATTTTGTGAAATACTGGGACTGCTTTGAAATGTATACTATCAATACCTCCTTTTAAATAACCTTCTTAGATTTTGCGAACTCGAGACTCTAAGGTCTACCTTTCCCTCTTCTGCTGAGTATCACAAGGTCTCCTCTCCCGATCTAAATGCTACAAACTTTGTTATGAGACAGTCTTATGGGACAATATCTAGAGGACTTTAAATGTGACAGTTTTTAAAAGAAACCCTGACATTTTTGTGGGTTCAGTGTTCAGGGCTCAGAGTACTTGTGACTGATGGGCAACCTCTTTCCTTTCATCAGTGCAAGACTTTGTGATAAAATCTTTCTCGACTTCTGTGTCTGTTATCTTAAAATCTACTACACCTGGCACTATAGTCTGTGACCTATTTCTCTTGACATACTATTAAAAGTCAAGATATATTCATTGTTTCATTTTCCCTCACGGCCCCCAAGCCCCACCTTCCACAGGCAAAGGAGATGGTCTTTTAGGCCTAGGAGCCAATGAAAGTGATCCAGTACTTGGTTTGTTCCAAGTCTGGGAAAGTTCCTCCTGCCCCAGAGCTGGCATCGAAATTGCAAAAGGTAAGCAGTTCTCAGAGGCATCGAAATTGCAAAAGGTAAGCAGTTCTCAGAGGAGACAGAGACAACAGCTCCCCCATCCTCCCAATATCTCAAGTCCCTTAATAGAGTCTGTTGTTGAAGTTGGTAGGTATTTGTGTTCATTTTCTTTCTCGCCAGTAGTCTGACTCTTGTTTGTATTCATGAAGAAATTGTTGACCTTATGGATTCATTCGCAGCACTATGACCTCAAAGATCTCTCTGAGACACGTACCGACACACTGCCTTTTCTCCAACTTGCCTAGGTGGTTCCCTGAGACAAATGTGGAGCTGGTTTCAAATCTTCTCTGTGACTTGGTGTGCCTGATGAGGACCAAGGAGAAAAACTGCTACTTGGACCTTCAAATTTTCTGACTCCAAGACCCGAGGCAAAACAATTCTCCACACTTTAATTTGATAAAGGATGTGCTAAGCCAAAGGTCCCAACTTGAAAAGGTAAAACCAAAAAAGTTTTTCAACTTTGAAATGTTGGCAAAGACCCCCTGGTAAGGTGTCTGTTTCATAACCAAAGATCATGAGATTCAAACCCCATCCATGCCTGGCCCTAGAAAGTACAAATTCCCAGGAGAGGTGTTCTAGCAAGTGACTAAAAACACAGGCTTGGCAGCCAAACAGGTTTGTATTTAAATCCTGGCCTTGTCACTAAAACCAAATGTCCTTGAGGAAACTGCTTAGCTAAAACCTTAGTTTTTTATCAGTCAAATGGAGATGTTAATGGTACCCATTTCTTAGTGTTGTTGCAGAGATTAAATGAGATAATCAATGACGCCAAAGGAGAAGAAGACAAATGGAGCTCTGGAAGAATGATTAATCTCTCCCAGAAAGTGGCTAGCATCCTCTCTGATACATGGGCCCTCAGCCATGGGGACCAACTGATGATATTCCTGCCCCCAGCACCAGAAACCTACTGGAGCTGCCTGGCCTGGGTGCGATTGGGGAAGACATGGGAGAGGGGCCCCTGGGACAGAGGCTCCTATGGGATTCCCGTCTCAGTCATTCACAGAATGGAGAGATGGTAAAAAGATGTCCATCTGATGCCTGAATTCTTCCCATTGTGTGGGGGGTCTATAAACAGGCTAAGGTTTCATCTCAGCTCCACGAACTGCCACTTTTGTAATATCATCCCTCTCTGAGCCTCAGTTTCCTTATTTGTGAAATGGGCACAGTAATAGAGTCAGACGTATGTGTTTTTGTGAGAATGAAACACAAATTATCCATAGAGAGTACTTAACTACCTTGTAGGCCATTTATCACCTCAAGGAAATCTTAGCCTCTGAGAGGCTCCAAAATATAAATATTTTTTGGAATTAGGAGGTTCCTAGGAAACTCAAAGGACATGTTCCCTGGAGATTTCCCATGAAGTGTTTGCCATTATAAGTTACCACAAATGGCTCAGCCTATCGCTTTTGCCTGATAATAGGCTTGTAGTTAAAAAACAAAACACCCAAAAGAGCATTCAAAGAGCAGGTATCCTTGAGAATGCCAGGTGTGGGAGGCACAAAGAAGACAAGACAGGAGTGAGCCACACCATGGCTGAAAAGAAGCCCTTGAGTACTTCAGGAAGTAAGTCCTATTTTTTGAAGGCCCTACGCTTGGAGGCTCATCTTTGCCATGTAGTTCCCAAGAGTTGGGGTGCCTGAGGTAGCTCACAAACCCCTCAGTCCTCTGGGACAACTTCTGTATTATGAGATCCTCCTGACTGTGGGTCACCACACCTGGAGTGGGGTTTCTTGTGAGACTGTGTCTCTGCCTCTCCTGTTTCCATATATTTTGTCCTTTTATCCGTTATTTTACAGACACTGTTAAGCTATCTTTCAGATCCTTTTCAGAGGGAATTGTTCCATAAGCAGCTGTTGAATTCTTGTGTTCATGGGAGGAGGTGAGTTCAGGATCCTCCCATGCTGCCATCTTGACCCAGCTCCACAGTCCATACGCTAACCCACATGTGAAATAATACATTTTTAAAACCAAAGGGACAAAGAGCAATGAGACGTTTCTTCTTAACGTGTATTCTGAAATGCTATCAAAAGTCTATAGAATGAAAATCACTGAGCTAGAAGCTGGAGCTAAAGACAAATGAGACAAAGTTCTACCCTCAGAGGGCTGAAACACTCCTAGGGGAGATGAGATCGATGAAGGAGCAATTTCATGCAATCAGGAAGGTCCTAGGTAAATTGACAAGGAGTTCAGAAGGAAAAGAAACTCCCTTCAGCTAGAAAATCAAGAAAGGATGCTGCAAGGAGGTAGCACAAGATGCATATTCCCACTGCAAAGAAGCCATGCTGGGGGACTATACCTTTGTTTTCATTGTATTGCTTCTGCTTAAAAACAGTTTAGGACTATACTTTGGGAAAGGGTCACCAAGGAAAGCAGCGTCATTACTCTAAACTTTCCTTTTATATTCAAAAGTATACTTCCCAGAATGAGATTTCAATATCCCACTTTTAATCGTGGATAGAACAACTACACAAAAGATCAACAAGGAAATAGGAGAGTTGAACAACACTGCAAAACAACTATGTTGATTCAAAGTGAATAAAAGTTGTTTGTTTGTTTGTTTTAATTTTAGACAGAAGGGAGAAGACTTTCATTTAAGCCCAAGTTAAGATAGCCACCCAGGATACAAAATCTTCACAAAGAAGAGACTTCTCTGAGGAAGGAACAGTCAGTGCAGGATTACATATGTTTTTTTCACACGAAGCATCATAAATCATCATGGCCAATGACATTCCAGAAAGTTATAGACTTTATCTCATGTTTTAGGATCTGCAAGACTGTATGACTTTAATCTTATGGAAACCAGGGACATGTTTTTCTTGTTCTTTATGTTTGAAATGCTCCTTTTTGGTTATTTTTATTTTTATTTTTTGAAGCTTTCAATTTTTTATTTTTTAAAAAAAATGTTAGAGAAGGAGGGAGCCAAACCGTAAGAGACTCTTAAAAACTGAGAAAAAACTGAGGGTCAATGGGGCAAGGGAGGGAGGGGAAAGAGGGTGGTGGGCATTGAGGAGGGCACCTGTTGAGATGAGCACTGGGTGTTGTAGGGAAACCAATTTGACAATAAATTTCATATTTAAAACATACTAAAAAATGAAAAAAATATTTAAAAAAGGTGAAATTGACAACACTTAAAAGCCGTCATTCTGACCATTTGAAAATGGACAATCCAGTGGCTTTTACTATAGTCCTGATGTTGCACAACTATTACCACTAAGTCTAAAATATTATTATCATTCTGAGAAGAAATCCCATATCTCAATTCCTGCCACGCCAATTCCCTGGCAACCACTAGTCTACTTATGTCTCTTGGTTCTGCCTGTTCTGGAGATTTCATATAAATGCAATTATACAAGACATGGACTTTTGCTTCTTTCACTTAGCACAATGTTCTTGAAGTTCATCTACACATGTGACAGTACTGCATGCCTTTTGATGACTAGACAATATCCCCTTGTACAGTTTTACCACCTTTGATGTATCTGGTCACCAGTTGATGAACAACTGGGTTGTTTCCACATTTCAGGAATTGTGAATAGTGCTCCTATGAACATTTATGTACAGGTTTTTGTGGGAATATATGTCTTCAATTCTCTTGGGTTTATACCTTGGAATGAAATTGCTGTGCCATATGGCAACTCCATTTTTAACTTATTACGAAATTGCCAAACTGTTTTCCAGAGTAGCTGTACCATTTCACATTTCCACAAGCAGTGTTTGAAAGTTCTGATTTCTCTACATCTTTGCCAACGTTGATTTTTTTCCTTCCAAGATTTTATTTAAAATTCGTTTAATGTTTATTTATTTTTGATACAGAGAGAGAGAGAGAGAGAGAGAGAGAGAGAGAGAGAGAGACAGAGCATGAGCGGGGGAGGGGCAGAGAGAGAGGGAGACACAGAATCCCAAGCAGGCTCCAGGCTCTGAGCTGTCAGCACAGAGCCTGACGCGGGGCTCGAACTCACAGACCGCGAGTTCGTGACCTGAGCCAAAGTCGGACGCTCAACCGATTGAGCCACCAGGCGCCCCTCCTTCCAAGATTTTATTTAAATCCAACTTAGTTAACATGTAGTGTACGACTGCTTGCCGGAGTAGAATTTAGTGATTCATCACTTACACATAACACCCAGCGGTCATCACAAGTGGGCTCCTTAATGCCCATCAGCCATTTAGCCCATCCCCCCAACCACTTCCCATCCACCAATACTCAGTTTGTTCTCTATAGTTAGAAGTCTCTCAGGGTTTGCCTCCCTCGCTGTTTTTATCTTAGTTTTCCTTCCCTTCCCCTACGTTCATCTGTTTCATTTCTTATATTCCACATGTGAGTGAAATCATATATTTGCCTTTCTCTGACTGACTTATTTTACTTATTTCACTTATGAACTAGTTCATAAACTAGGTCCATCCATGTCTGTGCAAATGGCAAGATTTCATTCTTTCTGTAGTCTGAGTAATATTCCATTATATACATATACACCGATTCTTCATTATCCATTCATTGTTCAATGGCCATTTGGGCCATTTACCCATGTAAATTATTGACTGCTTGAGAGGAAAAGGTAATGGCAACAATGCTCAGAGGGCTCAGAGTCCATTTCCACCAAAGCTGCTATTTGGTTGCTGGCCCAACGGAGAGGTGATAGCCTAGAAGGCTAGTATTGAAAGAGATCTCATGTGCCTGCCAGGATGGTTCCGGTAATGGTATCTCCTTTAAAGATATGATTGAAGCCTTCTCGTTTGCCATTTTCAGGAATCACCTTTATGCCTGGAACCCTTCAGCTGACTGTCAAGGACATTTTCTATCAATCATACACATCTAAGTCCCAGTGCATGGTAGTCAGGGAGGCTATGGCCCCACTTGTGGACCTTGTTGTGTCCAACTATGCCCCCTTGAAGACCAATCTCTTGGTATCAGATAAGAGCTATGAGGGAAACAATCAGCGAAACTAAAAGGCAACTGACAGAATGGTAAAAGATACTTACAAAAGACATATCAGATAAAAAGGTGAGTATCCAACACCTATAAAAAACTTATAAAGGGCAACACCTAACAAACAAACAATGCAATGAAGAAATAGGCAAAAGACAGGAATAGATGCTTTTGTAAAAAAGATATCCAGATGGCTAACAGAAAGAAAAAAAGATGCTCAACATTACTCATCATCAGAGAAATACAAATCCAAACCACAAGGAGATACCACCTCACACCTGTCAGAATGGCTAAAATTAACAACTCAGGCAACACATGATGTTGGTGAGCATGCATAGAAAAGGAACCCTTTTGCATTGCTGGTGGAGATGCAAACTGGTGCACCCACTCTGGAAAACAGTATGAAGGATACTAAAAAAATAAATTAATTAAAAACAGAACCACCCTACGACGCAGCAATTGTACTCCTAGGTATTTATCCAAAGGCTACAGGACTGTGATTCGAAGGGTCACCAGCACCTCAATGTTCATAGCAGCATTACCAACAATAGGCAAAGAATGAAAAGATCCCAAATATCCACTGACTGATGAATGGATAAAGAAGATCTGAGCATTCACTGTGATTGCCAGGCCCTGGACTCAAAGATTTACATGTTTTATTATTTCATTTAATCCCCTTCAAACCTCAGATCATGTAACCATCCATCTTACGGAGCAGAAATGGAGGCTCCGAGACTCCAAGCAATTGCCTGCGGTACGGGTTAATAAAAGGATGGAGCTGGAACTCAAATTCACGTGTATCTGACAACAGACATCATGCTTCCAATGTTAGGCTGTGCTGCCTGCCTCATAGAGAGGAGAACGGAGGATGCATACCAGTTAGGATGGGCTAGATGTTATTGTGGGTAACAAATGGCCCCGAAGTCATAATGGCTTATAATAACGGAAGTCTCTTCCTTGCTCAAGCCACATGTCCACCATGGTCCTCCTGGGACCAGGATAAAAGAGCACCCACCATAGGTAACTACCAGGTGCCATAAGAGATGGACAGAGAGGTGGCCAGACACAGTTGTTCCCAACTGTTGTGTTCGAGGTGGCAGTCTTCGCTCCCGCTCACGTTTCACTGGTCAGAGCACATCACAGGGCTGCATCCAGCTTACCGGGTCACAGGACAATGTGACATTCTTTGTGGAGCCTAGTGAGGCCACCACATGCTACCAACCTGTCTGGGGGACTGGCCAGGGACAAAGGCGACGCACGGGTCACTGGTAGGAAATGACAACAGGACTCATTCAGGATGGGTTTGGTTCTTCCTCAACCAGGTGAAATTTGTCCCAGAGTTGCCCAAACACATCACTGGCAAGATTAAAGTCGTGAACTTTGGAAAAAGGAGTTTGGTCACATGTAATCAGCCAATACCCAGAAAACACTCTGTGATCTTGACCAAATCCCTGACTGCCTCAGTTTCCCCACTATGGAGAGGATGAGGACGGAGGGTTGGGTTTTGTTTTGTAAGAGCCCACTTTCAGGAGTGCCCACGGTCCAGCATTTTTGTTCTTTTAAATTAATATCAGTTATTCTCCTTCCTCAAAATCCCTGGGTGAGCGCTGTGAATGTGGCCTGCGTAAGAAAACACTGACATCGGCCTCCAAGGTGAACTCGTGTTATGCTTTTATCCTGTGAATGAACTGGCCCTAAATGCTGTCCCTCCATAATTCTCCCCAAGTCCCATCAGAGAAGATTCCAGGGCTGGGTTCTCCCTCCTGGTTCCAGGGGCCCTGGGTGACTCCTTATGCCCATTCAACAGCTAGGACACAGAGGTCATGGGAGACACTCCTGTGGCCCCAGGTACCCATCCCTGCCTGGCTTGCCCATGCCCTGCTGGAGGGTGATGCCAGGGCAAGAGACAGTGAGGTGGCTGGGGCAGGGGGTAAGGGCCGAGGGCAGCCCAGCGTGGTGATTCTCCTTGCTTGCAAAACCATGGCTCACTGCTCCATCCACCATCCCAGGAATCTGCTGCCCCTGCTGCCTCTGGATGCTGCTGCTGCTGCTTCCCGGCCCCAGCCTGTACCAGCACAGGTGAGTGAGGGATCTGCCCTTTGGGGACTCACGAGTCCTGTAGGACTCCTCCAGCTCTTTCCTGGGGTGCCCAATCCTGCATTCCTTCCATGGGGCCCAAGAGCTCTGTTTCCCCGGGCCTCCCTAGGGGCCCCCTGCTCACTCACCTCTCCCAGGGCCCAGGAAGCCCTGATCCTCACCAGGGTCTAGGAGCCCTCCCCATACTTAATAAGCCCTCCTTCCACCTGGAGCCCTCCCAGCCGCTGGCCTGTGGTCCTGTGAGTTGACCTTTCACTCCATGCATCCTTGGGGAGTGAGATGGCAACACAAGGCGGGGACACTGGAGGACAGGAGAAAAATGGACAGAGGGAGCTGAGCCTGAGGTTGAGGGCAGCACAGATTGTCTCCTGCTCACCCACCCCAGGACTCATCCTTGAAGGTCTCCTCTGCAGCCGCTCATTCCTAGGGGTACACCAATACACACTCACAGAAAGAAACAGACACCATAAGCAAAGACACACAGGCATGGAATCACCCGCAGCCTCATCTGGGTACTCGGGTATGGGACTCATGGACAGGCTCACACACAGACCCACGCTGCAGACATAGTCAGTGACACCCTGAGGGGAGCACACTCACCCACACAGACACACACATGCAGGGCCATGTGTAACAGCCCCATAAAGCAAACTCTACACACGCCAAACACACACACACACAGAAAACACACACACACACAGAAAACACACACACACACGTATGATCAAGAACACCCAAAGGGGCCTCAGAATCACATGCACAACCAATACATGCACAGACATGAAACACAGATACACACAGACACTCCCACCACAGGGACCCGTGTCCCTGGAAGATAAAGATGATACAGTCACAGACACAGAGGTCTGCACAGCAGATACATACTCATTCAGAGACAGACACAGATACACATACATACAAATAAACCCAAGTGAAAAACGTGAAAACAACCAAATAACAAGAAACTCATGTCCACAGTCAATAGACACAGAAACAGAACTCACACGAACAGGTGCAGAACGTAAATTTAGACACACACACGCACACACAAGCACACTCCACATAACTCTGGCACTCCACTGGAGGCCAGCACAGGCAGACAGAATACACAGACCCTGGCATGACCTATCCCATCTAAGTTGTCATGGAAGGGGGTGTTTTCCTAGTTCCAACCTGGTGCTGGGCACCCTGCGTCAGTGGCTTATGGAAGGCTGTGTCCAGGCCTGGATTCCAGGGAGTGGCCAGGGTAGTGTGGCCATGGGGACAGGAGCACAGAGTACGGACAGGATACACTTAGTGTGGGGGTGCTACATGGGGTCAGGTCAAGTGAGGGAGACAGGTGAGCCTCCCCAGGACCCTTCCATCTGTTTCTGTACCACCTGGGGTGCGGTGGTACTCGATAGACCCCTAAAGACTCCTATACATCCTCAGTACCTCTGACGCCTTCTCCTACCCTTGCTGTCAAGGAGCAAAGAGTACCCCCTTGGACTTAACACCTCCCACTTCAGAGTTCCAGCCACAGCCCCAGGTAAAAATTGACAATGGGGAACAAAGTGATTGACACTTTAGTGGCCCCAGGTGAAATATACATGGTATTTAAACTACATTTGTTGGCTTAATGAAAATGGACGTGTCTTTGGAGTTGTCAGCATCAAATATAAAACTTTTATTCTACCAAGGTGTGCAGAAAGTCAAATAAGCTTGTGTTATTTCTGTGGCAATTTGTTAGCAAAAAGAGGACTTAAAATGATTCTGAATTTTGTCCGTCTCAGTTTTCTTGGATAATTGTTAAGATAGCTTTCAAAGTCTTTAACTTGAAAGTTTTGGTTAAATGATAAATAGAACTGAATCCACTGGCCATCTAGGCCTTTTCCAAATAGGACTGAGTGCTGTAGCACTGATTATGGAATGTAGATTTGTACTTTTGGCTTCTCATTACAGAGAAGCTGAGGATATTTGGGTCTGTTGCAAATATGCTTTGTGCTGTATTAAAAGACTGTACTATGGAAAAATATGTTTTTTAATTATAAAATGTAGTTTTATGAATTTTAGATCTAGAAGAATTCTGGTCTAAGAGTTCACAATTGGTTACTTCTTAGTTTTCACTGGAGACTAAGGTTTCTAAGAGTTAAAATTCTTCTGCTAAATGTAAATAAGACTGATGGAAATAAGGAAAGTAACTCTGCATGTAAAAAAATGAAGAGATGTGTAAGGAAGACGTGATGAATGGGAATACATTTTTGTTGAGGTAAAAGAAAGTAATTTTCTCCTAAAATGAGATTGGTTGTTTGGAAAGAAATGGCTTGGGACAAAATCTGAGTGTGAAAGAAAGTTGCAGAAAGTTTGTGAAGGGTAGTCTTTGGACAATAATTTTATATGTCATAAGCACAGACTAACATTGAAATGAATGGACTTTCTTTATTTCGTATTTGAGAGAGACAGTATGTGCACACATGGGGGAGGGGCAGAGAGAGAGAATCTCAAGGAGGCTCCACGCTTAGTGCATAGCCTGACTCGGGGATTGATCCCGTGACCTGAGCCAAAATCAAGAGTGGGATGCTCAAGCAACTGCACTCCGCAGGCACCCCAAAATGAACGGATTCTAGAGGTACACTGTTAGAAGATTACAATTCTGCTTTCTCTCTGCTAAAAAAAAACAACGTTTTCTTGGATTGTTAGTTTGCACTTGGTAAGAAAACATAAATCTTGTTTTCTCTTTTGTTTTGCTTGCCCAGAAAACCAAAGGTTCCCTGTTTTGCCTTTAGCAGGTCTTTGGTATGTTAAGAAAGTTAAAACTTCACAATGTTAAAGGAGCTAAGTTTTACTAACAAGGATAGTACCCTATCTATTGGCCTTTGGAATCTCTTGTCACCTTAGTTAAATAAATAAGTTTTAAGTTTTATTATGATCCATAATCCCATTTAGGCATGAACTTTAAAACTTTCCCAAGATTTAAATAGTAAATGAAGTCTTTTTTGACCAACTAGGTTGTTTATTTGGTATGTTAAGATGCTTGGAATGCACAAACAAATAATGATAAACTTAAGCTTGTATTGCTTGGATCAATGCTATAACGGTTCATATAGGGAGAAAGATAGATAGAGACAGATATAGATATGAAATCCCTGAAGTTTTAATATCCCTTGATATTCTGATTATCGAAGTGTTCTGTGTCACAGAAATAACTGAATTTTCTTGTCAGCTGTATTATGGTCTTTTGTCATTTGCAAAATGTGTTTCATCTTCAAGCAAATTCATACAAAGGACTTCTTTTTAAACAAATGCAGGTTTTTGATATCTTTAAAATCATAAAACTGGGGTACCTGAGTGACTCAGTCAGTTAAGCATCAGACTCTTGATTTTGGCTCAGGTCACCATCTCATGGTTTATGAGACTGAGCCCCTTGTCGGGCTCTACACTGACAGTGTGGAGCCTGCTTGGGAGTCTCCTTCTCCTTGTCCCTTCCCCACTCATGCTGCCTCTGTCTCTCTCAAACAAATAAATAAACCTTAAAAATTCATAAAGCTGCAATGGGTAAGCATTTCCAGAACGAAAGCTACATTCAAACTGAGCAAGAATTAGTAACATGGAAGTAAATGAACTAAAGAAAATGATTATAATTTTCGTGACTCTTGTTTGAAATGATACTTGTTCTCTGATGTTTGCTCTGCCAGATTAAGGAAACTCTCTTAACATGACTCTCTATGACTTACAGAAACATGGTAAAACATTCATTTGTGTACAAATTGATGCATCTAACTTTCCTACCTCAACCCTCTGAAATTCAAAAGTGCTTTCTTACAAGGTAATTACAGTTGTTTTCCTAAGTTCACTAAGAATCTGTTCTCCTTGTAACAGGACACTATTGAAAGTATTGGTTATTTTACCAAAGCTTTGACTGGAATGTCATATTTCAGAGGGACATACATAGACTCAGATATGACCATACAGCTTTAAGGAACTGAGGTTTCTTTTATGAAACATAAAGCCAGGGGACGCCTGGAAGGCACAGTCAGTTAAGCATCTGACTTCAGCTCAGGTCCTGACCTCATAGTTCGTGAGTTGGAGCCCCATATCAGACTCTGCACTGATAGCACAAAGCCTGCTAAGATCCTTTGTCACCCTCTCTCTGACCCTCCCCCACTCATCCCCCTCTCTCTTTCTCTCTCCAAAATAAACACACATTTAAAGAAATGAAAAGTAAGCCAGGAAAGCCCTTTGGAACAGTTGGCCTGATACCTTGCTTACAGGTTTCCCAGCAGCCTTAACCAGAGAGTCAGGAATATCACTTCCCGGAAGGTACAGGGACCTCAGGATATTTGGGGAACCTTGAGAAGAGGAATTCACCCACACCTACAGGTATTGGAGGCATGTCTGATGGCAAGTATTTGGCTTGGCTTCTGGCCTGGCTCGCACAAGTTTTCTCCCACTTGCCCGTGATTCCTCATAATTAGGATATTGTTGAAGTTAGACATCAAACAAAGAGGACTTCTTGATGGTTTGATCCCTTAGCCATATTTCCCCCAGGGGCCAGCTCTATTGATATAAAATTACAAATAGAGGCTTTAGCCAAGCATAAACTAGTCATCTTTAAACAGACCCAGCTCAGTTTAAAAAGTGGCCCTCCAAAACCGAATGGCCCTTGATATCTTAACTGCAGCCCAAGGAGGCACCTATGTTTCATTAAAGCAGAGTGCTATGTATGCACGCCAGGTTATCTGGAAATATTACTCCAGATTATGGCAGGGTTACCAACTGACATGTGTACTCAAATTAAGGCTATACAAAAATACTTCCCTCTCTTTAAAAGACTGGGTAAGCCCTGCTGCTCAGGACGACTGTGGTCAACTATAAAGGGTCTCTTTGTTGGACTTCTCATTCTTATAGCCATATTAATACTCATACGTTGCCTTTTCCAAAGTTTCTCTGCTTGGTGCCAAGACTCCATCACTATAATAACTTCAGGTTGACAAATGGTCCTTACCACCACACACATACTTCTTTGGGATCCACATTGGACTCAGCTGCCTCCACTTTTCCTAAATCCCCTATACATTCCTGACTAATCAATGTTGACCCATGACGTAGGGACATCTCTCCATCTCTATTCGGCAAGAAGAAGTTACAGAAGGTGAGGCCTTCCCCCTGCCTTCAACAACCTTAAAGATTTAAGGTTCAGAATTGTTCAGGGGGCGGCAGGGGGCGAGGTGCCTGGGTCTCTCAGTCAGTTAAGACTCTGACACTTGATCTCAGCTGAGGTCATGATCTCATGGCTTGTGAGTTCAACCCCACATCGGGCTCAGCAATATGAGAGTGGATGCTGCTTGGGATTCTCTCTCTCCCTCCCTCTCTGCCCCTCCCCTGCTCACTCTATATTTCTCTCAAAGTAAAGAAACTTAAAAAAATATTCATGGGGGAAATGAGGAGGAGCACAAAGGCAAGAGAATCATAGTCAAGATTAAATTCTCTCACAATCTGCAGCCCACTGAAAAATCCCTGAGACATGCGGAGTGAGACCCTGCTCAAGGCACTAATGGCACTAAATATTGATGATTTGCTAGAGACTGAAAGCAACCCTGTCTTCACAACAGCCAGACCTCCAGGATCCCACGAGTCTTCTTTAACATGCACAAATCCCTTTAGAGATAGGTTACCTCTAGCCTCTCCACTCCCAAACTGAAAAGTATACAGTTAATTGCTCCTCACTTTCCCAGTGCAGCTCTTCCTTCCAACCGGTCCTGTCCCCATGCTGAAACGAAAACACCTCTTCGCACCATAAAACGTAACAAGAATTCATTCTTGACCATTGGGCTTGATGATCCTGCATCCCCCGTAGTTGGTGATGTTAATGCCCACAGGTACTCAGTACATGGCTTTCTCTTGTCCTCACCACAGTTATGGACACAGGCATGTACATGGAAGGACACCATTTTACTGAAGCAAACCAGTCTAGGTCACACAGCTGGTAAGCAGCACAGCTGGATCTCAAACTCTAGGCTCCTGGTCCTGCCCCTAGGAGCCACAAAGGGCTCCCCACATGGGAAGCTGACACTGGCTTTGGGGACACTACCTCGCCTCCATGAATCATCTCACCTTTTCAAGGCCCCCAACTCTGTTCAAGGCTGCGTCTTTCCCTGCTCTCTGCTCCACTTATAACTGGCGTGACCCTGGCCACCTGCTAGGCCCTCCCTGCCCAGAACACCTGGGGCCGTCAACCATCTGGGTGTTGTCCCAGGGCTCCCGGGAGAGAAGCTAATGAACTATTTCTCTTGAAATGCTCTCCGCCCTGTGCTGATTCATAGGGGCACCTGTAGAGCAGCACTTTCAATAATAATTTCAACAAATTATGGAAAGAGCCTAAATGTCCATCAACTGATGAATAAAGAAGATGTGGTATATATATACAATGGAATACTAGTTGGCAATGACAAAGAATAAAATCCTGCCATGTGTCACAATGTGGATGGAACTGGAGTGTATTATGCCAAGTGAAATAAGTCAGTCAGAAAAAGACAGATATCAAACGTTTTCACTCATATGTGCAACTTGAGAAACTTAATGGAGGACCATGGGGGGAGGGAAGGGGAAAAAGTAGTTTCGAATAGAAGGGAAGGCAAAGTATAAGAGACTCTTGAATGCAGAGAACTGAGGGTTGATGCGGGGGTGGGGGGAAATGAGTGATGGGCATCGAGGAGGGCACTTGTTGGGATGAGCACTGGGTGTTGTATATAAACGATGAATCACGGAATCTGCCCCCAAACAAAGAGCACACTATATACACTGTATGTTCGCTAACTTGACAATAATTTCAAAAAAAAAAAAAGAGTCAACTATGAATATCAGCAGCCAGACAGTTGCCAGATGTTTCAAGAATACCCACGAGGGAGGATGTTTACACTCATGCCAGTATGGCTTGTCTTTTGTGTGTCCGATACCCATGATCATTGTGCTGACAGACCCTGCTCTCTTTCAGACAGTGGCCAAAGACATGTACATTTCCCACCAGCATGCATTTTAGTGACCTCGCTTCTGAGAGCTGAAGAAACAAATGTTACACATTTTGGAGGCTACTCTCTAGAGAGGTTCATTTGCACAAAATTAAAGCTTCCTATGTGAATTCGTGTGAATTGCACTGTGGGTGTATTGGCTCCTACAGTGCTGGTTAGTCTAGTTTTTGTAAAATGACATGTGTTCTTTTGGGGACCATATCCAGGACTTTAGCATTCTTTTAGAAATAATTTTCATAGTTCTTATTGATTGATTTAGGTGCAATACTGTGAAATAGGAATGTGAATTCCTTTCATTGGCTACTTGGAGCTGTGTATTCAAGGAACTTAAAATCTCCTAGATGTCATCAGCATAGAGAAGATCACCTGATTAGGCAAATCTTTATTTACTTCAGAAATCTGACACTTTGAGCTGTGATTCAGAATCAAAGTAAACCTTGAAAGAAAACCCCAATGTTTTTAGAAAGTGAACTAGAAGTATATTTTGGGGGGAATAACAATCCCATGTTTATGATAGTAACTACTCCTCTCTCTAAGTCCCTATCTGTAAACATCTATCCATATAACATTATCAGTTGTATCTCTAGTACATTTTTTATTGTTACTTTCTCCCATTCTTCCATAAATTTTGGGCATATTTTTGGAGATATTCCAAAGGAGTTTCTTTAGATACTTTACGAATGTACAACAGAAGTCATTGACTTCTTATGCCTAATATTATTGATTTTTCTATTTTAACCTGGCTTATAAATTCTTAAGTTATGTTAACTACTTGAAAAATATTAGAATGTGCCTGCCTGCCTACCTTCCTACCTTCCTTCCTTCCTTCCTCCTTCCTTTTTTCTTTATTTCAGGATTTAAAAATAATCCCAGTTCTAAACTTCAATGTGGAACCTGGGTTTAAAATGAAAAAGTCAGGGAAATGACGATTTAGTGCATTTAAAAAAAAATGTCTGCATTATCAATTTTCAAAATTGCATAGGTTGAATGTTCATTTAGGAATATGTAATTCGATTTGGGGGTCAAAAATAAGCTATACACATTGTGCGTTTTAACGGAAATGTTTGTGAAGTATCATGACTTAAATAGGAAATTCTAATTTTTTCCTATTTTTTAATCCTGTGAATTCCTTATGCAAAATTAAATGATTATTGTAATTTCATTGGATTATTATTTTAGTATTTAAACACTGGGTTTTTTAAACACTGGGTTTTTTAAACACTGGGTTTTTAAACACTGGGTTTTTTACTAACAATATGTTTTGACAGCAAACTTAATTTTGTTTCTTCCTCTCTTAGAACCTCGAGAATATCAAGGTAAGAATTTAAGCTTTAGTTTTCTTTGGAATATTTTCTCAGTACTGGTGTTTGATGTGGGTTTTTTTAATGTTTGTTTCTTTTTGAGCAAGAGAGACAAAGTGCGAGTGGGGGAGGGACAGAAAGAGGGAGACACAGACTCCGAGGTGGGCTCCAGGCTCCCAGCTGTCACCACAGAGCCCGATG
This sequence comes from Panthera pardus, assembly GCF_024362965.1. Lineage (NCBI taxonomy): Eukaryota > Metazoa > Chordata > Mammalia > Carnivora > Felidae > Panthera > Panthera pardus. The sequence continues at coordinate 37,375,490 of NW_026527013.1, forward strand.
TGAGGGTAGAACCCACAAAACATGGGATCATGGCCTGACCCAGAGCTGGACACTCAACCAACTGAGCCACCCAGGCACTCCTTGATGTGCATTTTAATTCAACTAGGGATACATATGGTGGTTTCTGATGTCTAATTGGCATGTTAACTCTTGAAAATCTTTCTCTTCCCTGTTTGGGCCTAAGTGACAATGTGGAGGGGAGTTGCCATCCCTTAAGATACGAGATCACGAGGAGGAACACATCACCAAAGTAGAGGGAATGAAATGAGTGTAATTTTACATAGAAATGGTTAGGAAACAAGTGATGACATGAGCCTGAGGTGTGGAGTGAGCACTTTGCCATGAGCCGGCTCTTGCTGAAATGTGAAGATAAGAAAACCCTTTCTGAGTCTATCAAGAAGCCTGAGCTTAGAGAAGAAGCCAGATGTTGCCAGGCAGGGTGTGTGTCACAAGAGAGGTTTAAACCAAGGTTTTGAGTCTGAGGTGCAGGGAGCCGTCCATGCCAGGGGAGAACGAGAAGTGAATGTGACACAAATGGGGGAAATGTACTCTGCATGGGCTCCATAGACTGTGGTGATGCTGTGGCGCTGTCTGTTGAGAGCCAGGGTGGCTGCCTGACACTTAGCGAGCCCGCAAAGGCTGGTGTTCATCCCTTTGAATGCAGTGGTGGTGGTGGTGGGGAGAAGAGTGATCTCAGGGCATGAGAGCTCTCACAGTGGGCCGGCCAATAGAAGTTTGCACTCTGTGGTCAGATGAGAGAATTAATCCCTGTTAGAGGAGTCTGTTCTAGAGCTTACGTGTGCTATCCACCTGTAATTATTGGGTGCTTCGTGTGTGTTGAATAATATTCCTTTAAGGTTGGAGGGTAATATTCGCATGTCGGGATGAAAAAAGTTTGTCTTCTAGGAATTGCCATTAACCAGATCCTCCAGCCACTAAGTGTAAAGCTGAGATGGTACCCGTATGTTTGATTCCAAAGACCTTGTCCTCCAGGGCCCCTGGCCTAGGGTTCACGAAAGGCAATCTGTGAGCAGCAGGAAGTCATCCAAGGCCTTTGAGCAGTCAATCAGTCAGCAGCAGTTTGAGCTTTCTTTGTGTGGAATTCCAACCAGCACCTGGGGGTATGAGAGGCTCAAATCGAGACTAAATGATGTTTTTTTGTTTTTGTTTGTTCCTTTATTTGCTGGGACCTATCTATGTACCTTAAGAATTGGAGGAGAGAAATGTAAGTTGATAGGATTTGATTTTTCTGTTTCATCTCTGGTGGGGACTATTTAAAGGGACTGAATTTTCCAAGAAGGGTGCTTCCAGATGAGAGAGAAATTAGCAGGAGATATTTTATTGCATTTCTCCATTTCGGACAATATTTTAAATAGGAATCTCATTGAAATAGGCTTTCTTCGGTTTAAAATGCTGCTGAAACTTGATTTCTTCAGACACACGGGAAAGCTAAACTGTTAGGTACACCCACCTGTCAGATCATGTGTCTGTGCCGCTAAAACACTGGGATTATTCGATATAACTGGTTTGGTAACAACCTCAGAAATTGTTTTTATCTCCTTTTAGGTAGTTTACAGCAAACGACCACGAAGATCAATAATTTTAAGAAAGAAAACAAAGAACTTGATGAAGAAATATCCACTTGGGAACAGAAGGTAGCATTGCCCTTTCAAATATTTTGTGTGATTTCATTTTGGTTACTTCCACTCTGGGAGAGCATCCTACTGACTTATTTCATGTGTTCTATAAACAGTCCCAAATGAAGACAAGCTTCACAAGTGTAAAGAGCTACCTCTCTATTTGTGAAAGGAGTCACACATTAGAAGACAGGTTTATCTAGCATTATGCTTTTTTTTTTTTTGAATTCTGATTCCTTTTTCATGTTTTATAAAACAATGAATTAAAGAAATGTCTTCAGGAAACTAAGGGAGAACGGAAGTTTCTCTCTGATGGAGCTCTTAAATGGAAGGTAAGAATCCCTTCTTTGCCTAGATTGCATTCTAAAAACACAGGTAAAATAATGAATTAGTATTACTCATTCAACATGGTTTGTTAAAGGAGAACATCAAGAAAGTTGAGCACTTTAATGAAATTTTAAAAGACATCCTTCAAAGTGCACATGCTGCCTTGCTATCTCAGAGAGAGAGAGAGGAATGTGAAGAATCAGGAAGTGCTAAGACTTGGCTGCTGAGTTTTACTGTAATTTGGCTTTGGAGAGTTTTTGTTCATTGGCATTGGGTGAGGTAAGCACAGCATATTAGCTTGCCATTTACCACAGTAGAGAGCGGGCCTCTGGGAGACCAACCTCCTGCCCAGGGACCTGGAATTTCACTATGACCACCATGATGATTTTGCCATTTCCAGGACTAGGGTTTATCTTTTATGTTCACAACTAATTATCACATCATTCAGCCCTGCCCTCCAAGATATATAGAAAATTCTCAAAGACAGTTGAGAGATAATGGGGAAAATCTAAAGTGTATAGTCCCTTCCTTTTTTAAAAAAGTTATTTTTAAATTATTCTTTATTATTATTATTATTATTATTATTATTATTATTATTTTAGTGAGAGAGGGCATGCAAGTGGGGGAGAGAGGCAGAGGGAAAGACAGAGAATCTTAAGATGGATCCACACTCAGTGTGGAGCCCAACACAGGGCTAGATCCCATGATCCTGGAATCATGACCTGCCCCGAAATCAAGAGTCTGACACTCAACTGACTGAACCACTCAGGTGCCTCATAATCTCTTCCTCTTGTAATGCTGAACATTGAATTTTCAACATGAATGGGGAAAAAGTATGTGTTTGTGTGTGTGTATGCACACACACACATATATAGATGTATATAAATATATATATATTCCAACAAGAAAACCATTTATAAGCTATCTCACATGAACTATTTCCCACCATCTTTATCTTCTCCTAGTTATATTTATGCCTCAAGGTCTTTGTTTATTGCAATGCACAATCCTGTTGTGTTAGGTGCACTCAAATTTGTGTGCGATCATTACTTATGGAAAGTGTTTTTCTCATATCTGTCTTACTTAAAAACGCAAGATGAAAATGGTGAATTCGAGCATGTAGAGTTGAGAGTCTTGAGGTCCAATAACTGTCAACTGGAAAGTATGCTGTCTGTTGGGGAGAAATCCCCGTATTGGCGACAAGGACTTTGCATTGGGAAGGGAAAGAGTGCCTTCCTGCCTTCACGGTTCTTGCCCTTTTCCTATCTCACCAAAAACAAGTCTCAGGTCATGTGCACACTTAGAAAGCAAATCCATGTTTGTACAGAAAATAAAAAGGCCCTGGAAGACAAGTGTAATGCATTGAGGTCTGTGAAAGCAACCAAAGAAGCAAAAGTCAAACAGCTGAAGGACAAAGCAGGCATCCTTGAAGAATTCTATGAAGAAAGAAAAGTGGCTATAGAAGAGTAAAATGTTCATGTGAGAACTATCACAAGTACTGTTGTATGAATGAATGTGACGGCCAGTAGAGATAATTAAAATTCTTTGCGAATTTTTTGCCAAATGCATTCAGAATTGTGCCTGTCCTTCTTACCTTGCTTTCTGTCACCCACATTTTCCTTTCTGTCCTAAGTGCTTGTCACACATTGTGTCATGTATTTGGGGTGGAAGAGGGAAGGTATCAGCAATAATAACAGTGATGTCTGGATCTGCTTGGGATCCATTTACATTGGCGCATGGGTTTCAGTCCCATCACGTTGTCTTTTCATCCACGAATTAGGTCATTTTTGTTCAGGACCACACATGGGTCAAGAATGTGTAGGGAAAAAATCAATGATCTTGCTGCAGAAACCACAGAAATTTATTTCTGGAAAGTGGGTAGGGGCGCCAGTAGTACTGGATCCCTGCATCAGTTCTGCTAGTGAGATTGTTCACAGCAGGCCAATCCCTAAGGAAGCTGAGTTATTTCCTGTCCCCCGATTTTTTAAGTGCAACTCCTCTGAGTCTTGACCAAAGCCCGCAGCTTCACTAGGGCTCATCTTTGCTGGCCGCCTCTGAACTAAACACGTTTCCTTCTAAGTCTGTGCCCATAAAGTTGTTCAGCTATTTTGCAGTTCAGTTGTCTGTCCCCAAGTTCATTGATGAGTCCTGGGGAGATTGGTTCCCACTGCCAGGCTGGCTTTGTCCTGGGCTTCCTTCTTCTCCATCTTGGTCACATGTGTCTTCATGGGGTCATTAGAAATTCGGTGCATTCGCTCACATGTTTCCTCCTTTGTACAGTATTTGCTTTTGTTCTCACGAGGAGATCAGGGCCTTTAGAGTCCCTCATTCACATTGAAAAGGAAATACTTCCTTCTCTTCCCTGGAGACTCAGCTTCTGTTAGTCCTTCCCACACCTGGGGTGGAGCCTGCTCTGTCTCACTGGCATCTTGTTTTTATCATTTCTAAGCTCTTTTGGGGAGCACGTACAGCACCCTGGCCACCTTCCTATTTTCAATCCCTTACAACAGAACCACTACATTCCAGCCACTCCAGAAAGCATTTGTTGAAGGACTGCCTGAGATGCCGGAAGGCAATGCATGCGCCTTTCTCGGTCTAGAGGTTTTGTGTCAGTTTCTAGGAGTCTTTCAATTTTGCATGTGACTCTTGAATACACCCAGTGCCAAGTTGAAACCCTTTAAAGCAACACCATGAACAAAATAGTCTGAGGGCAACACAGCAAACCAGCCTTTCTAAGCATTTCCCTTTGCTGCCTTCACTGTCAATGAACTGAGTCTTGTTCAAGTAGATTGGCTCCATGAAGTTGATAGTTTTCCATCTGAAATCTGTTTCCTGGAGATAAACCCAGACTGTGTGACAGTTCATATCAGGTTCTACCTCAGGTGATGTTGCTGCTCTAAGATTGGCCTTTTCCTCCACCAGGATATGTGAAGGTGGACGCAGGGGTTGTACTCCTGACGCTAGCGATGTCTGGGAGTGAGCTGCAATGGTGGGGAAGCCATATCCTGGAAGGTCGTCTTTCAGGGTGATTGTCTGTGTCAGGGTACAACTTCTGGACTGAGAATCAGGGCTCCCCACGGAGGTGTGAGACTAGTGATGATCTCTTGCTTCATCCTAATGGGTATGGGTGGTCACACAAGGTTTTTGACACTGAACTGAAATGCGCCTTCACCATCTCAAACCAAAGTCCAGCTCTGGGAAGGCACAAAGTGCAATGTTATTTGATGACTTTACGATGAAGGAGAGGAAACAGGTCTGAGAGCAGAGACATGGCAGCAGACAGAGGTTGAATTTCCTTTAACTTAAATGGGGTGTTCAGTTCATATCTCTGACTGTGTTGTCAGTCTGTGCATTTATGGGCAAGGTGGGGGAAGGGATATTTGCATCTAGGCCTTCAAGAGTGCTGGGAGGTACAAAGGCAGAATTTGTGGACCTTGGCTCCTGGACTGTGTATATGTCTTTCCCATCTTAGGAAGCTGAAAATGACACAGTATGAACTGGCGGCAAAGAAGAATCAGCTGGCAGCTGCAGGGAAAATGTGAAAATAGCTATGAAAGAAATAAACAAGTACAAGTGAGTTCAGCTACTAATTACCAGCAGCTCATGAAACCTCTCTTCATCTTTTCGTTTTTAACCTTTTTACAAGGTTAAAAGTCTATGTTTAGACTCAACATAGTAATGTAAACAAAAATTCAGAGGACATATGCATAGAGTATTAACAGATAAAAAGGTAAGATTTAGAAAGAACAAAACAATTAACTTCATCAACATTTCCAGATTTCAAGCAATGGCCAGACTGTGTGGAAACTTCATCCATGCCAACGTTCCTGGGGGGTGGTGTCAAGTCTCATAATCTGTCGGAAACAGCCTGTCTTAGAATGAATCGTACCATCAACATGATAGTGCCATTTCATGGCCCTGGTCTTTGCAACCCTAGGAAACGTGGTGAAGATCTAAGTGAAAGGAGGAAAGAGCTTTATGATGAAAGACACTTGTCACATGATGAATTAGGGCACAATTGACAGTGGGAAGGAATTATGTGAACTCTGAACCCTACGGTCACAGAATGAGTTAGGAAAGGATGGAATAATAGTTCTGATCCTATTGTACATTTACAATCATGTGGAAAGGGTTTCATGTGTAAAATTGTATTAGGGGACAGATAGGAGGATGATGACAACATGGGCAGATTATTGAAAATCATACCCAATATTGGGCCTTATCTGACAAAAGCAACTATAACTCACAGGCAACAAAATGGACAAAGACAAGAACAGCTGCAGCAGACAGAACTCACCTTCAGATACCAGGGACCCTGAGCTCTGCCTGACATATTGAACCCTTAGTACCTCATGTGGGTGAGTGTAGTGGTCCTTGGAATTCCTAAACACGGACTTTTCATTGTTGCTTTTTCAGATCGCAGTTCATGAGAATAATGCTCAGGACAACTGGGTAAGTGTTTCCTTTCTCCTCCCTTCCCTCTTTGGTGCACAGTCTGGCACGACTGAAGGTGGATGTGTTTTTCTCTCCCAGATCAAGCCTCGGATCTGGGAGAGGGAAATGGCAGAGCAGAGCCGGGAGGTCGCCCGCTTGAAACACAGGTGTGGGAGGGAACGTGACATGAGTTTTTATGGGTGTTTTGAGGGATGACAGCTGTGCTGTTTAGTGTCTAGTCAGAGGACGTGGCATTGCAACTCTTACAGAAGTCCATTCTTTTTCTGTATCCAAGACTGGATGGGATGGAAGGAAAGAGGCTGCTTGAGGGATACAGGAGGCAGGGACCAATGCCTGGAAGTCCAGAGACGCAGAACCCTGGAGGAGAGGTAAGGGGCACGTGATGATGTGCAGCAGCCTAATTTCTGCGGCAAAGCCTTTATCTGTGGGTGATCATCGTGTGTCCTGGACAGAACCACAATTACTACCTAAGGACAGCAGGTGGTCTGAAGGGGTGACAGGATGGCATTCTCCTCTGGTGCCCCAGGCAGCGGAGCACCTGTCCCTGTGACTGGTGGAGCTCAGGCCCCTCCCCTGACTGTGGACCCTCCCACCTCCTCCAGCATCCCCTAGCTAAAGAGAGGATCCTGGAGGGGATGACGGGACATGGGCCTTAGCTTTCTTCCCACCTTGACACAATGTGAAGACTTTATTTTAATTTTATTTCAGGAGTTCATTTCATTACTATTTTTAATGTTGTCATTTTTATTTTATTTCTTCTTGAACCATAGCCCTACGTTCATAATTCAGGCTCCATATAGCTTCGTCCTCTGATGTTATCAGGGCAAGTCTGTGGCTTCACTGCTAAATACCCATCGTTTTCCTTTTCTCGTTTGTATATTAGTGTAAGTACATTTCTATTCAGGTATAGTTATATAATAACTTTCCATGCAGAAGGCAGCTTATAGATAAGCAAAAAGACTGAACAATCCACCTGGAGCCTGAAGAAACATACCCAGGTTAAGCATTCCCTGACGATATACCCCAATCAGTATTCTCCATTTACCCTTTTTTTAAGCTCATTTATTTTGAGAGACAGAGACAGAGACAGAGAGAGAGAGAGAGAGAGAGAGAGAGAGAGAGAGAGAGTGTGTGTGTGTGTGTGTGCGCGCATCTGGGAGGACCAGAGAGAGGTGAGGAGAGAGAATCCCAACACTGTCAGGGTGGAGCCTGATGCAGGGCTCGAACTCACAAGCTGTGAGATCATGACCTGAGCCAAAATCAAGAGTCAGATGATTAACTGACTGAGCCACCCAGGCATCCTCCTTTTTATTCTGAATCTGTAATGAAATGGTGATTTCCCATAATGTATACTGAGAAAGCTCTGTTTAAGTGATGACTTCGAGATTGCTAGTTGAGCCTGACCTGTCCACAGTTATTTGATTATTTGCGAAAAACATGAACTAGGGCACGGTGAGGTCTTTATCAAGGTGATGGGATTGTCCCCCTTATCCTTGGGGGTTACCTGAGGCATGTGGGATACCCTCTGCCTCTGGCCAAGGACCTGTGTAGGGAACAGTTTAAGATATTGGAGGAATGAGGTGAGGGTTTCTTTTAATTTCACACGGTCCACTAAAATAGAATAAACCTCTATCCCTTCTGGGGTCCTTAGCAGATCCAGAAACTGATGCAACCTCTGTGAGTTACAGCAGCTCTGACTGTACAAAGAATGCAGACAAGGACAAGGTAAATCCTGGGACCATTCTCAGTCGTAACACTTTCGGGAAACCCTCATCTGTCTCTACAGCACGCTCCCCTGGCCTAGTCTCGTTTTGTGTGTTGTGTGATATGTCTGCTTGTTATTTGTGTTCCAAATGCACACTCTTAATCTAGGAGCCTACAAGCTTCTCTACAAGCTTCAGCCTGTCATCTTTTTGTGGTAAGTTTAGAAACCCAAAGGGCTTAGAGGCTGAGTACCTTAAGACTTTACCATGTGTTTCTGGAAATAACGAGAGGAGGATGACCCCATATTCCAAACAGACGTCGCCTGGCCTGGGTCACCCCTTCCAGACCTCAACTCTGTGGGAACAGTGTGGCTGCTGTGTCTTCCTTTCTTGACTCTGGCTAGGAGATTAACCTGCTAGAAAGTCTACCATATTGTTTAAAATTGAAAAATGCAAAACCCCACCACTACTCCAACTTTTTATTTTGTGCCCTGTGCAATTTAAAACTTTTTTTAATGTTTATTTATTTCTGAGACAGAGAGAGACAGAGCATGAGTGGGCAAGGTGCAGAGAGATTGGGAGACACAGAATCAGAAGCAGGCTCCAGGCTCTAACCTATCAGCACAGAGCCCGACACGGGGCTTGAACTCACAAACCGTGAGATCATGACCTGAGCTGAAGTCGGTCACTCAACCGACTGAGCCACCCAGGCGTCCCTGTGCCCTGTGCAATTTAGAGTGGTCTTAGACAAAGTCATCATCATCACTCATCACCTTCCCGTCTTTGTTGGTAAATGAGTTGTCTGGAATCCTTCCAGCTATACCTTAGGTAAAAATAATCTGAACATTGTGTCCTTCGATTGTGTTCATATGAGCAGTTTCTGGTTGTGTCCCCAGTCACTGTTAGAGCTGATACAGTCTCGTGACACATCCCAGGAGTTTTATACCAGAAATCAAAGCACACTTGAATTAATTCTGTCATGTGAATTTTGACCTCTTGTTTTCTGTAGGACTTAATTACTCTGTGTCCTGTAGTATGCTTAAAATCAAAATTCCCTATGAATTAAGATGAACACATCGGAGCTTTGGAGACATTCACCACAAGTCACTTGTTCCTCACAGAAGACTCTCATTCCCCTGCAAGATCCCAGGCATCCTCCACTCCCCAGAGGTCTCAGAGGCCTTTGACAACACTTCAAGAGGGAAGACTCTTTTCAGGGAGAGGAGCAGAGGAGACTAAGCGAGGGTCTGGCTGCAGAACTTTTCGCCAGGAGAGGCTGTGATTCCACGAGCAGAATATGAGCCATTTATCTGCACTCAATTTGTTGTGTTCTTAATATACCAAAAACAGAGCATCAGGAGTCACTGCAGAGGAGGGATGCAGGGTGAACTGGGACATAGATGCCTGCCTGTCTGGAGAATGCTACTTCATTACTATGTAATTACTTCTGTTAACCCTCTAGGACAGGACCCTTGCCATTTTACTTCCGCAGACATGGGCAGTGATGTGTGGTGACAGCAGTTCCACCTCTTGCATCTACTACCCCAAGCTGCAGGTGGTATCCAGTGGCAGGGACAGAGTTTTCAGGTACTGATGCTACTCTCTTGGATCCTGGTGGCAGAGAAGGTGGCAGGTGCTGACACATTCTCCTCTGGGTTACAGCTGCTTTTGGTATTGGTTCTCTTGTCTGGCATATGCACATAGCTGTCACTTCTGTTCTGCAGGACAGTGTGGATCCATGGGGACCTCCTCCATTAACTGGAAGATTCTGCAGACAAGATTCTGCAGATTCGGCCACCCCAACCCCTCCACCAGCAACACTTGGTAAGATGATCTGAGCGGTATGAGTTGACTTGTAAAGCACACTCATTTTTGTTGGTGTTAGGTCTTTGGCCAAGGTGCAGAGGTGGTACCACAGACCATTATGATGCAAGAGGAATGTGTCTGCCGCCATTACCACATTCCTCGTGTTTCATGATCGACATATCATCTTTCTGTCATTTCCTCCACTCTGTGTTGGTACAGGTGTCTCTCGTGGAGAAGGAATGGGGCTGTATGCAGAAAAGCAGACATAGCGGTTCAGCAGAAATGCCCTGCCCGTGTGCTGGGCTCTGTGAGGCATGAGGCACAGCCTCACATATATCCATCTACTCGAGCCCCAGCCATCCATCATTGTTTGATGAGTGATGAAAACATCTGAATCAAGGCTTTTACAGGTCTTTGTCAGGGTTTACAGGATGGGTCTTCCACTTCTTGGGGATCACCTGAGGGATGAGGTACACCCTCTGCATGTGATTTGTGATCTGACTGGAGCAAAGAGTTTAAGTTGTTTGAGGAATGTGGGGAGGGTTTTTTTTTGTTTTGTTTTGTTTTGTTTTGTTATGTTTTGTTTTGAATCCCCCAACAGTCTACTCAAATCAGAATAAATGTCCATCCCATCCAGGGCCTTTAGCAGATCCAGAAGCTGGTGTCACTCCCGTGAGTGATACCAATACTGACTCTACCAAAAGTGCGAGAAGTACGAGGGAAATGCTCTGGCCATTTTCAGTTCTAAGTCTCTCCTGACACCCACATCTTTCTGTACAGCACACTCTCCTGCCAATGTCTCTGGTTTCTGGGTCGTATGATATGTCTGCTTGTGTTTTTATTTTCCAAACGCACAACCTTTACCGAATAGTCTACGGGCTTCTCTACTGTCCACCTGGCATCTCTTTGTGCTAAGTTTACAAGTTAAGTGTGCTTAGGGGTGAGGACCTTAGGGCTTTTCCAGTGTGTTCCTGGAAATAAGCCAAGGTGGATGATCCCACACTCCACTTGGAAGTCTCCTGGCTTGCCTCATTTTTCTTGGATCTCCTCAATGTGGCATCACTGCTCTTGCTGTTTCTTCCTCTCCTGTTTCTGTCAAGGGTTTTAATGTGTTCAGAAAATCTGTGGATATCTCTACAATTTGAAAATGCGAACTGCCTTCACTGCAACTTATATTTTTGTATGTGTCATTTAGAGTGGTCTTAGACAGCATAACTTTCATATCCATCAGCATTCGATCTTTTTGTGGTAAACATGCTGTCCAGAATCCCTTCAGGTGTGCCCTGGGTATGAACATTCTGAACTATAAGAGGTGACATACTTGTTGTAGAAAACACACACTGAAAGTTAAGTTGTGAAAAGAAAAAATTCCAAAATTACCTGTGTGGCAAGTCCCCACCATGGCCTTCACTTGGGTTCACATGAGCAGGTTCTCTTGTGTCCTGTGTCACAGGTACGGGTAAAACACGGAAATTTACACCAGAAATCAAAGTGCATTTGTGTTAATTTTGTTAATTAGAATTTTAGCTCATTTTTTTAGAGGACAAAAGTCCCCTGCAAATTTTACTCTACTAAAGCTGAGAAGCACCTCTGAATTAAAATAAATTAGCTGAGCCCAATTAACATGTATAGGCAAAGTGTTTCTCTAAGAGCATGCTTTCTTTCCAGATTGTCTGCAGGACCTCAGGATCCCTATCGCCCCATGTGTCTCTGTGCCACTGGATAGCACTTCCAGAGAGGAGGAGACCCTACTGTCAGGAGAGCAGCAGATCGGGCACAGGCAGGGGCTTAGAGGCAGAGCTTTGAGCCACAAGGGCTATGATTCCATGGGTGGAAACTGGGACTGTCATTCCTTCTCATTCTGTAGTTCTTCACATACACAATAAGCAGTGGAGGGCGATGAAGGGTGGAGGGTGACCGTGGACTTAGATGTCTTCCTATGGGGAGTATGCTATTTTATTAATTTAGTATTCACTCCATAAATCCTCTAGGAAAAGAGCCTTTCTCTTTTCGCAGTGGTCACAAAGAGGGGACAAAGGAGCTGGGACAGAGGAGCTGGGTGGCGCCATTTCCCTCCTCTGCCCCCCAGCATAAACATAGAGCCACCTACTGGAAACAAGGCAATTCCCACACTGACTGCCTAACCTGCTTACACCAAGCCCCACCTTCCTGTGCTCTGGTGAGACTGGCCTTCTAGGTCAAGCTTGCCTCGGTCCCAGTGGAGCTGAAGACCAGCAGAAGCCCCTGACCACACCACCTCTCTTGACCAGACAGTTGTGCAGGGCTTCCCTTCTCGTGGCAGTCGTTCCGAGTCTCATTTAACAAGCAGATCAGAGCAGACCTAGATAAAAGTCACCACTTTCTGGCCAAGGACCATACATTGCCCATACAACTGGCCTGAAGGATAGTGCAGCCAGAACACAAAACAGTGCATGCAACACACACCACAGACACTCCCTGATGTGCCCGGCCCTGGACACTAGATGACATCCTCTTCATAAAGCCATTCATCTCACAGGCAGGTAACACAAGGAGCTTTTGGAACACAGAGAAGGCAAATACTCAGCCAAAATGCCAAGACAAGAGGAATGCATCCCAAATGAAGGAACAAGATAAGCTTATGGCCAGAGAAATGGAAGGAACACTTCCAAACTCATTCTATGAGGCCAGCATGGCCTTGAGTCCAAACTGCACACAGAACCCACTAAAAAGGAAAACTACAGACCAATTTCCCTGATGAACCTGGATGCAAAAATTCTCAACAAAAATTAGCATACCGGATCCAACAATACATAAAAAGAATTAATCCCCACAATGAGGTGGGATTTATTCCTGGGATGCACAACTGATTCAATGTCTGCTAATCAACTGATGGGATACATCACATTGATAAAAGAAAGGATGAGAACCACATGATCCTTTCAACAGATGCAGAAAAAGCATTTGACAAAATCCAGAATCCTCTCTTGATGGGAAAACAAAAATCCCTCATGAAAGGAGGGATAGAAGGATCGTGCCTCAACATCATAATGTCCAGATACGCAAGTCCCACAACCAATATCACCTTCAATGGGGAAAAACTGAGAGCTTTTCTCCTAAGGTTAGGAACATGACAGGGATGTCCACTCTGGCCACTGTTATTCGACATACTGTTGGAAGTCCTAGCCTCAGCAATCACACAACAAAAATAAATAAAGGTGTCCAAACTGGCAAGGAGGAGTCAAACTTTCCCTCTTTGCAGACATGATATTCTCCGTGGAAAATCCCAAAGACTCCACCAAAAAATTGCTAGGACTCGTACAGGAATGCAGGAAAGCCTCAGGATATAAAATCAATATACAGAGTTTGATTGTATCTCTACACGCCAATAATGAAGCAGCAGAAAGACAAATCAAGGAATTGATCTCATGTACAATTGCACTGAAAACCATAAAATACCTAGGGATCAACCTAACCAAAGAGGTAAAAGACCAGTACACTGAAAACAATAGAGGGGTGCCTGGGTGGCTCAGTTGGTTAAGCACCGACCTCAGCTCAGGTCATGATTCCCCAGTTTGTGGGTTCGAGCCCCACATAGGGCTCTGTGCTGGCAGCTTGGAGCCTGGAGCCTGTTTCAGATTCTGTGTCTCCCTCTTCTCTCTGCCCATTCCCTGCTCATGGACGCGCTCTCTCTCTCTCTCCCCCTTGCTCTCTCTCTCAAAAATAAATAAACATTAACAAAATTAAAAGAAAAAACAACAGAACGTCTATGAAAGAAATTGAAGACAGAAAAAGAAAATGGAAAGAACGGGAAAAACATTCCATGCTCATGGATTAGAAGAACAAATATTGATAAAATGTCAATACTACCCAAAGTATCTACACATTCAATGCAATCCCAATCAAAATTGCACCAGCATTCTTCTCGAAGCTAGAACAAGCAATCCTAAAATTTGTATGGAACCACAAAAGACCCCGAATAGCCAAAGTAATCTTGAAGAAGAAGACCAAAGCGGGAGACGTCACAATTCTGGACTTTATCGTGTATTACAAAGCTATAATCATCAAGACAGTATGGTATGGGCACAAAAACAGACACATAGATCAATGGAACAGAACAGGGAACCCAGAAGTGGACCCTCAAACATATGGCCGACTCATCTTTGACAAAGCAGGGAAGAATATCCAATGGACAAAAAGAGTCTCTTCAGCAAATGGTAGTGGGAAAAGTGGAGAGTGAGAAGAATGAACCTGGACCACGTTCTGAAACCATACACACACACAACCTCAAAATGGATGAAAGATCTAAATGTAAGACAGGAAACCATCCAAATCCTAGACGAGAAAACAGGCAACCTACCTCTTTGATCCTGGCCACAGCAACTTCTTGCTTGTTGTGTCTCCAGAAGCAAGGGAAACAAAAACAAAAATGAACTATTGGGACCTCAAGATAAAAAGCTTCTGCACAGCAGAGGACACAATCAGCAAATCTAAAAGGCAGCTGAATGGAATGGGAGGAGATATTTACAAGTGACATATCACAGAAGGGGTTAATATCCAAAATCTATAAAGAATTATCAAACTCAACACCCAAAAAACAAATAATCCAATGAAGACATGGGCAAAAGACATGAAGAGACACTTTAACAAAGAAGACATCCAGATTGGTCACACATGAAAAGTTGCTCAACCTCACTCGTCATCACTGAAATACAAATCAAAACCACAAGGAGATATCCCCTCACACCTATCAGAATGGCTAAAATTAACACCTCAGGAAACGACACGTGCTGGCAAGGATGCAGGGAAAGGGAACCCTTTTGCAATGCTGGTGGGAATGCAAACTGGTGTAGCTACTCTGGACAACAGTTTGGAGATTTATCACAAAAACTAAAAATAGAACTACACAATGACCCAGCAATTGCACTACTAGGTATTTATCCAAAGGATACACAAACGCTGACTCGGAGTGGCACATGCATTCCAATGTTTACAGAAGCGTTATCAAAATTAGCTAAATCATGCAAAGAGCCCAAATGACCATTGACTGATGAATGGATGAAGAAGATGTGGTATATTGATATAAAGGAATATTACTCGGCGATCAAAAAGAATGAAAACTGCTATTCGCAACAACATGGATGGTACCGGACTCTATTATGCTAAGCATAATATGTCAGAGAAAGACACACATCATATGATTTCTCTCGTCTGTGGAATTTAAGAAATAAAACTGATAAACATAGTGAGAGGAAAGCAGATATAAGATACACACAGAGAGGGAGTCAAACGATAAGAGACTCTTAAATATAGAGAACAAACGCAGGGTTCCTGGAGGGTTAGTGAATTGGGGAATGGGCTAAATGCGTGATGGGCATGAGGGGGGGCACTTGGGATGAGGACTGGGTATTTTTTGTACTTGATGGATCACTAAATTCTACTCCTGAAACTGTATTCCACTATACGATAACTAACTTGGGCTTGAACTTAAAACTAAATAAATAAATATTAAAAATAAATAAATAAATAAATGTAATACCAGTCAAAAGAAAAGAATATTTAAATCAGACTCTTTCAGTGGAAATGAAAGACCAAAAGTGATACAGACAACAAAGGATCAGAGAAAACATCAAGAAACAATGGCAAAACAACTAATAAAATGGCACTAAATATAGATCTATCAATAATTCCTCTGAATGTAAATGGACTAAATGCTCCAATCAAAAGACATTGGGTAGGGTGTCAGAAAAGACAAAAGGAAAAAAGCAAGTGAACAAATAAACACACAACAAGACTGTGGGGGGCCGGGCCCCGGTGCCAGGCTGAGACCGAGTCGAGCAATGTTCCCTGTTGACTCAAGCCAACCCGGTGGTTCCCCCTCCCATTCATGTGGGAGGCCAGGCCCCGGCGCCAGGCTGAGACCAGGTCGAGCAACGTTCCCTGTTGACTTAGCCAACCCGGTGGTTCCCCTTCCCATTCCCCCACTTTCAAGGGCATACGAAAGCCTGGTCAAGGCTGAGAAAGTTAATTCCTGAAGCCTGTGGTCTGCAGGTGTTAGCAGTAATGCTACCTCCCTTTTTCTACCCCGAGTCAGATAGAAACAAACATGGGAACTGTGTTTTGCTAGCAATCTATCAACAAGGTCTTGTGACCCGTTCAGAAAGTTCACAAGGTACACAGAACTAAATATCTTGGCTGGCAGTGATCATGTGAAACCTGTTTATTCTTAGAATGACCTGATCCACGAGAGCCTTATATTATAAAAGATTGTGTACAGCAACAATAAAGCCGTCACTTGGGCCATCAGCCCAGGGGACCCTCCTGTTCCCAAACTTTCTCTTCTCTCTTTTTTTCTTGCATTCCCCTACCCTCAGGACCCTGACCTCGGGGTTTGTCACGCCGGTCGCGACACAAGACCTATCTAGATGATGCCTACAAAGCCTTATTTGGACCTAAACTCACCTGCAGACTTAAAGGGAGGGAATGAAGAAATATTTCTCATGCCAATAATGTCAAAAGAAAGCCATTAGCAATACTTATATCAGGCAAAATAAACTCTAAAACCAAGACTGTATTTTCGTACCCTTTGGGTAGATACCTAATAGTGAAATTGGGTAAATACCTAATAGTGAAATAGCGAAATATTTATACCAGCATTACCAACAATAGCCAAACTATGGAGAAAGCCCAAATGTCCATCAACCGATGAAGGTATAAAGGAGGTGTGGGGTAGGTGTGTGTGTGTGTGTATATATATGTATACACATACGTACATATATATGTATATACATACGTATATATAATGCAGCCATACATAAAATGGAATATTACTCAGCCATCAAAAAGAATGAAATGTTGCCAATTGCAATGATGTGAATAGAGCCAGAATGTATTGTGCTAAGTGAAATATGTCAATCAGAGAAAGACAAATATGTGATTTCACTCGTGTGGAATTTAAGAAACAAAACAGATGACAACATGGGAAGAGGGCAGTAAAAGAGAAGAGTGGTAACAAACCATATGAGTCTCTTAATGATAGAGCAAAAGCTGAGGGTTGATGGAGGGAGATGGGTGGGGGATGGGTTTTAAGGAGGGCACTTGTTGTGATGAGCACTGGGCGTTGTATGTAACTGATGAATCACTAATTTCTACTCCCGAAACCAATCATGCACTCTACGTCAACTAAAGCTTAAATTTAAAAAAATAAAGCTGTAACAAGAGATGAAGACGGACACTGTCTCATAATAAAGGGGACAACCAAACAAGAAGATCCAACGATTGTAAATTTTTATGCACCCAACATACAATCACTGAATATATAAAACAATTAACAACAAATGTAAAGAAACTCATTTATAATAATGCAAGGAGAGTAGAGGACTTTAACATATCACTCACATCAACAGACAGAACCTCTGAGCAGAAAATCAGTAAGGAAACAATGGCTTTGAATGACACACTGGACCAGATGGGTTTAACAGATATATTCAGAACACTCCATACTAAAATGGCACAATGCACATTTTTTTCAAGTGCACATGGGACATTCTCCAGAATCGATCACATTCTAGGTACCAAATCAGGCCTCCACAGGTACCCAAAGACAGAGATCAGACCAAGCATCTTTTCTGACCACAAAACTAGGAAACTTGAAGTCATCCACACAAAAGAAGAAAGAAAGAAAGAAAGAAAGAAAGAAAGAAAGAAAGAAAGAAAGAAAGAAAGAAAAAGTGAATAAAGGCCACAAATAAAGGGTGGTTAAACAACATGCTACGAAACGAATGGGTCAACCAGGAAATCAATGAGAAAATACACTGAAACAAATGAAAATGAAAATGAAGATGCACTGGTAAAAACCTTTGGAATGAGGCAAAAGCAGTCTAAGATGGAAGTATATATAGCAATACAAGCCTACCTGACAGAGCCAGAAAAATCTCAAACAATGGAAACTTAACAACCAAAGGAATGAGAAAAAGGACAATGCAAGCCTAAAGACGGCAGAAAGAAGGAAATAATAAAGATTAAGGCAGAAAGAAGTGATAATAGAAACTAGAAAAACACTAGACCAAATCAGTGAAACCAGGGGCTGGTTCTTTAAAAACAGGAATCAACTTGAAAACCTCCTAGGCAGACTTTTCACAAAGAAGAGAGGAAGGACTCAAATCAATAAAATCACAAATAAGACAGGAGAAATAACAGTCCACAACACAGAAATACAGTTAGAAGATAATATTAGGGAAAACTATAGGCAACAAATTGGACACTCTGAGAAATATGGATAAATTCCTCGAAACACATAAACTACCAAACCTGAAACAGGAAGATACATAAAATCTGAAACCAGAAAGAAACTGAATCAGTAATAAAAAAAATATCTCCCCCAACACAAGAAGAGTTCAGGGCCAGCTGGCTTCACTGATGAATTCTACCAAACATTTAAAGAAGGGGTGATATCTATTCTTCTCGAATTATTACAAAAAATAAAAAAGGAGAACTTACCAATTCATGTCATCAGGCCATCATTACCCTGATACCAAAGCCAGATAAAGACTCCCTTAAAGCAGAAAACTGCAGGGGCCCCTGGGTGACTCGGTTGGTTGACTGTCCAACTCTTAACCTCAGATTAGGTCATTATCTTGCAGTTCCTGGGTTCAAGTCCCACATTGGACCCTGCGCTGACAGTGTGGAGCGTGCTCAGGATTCTCTCTCTCCCATCCCTCTGCCCTCCCTCACTTTTATGTACTCTAAGTAAATGAATAAACCTTTAAAATATATTTAGAATTTGTTTTAAATAAAACTGCAGACCAATAGCCTGATGAGTATGTATGCAGAAATTCTCATGAAAATACATTCAAACTAAAGTCAGCAATACATTAATAGAATCATTGACCATAATCAAGTAGGATATACTCCTGGGCTGCAAGGGTGGTTCCACATTCACAGATCAAACAACATGATGCACCACAGTAATAGTAGAAAGGATAAGAACAAGATGATGCTTTCCACAGATGCAGGAAAAGCAGTTGACAAAATGTCACATCCATTCATGACAAAAACCCTCAGCAAAGCAGATTGAGACTCAACCTACCTGCACATAGTAAAGCCCACCTGTGAAAAACCCACAGCTAATCTCATCCTCAATGGGGAAAAACTGAAAGCTTTTCCTCGAAGGTCAGCAACAAGGCAGGGATGACCCCTCACACCACTGTTACTCCACACAGTATTGGAAATCCTAGCCACAGCAATCAGACAACAAAAAGCAATAAGAGGCACCAAATTGGCAAGGAAGAAGTGGAACGCTCGCTATTTGTAACTGACATGATGCTCTCTATAAAAAACATGAAAGACCCCCATAAAAATTGCTGGAAGTGATACATGAGTTTCACAAGTCACAATATACAGAAATTAATGTACAGAAATCCATTGCGCTTCTATAGATGAATCGTGGATTAACAGAAAGTAAGGAATCAATCCCATTGACAGGTGCACCAAGTACCACAACATACCAGGAATAAACCCAACCAAAGAGGTGAAAGACCTATACTCTAAAGGCTATGAAACACTGATGAAAGAAATGGAAGAGGACACAAAGAAATGAGAATACATTTCATGTTCATGGATGAGAAGAACAAACACTGTTAAATGTATACACTCCTCAAAACAATCTACACATGTAATACAATCCCTATCACCCTAATGAAACATTTGTCACAGAACTAGAACAAGTAATCCCCAAATTTGTATGGAACGACAAAAGACCCCACACAGCCAAAACAAACTTGAAGAAGAAAAGTAAAGCTGGAGACCTCACAATTCCAGACTTTAGGTTATATTACAAACCTGTAGTGATGAGAACACTGTACTGGCAAAAAAAAAAAAAAAAAAAAAAAAAAAAAAACGAACGAAAGAAAGAAAGAAAGAAAGAAAAAGAAAACACACACAGACACATAGATCAATAGAATGGAAACCCAGAGATGAACTCACATCTATATGGTCAATTAATCCTCAACAAAGCAGGAAAGAATATCCAATGAACGAAAGAGAGTCTTGGGACACAGGGGTGGCTCAGTCATGGAAGCAACTAATTGTGGATTCAGCTCAGGTCATGATGTCAGTGTTCACCAGTTTGAAACGCGTGTCAGGCTCTGCACTGACAGTGTAGAGCCTGCATGGGATTCTCTCTCTCCACTTCTCTCTGTCCCTCTTCTGCAAGCTCTCTCTCTCTCTCTCAAACATAAATAAATTCACTTAAATAAAAGTCTCAAAATATGTTTTTAGAAAACTAGACAGCATCTTGCAAAACAAAACAACAGACCACTTTCTTACAACATGCACAAAAATAAATCCAACATGGATAAAGACCTACGTGTGAAACGCGAAACCATAAAAATCCCAGAGGATAACACAGGCAGTAACTTCTTTGACAACGGCTGTGCACACGCCTTTGTTGATATATCTCCTGAGGTAAGGGAAACACAAGCAAAAAGAATGGGACTTCATAAAAATTAAAAGCTTCTGTCACCAAGGAAATAATCAACAAATCTAAAACACAACCTATAGCATGATCATATTTGCAAACGACATCTGATGAAGGGTTAGTGTCCAAAATATATAAAGTTATACACACCCAAAAAATGAGAAATCCAACTGAAAATGGGCAGAGGACACGAATAGGTATTTTCCCAAAGAAGACATACAGATAGCCAAGAGACACATGAAAAGGTGCTCAACAATACTGATCTTCAGGAATATACAATTCAAAAGTACAATGAGATAACTCATCACATCTGTCAGAATGACTAAAATCAGTGAATGACGAAACCACATGTGTTGCAAAGGATGTGGGGAAAGAGGAAACCTCTCCCACTGTTGGTAGGAATGCAAACTGGTGCAGCCACTCTGCAAAACATCATGGAGATTCCTCAAAAAATTGAAAACAGAACTACCTTACAATCCAGCAATTTCACTAAGTGATATTTACACAGAGAATACAAAAATAATACTTCAAAGGGATACAGCAGCATTTGCTACAACAGCCAAATTACGGAAACTGCCCAAGTTGCCAACAACAGATGAAGAAATTGAGATGTAGTATATGGAATGGAATATTATTTAGCTGTAAAACATGATATCTTGTCATTTGCCATGAGGTGGATGGAGCGAGAGAATGTTATGCTGGGTGAAATAAGCCTGTCAGACAAAGACAAATACCATATGATTTCACTAACACATGGAAATGAAACAAAACAAAGGGGGCGGGGATGGGGGGATTGGGGGAAGGAGACTGTGACAAACAGACTCTTAACTAGGAAACAAACTGAGGGTTTCCACAGTGGGATGGGGGGGGGGGGGCGTGGAATGGGTGAAACAGGTGATGGGGATTAAGACGTGCACCTGGGATGAGCACCCAGTGACGTGTGGAAGTGTTGCTCTATATGTACACCTGAAACTAATATTACACTCTACTTTTACCACCTGGAATTTAAACTAAACTATTACATAAGGTTAATGACACCTACCTACCAGATTTTCTGTAGTTTTCAATCATTTCACTACGTTGGAAAAATAACCATGAAAAATTTTAAAAGCATGTATAATGTGGGGGACAGTTTGTGCCCTTACCTCGGTCTTTGGTTCCAGCAGGACTCGGAAAGTGGGTCCCAGCTCATTCTTCTAGAAGGTCCTGAGACGAATATTTCATGTATTCACATCCTAACTGAATGCAGCTCCCGGTCTTCTGAATTTCTGTCAGGATTTCTCCCTGGAAACCAGCCTGAATCTGGAACGACCCATCCACGGCATCCATGATGTGATGTCGTGAGACCCCGCGATCCCAGGTCCTTTAATAAAATACGTCTTGTTCAAATACTGTCCGGGAAAGTGAGGAATGAAACACGGGAACAGCCCACAAAATGCAAGGGCCTGTGCTGCTGACCGACTGACCAGTGCCCAGGGAAGCCACCCAGGGCCCTCTCCTCAACACTCAGTGCAACAAGGCAGCTTCTCTCTGGCGACTCAGGAGACACCAAGTTGCTGCAAGGCTCCCAAGGTCTCCCCTGGGGAGGGCGGCAGAACCTGCTGCAAACGCAGCTCTGGTCTCTGTCCTGAGGCAGTGGCAGAGGCCCTGAGAGCTCTGGGAGCAACAGAAGCCCTTCCTGCTCTGAGGTGCCCTGGGTCAGAAAAGCCGATGGGGCGCCCTCTGCCGGCAATCACCGTGCATAGAGAGGAGCCCGCCCCCAGGGTTTGTGGTGCTCGCACGCCCTCTGCTGGCCACCATGGGAATTCCTGCAATGTTGAAGGCCATGGCCCTCAGCTGAGGGACTGAAGGTGTTCTGGGCAAATAAGCCTGTTCTCCACATTGGGAGGGGTCTTAGTGACAGGGCCTGGGACACTAAGAAATCTTTTCCTTCTCCTTTCTTGTGAGTGAAGAATGGAACCACATTTATTTATGTAATGACATCATTTGTAACGCTTGCAGCAAGGGTCACAGAACAATAGCCCACCTATTTACACATGCTGAACAAGAGCTAATTGTGTTTACCACCAAAATACTTAGGTTACATAAAGAACTGACACCTTTGAGAGAGAGATACCAGCTTCCAGCTATGGAATGAATAAGTCCTAGGGCTACAAGGTACAGCCAATAGAATAGAGTCAATCCTGTAATAATAATGGTGCATGCTTTCACATGATAGCTACACTTGTGGTTAAGTACAACATAATTTATAGACATATGGAATGACTACACTTTATGCCTAAAACTAATACAACAAATGTGTCAACAATATTTCAATAAATAATCGACATCCTTTACACTATTTTTAATTTCTCCTTCTTTGCCATTAAAAAATCATTCCTGGGGCGCCTGGGTGGCTTAGTCAGTTAAGCGTCCGACCTCGACTCAGGCCATGATCTTGCAGTCCATGAGTTTGAGCCCCACGTCAGGCTCTGCCTGACAGCCCGGAGCCTGCCTCAGATTTGGCATCTCCCTCTCTCTCCCCCCTCCCCAGTTGGGGGTCTCTCAAAAAAAGAAAAAAAATAAACATTAAAAATTAAAAAAAAATCATGCCTAATTTAGACTCTGTGAAATTCCATTTATTCTCTAACCATCTTGATGTTGAGAGCTTCTCTGAAAAGTCACTAATAATATCTTTGATGGACACATATGTGACAAGGTCGCATGCAACTTCCAGGGAGCTACACATCTGTTTGACTTTACTGTAAGCACCTTGGCTAATAGTTTCAAATTATGAAAATGAGCTGGGTCCCAGCCCATTCTTCTAGAAGGTCCTGAGAGTCAACATTTGGCGGCTTCACTTCCCAACTGAATGCGGCTCCTGTTCCTCCCAATTTGTGTCAGGATTTCTCCCCCGAAACAAGCCTGAACCTGGAACAAACCAAGCCCAGCCTCTCTGACGTGGCGTCACGGGACCCCCTGAATCCACGGATCCTCCAGGGAAATACCGGCAGGGGAAATGAGGAACAAATCACGGAACAGCCCAGAAAAAGCGAGGGACTGTGCGCCAACCGACCACCCGCGCTTCCAGGGAAGCCGCCCAGGCCCTGCCTCCCCCGCCTCAGGACTCAGCCCCATCACCTAGGAGACGCCAAGGGGCTGCGAAGCCTCCAGGGACTCCCCCAGGCCCGGGGGTGGGGGGGGGGGAACCTGCTGGAAACGCAGCTCTGGCTCTTTGCCCACACTCAGTGGCACTGGGTCCTCAGAAGCAAGGAAGCCTTTCCAGCTCCGGGGCGCCCTGGATCAGAAAAGCCTAGTGGGCGCCTTCTCAGGCCATCACTGGCCACGCAGAGGCCAGGCCCCTCCCTGGGCGTGGTGCGTGCGCGCCCTCTGCCGGCCGCCGTGCGAATTCCTGCAATGCTCAAGGCCATGGCTGCTCAGCTGGAAGTACTGACAGTGCAGCTGGTCCAGTGAAGCCTGTTCTCCTGATCCGGAAGGGTCTTGGCGAAGGGCTTGCTTGGGACACAAAGAAACCTTTTCCTTCTCCCTTTTTACTGAGTGCAGAATGAAACCGAATTGATTGACCTAGTGATATCATGTGTAATGCTTTAAGCAGCATTCGCAGAAATACAGACTGCAAAATGACACCTGCTGACCTACAGGTCATGGTGTTTAGCACCGAAATACTTGGGTAAATAAAAAAGTTGACACCTCTGAGAAAGAGATACAGGCTTCCAGCTATGGAATGAATAAGCCATTGGGATCCAAGGTACAGCCCATAGAATAGCGTCAATCCTGTAAGAAAGCGTTGCATGCTTTCGCAATATAGCTACCCTTGTAGAGGTACCTGGAGAGCGTAATGTATACACACGGAATCACCATGATATATGCCTGAAACTAATACAACATGGTGAGTCTACTATATTTCAATTAAAAATGACAATATTATTAATTTCTCCTTCACCATTAAAAATTATTTCTAATTGAGAACATGAAATTCCATTTATACCACATTTTCTAATGTCACCATCTTGATGTGGAGAGCTTATTTTTCAAGTTGTCAATAATGTCTTTGAGGACACAAATGTGACAAGGTCAGAATGCGCATCTAGAGGGAGCTACACATCTGGTATAAATTTCCTGCCTCTATATGGGTAATTTCAATGAAAAGTGCTTCATGGACGAAGACGGATGAAATCATTTCCATCAGACTCATAGGTAGATAATTGTGCCTTCAAATAATAATTGTCATCTCTTCATACCAGAGGAAGGCTGGGTGAAGATATAGGTTTCTCTTTTGATGTAAGAGAAGGCTGTGGTGTTTTAAACTGCTCACCTACCATCCAGAATCCAGAGATTAGCAGCCCTTGGCCTTCTGCTCTGTGCAGCCCTGTCCAGGAAACAGCACCACATCTCCTGTGTCCCCCTCTCCCCTGTCATGTTTTAGCTCAGGCCCTGATCACAG
Source organism: Panthera pardus (assembly GCF_024362965.1). Classification (NCBI taxonomy): domain Eukaryota; kingdom Metazoa; phylum Chordata; class Mammalia; order Carnivora; family Felidae; genus Panthera; species Panthera pardus. Next base: position 37,400,318 of record NW_026527013.1, read on the forward strand.
TGGATGAGAATCCTGTTTAGAGAAGCTGCTCATGCTGACCTTTACTGGAGCACTGCTGTTCCCAGCCACCGCAGGGAAGCATGTGGACAGCCAGATTTTGAGCCCTTGGTGGCCCAGCCATGACCCCAACGTGGATGGAGGCTGGTTGCCTCCATAACCTGGGAGGAAGGAGGGCCCAGCAGGAGTCAGGGGCTCTGGGGCAGAATGCATGGGCTTTGAGGACCCGGAAAGAGTCACATGCTTACACCCAACTCCTCCTTGGTGGTGCGGAAGGAATGGGTATCATGTCATTGACATCTGCCCTGCCAGGCCCTCAAAAAGGAAACAGTGGGGGGCGGGGCGACTTGGTGGCTCAGTCACTTAAGTGTCCAACTTTGGCTCAGGTCATGATCTCAGGATTTGTGAGTTTGAGCCCCGCGTCGGGCTCTGTGCTGACAGCTCAGAGCCTGGAGCCTGCTTTGGATTCTGTGTCTCCCTCTCTCTCTGCCCCTCTCTCAATTGTGCTCTCTCTGTCACTCAAAAATAAACATTGCATCAAAATAAAAGATAAAAACAGAAAACACTGAGAGGAATATGGGCCATTATAAGACTCACACCCACAACTACTACCATGAGTCTACCTCAGCTCCCACCTGGATTGGTGCTACCGTGAGGTAGCTGGTACGTGGGCAAATCCACAACATGTGGATTCATGCAGGGTTTCCTCACTGTTCTACCCGAGACACTGCTGACCCCTCATCCATGTCTTGCAATCATGAATCAGCCATGTCCTGGGGGCTGATAGCTGCCCTGCTGATCAGCACACACCACGGTGAGTAGGAAGTGCCACGTGCTGGCGAGGATCTATGGACGAGTGAACACAACTGTCACCAGATCTGGAGGAAGGTTGTGGCCACCACCCCAGAAGGAACCAGCGGGACATGGGCAGTCAATACAATTCAAACACTTATCTTCTGCCCCATAACTGTAGATTCTACCTGTTTGTGACCGTGTATACAGGGGTCACACTGTGTACATCAACACAGAATGACCGTAGGTCCTCCTGGAAGCAGATAATGACAGAGATACAGAACTGTGATGGGTTTATTAGGGGAAACGAGGAAAAACAAAATAGAGGGGACAGGAATGGTCAGGGAAAGAATTCAGTCAAATACGCATATCAGACAACTTTTCTAAATATATCACATCACCACAGCCTATTGGTCACAGTTCAGGGTCCTCTTCGAACTTCACATTCTCCTGTAAGGCAACGAGATTTTGGGTTATTGCAATGGGATCTTGTGTCCTCCTCGATGTATTTTGTCTTCAACAATATATCTGTGGCCTTGGATGAACACTTAATTGTGTGGCTGCATCTGTGTGTCTACCTCTAAGGGATTATGACTGTCTTCAAATCTTAGATATAGATCCCTGAATGTACACAGTATCACAGTTATCTTTTTCTTTTTCGTAAAGTAGGACCTGAATGTTAAAAGAAAAAACACAGGGGTCTTTGCCGTATTTTTTGAAACAGGGATTGCCAACCTCTCAGCCTCAGGCATTACACTCTTAGTTTCATGAAATTGGATGAACATCTGTCGATGACCTTCTGTGTGGAGATACATTCATTTCCACCCTGAGAAGGGTGAGTGTCCACTCATCCCATACATTTTACAAATTCCTTAAGTGCTTCTCACCTCTTCATCGTACTGACCTCAGAAACCAACATTGTCCCTGTTTCTCAGATTACAAACCTGAGGCTCTGAGATGACCGCCGAGAGCTGGTGTTAGAGCTGACACAGCAGGAACACAGGCAAAGCCTCAGGAGATTGCGAGGGAAGTTTCGGAGGCGCAAACCTGCAGGCAGGGTGGTGACAGCAGACGCATGGGTGTGGTGACCAGAGTACAGCAGGGGCGGCTCCTCCTCGCCCCTGAGTTTCCCACCAAGAGTCTGACTCAGGCTGAAGGCCAAGGAAGCGGCACAGCTGATCTACAACGTGCCTTCACATTTAGTCTCACTGAGACACACAAACTTAGGCAGACAAGCGATTCCTAAGACTAAGTTTAATATCCCAAGTCTCCCAGAACATTCTTCGTACATGTCCAGACCCTTCAGAAAACCAAGGGAAACAACAAACTTTATTTAGATTATGAACTAGTTGCACTTGGTAACGTTGACATTTCAGAGATGATGACTGCATTCTACATTGTGGTTGAACCCGTGCAGCAGTCCTTTGCAGACTTTACACTGTCCTCATGCTCCCTTCCCAGTTTGTGGGCCCTGCCAGAGATGGCCTCCAAGTCCATCCTACTGACCCCAATGCCGTCCCCTCTGCACCTCCTCAAACTCTGCTTACTGTGCTCAACTTCCCTTCTATTCTTGCATGATTCAAGTTTCCCCCAGTTTTGCACTGGATCCTTCACTGGTACTTCCACTATGGTGACCACAAGGTCTGTGTCATATAATGCATGTGCCCCCTTTCAGACGGGATACCTGAGGCACCTACACTTAGGGGTGCATCTCATCCTTCACGGAGCTCAAAACATTGTGTCTAAGACAGGCACCAGTACTCCTGAGACATCTGCCTTTGTATAAAAATCCTCTTTCTTGTAGACAAGAGAGACCTACAGCTGACCTCATTATAGGGAAATGACACAGCCCATTGTACACTATGTCCTGAGAAACTTGAGATATGTGACACTGTCCTCAGGCAGGTTTGCAGTTGAATGGCCAAGCCCTCACAAGCATCCCTACATCAATGCCACCAAGTCTTTCACGAAGAAGACGAATACGCTTTATCAGTCACTCATCCAGTTCAGGTCATCTTACCAAATTTAGTACGTGGAGGAGCTGGTGGAGGAGGCGGAGGTGGCCCATAGCCCGTGACTGGTGGTGAAGGGTGGTCCATGGGGGACAGCCTGCAAGGCGATCCTGGGGAAGGACCAGGCCCTCTTGCATTCATAATGGCCTGCGCAACAGAAATGAAAGCTATGTTCATAGGACAGAGCAAAGCACCAACATCAGCAAAAAGTGGCAAACCAAAGAAGCAGTGCTCATCTCCTGCCAGCTTCCCCACCACCAGGTTCCAAGAGGGCAGCATCAGCGCCAAAATCTCTACCCATACTTTGGGTTCCACTTATGCTTTGGGGGTGGGGAACGGATGCTATGGGGACAAACCAGTGTTCCCACATGTGGGCAAATGTAGAACAGCAAGCTCTTGTCCTAGAGGATTTATGGAATGAGTACCAAATTAATAAAATAGCATATTCCTGATAGGAAGGCATTTAAGTCCAGAATCACCTTCCACCCCGCATCCACCTCCACCACAGAGGCTGCTTATTTGTATGTGAAGAACTACAGATTGAGAAGGAATTACAATCCCAGGCTCCACACATGGAATCACAGCAATCGTGGCTCAAAGCTCTGCCTCTAAGCCCCCGCCTGTGCCCGATCTGCTTCTCTCCCGACAATGAAATCTTCTCCTCTCTGCAAGTGCTATCCATGGGCACAGAGACATGTTGGGGCATGGGGATACTGAGGTCATACAGAGAACCTCGAAAAGCATGTCCTTAGAGAAACATGTTACCTATACATGTTAGGTAGGCTTAGCTAATTTATTTTCATTCAGTGGTACTTCTCAGTTAAATACAGTAAAACTCACAGGGTACTTTTGTTCTCTAAAAGATGAGCCGAAATTCTAAATAACAGAATTAACACAAATACACTTTTGTTTCTGCTGTACATCTCCATGTATCACCTGTGACAGTGACACAGGACACAAGAGAACGTGCTCATGTGAACACGACACAGTGGAGAATTACAATGCAGGTAATTGCAGATTGTCTCTCTTCACCACGCATGTTGCAATGCGTGTTTTCTAGGACAAATATGTCACCTCTCGTAGTTCAGAATATGTATACCCAGGGCACACCTGAAGGGATTCCAGACAGCACGTTTACAAAAAAAAAAAAAAAAAAAAAAAACCAGAAAGGCTGAATGTTGACGGGTATTAAATTTACTTTGTCTACGACCACTCTAAATGACGCATACAAAAATATAAGTTGGAGTGAAGGCAGTTTGCATTTTCAAAACATAAGGATAACTGCCGATTTTCTGAACACATTAATCCCCTAGACAGAAACAGAACAGGAAGAAACAGCAAGAGCAATGATTCCACACTGAGGAGGTCCAGAAAAAATAAGTCATGCCAAAAGACTTCCAGGTGGAGGGTGGTCTCTTCCTCCCTGGTTATTTCCAGGTATATACCAGAAAAGCCCTTGGGTGCTCAGCCCTAGGCACTTTGGTTCTACACCTTCCACAAGGAGATGACAGGCAGAAAATAGAGAATCCCATAGACACTTGGGTTAAGCTTGTGCATTTGGAAAATGGGAAAAACAAGCAGACATATACAACACAAAAAACAGACACAAAGCCAGGAGAGAGCGCTGAACAGAAAAAAGAGGGTTTTGCCAAAGAGTTACAACTGAAAATGTCCACAGCATTTACCTTGTTCTCCGTGATCCTTTTGGTAGAGTCAGTGTTGTTATTACTCACACGAGCAACATGTGGATCTACAAAAGGCCCTAGAAGGGATGCAGGTTTATTTTGATTTGAGTAGATTGTGCAGAGATTAAAAAAAAAAACAAAACAAAAACACAAAAACAAAAAAAAAACCCCAAAAACAAAAACCACTCTCCTCATTCCTCAAGCAACTGAAACTCTTTGGCCCAGTCAGATCCCAAATCACATGCACAGTGTATCCCGCATGCTTCAGATGATCCCAAGGTAAAGGAAGAACCATTCTTTAAACTGTGATGAAGACCCATAAAAGCCCTGGTTCAGGTGTTTTCATAACTCCTCAAACAACTGTGGATGACTGGGGGCTCAACTGGATGGATATACGTTAGGCGGAGCCTCATGCCTCCCACCGCCCAGCACATGGACTGTGTATGGCACACATCTGCTGAAGCGCTAGGCCTGCTTTTCTGCATACAGCCCCATTCCATCTCCACAAGAGACACCTGTACCAACACAAGGTGGGGGAAATGACACAAGGATGATAAGTCAATCATGAGAAACTCAAGGAATGTGGTGATGATGGCAGGCATTTTCCTTGCATTGCAATGATCTTCTGTACCACCTCTGCACCTTGTACAAGACTCAACAACGGGGCGCCTGGGTGGCTCAGTCGGTCAAGCATCCCACCCTGGCTCAGGTCATGATCTCACAGTGCGTGAGTTCAAGCCCCACATCGGGCTCTGTGTTGACAGCTCAGAGCCTGGAACCTGCTTCAGATTCTGTGTCTCCCTCTCTCTGACCCTCCCTCATTCATGCTCTGTCTCTGTCTGTCTCAAAAATAAATAAACATTAACAAATTTCTTTAAAAAAGACTCAACAACAACAAAAATTAGATGAAGGTTCTTAGCAAGCCAACTCATACTGCCCAGATCATCTTACCAAGTGGTGCAGGTGGAGGGGTTCGGGGTGATCCCGAACCTGGTACAGGAGGTGGATGTGCCCAGATCAAAGGGTGACCTCTAGAGTAGGGTGTGCAGAATCTTCCAGTTAATGGAGGAGGTTGCCACGGATCCACACTGCCCTGCAGAACGGAAGTGACAGCTACGTGCAGATGCCACACAAGAGAACCAATCCCCAAAGCAGCTGAAACCCATAGAAGTACGGGCCAGCACCTGCCCCCTTCTCTGCCACCAGGATCCAAGAGAGTAGCATCAGTACCTGAAAACTCTGTCCCTGCCACTGGGTACCACCTACAGCTTAGGCAACTAAACGCAGGCGGTTAAACTACTGTCACCACATGTCCCTGCCCATGTCTGAGAATTTAGAACAAAATGATCCCCTCTTACAGGATTAAATAAGTAATTCCAAACTAATGAAGCAGCATATTCCAGACAGGCAGACATCCATGTCCAGGATCACCTTGCATCCTTCCACTACAGTGATGGCAGAAGCTCTGTTTTTGCCTTATTCCGAACATAAAAACATTGGGTGCAAATACACAGCTCATTCTTTGCACATGAAATGACAGCTACTCTTGGGAAAAAGTTCTGCCTGCCGGCCCCACACTTGGCCCCCTCTGCTTCCCTCACTGAGAAAGAGGTCTTCCTACTTTCTGCAAGTGCTGTCAAAGGCCAAGAAACCACTCGGGAGTTGGGGATGCCGGGAGTCTTGTAGGGGACCTGAGGAAATGTTTGCTGTGAGGAACATACTACACATCAATGAGTACTAGGCCCACAAGTGTTTACCTGAATTCATAAGGAATTCTGATTTTGTGTACACTACAAGACACAGAGTAATACATCCTATGGGAAAAAAGAGGCAGACATTCGTGAAACAGTTAATGTAAATGTGTTTTGACTTTGGTATACATTTCCAGGGATGTGTCATGAGCGATGGTATCAGCTCTAACACTGACTGGAGACACAAGAGAACCTGCTCATATGAATAAAACTGAAGGACCTTGTGTTCAGAATACTTTTACCCAAGATACTGCTTGAAAGGATTCCAAACAGTTCATTTACCCATGAAGACGTGAAGGTGGTGAGTTATGACAATGACTTTGTCTAAAACCATCATAAATTGTACAAGGCACACAATATAAAGATGGAGGGAAGTCTTTTCACGTTTACAATTAACAGATAGTCTTCACACATGAATAGTGTGACCAGAAAGAGGAAAATAACAACAACACTGATCCCACAGAGAGGTAGTGTGTTAGGAGTCAACAAGCTTAGAGACTTTGCTATAGAGTGCAGTGTATCTTCCTGTTGTTGTTATTTTGAACACAACAAGGGAAAAGCCATAAGGTGCTCAACTTCAAAGTTCCTTTGGCTACTAAACTGACCAGAAAAAAGATGACAGGCTGAAAAGACAGAAGCCTGTAGACTCTTGGGTGAAGGCTGTGCATTTGGAAAATGAGAAAAACAAGCAGACATATCATACAACACACAAAACAGACACAAAGCCAGGAGAGAGCGCTGAACAGAAAAAGGAGGGTTTTGCCAAAGAGTTACAACTGAAAATGTCCACAGCATTTACCTTGTCCTTCGTGGTCCTGTTAGTAGAGTCAGTGTTGTTGTTACTCACAGGAGCAACATCTGGATCTGCAATAGGCCCTACAAGGGATGGAGGTTTATTCTGATTTGAGTAGATTGTGCAGAGATTAAAAAAACAAAAACAAAACAAAAACACAAAAACAAACAAAAAAAACCCCCACAAAACCAAAACCACTCTCCTCATTCCTCAAGCAACTGAAACTCTTTGGCCCAGTCAGATCCCAAATCACATGCACAGTGTATCCCGCATGCTTCAGGTGATCCCAAGGTAAAGGGAGAACCATTCTTTAAACTCTGATGAAGACCCATAAAAGCCCTGGTTCAGGTGTTTTCATAACTCCTCAAACAACTGTGGATGACTGGGGGCTCAACTGGATGGATATACGTTAGGCGGAGCCTCATGCCTCCCACCGCCCAGCACATGGACTGTGTATGGCACACATCTGCTGAAGCGCTAGGCCTGCTTTTCTGCATACAGCCCCATTCCATCTCCACAAGAGACACCTGTACCAACACAAGGTGGGGGAAATGACACAAGGATGATAAGTCAATCATGAGAAACTCAAGGAATGTGGTGATGATGGCAGGCATTTTCCTTGCATTGCAATGATCTGTGGTACCACCTCTGCACCTTGTACAAGACTCAACAACGGGGCGCCTGGGTGGCTCAGTCGGTCAAGCATCCCACCCCGGCTCAGGTCATGATCTCACAGTGCGTGAGTTCAAGCCCCACATCGGGCTCTGTGTTGACAGCTCAGAGCCTGGAACCTGCTTCAGATTCTGTGTCTCCCTCTCTCTGACCCTCCCTCATTCATGCTCTGTCTCTGTCTGTCTCAAAAATAAATAAACATTAACAAATTTCTTTAAAAAAGACTCAACAACAACAAAAATTAGATGAAGGTTCTTAGCAAGCCAACTCATACTGCCCAGATCATCTTACCAAGTGGTGCAGGTGGAGGGGTTCGGGGTGGTCCCAAACCTGGTACAGGAGGTGGATGTGCCCAGATCAAAGGGTGACCTCTAGAGTAGGGTGTGCAGAAACTTCCAGTTAATGGAGGAGGTTGCCACGGATCCACACTGCCCTGCAGAACGGAAGTGACAGCTACGTGCAGATGCCACACAAGAGAACCAATCCCCAAAGCAGCTGAAACCCATAGAAGTACGGGCCAGCACCTGCCCCCTTCTCTGCCACCAGGATCCAAGAGAGTAGCATCAGTACCTGAAAACTCTGTCCCTGCCACTGGGTACCACCTACAGCTTAGGCAACTAAACGCAGGCGGTTAAACTACTGTCACCACATGTCCCTGCCCATGTCTGAGAATTTAGAACAAAATGATCCCCTCTTACAGGATTAAATAAGTAATTCCAAACTAATGAAGCAGCATATTCCAGACAGGCAGACATCCATGTCCAGGATCACCTTGCATCCTTCCACTACAGTGGTGGCAGAAGCTCTGTTTTTGCCTTATTCCGAACATAAAAACATTGGGTGCAAATACACAGCTCATTCTTTGCACATGAAATGACAGCTACTCTTGGGAAAAAGTTCTGCCTGCCGGCCCCACACTTGGCCCCCTCTGCTTCCCTCGCTGAGAAAGAGGTCTTCCTACTTTCTGCAAGTGCTGTCAAAGGCCAAGAAACCACTCGGGAGTTGGGGATGCCGGGAGTCTTGTAGGGGACCTGAGGAAATGTTTGCTGTGAGGAACATATTACATATCAATGAGTACTAGGCCCACAAGTGTTTACCTGAATTCATAAGGAATTCTGATTTTGTGTACACTACAAGACACAGAGTAATACATCCTATGGGAAAAAAGAGGCAGACATTCGTGAAACAGTTAATGTAAATGTGTTTTGACTTTGGTATACATTTCCAGGGATGTGTCATGAGCGATGGTATCAGCTCTAACACTGACTGGAGACACAAGAGAACCTGCTCATATGAATAAAACTGAAGGACCTTGTGTTCAGAATACTTTTACCTAAGATACTGCTTGAAAGGATTCCAAACAGTTCATTTACCCATGAAGATGTGAAGGTGGTGAGTTATGACAATGACTTTGTCTAAAACCATCATAAATTGTACAAGGCACACAATATAAAGATGGAGGGAAGTCTTTTCACGTTTACAATTAACAGATAGTCTTCACACATGAATAGTGTGACCAGAAAGAGGAAAATAACAACAACACTGATCCCACAGAGAGGTAGTGTGTTAGGAGTCAACAAGCTTAGAGACTTTGCTATAGAGTGCAGTGTATCTTCCTGTTGTTGTTATTTTGAACACAACAAGGGAAAAGCCATAAGGTGCTCAACTTCTAAGTTCCTTTGGCTACTAAACTGACCAGAAAAAAGATGACAGGCTGCAAAGACAGAAGCCTGTAGAGTCTTAGGTTCAGGCTGTGAATTTGGAAAATATAAATAGGCAGACATATCACACAACACACAAAACAGGGATAAGGCCGCAGAGCATGCTGTTCCGCAAAGGAGGGTTTCCTGACAGACTTACAACTGAAAATGGCCCCAGCATTTACCTTGTCCTTCTCGGCATTGTTGGTAGACTGCTTGTTGTTGTGACTCATGGGAGTGACACCAGCTTCGGCTGAAGGCTCTAAAAGGGATAGAGGTTTACTCTGATTTTAGTAGACTCTGCAGAATTCACACAAACACCACATTTTGTGACGTGTTAAACTCTTGCCCACACTCAGGACAAGGAGGAGAGGCAGAGAGTAACCCACAAGCCTCAGTTGACCCCAGTGATAAGGGGGAGATCCATCCCATCATATCTTAATGAAGAAACCATAGGGTCCTGGCTCATGTTCTTCATAATTAGTCAAATAACTTTCAACAGGGCAGCTCAAAGAGAAATCAGGAAATCGTCACCAAAACAGCCATTTCTCAATACACATTAGGGGTAATAACTCAGCATCTCATTTCAGATAAAAATTAAAATGAGAGCGTCAGTTGGTGGATAACATCAAAAAACCCTCCACAGAAGAGCATGGGTGTGTTTCTTCTGACTCCAGGCAAATTGTTCATTCTTTCAGCTCATCTATAAGCTGCCTTCCACATGGGAGCCGGTATTATGTAACTATTTCTGAATGGAACTGAACTTGACTGATATTATATTAAGGAGAAAAGGAAAACTATGGGTGTTTAGCCGTGAAGCTGCAGAGTTGCACTGATAACATCAGAGGACGAAGCTATTTGGAGCTTGGATTCAGGAATGTAGGTCTATAGTTCACAAAAATAAAAATAAAGGAGCAATGAAAATAGTAAATAAATGAGTTTCTCCTCAAATAAACTAAAGTCTTCACATTGAGTCCGGGTGGGAAGAAGGATGAGACCCCTGTCCTGTCATCCTTTCCAGGCTCTTCAGACAGGGGGATGCTAGAGGAGGTGGGAGGGTCACAGTCAGAGGAGGGGCATGAGCTCCACCATTCACAGGGAGAAGTGCCTCACTGCTTGCAGTACCAGCGGAGAAGACCCTTCTGTCACCCCTTCAGACCACCTGCTGTCCTTAGTGTTTGCGGTTCTGTCCAGGACACACGATGATCACCCACAGGAAAAGGCTTTGCCGCAGAAATGAGGCTCCTGCACATCACCACGTGCCCCTTACCTCTCCTCGCAGAGTTCTGCATCTCTGGACTTCCAGGCATTGGTCTCTGTCTCCTGTATCTCTCAAGCAGCCTCTTTCCTTCCATCACATCCAGTCTTAGATACAGAAAAAGAATGGACTTCTGTAAGAGTTGCAACGCCACGTCCTCTGACTAGACACTAAACAGCACAGCTGTCATCCCTCAAAACACCCATAAAAACTCATGTCACGCTCGCACACCTGTGTTTCAAGCGGGCAACCTCTCGGCTCTGTTCCGCCATTTTCCTCTCCCAGATCCGAGCCTTGATCTAGGGGAGAAAAACACATCCACCTTCAGTCATGCCAGACTGTGCACCAAAGAGAGAGAGGAGGAAAAAAGAAAACACTTACCCAGGTGTCCTGAGTATTATGCTCATAAACTGCGACCTGAAAAAGCAACAATGAAAAGTCCGTGTTTAGGAATTCCAAGGGCCACTACACTCAACCACATGAGGTACTAAGGGTTCAATATGTCAGGCAGAACTCACGTTACCTGGTGTGTGAAGGTGAGTTCTGCCTTCTGCAGCTGTTCTCGTGTTTGTTCAATTTGCTGTCTGTGAGATACAATTGGTTTCATCAAATAAGGTCTAATATTAGGTAGGATTATAAATAATCTGCTCATGTTCCCATCATCCTCATATCTTCCCCCAATACAATTTATCCTTTCACATGAAACACTTTTCACACAATTATAAATGTACAGAACCAAAGCTATTGTTCCATCCTCTCCTTACTCATCATTCCAAGCCCGTAGGGTTCAGAGGTCATAGAATTCTTTTCCATTTTCAATCTTGCCCTAATTCATCAGGTGACAAGTGACTTTCATCATAAAGCCAACATAAAGCTCTATTCTCCTTTAACTTGTGTACTCACCAGGTTTCCTAGGGTTGCAAAGACCAGGACCATCAGGTGGTACTACCTTCTTGATGGATAGGATTTCATCCTATGACACACTGCTTTCCTATAGATTATGACAACTGACACCACCCCTCAGGAACGTTGGCACGGATGAAGTTTCTACATGGGCAGGTCAATGCTGGAGACCCAGAAATGTTTAGTAACTTAATTGTTTTATTCTTTCTAATACTTATCTTTTCCTGTCTGTTAATTCTCTACGGATATGTCCTCTGAATTTGTGTTTATATTACTATATTCATGGAGTCTACCCATTGTACAAAGGTTAGAACTAAGAAACGAACAGGGGTTTCATGAGCCACTGCTAATTAGTATCTGAACTCACTTGCACTTGTGTATGTCCCTTGTAGCTATTTTCAGATCTTCCTCTGCAGTTGCCATCTGATTCTTCATTGCCACTAGTTCACAGTTTGTCATATCCAGATTCCTAAGATGGGAAAGATATATACATAGTCCAGTAGCCAAGGTCCAGAAATTCTGCCTTTTTCCTTCTCAGCTCTCTTAACGCCTAGATTCCAATATCCCTATCCCCTCCCCCAACGATGCACAGACTGACAACACAGTCAGAGAAATGAAGACCCCATTTAATGTTAAAGAACATTCAACCTCCGTCTGCTGCCAAGTCGCCTACAATCAGAGCCGCCTGTCTAGTTCTCTGCTTCTACTCCTTCATCGTCAAGTCATCAAATAACATTGCACCTTGTGCCTTCCCAGAGTTGGTCTTTTGTTTGAGATGGAGAAGGCCTATTCCAGGTCAGTGTGAAAACCTGTGCCTGACCAACTGTACCCATTAGGATGAGGCAGGGGATCATCATTGCCTTGCACCTCCACGGGGCAGTGCACTGAATCTCAGTCCAAAAGTTGTACCCTGACACAGACACTGAGTATGAAAGACAGCCTTCCAGGATATGGCTTCACCAGCATTGCAAATCACTCCCACACATCACTAAGGTTCAGGAGTGCAACCCCTGCCCCCTCTTTCAAAGATCCTGGTGGAGGGAAAGGCCAATCTTAGAGTGGCAATATATGCTGAAATATAACATGATGTGAACTGTCCCACAGTCAGGCTCTTATCTTCAGGAAACAGATTTCAGATGGAAAACTATCAACTTCATGGAGTCAGTCTACTTGAACAAGACTCAGTTCATTGACAGTGAAGGCAGCAAAGGGAAATGCTTAGAAAGGCTGGTTTGCTGTGTTGCCCTCAGACTATTTTGTGCATGGTGTTGCTTTAAAGGGTTTCAACTTGGCACTGGATGTAGTCAAGAATCACATGCAAAACTGAAAGACTGTTAGTAGTGGACACAAAAGCACTAGACAGAGAAAGGTACATGCATTTCCTTCTGGCCTCTCAGGTAGTCCTTCAGCAAGTGTTTTCTGGGGTGGCTGTAATGTAGAGGCTCTGTTGTAAGGGGGTGAAGATAGAAGGTGGTCAGGGTGCTCTACCTGCTCCCACAAAGAGCTTACACATTAACAAAAACAAGATGCCAGTGAGACAGAGCAGGCTCCACCCCGGGTGTGGAAAGGACTAACAGAAGCTGAGTCTCCAGGGAAGACAAGGAAGCATTTCCTTTTCAATGTGAATAAGGGGCTCTAAAGGCCCCCCTCCTGAGAACAAAAGGAAATACTGGACAAAAGAAGAAACATGCGCCTGGGGCACCAAATTTCTAATGAACCCATGAAGACACACTTCGTACGAGTCTCACTTGCAGACTGGATGAAGAGATGCAGTACTGATGGCATCCCAACCCACAGTCTAGAAAGAAACTCCCATGGTTTCTGCAGCAAGATAATTCAATGTTTTCCCTAAATATTTTTGACCCAAGTCTGGTGCTGAACAAAGATGACCTAATTCCTGGCTGATAAGACCATGGGATGGGATTGAAACCTATAGGACAATGTAAATGGATCCGGAGGGGATCCTGTTATCAGTGTGCTTAATGCCAGTATCTTCCCTCTTCTACCCCAAGTACATGACACAAGAATGTGTGACAAGCACTAAGGACAGAAAGGAAAATGCAGGTTATAGGAAGCCAGGTAGGAAGGGCAGGCACAATTCTCCTGAATGCATTTGGCAAAAATACTCTTGGATCCAATTCTAGAAGAAATATATTTATCTATAGCGGCCACCACATTCATTCATACAACAGTACTCGGGACCATTATCACATGAACGTCTTACTTTGCTGTAGCCATTTTTCTTTCTTCAGAGGATTTATCAAGGATGTCTGCTCTCTCCTTCAGCCTTTTGGCTTTTTCTTCCCTGATTGCTGTAAGAGAACTCAAAGAATTATAAACGTCTTCCAGGGCCTTTTTCCTTTCTGTAAAAAAAAAAAAAAAAAAAAAAAAAAAAAAAATGGATTATTTTGTGCATGTGCATATGACCTGAGACTTGGTATGGGGGTGACAGGAAAGGGCAACTAGTGTGAAGGCAAGAAGGCATTCTTTCCCTTCCCAATGCAAAGTCATTGCCACCACATGGGGATTTCTCCCCAACAGACAACATACCTTCCAGTTCACATTTATTGGACTTCAAGGCTCTCAGTTCTGGATCCTCAAATTGACCGTTTGCATCTTCTGACTTTAGGACAGATAGGAGAAAATACATTCAAGAAATAATGATCGCACAACAATGTGAGTGCAACAGGACTGTGCATGGCAACAAAGAAAGATCCTGGGGCATAAATACAACAAGGAGAAGGCAAAGAACATGGAAAATAGTTCAAGTCAAAGGGCTCACAAATGGCTTTCTTAGGAGAATATTCCTCTATTCACACTGAACATTGCTGAGCATTAAGAGAAGAAGGCAGTATACAACTTGCTATTGCCCTTCATCTCTCAACTATCTTGGGGGATTTTCTCCATATCTTGGAGGGCAGGTCTGAATGATGTGGTAATGACCTAGTTGTGAAAATAAAACATACTTCCTAGTCCTTGAAACAGCAAACTCCTCATGGTGGTCCTAGTGAAATTCCAGCTGTGCAGATGGAGCTTTGTCTCCCAGAGGCCCACTCTCTACTGTGGTAAACAGCAAGCGAATATGCTATGCTCACCTCACCCAATGAACAAAAAGTCTCCAAAGTCAAATTACAGTAAAAGCAGCCAACTCTTAGCACTTCCTGATTCTTGACATTCCCCTCTCTCTCTCTCTCTCTCTCTCTCTCTCTCTCTGATTGCAAAGTAACATGTGCACTTTGAAGGGTGTCATTTAAAATTTTATCGAAGTGCTCAACTTTTCTGATGTTCTCCTTCAACAAAACATGTTGAATGAGTCGTAACAATTCATTAATTTTACTTGTGTTTTTAGAACGCAATCCAGGCAAAGAAAGGATTCTTACTTTCAACTTAAGAGCTTCAGCAGAGTGAATGTTACTTTCTCTCTTAGCTTCTTGAAGATGTATCTTTAATTCATTGATGTAGATACAAAACATATGAAAAAGGAATCAGAATTCAAAAATAGCATCGTGGTAGATAAGCCTATGTCTAATGTGTGACTCCTTTCACAAATAAAAAGGTAGTTTTTTATTCCATTTGTGAAGCTTGTCTTGAATGGGAAGTATTTATAGAACACATGAAATAGGTCAGTAGGATGAACTCCAAGAGATAAAATTAATCAAAATGAAGTCACAAGAAATATTTGAAAGGGCAATGCTACCTTCTCTTCCCACATGGATATTGCTTCAGCCAGCTCTGGGTTTTCTTTCTCCAACGGGTTGATCTTTGCAGTTTTTTGCTGTAAATTAACTAAAAGGAGATAAAACAATTTTTAAGGTTGTTACCAAACCAGTGACATCGAATAATCCCACTGTATTAGCAGCACAGACACATGATCTGACACATGGGTGTAACTAACTTTTTAGCTTTCTCATTGTGCCTGAAGAAAGCAAGTTTCAGCAGCATTTTAAACCCAAGAAACCTCATTTCACTGACATTCCTATACGTGTAAGCTCTAGAACACTGACTCCTCTAACAGACACAAAGTGCAAACTCCTCTTACATTGGCCCAATGCGAGAGCTCTCATGCCCTGAGGTCACTCTTCTCATCACCACCACCGCTGCATTTACAGTGATCAACACCAACCAGTCTTTGAGGGCTTGTTAAGCGTCAGGTAGCCACCTTGCCTCTCAACAGACAGCACCACAGAATCACCACAGTCCATGGGGTCCGTGCAGAATAGATTACCCGCCATTTGCAACAAGTTCACTTTTCCCCTGGCATGAATGGCTCCCTCCACCTCAGACTCAAAACCTTGGTTTAACCCTCTCCTGTGACACACACCCTGCCTGGCAATACCTGGTTTCTTCTCTATGCTTAGGCTTCTTGACAGACTCAAAGAGGGTTTTCTCATCTTCACATTTCACCAAAAGCCAGGTCATGGCAAAGTACTCACTCCACACCTCAGGCTCATATCATCACTTCTTTCCTAATCATTTCTATGCAAAATCACACTCATTCTGTTCTCCTTCCTCCTGTGATGTTTTCCTCCCCTGGTCTCTTGTCTTAAGAGAGGAAAATCCCTCCACATTGTCACTTAGCCTCTAACAGGGAAGAGAAAGGTTTTCAAGAGTTCACAAGTCAATTAGACATCAGAAGTCACCATATTTATCCCTAGTTAAAAAATTTAAACCCACACCAAACACGAGTAATGAAAAAAAAATTACAAAGACTACTAAAACCTAAAATCTTACCTTGATGTACTGGAGGCTGTGTCTGAGAGAGGAAGAAACAAAATTAAGTTTGAGGTCAAAACATGTTAATAGTAAAAACTTTTCCTTCCTGATAAAATACTGACATGCCATCCAATGAAATTACAATGATCATTTTGTTCAGCATAATGAATTCACAACATTAATATAAGAAAAAAGTAGAATTTCATATTTAGTTCATGATTCTTTATAAACCGTTTCTGATAAAAGCATAAAGATTCACAGCTTATTTTGACCAAAAGATAGATTTACATTATATTAAATAAATATCAAAATATTCAATTCTGTCAGTGCATAATGCAGACAGTTTTAAAAATACATAAATAAAATATTTGTCTGATTGTTTTCCTCTTGTAGTCAAACCCAACATCCACACTGAAGTCCAGAACCCAGGATCATTTGAAATGCCAAAAAAAGAAAAAAAGAAAGAGAGAGAGAGAAAGGGAGAGAGGAAGAAAGAGACAGACAGAGACAGAGAGAGAGATGGAGGGGGACGGTAGGGGGCGAGAAGGAAAGGGAAGGGATGGGAAGGAGGAAGGAAGCGGCAAGGAAAGAAAAGGAAAACCTTTGTACTAACATACGCTTCTTTCATTTTCTAGAAAGCTTTCTGAAATGTTACACAGGGTTGGCTGCTTTCCGAATCAATAAACAATTACAACATGTCAGGTGCTATGATTTTCCTAGATCACTAAAAACAGAGGGTCTTCCAAAAACACATCATCAAATGAGAAAGAGAGTGGAACATGGCTAGAGAAAAAGCACAGGCACCAAAAGAAATGATGACTAACATTTCAAAAACAAAGCAGAAAGGGCTCCCATTGAGAAGGTATAAGAAAAGCAAGAGGATCTTAATTCCTGTAAAGGCACTGGTCTAAGGCAAGGGTTAACAGTTTCCATACTGGAAACTTCTGGAAAAGTGAACAAAAGAGAGAACAGCTATTAAGGAGTAATGGTTGTCTGGGCAAAAGTAGAAATAACAATTAAAGCCTGACTGCACTAGTATTTCTAAAAGGACGTCAACCATGGAAAAAGACATCCTGTGATTGTCTTGTGTCCACTGAAAAGTAACAACCATAAGATAGTGACTGTGGGACTGAAGGATGCTTCCCCACTCCCAGCCCCTCACCCTTTGGAAAAGTGCCTTTATAAGCCTGGCACACCACCCTTTTGGGGGAGCGATATTCCTCTTTCTTGCTGGCTCCACTGTATACAACCTATCTCTAATAAACGCCACCTGCTTTGTTTCCCTTTCGATCAGTGTTCATTACTAAGACACTGAGACTGGAGAACCTGGTCTTGGTGGTCCAGTAACACCCACACCCAAGTCATCCCCTGATGAATTATAGCTCAATAAAATCTAGGCAAGACTCTCCTTTAACAAAAGGTGAAGACACATTTTCTTGATCCGTAGGACGTATATCCCTATTTGAAAGTTTTAAATGATGATATGATGCTGAAGCGAGCCCCAACATCTTGCCAGGATATTGGAATATCATCATGGTATCAAAAAGTGAGTCATAAAAATGTTGTTATAGGAAAGTCTATCTACGGAGGGCAAACAGGAAACCATGGATAGTCCTTTAATGTCACGTTTCCTTTCCGAAGCAGGGGAAATGGAAAGAGAGATGGCCCTACAAATACTTAATATGCATATTTTCTTTTTGAAGGGAAAGATTTCTAAATTGGCAGGAAAAGAGGAAAAAACAGCCACTTATAAATAAACTCATGCTGTTCTGTTCTTGTTTAGAAGGCCTGCCCTCCACAGAAACTATTTCTCCAAAGCCTAATGGGGTTTTCCTGAAGATAAGCAATACAGATGAAGGGTAATACTCAACGACAATGCTCTTCCTCCTTCCTGTCTCATAGGGGAGTAAACTCAGCCTAAAACCTAGCCAGGTAAAGACAAAACTTTACACTAAAAGCCTTCACCTCAGTTTTTCTAAACAAGGACGTGACCCCAAGCTTCCCAAAAAACTTAACAAGGTACCCTAAAAGGAAAAACCACATATTTTGAACACAGAATGCAAGCATTAGAATCACACTTCCTATGGCAGAGATGGTGGGATAATCAGGCTGGCAATGTAAAACCACTCTGATTAATAGGATAATGACTCTAATGGAAGAAGTAGTCAGTATGCAAGAAGAGGTGGTGAATGTGAGCACGGAAACGATAACTCTAGGATCCAAAAGGACTTCTAGAAATCCAAAACATCATAACAGAAATAAGGAATGCCTTTGTTGGACTTACTAACACACACAACACAGCTGAGGAAAGACTCAACAAGCAGAAGGAAATGTCAAGTAGAAACACCCAAAACAGAAACACACAAAAATTAAAAATACAACGGAGAAAATCCAAGACCAGTGTGACAATGACAAAAGGTGTAACATACACAAAGTGGGAATACCTACTTATACGTTTGAAGTGAATATGACTGAGAATTTTCCAAAATTAATGATAGTCATAAACCACAGATTCAGGAAACTCAAAGAATTTCAAGCAGGATAAATACCCCCCTCCAAAAAAACCAAACCAAACCAAAAACAAATCAAAACAAAACAAAACAAAAAAACACAAAAAACACAAGACTATCCCTAGACATATACTATTCAATCAAGAGAAACTTGAAAACAAACAATTTTGGAAGAAGCTAAGGGGTAGTGTTGGGGGCTGGAGTTGCAGGGAGATGGAAGAAATAACACCTTACCCAAGAGGAAC
Source organism: Panthera pardus (assembly GCF_024362965.1). NCBI lineage: Eukaryota > Metazoa > Chordata > Mammalia > Carnivora > Felidae > Panthera > Panthera pardus. The sequence continues at coordinate 37,419,349 of NW_026527013.1, forward strand.
CAGGACAAAAAATACTCAGAATTCAGAAACCATGCAATCAAGAAGAATGAAATGTTTATACTGTTAAAAGAAAAGAACCCATCCACCTAGAATTCTGTGCACATAAATTGTCCTTCAAAACATGTACAAAGTAAGGGAAATTATTGGAGATACTGAGGTCAATAATAAACGCTTAATTCTCCAAGAAAACATAATCCTTAATGTACATGCATTAACAACAGAGTGCCAAAATACATGAGGCAAAAACTGATACAACTGATAGGAGAAATAGACATATACATTTTTATAGCTGAAAGAATTCAACACCCTCTATCAGTCATTGACAGATTGAGCATAAAGGTATTCAAATTTAAGAACACAGTTGGACTGAACTGCATCACCAATCACCTAGATCCATGACCATCTGTAGAACACTTTCTACAATAGAAAAATACACATTCTTCTCAAGCTCATATAGAACATTCACTGACACAGACCATGTTCGGGGTCATAAAATACACCTTAACTTGAAGTCAACAAAATCATAGAAAATACGTTCTCAGAACACATATGTAAGCTAGACATCAATAATAGAAAGACAACTGAAAAACTACAAAATATATGAGAGATATTCTAATAGAAGATAGAGAATAGAGATAGAATAGAGAAATTCGAAAAGAAGAGGGTCAAAGAGACATTTCACAGAATTACAAAAATAGTTCCATCTAAATGATAATGAATGTTGGAATTACTACCATTTGTGGGATGCAATGAATGCCGTGCTTAAAGGGATATTTGAAGTACTGAGTGCATACAAATGGTCTAGTAAAAAATGTGTGCTTACCAAAAAACTTCTGCTTACTTATGCTTAAAAGCCTATCTGTAAGTTATTGTAGTATACTCACAGCAAGGACAACTCTCCAGAGGTAAATAAGACATGCACAAATTGCAACGGTGGCAGGAATAACGGCAAGCTTCCACAGAGTTCCGAAGACACGAGAGCCACGAGGGAAATGGTCAGCCAAAATAGGCACAAGCTGAAATAATATTTGAGATAATGAGGAATAGCAAAGACATTTATAATATCTGTCACAAAGAATCATTTTTATAAACCTTCAACCAGCCTCCAGGAGGTTATAAGCACACCTCTCAAATGCCTCCTCCTGAAGGAGAGGGAGGACACAATGCTTACAAAGGAGCAGGGGCAAACCTGTAGGAGTGATGACTGTGTTTACGATCTTACTGTGGTGATGGCTTCATTGTTCCTTACCCTTTCAGTAGACAAGAAGTAAATGACTTCTGTTGTACATTCATGAAGTACCTGGATAAAATCCTTTGGAACATTTCCAAAAATACACCAAAATTTACAGAAGGATGGGAGAAAGTAACAATAAAAATGTACTAGCGATTCAAATGAGATTGTTATAGAGACAGATGTTTACAGATATGGATATAACTGAGAGATGTGCAGCTGCTCTTATAATAATATGGGTTTATTCCAGCAAAAATAAATTCTACATTATTGTTTAGTTTCTAAAAACACTGAGGTTTTCTTTTTTCTAATGTTGATTTATTTTTGAAAGTAGAGAGAGCGGGGAGGAATGAGAGAGAGGGAGACAGAGAATCCAAAGCAGGCTCCACGCTGTTAGCACACAGCCTGATGCTGGGCTCAAACTCACAAACCTGAGCCAAAATCGAGAGTCAGATGCTTAACTGACTGAACCACCCAGGCTCCCCAGAAGGTTTTACGTTCAAGGTTTACTTTGAATCTGAATCACAGCCCAAATTGTCAGATTTCTGAAGTAAATACAGGTTTGCATAATCAGGTGATCTTGTGTATTTTGATGAAATCTATGAGGTTTTAAGTTACTTGAACACACATCTCCAAATAGCCAATACAATAAATTCAAGTTCCTATTTCATAGTGTTGCACCTAAATCAATCAATAACAACTATGGAAATTACTTTCTAAATAACACAAAAGTCCTGGGTATGGTCACCAAAACAACAGAACACATATCATTTTACTAAAACTAGACTTACCAGTCCTTTAGGAGAAAATACACTCACAAATGCAATTCATACTAATTCACATACCAAACTTTAATTTTGTGCCAATACACTAGCCTCCAAAATGTGTACCATTTGTATCTTCAGCTCTTAGAACTGAGGTCACTAAATTGCGTCCTGCTGGGAAATGTACACTGTCTTTGAGTGGCCACTGTCTGCAAGAGAGCAGGGGCTGTCAGCACAGTGATCATGGGGATCAAATGCGGCAAAGACAGAGGCCATCTTGACATGAATGGCAAACATCCTAAGTCCTGGGCACTCTTGATACCTCTGCCAGCTATCTGTATGCTGATACCATTAGTTACCGTTAACTAGTTTAGATCCAAGGGAGCCAGTAACACTTGGTTCCCACAGACAATGGTCATGACCAGGTGGAGGTAGGAAATGCAAGACAAGTTAGTTTGTGCAAGAATTCAGAAATGAGGGAGGGAGAGAGAGCTGAACTGATCTATGAGATGCAGCCTAGGTAGAAGGGGGAAATTGCAATAAACAGAACCAAGAAATTTCCTCCTTCGTAGACTCAAAAGAAACAGAATAGATTCTGTTGTGCCTGGAGGTATCATGTGGGAGGATTCTGCCTCAATTTAGGTTGTTCCTGCCTTGGGACGTTGCAGATCCCTCTCTAAGAATCTGGTGCATGCCAATCTCAAGAAATCTACTTTTCTCTATGGGTGTCCCCTGTGTCTCTGTCTCAGGCTCTTGGGAGTACAGGTTTTGATTTTTAATGATAGAATGAAACATTCACACTGGCAACCAGGTATTTCTTTATAGTTGGACAATCCTAAGGACATTCAAGACCCTTTTTGCTTTGGGTAAATCAACACTCTGTACATAGTTGGCTAAAGAAAGGACAAGAATGCATTCACTTCCTCATCACATCACTCCTAGTGATTTTCTTATTATAAATGTCCAAGCAGGCTGAGGCCACTTCATGTATGCTGAGCTTGTCATCTAGCTGGTTGGACACAGAGTCCTTGGGGGCAGCCTCTAAGACCAGAGGGAGAGGGCTGATGCACAAGTTCCTAAAAGCGAACAAACCAGGAAGCACAGAGCACAAACGACATTTCACTTTCCAACACCAACACTTCGGACACCACGGTTCCCAGGGCTACCAAACTTCACAAATATGAACAACGTGCTGATAGGAAAACTAACTACGTATAAGAGGGACTCTAAACTTGCAAAGCTTGAAGAAGAATCTTGACAGGCCTTCCAGGAGCCATCTAATAGTATAAAATACTATTAATACTATTAAATGGCTCTTATTCAATAGAGGTTCTGACATTTTTAAAAATGATCCTAAGGAAGTATAATTCAAACATCATACAAGCCCCTTATTTAAGACAAAGATCTCAGTGGCTTTTAGTATCTTCCCATGTCCTTCTTTCTTGACATTATGAAGCTCAGGTTTCCATCCTGTCAACACTACTCCTTCTGGACCAAGTGGCCCAGACAGGATCCACAACTTCATGTGGACAGGTGTGGCCAGAAGCCCTACATGCTGGTTGAGAAACCTTGCCCTGAGTTAATGGGTTTTCAAAAAGAACTGAGTTCTCATCAAGGACTCCATGAAAAAGCTGTTTTTTAACCACAGTCTGAAAAAGATAAATAAATACAAAAGGAAGAAATCACTGATGTCGGATGTGTACTCACATTTGTGTTGGGGTAACCGGGATACCCGAGTAAGAGGATATAGAAAAGTAGCTTCTGAACCTTCATATTCTGGTCTTTCAGGGGGCGCCTGGGCACCAGAGAGGAGGTGCAGATGGGGGTGAGGAGGTGGTGGGGGTGGGAGGGGAAGGGACGGGGTGGGAAAGGGGGTGAGGTGTGGGGGCGGGGTTTAAATAGGGATGGGATTGGGGAGGGGGTGTGGCAGGAGAAGAAGGGGGTCAGGGAGAATACCCGGATCAGATCAAGTACAAGAAGGGAGGGAGGAGGGCTCAGACAAGTTAGTAGCTCAGCAGGTCAGTAAATCACTAGATGAGTAGGCCACAACTAGCCACTTAAGCAGACTGTCAGTAGCAGGCGGAGCAGACGAAGATCTCTCTTCATCCAAGTCTTCACCTGTTTGAGCAATGCCGTAGCAGTTCAGACGCTTTATGCTCTCTCTCCACCAATCAGCTGCCTTCGCCCCTGATAGCTCACAAAGGACACCCCGCGTGACCATGGCTTTTCAAAAGCCCCTTGCATTATGTACATATCTGGGGGCATGTGTGTCCTTATGGGAGTGTCTATGTATGTCTGGGTTTTGTACGTGTATATATTGGTTATGTGTGTGAATTTGCTGCCCCTTTGGGTCTTACCGTGTGTGGTGTGTGTGTGTGTGTGTGTGGTGTGTGTGTGTGTGTGTTTGTGTGTGTGTGTGTGTGTGTGTGTGTGTGTGTGTGTGTGTGTGTCTTTGTGTGTGTGTGTGTGTTCTCCTCGGGGTGTCAGTGGCCGTGTCTGCAGTGTGGGTCTGTGTGTGAATCTGTCCATAAGCCCCATACCTGTGTTCCCAGGTGAGGCTGGGTGTGATTCTGTGCTTGTGGTGTCTGTTTATTTCTCTGTGAGTATGGGTGTCTGTGAACCTAAGAAATGAGCTGCCACAAAGCGGACTCCCCAAAGGTGACCCCCAGCGATGGGTGAATATGAGACAATCCATCTCTTCATTAGATTCTGTTGGGAAAAGTGTATATCCACATGCAAAAGAATGAAAATGAACCCTTCCCTTACATGATACACAAAAATCTACTTAAAATGGCTTAAAGACTTAAATGTAACACCTGAAACCATCATACTTGTAGAAAAAATCAAAGAGGAAATCTCCTTGACTATGCTCTAGGCAATGAGATTTGGGGATTGGCACCAAAAGCATACGAAGTAAAAGTAAAAATAAACAATTGGGCCCACATCAAACTAAAAAGCACAGGGAAGGAAAGGGAAGGAAACCATCAACAAAATGGAAAAGCAACCTACAGAATTGGAGAATACATTTGCAGACCATCTCCAAGAAAGAGTTAATATACAAAACAAATAAGGAGTTCATATGAATAGTTAACCTTCAAAATAAAACTACCAGTTATGTTACCAGGAAAAAGAAAATGGCTTATTTCGGAATAGCAGAGAACTGCCACTTGGGAGAAGGAAGCTATAGCAAGTCTGGAGAACAAAGGAGAGGAACACTTTTATAGAGGAAAGGAAGAAATTGGGAGGGCTATGATATAGTAAAAGTCCATTGGAGTAAACTGGGAGATCCAAGTATAGTGGCTTTTCATTGCTTCAGTTGTGACCGTCATCAGCTGTGCCATCATGAGGGAAGAAGAAAGACCTTTCTTTCTCTTGCTGAGATAGTATAGCATAGCTGAAGAGGTATCAGCTTACAAGATATGTCTCCTTCCAGTGGGTCTGCAGGAAATGACACGTGGTAGAGCCTGTGAGCTTCCCCCTTCTGGCCCCCTGACTCCCTTTTCTTTAAGGTTTTATTTTCTTTCCAGGTCATCAGCATACAGTGTTGCATTCGTTTCAGGTATACAATAGAGTAATTCAACACTTCCATTTTAAATAAAGTTTCCTCTTACAATTTTCCCAAAGTCAACAGCAAAGAAACCATATAACAGGGTGAAAAAGTGGGCAAGGACCCAAATAGACTTTTTCCAAAGAAGACATACAAAAGGCTAACCGGTATAAGAAAAGATGCTCAACATCACTAATTGTCAGGGAAATGCAAACCAAAACCACAATGAGCTATTACTTCACACCTGTTGGTTAGGATGGCTATTCTCCAAAAGTTAAAAGATAACAACCGTGGGCAAGGATGTGGACAAAAAGTGAACCCTTAAGCACTATTTCCAGGAATGTAAATTGGTACAGCCATTGTGGAAAACAGTTTGGAGGTTCTCAAAAAGTTAAAACTAGAAATACCATATGATCCAGCAATCCCACTTCTGGGTGTAGATCACTATCTCAATGAGACATCTGTACTCCCATGTTCATTGCCATATTATTCAGTAGCCAAGATATGGAAACAACTTTAAGTGCCCATCAAAATAAAGAAAAATGGCCTGTGCATTCAGTGGAATATTATCTGGCCAGAAGAAAGAAGGAAGTTCTACCATTTCTGACAACGTGGGTGAACCCAGAGGACATGATTCTAAGTGAAATTTGTCAGACACAAACAGACAGATATTGTACAATCTCATGCACATGTGAAATCTTCGTCTAAAGAAAAGTTAAACTTGTAGAGACAGAGAGTTGAAGGGTAGTTACCAGAGGCTGGAGGGTGGGCAAAGGGGGAGATACTGATCAAAACGTACAAACTTTCCATGGTAAGATGCACAAGTTCTAGCGACCTAACGTACAGTACGGTGACTACAGTTAACAATACCATATCGTATACTTGGAATTTACTAAGAGAGCAGATCTCAAGTGTTATAACCACACCACAAAAACAAAGTAGCTATGGGTGGTGATGGATATGTTAACTAGTTTCATTGTGGTTATCACTTCACAGTGTATGCATATATCAACATATCCCATTGTAAGTCTCAAATACATAAAATTTTTATTCACCAAAAATAATAAATAAGTAAGTAAATAAAGACCAAAATAAAGAGATAAATGAACAAAATTCCAATGTGTGAAAATGACTTTGGATAATGCCTGAAACACAGTAACAGCCACCAGAGATACAAGAGGACCTGGGAAATAGATACATACGCGGTACTTCAGTATACCTGGAGCAAAAAGGTGAGGAGAGAATACAGGCTTCTTTTAAGAGATGAAGCTGGAGAAGTAACCAAAGCCTGTTTCTGCAGGACCTTGCAAACCAGTAAAGAATTTTGTGCCTTTTCCAGAAAGTACTGAGAAGCCATTGAAGACTTTCAATCGTTCACTGACTGATTGCTGAGCTTTCATTGTTAAAAGGTCATTCTGATTGGAGATGGAGAATGGGTTGACGTGAAATGGAAGTGGGTGGCAGGAAAAGTACACAGGCCAATTTTAAGGCTGCACATGAGATGATGGTGGCCTGGCCTATGTTAGTTGCGCAAGACTGGAAGTAGTGGGAAGATGAGGCAATTGTTTCAAGATATACAAGTGAGAGGTCTTGATGATTAGCTATTGGGGTTGGGAGAGAGGGAGAGGTCTAATGGGTCAGTTGCTACAGTGGGATCGAGAAGGGCAAGAGACAACTTGCATTGAGCTACGACAGGATGACCTTGGTGGCAATGATACAACTGGGAGGTGAAGGCCAGAACCCAGATGACCATATGTTGAGGAGAGGCCGGGAAGTGAAGAGTGGAGTCAAGATTATTGACTTGTCAACAGTACTGCTTGTTGCCACCTAACATCCATTCCCACCTTCTCTCATATTGAGAGAATTCCTGATATTTAGTTGGGTACATGGCTTTGTAGACTAAGACTTTACATTACCATGAAGTGGTAAGTTATGGGCAACAGAATGCAAATGGAAGTGAGGTGTGCTATGGGCAATGGCGTTAAAAGAAAGGATATGCTCTCCCCTCCCCATTTTCCTTGCCTGCTGGCTGCAAGCAGATCTGATGTGCTGAGTCATCTTTGACCTTGTCAGTAAGGAACCAGAGAGCAACAATACAGAATCCTGGGTATCTGACACGATAGGGTAAAAATTCTGGGTTTGAACATATACCTAGACTGTTACATGAAAGAGAAATACATATTTTGTTGAAGCCATGGTTATTTATAGCTCCTGTTAGAGCAACCCGATCTATATCCAAACTATTACAGAATTTGATACAAGAAGAGAGTGGCTGATAGTTTAGAACCCAACATAAGTGGCATATGTTTGGTGGGCAGGCAGTAGGTGGGAAAGCACAGGTATTACAGGCTGCAGGTCTGGTGACAGTTTTTATGTTGTGACAAAACACTAAGCTGTTGTCTATGATCATTCTCATGGCGGATCACATGCCATCAGAACCTGAAACTCAAGAAGAAATTAATAGAAATATTTGGAATGTTGGTGTCTGTGGGATGCATTTTGCCACTTTCACCAGGAACCTGCCACAAGCAGATCTCAGGCTAGGGTCAGCCAGTCTGCCAGCACTGATTCAAGGGTATACAGCTCTTCTAAGGAAGCTCTTCCTGCCTGTAGATGACAATCCAACTTGGCGGCAACGAGAGTGACTACTAGTGCCTCCAAAGCCTGAGAGAGGCAAAAACTTCTGCACCCCAAACTCAAGGAATTACAAGTGGCTTTCAATAGGTAGCCTAAGCAGGACAGGACACCCAAGCCTTTCTCAGTCACCTCCCCAATATGGCTGACTCAAGATAAATTGGCTAAGTGTAAAATAGCTGTCATTGATTTAGTAGGGAGACTTGGTAAATCCCAGAACAAGCTACACAGAAGACCAGAGTTTTCAGGCCCCAAAACTATGCCTGAACAAAATATTTCAGTATGATTATTTACATATGGAATTTGACAGACATAAAAGTAGACCAGAAGCCTAAATTTTTGAGGGAATTTTCTTGCAAAAGAAACCATAGCCTAGGAAAATGGGGAGGAGAGAGCATATCCTTTCTTTTAACGCCATTGACAACAAGGCATAGACTAGTTTGACCTCTAATACAATCCTTACGATCCCCTTTCTGCGCCACAGGAAGTGGGCTGCAAAAGCCATCCTATCCTCAAGAAGGGTATATTCTTCCAAACATCCACTTCAGATTTGTCCACAGAGGATGATGAACATGAAAGAATGTTCCAGAGGGAAAGACAAAAGCTAAAGATGACAGTAGAGGAAGCAACTCCTCCCAGACAGCAGAATCAGGACCTACTGAATGAACTGAGACCCCAAAGAGTGCCAGGACAGGGTTCTGCCATAATTCATGCCCAGGGGAGTTGGATCATTGCTAGGCACCTATGTTACCTCATTATTCACTCTTCTCTTTCCAGTATTGGAGTTTTTAGAGCAATACCTACTCCAGGGATATATATTGGTTGGTTTGGAGACTAGACATAACTCATGCTTTAGTTTATAGTTTGTCAGATAGGAACTCTATCCCTCCTGAATGGAGAGAACCAAGGAGTAACAAGAGATACTAAATTTTGACCCAGATGTAGTCATTCTATGAGACCTGGAGGTTATATTTCTTGAATATGACAATGTTCTATGCGTGGGGATGATGCTCTGTGTGTATTTGCGGACAGTTGTTTAATCAAAGGGGTAGACCCTGACAGAAACTGTTAGTGGTCACTCAATAGTCATGCCCTCAGTTCTCTCATAGACATGGAATGCCCTATTTCTGGCTGAACATATAACCACTCAAAAAGAAAGACCACATTTCCCAGCCTCTCACAAAGCTACGTACAGCCAGGCGACTAAGTTCAGACCAATTAAATGTGAGCAGAAGTGATATGGAAAACTTTCTGGTTATTCTCTGAGGCTAGAGGCATGTCCTCCCCTTTCCCACGTTCACTTCCCACTTCCTGAATGTGGACATGATGCTGAGTCGTCTCAGTTCTACCCTAGAGGTGGTGGAGCACCTTCACAGAAGGAACCTGAGTCCCTGAGAGGGTGGAGCTGCTAAGCCAGCTATGGACTGCATATGCCCAGACTATTCAGGAAGGAAGGAATAAATTACTGTGTGTGCTTGTTGAAGCAACCGAACCTATATCTAACCAGACATTACTCTAAAGGATTTGTTCATATTGTAGACAGTAGGAAGCTAATAACAGCATTTGAACTCTCATGATTTGTTACAAGTATTTTTGTTCTAGTGTTGAGTAAATTGATGATATGCCAGTATCACCAAATGAAAATCACTAATCCTGAGTTTCTAGAACTTGAATAAATCTATCAATAACCCAAATCAGTCATTGTTTCCTCTTTTCTATGTTTGCAAACGTGGATGGGAATTGGGAAGAAGGCCAACCACCTGAAACAGATAAATTTACACATCACACAGTTAGAAAAATGAAGGTAAAATTCCAACAAAGGATACATGTTCAATATTTTGTGAAATACTGGGACTGCTTTGAAATGTATACTATCAATACCTCCTTTTAAATAACCTTCTTAGATTTTGCGAACTCGAGACTCTAAGGTCTACCTTTCCCTCTTCTGCTGAGTATCACAAGGTCTCCTCTCCCGATCTAAATGCTACAAACTTTGTTATGAGACAGTCTTATGGGACAATATCTAGAGGACTTTAAATGTGACAGTTTTTAAAAGAAACCCTGACATTTTTGTGGGTTCAGTGTTCAGGGCTCAGAGTACTTGTGACTGATGAGCAACCTCTTTCCTTTCATCAGTGCAAGACTTTGTGATAAAATCTTTCTCGACTTCTGTGTCTGTTATCTTAAAATCTATTACACCTGGCACTATAGTCTGTGACCTATTTCTCTTGACATACTATTAAAAGTCAAGATATATTCATTGTTTCATTTTCCCTCACGGCCCCCAAGCCCCACCTTCCACAGGCAAAGGAGATGGTCTTTTAGGCCTAGGAGCCAATGAAAGTGATCCAGTACTTGGTTTGTTCCAAGTCTGGGAAAGTTCCTCCTGCCCCAGAGCTGGCATCGAAATTGCAAAAGGTAAGCAGTTCTCAGAGGCATCGAAATTGCAAAAGGTAAGCAGTTCTCAGAGGAGACAGAGACAACAGCTCCCCCATCCTCCCAATATCTCAAGTCCCTTAATAGAGTCTGTTGTTGAAGTTGGTAGGTATTTGTGTTCATTTTCTTTCTCGCCAGTAGTCTGACTCTTGTTTGTATTCATGAAGAAATTGTTGACCTTATGGATTCATTCGCAGCACTATGACCTCAAAGATCTCTCTGAGACACGTACCGACACACTGCCTTTTCTCCAACTTGCCTAGGTGGTTCCCTGAGACAAATGTGGAGCTGGTTTCAAATCTTCTCTGTGACCTGGTGTGCCTGATGAGGACCAAGGAGTAAAACGGCTACTTCGACCTTCAAATTTTCTGACTCCAAGACCCGAGGCAAAACAATTCTCCACACTTTAATTTGATAAAGGATGTGCTAAACCAAAGGTCCCAACTTGAAAAGGTAAAACCAAAAAAGTTTTTCAACTTTGAAATGTTGGCAAAGACCCCCTGGTAAGGTGTCTGTTTCATAACCAAAGATCATGAGATTCAAACCCCATCCATGCCTGGCCCTAGAAAGTACAAATTCCCAGGAGAGGTGTTCTAGCAAGTGACTAAAAACACAGGCTTGGCAGCCAAACAGGTTTGTATTTAAATCCTGGCCTTGTCACTAAAACCAAATGTCCTTGAGGAAACTGCTTAGCTAAAACCTTAGTTTTTTATCAGTCAAATGGAGATGTTAATGGTACCCATTTCTTAGTGTTGTTGCAGAGATTACATGAGATAATCAATGACGCCAAAGGAGAAGAAGACAAATGGAGCTCTGGAAGAATGATTAATCTCTCCCAGAAAGTGGCTAGCATCCTCTCTGATACATGGGCCCTCAGCCATGGGGACCAACTGATGATATTCCTGCCCCCAGCACCAGAAACCTACTGGAGCTGCCTGGCCTGGGTGCGATTGGGGAAGACATGGGAGAGGGGCCCCTGGGACAGAGGCTCCTATGGGATTCCCGTCTCAGTCATTCACAGAATGGAGAGATGGTAAAAAGATGTCCATCTGATGCCTGAATTCTTCCCATTGTGTGGGGGGTCTATAAACAGGCTAAGGTTTCATCTCAGCTCCACGAACTGCCACTTTTGTAATATCATCCCTCTCTGAGCCTCAGTTTCCTTATTTGTGAAATGGGCACAGTAATAGAGTCAGACGTATGTGTTTTTGTGAGAATGAAACACAAATTATCCATAGAGAGTACTTAACTACCTTGTAGGCCATTTATCACCTCAAGGAAATCTTAGCCTCTGAGAGGCTCCAAAATATAAATATTTTTTGGAATTAGGAGGTTCCTAGGAAACTCAAAGGACATGTTCCCTGGAGATTTCCCATGAAGTGTTTGCCATTATAAGTTACCACAAATGGCTCAGCCTATCGCTTTTGCCTGATAATAGGCTTGTAGTTAAAAAACAAAACACCCAAAAGAGCATTCAAAGAGCAGGTATCCTTGAGAATGCCAGGTGTGGGAGGCACAAAGAAGACAAGACAGGAGTGAGCCACACCATGGCTGAAAAGAAGCCCTTGAGTACTTCAGGAAGTAAGTCCTATTTTTTGAAGGCCCTACGCTTGGAGGCTCATCTTTGCCATGTAGTTCCCAAGAGTTGGGGTGCCTGAGGTAGCTCACAAACCCCTCAGTCCTCTGGGACAACTTCTGTATTATGAGATCCTCCTGACTGTGGGTCACCACACCTGGAGTGGGGTTTCTTGTGAGACTGTGTCTCTGCCTCTCCTGTTTCCATATATTTTGTCCTTTTATCCGTTATTTTACAGACACTGTTAAGCTATCTTTCAGATCCTTTTCAGAGGGAATTGTTCCATAAGCAGCTGTTGAATTCTTGTGTTCATGGGAGGAGGTGAGTTCAGGATCCTCCCATGCTGCCATCTTGACCCAGCTCCACAGTCCATACGCTAACCCACATGTGAAATAATACATTTTTAAAACCACTCTTTGGACAAAGAGCAATGAGACGTTTCTTCTTAACGTGTATTCTGAAATGCTATCAAAAGTCTATAGAATGAAAATCACTGAGCTAGAAGCTGGAGCTAAAGACAAATGAGACAAAGTTCTACCCTCAGAGGGCTGAAACACTCCTAGGGGAGATGAGATCGATGAAGGAGCAATTTCATGCAATCAGGAAGGTCCTAGGTAAATTGACAAGGAGTTCAGAAGGAAAAGAAACTCCCTTCAGCTAGAAAATCAAGAAAGGATGCTGCAAGGAGGTAGCACAAGATGCATATTCCCACTGCAAAGAAGCCATGCTGGGGGACTATACCTTTGTTTTCATTGTATTGCTTCTGCTTAAAAACAGTTTAGGACTATACTTTGGGAAAGGGTCACCAAGGAAAGCAGCGTCATTACTCTAAACTTTCCTTTTATATTCAAAAGTATACTTCCCAGAATGAGATTTCAATATCCCACTTTTAATCGTGGATAGAACAACTACACAAAAGATCAACAAGGAAATAGGAGAGTTGAACAACACTGCAAAACAACTATGTTGATTCAAAGTGAATAAAAGTTGTTTGTTTGTTTGTTTTAATTTTAGACAGAAGGGAGAAGACTTTCATTTAAGCCCAAGTTAAGATAGCCACCCAGGATACAAAATCTTCACAAAGAAGAGACTTCTCTGAGGAAGGAACAGTCAGTGCAGGATTACATATGTTTTTTTCACACGAAGCATCATAAATCATCATGGCCAATGACATTCCAGAAAGTTATAGACTTTATCTCATGTTTTAGGATCTGCAAGACTGTATGACTTTAATCTTATGGAAACCAGGGACATGTTTTTCTTGTTCTTTATGTTTGAAATGCTCCTTTTTGGTTATTTTTATTTTTATTTTTTGAAGCTTTCAATTTTTTATTTTTTTAAAAAAATGTTAGAGAAGGAGGGAGCCAAACCGTAAGAGACTCTTAAAAACTGAGAAAAAACTGAGGGTCAATGGGGCAAGGGAGGGAGGGGAAAGAGGGTGGTGGGCATTGAGGAGGGCACCTGTTGAGATGAGCACTGGGTGTTGTATGGAAACCAACTTGACAATAAATTTCATATTTAAAACATACTAAAAAATAAAAAAAATGAAAAAAAAAAGGTGAAATTGACAACACTTAAAAGCCGTCATTCTGACCATTTGAAAATGGACAATCCAGTGGCTTTTACTATAGTCCTGATGTTGCACAACTATTACCACTAAGTCTAAAATATTATTATCATTCTGAGAAGAAATCCCATATCTCAATTCCTGCCACGCCAATTCCCTGGCAACCACTAGTCTACTTATGTCTCTTGGTTCTGCCTGTTCTGGAGATTTCATATAAATGCAATTATACAAGACACGGACTTTTGCTTCTTTCACTTAGCACAATGTTCTTGAAGTTCATCTACACATGTGACAGTACTGCATGCCTTTTGATGACTAGACAATATCCCCTTGTACAGTTTTACCACCTTTGATGTATCTGGTCACCAGTTGATGAACAACTGGGTTGTTTCCACATTTCAGGAATTGTGAATAGTGCTCCTATGAACATTTATGTACAGGTTTTTGTGGGAATATATGTCTCAATTCTCTTGGGTTTATACCTTGGAATGAAATTGCTGTGCCATATGGCAACTCCATTTTTAACTTATTAAGAAATTACCAAACTGTATTCCAGAGTAGCTGTACCATTTCACATTTCCACAAGCAGTGTTTGAAAGTTCTGATTTCTCTACATCTTTGCCAACGTTGATTTTTTTCCTTCCAAGATTTTATTTAAAATTCGTTTAATGTTTATTTATTTTTGATACAGAGAGAGAGAGAGACAGAGCATGAGCGGGGGAGGGGCAGAGAGAGAGGGAGACACAGAATCCAAAGCAGGCTCCAGGCTCTGAGCTGTCAGCACAGAGCCTGACGCGGGGCTCGAACTCACAGACCACGAGTTCGTGACCTGAGCCAAAGTCGGACGCTCAACCGATTGAGCCACCAGGCGCCCCTCCTTCCAAGATTTTATTTAAATCCAACTTAGTTAACATGTAGTGTACGACTGCTTGCAGGAGTAGAATTTAGTGATTCATCCCTTACACACAACACCCAGCGGTCATCACAAGTGGGCTCCTTAATGCCCATCAGCCATTTAGCCCATCCCCCCAACCACTTCCCATCCACCAATACTCAGTTTGTTCTCTATAGTTAGAAGTCTCTCAGGGTTTGCCTCCCTCGCTGTTTTTATCTTAGTTTTCCTTCCCTTCCCCTACGTTCATCTGTTTTATTTCTGATATTCCACATGTGAGTGAAATCATATATTTCTCTTTCTCTGACTGACTTATTTTACTTATTTCACTTATGAACTAGTTCATAAACTAGGTCCATCCATGTCTGTGCAAATGGCAAGATTTCATTCTTTCTGTAGTCTGAGTAATATTCCATTATATACATATACACTGATTCTTCATTATCCATTCATTGTTCAATGGCCATTTGGGCTCCTTCCATACTTTGGCTGTTGAGGCAATGCTGCTATAAACATCGGGGTGCATGTATCCTTTTGAATTGGTATTTTTGTATTCTTTGCGTGAATACCTAGTACAGCAATTGCTGAATTGTAGGGCAGTTCTATTTTTAACTTTTTAAAAATGTTCATTTGAGAATGAGTGTGAGTATGATTGGGGGCAGGGGCAGAGGGAGGCGGGGGGGAGAGAATCCCAAGCAGGATCCATGCTGTCAGCGTGGAACCTGAGGCAGGGCTCAATCTCATGAACCATGAGATAAAGACCTTAGCTGAAATCAAGAGTTGAATGCTTAACTGAATGAGCCACCCAGGCGCTCCTATTTTAACTCTTTGAGGACCTTCCATACTGTTTTCAAGAATGGCTGCAGCAGTTTGCATTTCCACCAACAGTGCAAGAGGGTTCTTCTTTCTCTACACCCTTGCCAACACTCGTTGTTTCTTGTGCTCTGGCAACCATCAGTTTTGAACAGGGACTCTTTTTATTGTCTTTAAGATATTTCCATCTGAGACACAAAAGACAAAGGTGGGAGGTGTGGCCAAGGCCCACACTGTACACCAGATGCTTTTCCAAAACCAATAGGCCTGTAATAGGGTATGTCAGCTTTAGTACAAGACAGACATTGTCATCATCAGTTGCTCCCAGAAATATTCTAATTCTCCAAGCTTGTGAAATCAAGGGAAGCCTCTGCTTGACATAACCATAGAACAGCCTGTGGCAGACAGATGTACCCTGCATGTGCCAGTCACATAATAGTCCCCAAATATGTGATAAATGGATGGAAGAAACACTATCGAACAGCCAGAAGAAAAGAGGAAGGAATGTTTGTGTCCAGTGCAAATCCAGGAATCCACAGCAGTGGCTATTTTCACACAAGAGGCACCAACATAGAGGAAGTTTCCACAACCCCCTTGCATCACACAGTGTCAAAATCAGGCTGTCTTTCAAATAGCAATTAATCTGACACCTACCCATGTAAATTATTGACTGCTTGAGAGGAAAAGGTAATGGCAACAATGCTCAGAGGGCTCAGAGTCCATTTCCACCAAAGCTGCTATTTGGTTGCTGGCCCAATGGAGAGGTGATAGCCTAGAAGGCTAGTATTGAAAGAGATCTCATGTGCCTGCCAGGATGGTTACGGTAATGGTATCTCCTTTAAAGATATGATTGAAGCCTTCTCGTTTGCCATTTTCAGGAATCACCTTTATGCCTGGAACCCTTCAGCTGACTGTCAAGGACATTTTCTATCAATCATACACATCTAAGTCCCAGGGCATGGTAGTCAATGAGGCTGTGGCCCCACTTGTGGACCTTGTTGTGTCCAACTATGCCCCCTTGAAGACCAATCTCTTGGTATCAGATAAGAGCTATGACGGGTGGTTAAATTTCAAGGAGTCGATTCACTGAATGGGCACTAAAAACAAGATGCTGAAATAAAGAAAATGTCTATTTTGGAAGATGAGATGATGTGTGAGACGTGTTAATGTAACTTGGGTGGTGTAAAAGGAGACACAGGGAAGCTGGACAGCAATTTCTAATCCTGCATCCAGAGTACTCCCCTACACAAGATTTGTGAACTGTCTTGTTAGTTCTCAGTCTGAGTGGAAGGTCACATCTCCTGATTCATACCTAAGTATTCCTTCTGGGAGACAACCAATAAATAGCTGATAAAAATATGAAGGATCAGGAAGCATATGAAAAACAAGGAACACTCATCCTCCCCAGTAAGTGGGAGAAATACTTATTAGAACAATGGGATGATGCCACATCCACCCTCAGGTAAGCCAAAACTTGAGTTTGATCGCTATAAATGTGGTCTCTAGATGTAGACCCTGAGCTTGTCTCATCCTGGAAATGCAGTGAGATCAGCACCAAATCATTCTGAACAGCTAGCAAAGAGATTTGAACATTAAGACAATAATCTGCATCACTTGAGCCACAGAACATGGCAGGTATGTGGTGTGGATAGGTGAACTGCTGGAGAGAAAAGCCGGGGAGGGGAGGGAGCTGTTTGTGGAGAGAGAGGACAGAGAAAAGGAAAGGGGGAGAGTGCAGCCCACTGGGATGGTACAAGAAAAGCACTCCCCTGAACGTAGCTGGAGAGAAAGAGAGAGAAAGTGAAAACACTTGCAGGGGACTGGACAGGAAATCTGTGAAACCACACGAAAAAATTTGGAAAGACCAGGGATACCTGGAGATTAAAGAACATCCTACTATAGAATGAACGGGTTAACCAAGAAAATAAAGAGGAAATACAAAAGTACATGGAAGCCAATGAAAATGAAAACATGACAGCCCCAAACCTCTGGAATGCAAGAAAGGCAGTCATAAGAGCAAGTATGTAGCAATCCAGGCCTCCTTAAAGAAGGAAGAACGGCCTCAAATACACAACGTAACCTTACACCTAAAGGAGCTGGAGAAACAAGAGCAAATAAAGCCCAAAACCAGCTGAAGAAGGGAAATAATAAATATTAGGGCAGAAATCAATGATATTGAAATTTTCAAAAAAGAAGTAGAACCGATCAACTAATCCAGAAGAGGGTCCTTTGAAAGAATTAACAAAATAGATACACCCCTAGCCAGACGGATCAAAAAGAAAAAGGAAAGGACCCAAATAAATAAAATCATGAACGAAAGAGGAGATATCACAACAAACACCACATAAATACAAACAATAAGAGGAGAATACTATGAGCAATTATATGCCAACAAATTGGGCAATCTGGAAGAAATGGAAAAATTCCTAGAAACATATAAACGACCAAAACTGAAACAGGAAGAAAGAGAAAACCTGAACAGACCCATCACCAGGAAAGAAATTGAATCTGTAATCAAAAACCTCCCAACAAAGAGTCCAGGGCCAGATGGCTTTCCAGAGGAATTCTACCAAACATTTGAAGAAGAGTTACCACCCATTCCTTTGAAGGTGTTCCAAAAAATAGAAATGGAAGGAAAACTTTCAAACGAATTCTACAAAGCCAGCATTACTTTGATTCCAAAACTGGACAAAGACCCCACTTAAAAGG
Source organism: Panthera pardus (assembly GCF_024362965.1). Taxonomy (NCBI): domain Eukaryota; kingdom Metazoa; phylum Chordata; class Mammalia; order Carnivora; family Felidae; genus Panthera; species Panthera pardus. Next base: position 37,437,518 of record NW_026527013.1, read on the forward strand.
AGAACTACAAATCAGTTTCCCTGATGAACATGGTTGCAACAATTCTCAACAAGATACTAGCCAACCAGAACCAAAAACACATTAAAATCATTATTCCCCACAGTCAAGTGGGATTGATCCTGGGATGCAAGACTGGATCAATATCCACAAATTAATCAATGTGATATCTGACATTAATAAAAGAAAGGATAAGAACCACATGGTCCTCTCAATAGAGGTTCCTGAAAGCATTTGACAAAACATGGCACCCTTTTTAAATAAAAACTTTCAAGAAAGCAGGGATAGAAGGATCATACCTCAAGATCATAAAGGTCACACTGCTAATATCATCTTCGATGGGGAAAAATGAGAGCTTTCTCCCCTAAAGTCATGAACTCCGCAAGGATGTCCATTCTCATCACTGTTTTTACAGAGGGTTGGATTTCCTAGCCTCAGCAGTCAGACAACGAAAAAAAATTAAAGGCATCCAAATCGGCAAGGAGGAAGTCAAAATTTCACTCTTTGTAGACACCATGGTAATCTATGTGGAAAACCCAAAAGACTCCATCAAAAAACTGTTAGAACTTATACATGAATTCAGCAAGGTTGAAGCATATAAAATCAATGTACAGAAATCAGTTGCATTTCTATACACCAACAATGAAGCGGCAGAAAGCGAAATCAAGGAATTGATCCCACTTAAACTTGCACCAAAAAAGATAAAATACCGAGGGATAAACCTAACCAAAGGGGTGAAAAATCAATACACTAAAAACTACAGAAAACTTAGGAACGAAATTGAAGAAGACACAAGAAAATGGAAAAACATCCCATGGAGTGGAAGAACAATTTAACAGTTGTTAAAATGTCAATAATACTCAAAGCAATCTACACATTCAGTGCAATCCTTATCAAAATAACACCAGCATTCTTTCACAGAGCTAGAACCAACAATCGTAAAATTTGTATGGAACCAGAAAAGACTCTGAATAGCCAAAGAAATCTTGAAAAAGAAAACCAAAGCTAGAGGCATCACAATTCTGGATTTCTAGCTGCATTACAAAGCTGTAATCATCAAGACACTATGGTACTGGCACAAGAACAGAATAGAGAATGGAACAGATTAGAGAACCCAGAAAGGGACCCACAAACGTATGGCCAACTAATCTTTGACAAAGCAGGAAGGAATATCCAATGGAATAAAGACAGTCTCTTCAGCAAGTGGTGCTGGGAAAACTGGACGGTGACATGCAGAAGAATGAACCTGCATCGCTTTCTTACACCATACACAAAAATCAACTCAAAATGCGTGAGAGACCTAATGTAAGACAGGAAGCCATCAAAATCCTCAAGGGGAAAGCAGGCAAAAACCTCTTTGATCTTGGCCGCAGCAACTTCTTACTCAACACGTCTCTGCAGGCAAGGGAAACAAAAGCAAAAACGAACTATTGGGACACCATCAAGGTAAACACTTTTGAACGGCCAGGGAAACAAACAATCAGCGAAACTAAAAGGCAACTGACAGAATGGTAAAAGATACTTACAAAAGACATATCAGATAAAAAGGTGAGTATCCAACACCTATAAAAAACTTATAAAGGGCAACACCTAACAAACAAATAATGCAATGAAGAAATGGGCAAAAGACAGGAATAGACGCTTTTGTAAAGAAGATATCCAGATGGCTAACAGAAAGAAAAAAAGAGGCTCAACGTTACTCATCATCAGAGAAATACAAATCCAAACCACAAGGAGATACCACCTCACACCTGTCAGAATGGCTAAAATTAACAACTCAGGCAACACATGATGTTGGTGAGCATGCATAGAAAAGGAACCCTTTTGCATTGCTGGTGGAGATGCAAACTGGTGCACCCACTCTGCAAAACAGTATGAAGGATCCTAAAAAAAAAATAAATTAAAAACAGAACCACCCTACGACGCAGCAATTGTACTACTAGGTATTTATCCAAAGGCTACAGGACTGTGATTCGAAGGGTCACCAGCACCTCAATGTTCATAGCAGCATTACCAACAATAGGCAAACTATGAAAAGATCCCAAATATCCACCGACTGATGAATGGATAAAGAAGATGTGGTATATATACACAGTGGAACATTACTCCGTGATCAGAAAGAATGAAATCTTGCCATTTGCAACAAAGTGGTTGGAACTACAGTGTATTATGCTAAGTCAAAGAAGACAAAGACAAATATCACATGATTTCACTCATATGCAGAATTTATGAAACAAAACAGATGAACAGAAGGGAAGGGAAGAAAAAATAATATTAAAACAGAGAGGGAGACAAAGTGTAAGAAGCTCTTAAATACAGAGGGAAAAAAGGAGGGTTGCAGGTTGGGTGTTGAGTGGGAAGATGGGCTAAATGAGTGAGGGGAATTAAGGAGGACACTTGTTGGGATGAGCACTGGGTGCTATATGTAAGTGATGAATCACTAAGTTCTATTCCTGAAATTAAAAAAAAAAGAGTATGTGTAATGTTTCAAAATTTGAAAAAAATTCAAATCAACAACTCCATACCTTTTAAAACATTATTTGTAATAAGAAATACATTCTACATTGCAACCCAGTACATAGATACAGAGCAAAGAAAAGTTAACAAATATTTATTCAAGCAAACAATACATTCTGATAGTTTTCATTCTGCTTCGTTTGTTTTCAGTGCCATGGGCAACCTATGGAAATGTCCAGCAATAGGGAAGTCAAGATAGCTAATGTGCTATAATTTAAAAAGAAGATGCAGGTGTTTTATTTGTCACATATAAATATCACAACAATTTCTTATGAAGAGAAAAAAGCAGGGTATGAATGAATATACATATTGTCCTATTTGCTGAAAAACAGGTTGAAAGGAAACATATGCCACAGGGATTAACACTTCCTTCTTTTCTTTTGTAACCAGTTGCAGCTTTTCTGAATGTTACAATCAGGACATAAAGCTATACAGCTACTATTGACTGAGCATTCACTGTGCGTGCCAGGCCCTGGACTCAAAGATTTACGTGTTTTATTATTTCATTTAATCCCCTTCAAACCTCAGATCATGTAACCATCCATCTTACGGAGCAGAAATGGAGGCTCCGAGACTCCAAGCAATTGCCTGCGGTAGGGGTTAATAAAAGGATGGAGCTGGAACTCAAATTCACGTGTATCTGACAACAGACATCATGCTTCCAATGTTAGGCTGTGCTGCCTGCCTCATAGAGAGGAGAACGGAGGATGCATACCAGTTAGGATGGGCTAGATGTTATTGTGGGTAACAAATGGCCTGAAGTCATAATGGCTTATAATAACGGAAGTCTCTTCCTTGCTCAAGCCACATGTCCACCATGGTCCTCCTGGGACCAGGATAAAAGAGCACCCACCATAGGTAACTACCAGGTGCCATAAGAGATGGACAGAGAGGTGGCCAGACACAGTTGTTCCCAACTGTTGTGTTCGAGGTGGCACTCTTCGCTCCTGCTCACATTTCACTGGTCAGAGCACGTCACAGGGCTGCATCCAGCTTACCGGGTCACAGGACAATGTGACATTCTTTGTGGAGCCTAGTGAGGCCACCACATGCTACCAACCTGTCTGGGGGACTGGCCAGGGACAAAGGCGACGCACGGGTCACTGGTAGGAAATGACAACAGGACTCATTCGGGATGGGTTTGCTTCACCCTCAACCAGGTGATATTTGTCCCAGAGTTGCCCAAACACATCACTGGCAAGATTAAAGTAGTGAACTTTGGAAAAAGGAGTTTGGTCACATGTAATCAGCCAAAAACCCAGAAACCACTCTGTGATCTTGACCAAATCCCTGACTGCCTCAGTTTCCCCACTATGGAGAGGATGAGGACGGAGGGTTGGGCTTTGTTTTGTAAGAGCCCACTTTCAGGAGTGCCCACGGTCCAGCATTTTTGTTCTTTTAAATTAATATCAGTTATTCTCCTTCCTCAAAATCCCTGGGTGAGCGCTGTGAATGTGGCCTGCGTAAGAAAACACTGACATCGGCCTCCAAGGTGAACTCGTGTTATGCTTTTATCCTGTGAATGAACTGGCCCTAAATGCTGTCCCTCCATAATTCTCCCCAAGTCCCATCAGAGAAGATTCCAGGGCTGGGTTCTCCCTCCTGGTTCCAGGGGCCCTGGGTGACTCCTTATGCCCATTCAACAGCTAGGACACAGAGGTCATGGGAGACACTCCTGTGGCCCCAGGTACCCATCCCTGCCTGGCTTGCCCATGCCCTGCTGGAGGGTGATGCCAGGGCAAGAGACAGTGAGGTGGCTGGGGCAGGGGGTAAGGGCCGAGGGCAGCCCAGCGTGGTGATTCTCCTTGCTTGCAAAACCATGGCTCACTGCTCCATCCACCATCCCAGGAATCTGCTGCCCCTGCTGCCTCTGGATGCTGCTGCTGCTGCTTCCCGGCCCCAGCCTGTACCAGCACAGGTGAGTGAGGGATCTGCCCTTTGGGGACTCACGAGTCCTGTAGGACTCCTCCAGCTCTTTCCTGGGGTGCCCAATCCTGCATTCCTTCCATGGGGCCCAAGAGCTCTGTTTCCCCGGGCCTCCCTAGGGGCCCCCTGCTCACTCACCTCTCCCAGGGCCCAGGAAGCCCTGATCCTCACCAGGGTCTAGGAGCCCTCCCCATACTTAATAAGCCCTCCTTCCACCTGGAGCCCTCCCAGCCGCTGGCCTGTGGTCCTGTGAGTTGACCTTTCACTCCATCCATCCTTGGGGACTGAGATGGCAACACAAGGCAGGGACACTGGAGGACAGGAGAAAAATGGACAGAGGGAGCTGAGCCTGAGGTTGAGAGCAGCACAGATTGTCTCCTGCTCACCCACCCCAGGACTCATCCTTGAAGGTCTCCTCTGCAGCTGCTCATTCCTAGGGGTACACACATACACACTCACAGAAAGAAGTAGACACCATAAGCAAAGACACACAGGCATGGAATCACCTGCAGCCTCATCTGGATACTCGGGTATGGGACTCATGGACAGGCTCACACACAGACCCATGCTGCAGACATAGTCAGTGATGCCCTGAGGGGAGCACACTCACCCACACAGACACACACACGCAGGGCCACGTGTAACAGCCCCATAAAGCAAATGCTACACACGCTAAACACACACACACAGAAAACACACACACACACGTATGATCAAGAACACCCAAAGGGGCCTCAGAATCACATGCACAACCAATACACACACAGACATGAAACACAGATACACACACACACTCCCACCACAGGGACCCATGTCCCTGGAAGATAAAGATGATACAGTCACAGACACAGAGGTCTGCACAGCGGATACATACTCATTCAGAGACAGACACAGATACACATACATGCAAATAAACCCAAGTGAAAAACGTGAAAACAACCAAATAACAAGAAACTCATGTCCACAGTCAGTAGACTCACAGAAACAGAACTCACACGAACAGGTGCAGAACGTAAATTTGGACACACACATGCACACACACGCACACTCCACATAACTCTGGCACTCCACTGGAGGCCAGCACAGGCAGACAGAATACACAGACCCTGGCATGACCTATCCCATCTAAGTTGTCATGGAAGGGGGTGTTTTCCTAGTTCCAACCTGGTGCTGGGCACCCTGCGTCAGTGGCTTATGGAAGGCTGTGTCCAGGCCTGGATTCCAGGGAGTGGCCAGGGTAGTGTGGGCATGGGGACAGGAGCACAGAGTAGGGACAGGGCACACTTAGCGTGGGGGTGTTGCATGGGGCCAGGTCAAGTGAGGGAGACAGGTGAGCCTCCCCAGGACCCTTCCACCTGTTTCTGTACCACCTGGGGTGCGGTGGTACCCGCATAGACCCCTAAAGACTCCTATCTATACATCCTCAGTACCTCTGACGCCTTCTCCTACCCTTGCTGTAAAGGAGCAAAGAGTACCCCCTTGGACTTCTCACCTCCCACTTCAGAATTCCAGCCACAGCCCCAGGTAAAAATTGACAACAGGGAACAACTGATTGACATTTTAGTGGCCCCAGGTGAAATATACATGGTATTTAAACTACATTTGTTGGCTTAATGAAAATGGATGTATCTTTGGAGTTGTCAGCTTCAAATACAAAACTTTTATTCTACCAAGGTGTGCAGAAAGTCAAATAAGCTTGTGTTATTTCTGTGGCAATTTGTTAGCAAAAAGAGGACTTAAAATGATTCTGAATTTTGTCTGTCTCAAAGTTTTCTTGGATAATTGTTAAGATAGCTTTCAAAGTCTTTAACTTGAAAGTTTTGGTTAAATGATAAATAGAACTGGATCCATTGGCCATCTAGGCCTTTTCCAAATAGGACTGAGTGCTGTAGCACTGATTATGGAATGTAGATTTGTACTTTTGGCTTCTTATTACAGAGAAGCTGAGGATATTTGGGTCTGTTGGAAATATGCTTTGTGCTGTATTAAAAGATTTTACTATGGAAAAATATGTTTTTTAATTATAAAATGTAGTTGTATGAATTTTAGATCTAGAAGAATTCTGGTATAAGAGTTCACAATTGGGGCGCCTGGGTGGCTTGGTCGGTTAAGCGTCTGACTTCGGCTCAGGTCATGATCTCACGGTCTGTGAGTTCGAGCCCCGTGTCGGGCTCTGTGCTGACAGCTCAGAGCCTGGAGCCTGCTTCCGATTCTGTGTCTCCCTCTCTCTCTGACCCTCCCCCATTCATGCTCTGTCTCTCTCTGTCTCAAAAATAAATAAACGTTAAAAAAAAAAAAAAAAGAGTTCACAATTGGTTACTACTTAGTTTTCACTGGAGACTAAGGTTTCTAAGAGTTAAAATTCTTCTGCTAAACGTAAATAAGACTGATGGAAATAAGGAAAGTAACTCTGCATGTAAAAAAACCAAAGAGATGTGTAAGGAAGAAGACGTGATGAATGGGAATACATTTTTGTTGAGGTAAAAGAAAGTAATTTTCTACTAAAATGAGATTAGTTGTTTGGAAAGAAATGGCTTGGGACAAAATCTGAGTGTGAAAGAAAGTTGTAGAAAGTTTGTGAAGGGTAGTCTTTGGACAATAATGTTATATGTCATCAGGACAGACTAACATTGAGATGAATGGACTTTCTTTATTTCGTATTTGAGAGAGACAGTATGTGCACACTGGGGGAGGGGCAGAGAGAGAGGGTCTCAAGCAGGCTCCACGCTTAGTGCATAGCCTGACTTGGGGTTTGATTCCATGACCTGAGACAAAATCAAGAGTGGGATGCTCAAGCAACTGCACTCCGCAGGCACCCCAAAATGAGCGGATTCTAGAGAATCCGTTAGAACTGTTAGAAGATTACAATTCTGCTTTCTCTCTGCTAAAAAAGACATCGTTTTCTTGGATTGTTAGTTTGCACTTGGTAAGAAAACATAAATCTTGTTTTCTCTTTTGTTTTGCTTGCCCAGAAAACCAAAGGTTCCGTGTTTTGCCTTTAGCAGGTCTTTGGTATGTTAAGAAAGTTAAAACTTCACAATGTTAAAGGAGCTAAGTTTTACTAACAAGGATAGTACCCTATCTATTGGCCTTTGGAATCTCTTGTCACCTTAGTTAAATAAATAAGTTTTAAGTTTTATTATGATCCATAATCCTATTTAGGCATGAACTTTAAAACTTTCCCAAGATTTAAATAGTAAATGAAGTCTTTTTTGACCAACTAGGTTGTTTATTTGGTATGTTAAGATGCTTGGAATGCACAAACAAATAATGATAAACTTAAGCTTGTATTGCTTGGATCAATGCTATAACGGTTCATATAAGGAGAAAGATAGATAGAGACAGATATAGATATGAAATTCCTGAAGTTTTAATATCCCTTGATATTCTGATTATCGAAGTGTTCTGTGTCACAGAAATAACTGAATTTTCTTGTCAGCTGTATTATGGTCTTTTGTCATTTGCAAAATGTGTTTCATCTTCAAGCAAATTCATACAAAGGACTTCTTTTTAAACAAATGCAGGTTTTTGATATCTTTAAAATCATAAAACTGGGGTATCTGAGTGACTCAGTCAGTTAAGCATCAGACTCTTGATTTTGGCTCAGGTCACCATCTCATGGTTTATGAGACTGAGCCCCTTGTCGGGCTCTACACTGACAGTGTGGAGCCTGCTTGGGAGTCTCCTTCTCCCTGTCCCTTCCCCACTCATGCTGCCTCTGTCTCTCTCAAACAAATAAATAAACCTTAAAAATTCATAAAGCTGCAATGGGTAAGCATTTCCAGAACGAAAGCTACATTCAAACTGAGCAAGAATTAGTAACATGGAAGTAAATGAACTGAAGAAAATGATTATAATTTTCGTGACTCTTGTTTGAAATGATACTTGTTCTCTGATGTTTGCTCTGCCAGATTAAGGAAACTCTCTTAACATGACTCTCTATGACTTACAGAAACATGGTAAAACATTCATTTGTGAACAAATTGATGCATCTAACTTTCCTACCTCAACCCTCTGAAATTCAAAAGTGCTTTCTTACAAGGTAATTACAGTTGTTTTCCTAAGTTCACTAAGAATCTGTTCTCCTTGTAACAGGACACTATTGAACGTATTGGTTATTTTACCAAAGCTTTGACTGGAATGTCATATTTCAGAGGGACATACATAGACTCAGATATGACCATACAGCTTTAAGGAACTGAGGTTGCCTTTATGAAACATAAAGCCAGGGGACGCCTGGATGGCACAGTCAGTTAAGCATCTGACTTCAGCTCAGGTCGTGACCTCATAGTTCATGAGTTGGAGCCCCATATCAGACTCTGCACTGATAGCACAAAGCCTGCTAAGATCCTTTGTCACCCTCTCTCTGACCCTCCCCCACTCATCCCCTCTCTCTTTCTCTCTCCAAAATAAACACACATTTAAAGAAATGAAAATTAAGTCAGGAAAGCCCTTTGCAACAGTTGGCCTGATACCTTGCTTACAGGTTTCCCAGCAGCCTTACCAGGAGAGTCAGGAATATCGCTTCCCGGAAGGTACAGGGACCTCAGGATATTTGGGGGACCTTGAGAAGAGGAATTCACCCACACCTACAGGTATTGTAGGCATGTCTGATGGCAAGTATTTGGCTTGGCTTCTGGCCTGGCTCGCACAAGTTTTCTCCCACTTGCCCGTGATTCCGCATAATTAGGATATTGTTGAAGTTAGACATCAAACAAAGAGGACTTCTTGATGGTTTGATCCCTTAGCCATATTTCCCCCAGGGGCCAGCTCTATTGATATAAAATTACAAATAGAGGCTTTAGCCAAGCATAAACTAGTCATCTTTAAACAGACCCAGCTCAGTTTAAAAAGTGGCCCTCCAAAACCGAATGGCCCTTGATATCTTAACTGCAGCCCAAGGAGGCACCTATGCTTCATTAAAGCAGAGTGCTATGTATGCACGCCAGGTTATCCGGAAATATTCCTCCAGAATTATGGCAGGGTTACCAACTGACATGTGTACTCAAATTAAGGCTATACAAAAATACTTCCCTCTCTTTAAAAGACTGGGTAAGCCCTGCTTCTCAGGACGACTGTGGTCAACTATAAAGGGTCTCTTTGTTGGACTTCTCATTCTTATAGCCATATTAATACTCATACGTTGCCTTTTCCAAAGTTTCTCTGCTTGGTGCCAAGACTCCATCACTATAATAACTTCAGGTTGACAAATGGTCCTTACCACCACACACATACTTCTTTGGGATCCACATTGGACTCAGCTGCTTCCACTTTTCCTAAATCCCCTATACATTCCTGACTAATCAATGTTGACCCATGACGTAGGGACATCTCTACATCTCTATTCAGCAAGAAGAAGTTACAGAAGATGAGGCCTTCCCCCTGCCTTCAACAACCTTAAAGATTTAAGGTTCAGAATTGTTCAGGGGGCGGCAGGGGGCGAGGTGCCTGGGTCTCTCAGTCAGTTAAGACTCTGACACTTGATCTCAGCTGAGGTCATGATCTCATGGCTTGTGAGTTCAACCCCACATCGGGCTCAGCAATATGAGAGTGGATGCTGCTTGGGATTCTCTCTCTCCCTCCCTCTCTGCCCCTCCCCTGCTCACTCTATATTTCTCTCAAAGTAAAGAAACTTAAAAAAATATTCATGGGGGAAATGAGGAGGAGCACAAAGGCAAGAGAATCATAGTCAAGATTACATTCTCTCACAATCTGCAGCCCACTGAAAAATCCCTGAGACATGCGGAGTGAGACCCTGCTCAAGGCACTAATGGCACTAAACATTGATGATTTGCTAGAGACTGAAAGCAACCCTGTCTTCACAACAGCCAGACCTCCAGGATCCCACGAGTCTTCTTTAACATGCACAAATCCCTTTAGAGATAGGTTACCTCTAGCCTCTCCACCCCCAAACTTAAAAGTATACAGTTAATTGCTCCTCACTTTCCCAGTGCAGCTCTTTCTTCCAACTGGTCCTGTCCCCATGCTGAAATGAAAACACCTCTTCGCACCATAAAACGTAACAAGAATTCATTCTTGACCATTGGGCTTGATGATCCTGCATCCCCCGTAGTTGGTGATGTTAATGTGCACAGATACTCAGTACATGGCTTTCTCTTGTCCTCACCACAGTTATGGACACAGGCATGTACATGGAAGGACACCATTTTACTGAAGCAAACCAGTCTAGGTCACACAGCTGGTAAGCAGCACAGCTGGATCTCAAACTCTAGGCTCCTGGTCCTGCCCCTAGGAGCCACAAAGGGCTCCCCACATGGGAAGCTGACACTGGCTTTGGGGACACTACCTCGCCTCCATGAATCATCTCACCTTTTCAAGGCCCCCAACTCTGTTCAAGGCTGCGTCTTTCCCTGCTCTCTGCTCCACTTATAACTGGCGTGACCCTGGCCACCTGCTAGGCCCTCCCTGCCCAGAACACCTGGGGCCGTCAACCATCTGGGTGTTGTCCCAGGGCTCCCGGGAGAGAAGCTAATGAACTATTTCTCTTGAAATGCTCTCCGCCCTGTGCTGATTCATAGGGGCACCTGTAGAGCAGCACTTTCAATAATAATTTCAACAAATTATGGAAAGAGCCTAAATGTCCATCAACTGATGAATAAAGAAGATGTGGTATATATATACAATGGAATACTAGTTGGCAATGACAAAGAATAAAATCCTGCCATGTGTCACAATGTGGATGGAACTGGAGTGTATTATGTCAAGTGAAATAAGTCAGTCAGAAAAAGACAGATATCAAACGTTTTCACTCATGTGCAACTTGAGAAACTTAATGGAGGACCATGGGGGAAGGGAAGGGGAAAAAGTAGTTTCGAATAGAAGGGAAGGCAAAGTATAAGAGACTCTTGAATGCAGAGAACTGAGGGTTGATGCGGGGGTGGGGGGAAATGAGTGATGGGCATCGAGGAGGGCACTTGTTGGGATGAGCACTGGGTGTTGTATGTAAACGATGAATCACGGAATGTGCCCCCAAAACAAAGAGCACACTATATACACTGTATGTTCGCGAACTTGACAATAATTTCAAAAACAAAAGAGTCAACTATGAATGTCAGCAGCCAGACAGTTGCCAGATGTTTCAAGAATACCCACGAGGGAGGATGTTTACACTCATGCCAGTATGGCTTGTCTTTTGTGTGTCTGATACCCATGATCATTGTGCTGACAGACCCTGCTCTCTTTCAGACAGTGGCCACTCAAAGACATGTACATTTCCCACCAGCATGCATTTTAGTGACCTCGCTTCTGAGAGCTGAAGAAACAAATGTTACACCTTTTGGAGGCTACTCTCTAGAGAGGTTCATTTGCACAAAATTAAAGCTTCCTATGTGAATTCGTGTGAATTGCACTGTGGGTGTATTGGCTCCTACAGTGCTGGTTAGTCTAGTTTTTGTAAAATGACATGTGTTCTTTTGGGGACCATATCCAGGACTTTAGCATTCTTTTAGAAATAATTTTCATAGTTCTTATTGATTGATTTAGGTGCAATACTGTGAAATAGGAATGTGAATTCCTTTCATTGCCTACTTGGAGCTGTGTATTCAAGGAACTTAAAATCTCCTAGATGTCATCAGCATAGAGAAGATCACCTGATTAGGCAAATCTTTATTTACTTCAGAAATCTGACACTTTGAGCTGTGATTCAGAATCAAAGTAAACCTTGAAAGAAAACCCCAATGTTTTTAGAAAGTGAACTAGAAGTATATTTTGGGGAGAATAACAATCCCATGTTTATGATAGTAACTACTCCTCTAAGTCCCTATCTGTAAACATCTATCCATATAACATTATCAGTTGTGTCTCTAGTACATTTTTTATTGTTACTTTCTCCCATTCTTCCATAAATTTTGGGCATATTTTTGGAGATATTCCAAAGGAGTTTCTTTAGATACTTTACGAATGTACAACAGAAGTCATTGACTTCTTATGCTTAATATTATTGATTTTTCTATTTTAACCTGGTTTATAAATTCTTAAGTTATGTTAACTACTTGAAAAATATTAGAATGTGCCTGCCTGCCTACCTTCCTACCTTCCTACCTTCCTTCCTTCCTTCCTCCTTCCTTTTTTCTTTATTTCAGGATTTAAAAATAATCCCAGTTCTAAACTTCAATGTGGAACCTGGGTTTAAAATGAAAAAGTCAGGGAAATGACGATTTAGTGCATTTAAAAAAAAGTCTGCATTATCAATTTTCAAAATTGCATAGGTTGAATGTTCATTTAGGAATATGTAAATCGATTTGGGGGTCAAAAATAAGCTATACACATTGTGCGTTTTAACGGAAATGTTTGTGAAGTATCATGACTTAAATAGGAAATTCTAATTTTTTCCTATTTTTTAATCCTGTGAATTCCTTATGCAAAATTAAATGATTATTGTAATTTCATTGGATTATTATTTTAGTATTTAAACACTGGGTTTTTTAAACACTGGGTTTTTAAACACTGGGTTTTTTACTAACAATATGTTTTGACAGCAAACTTAATTTTGTTTCTTCCTCTCTTAGAACCTCGAGAATATCAAGGTAAGAATTTAAGCTTTAGTTTTCTTTGGAATATTTTCTCAGTACTGGTGTTTGATGTGGGTTTTTTTAATGTTTGTTTCTTTTTGAGCAAGAGAGACAAAGTGCGAGTGGGGGAGGGACAGAAAGAGGGAGACACAGACTCCGAGGTGGGCTCCAGGCTCCCAGCTGTCACCACAGAGCCCGATGTGAGGGTAGAACCCACAAAACATGGGATCATGGCCTGACCCAGAGCTGGACACTCAACCAACTGAGCCACCCAGGCACTCCTTGATGTGCATTTTAATTCAACTAGGGATACATATGGTGGTTTCTGATGTCTAATTGGCATGTTAACTCTTGAAAATCTTTCTCTTCCCTGTTTGGGGCCTAAGTGACAATGTGGAGGGGAGTTGCCATCCCTTAAGATAAGAGATCAGGAGGAGGAACACATCACCAAAGTAGAGGGAATGAAATGAGTGTAATTTTACATAGAAATGGTTAGGAAACAAGTGATGACATGAGCCTGAGGTGTGGAGTGAGCACTTTGCCATGAGCCGGCTCTTGCTGAAATGTGAAGATAAGAAAACCCTTTCTGAGTCTATCAAGAAGCCTGAGCTTAGAGAAGAAGCCAGATGTTGCCAGGCAGGGTGTGTGTCACAAGAGAGGTTTAAACCAAGGTTTTGAGTCTGAGGTGCAGGGAGCCGTCCATGCCAGGGGAGAACGAGAAGTGAATGTGACACAAATGGGGGAAATGTACTCTGCATGGGCTCCATAGACTGTGGTGATGCTGTGGCGCTGTCTGTTGAGAGCCAGGGTGGCTGCCTGACACTTAGCGAGCCCGCAAAGGCTGGTGTTCATCCCTTTGAATGCAGTGGTGGTGGTGGTGGGGAGAAGAGTGATCTCAGGGCATGAGAGCTCTCACAGTGGGCCGGCCAATAGAAGTTTGCACTCTGTGGTCAGATGAGAGAATTAATCCCTGTTAGAGGAGTCTGTTCTAGAGCTTACGTGTGCTATCCACCTGTAATTATTGGGTGCTTCGTGTGTGTTGAATAATATTCCTTTAAGGTTGGAGGGTAATATTCGCATGTCGGGATGAAAAAAGTTTGTCTTCTAGGAATTGCCATTAACCAGATCCTCCAGCCACTAAGTGTAAAGCTGAGATGGTACCCGTATGTTTGATTCCAAAGACCTTGTCCTCCAGGGCCCCTGGCCTAGGGTTCACGAAAGGCAATCTGTGAGCAGCAGGAAGTCATCCAAGGCCTTTGAGCAGTCAATCAGTCAGCAGCAGTTTGAGCTTTCTTTGTGTGGAATTCCAACCAGCACCTGGGGGTATGAGAGGCTCAAATCGAGACTAAATGATGTTTTTTTGTTTTTGTTTGTTCCTTTATTTGCTGGGACCTATCTATGTACCTTAAGAATTGGAGGAGAGAAATGTAAGTTGATAGGATTTGATTTTTCTGTTTCATCTCTGGTGGGGACTATTTAAAGGGACTGAATTTTCCAAGAAGGGTGCTTCCAGATGAGAGAGAAATTAGCAGGAGATATTTTATTGCATTTCTCCATTTCGGACAATATTTTAAATAGGAATCTCATTGAAATAGGCTTTCTTCGGTTTAAAATGCTGCTGAAACTTGATTTCTTCAGACACACGGGAAAGCTAAACTGTTAGGTACACCCACCTGTCAGATCATGTGTCTGTGCCGCTAAAACACTGGGATTATTCGATATAACCGGTTTGGTAACAACCTCACAAATTGTTTTTATCTCCTTTTAGGTAGTTTACAGCAAACGACCACGAAGATCAATAATTTTAAGAAAGAAAACAAAGAACTTGATGAAGAAATATCCACTTGGGAACAGAAGGTAGCACTGCCCTTTCAAATATTTTGTGTGATTTCATTTTGGTTACTTCCACTCTGGGAGAGCATCCTACTGACTTATTTCATGTGTTCTATAAACAGTCCCAAATGAAGACAAGCTTCACAAGTGTAAAGAGCTACCTCTCTATTTGTGAAAGGAGTCACACATTAGAAGACAGGTTTATCTAGCATTATGCTTTTTTTTTTTTTGAATTCTGATTCCTTTTTCATGTTTTATAAAACAATGAATTAAAGAAATGTCTTCAGGAAACTAAGGGAGAACGGAAGTTTCTCTCTGATGGAGCTCTTAAATGGAAGGTAAGAATCCCTTCTTTGCCTAGATTGCATTCTAAAAACACAGGTAAAATAATGAATTAGTATTACTCATTCAACATGGTTTGTTAAAGGAGAACATCAAGAAAGTTGAGCACTTTAATGAAATTTTAAAAGACATCCTTCAAAGTGCACATGCTGCCTTGCTATCTCAGAGAGAGAGAGAGGAATGTGAAGAATCAGGAAGTGCTAAGACTTGGCTGCTGAGTTTTACTGTAATTTGGCTTTGGAGAGTTTTTGTTCATTGGCATTGGGTGAGGTAAGCACAGCATATTAGCTTGCCATTTACCACAGTAGAGAGCGGGCCTCTGGGAGACCAACCTCCTGCCCAGGGACCTGGAATTTCACTATGACCACCATGATGATTTTGCCATTTCCAGGACTAGGGTTTATCTTTTATGTTCACAACTAATTATCACATCATTCAGCCCTGCCCTCCAAGATATATAGAAAATTCTCAAAGACAGTTGAGAGATAATGGGGAAAATCTAAAGTGTATAGTCCCTTCCTTTTTTAAAAAAGTTATTTTTAAATTATTCTTTATTATTATTATTATTATGATTATTATGATTATTATTATTATTTTAGTGAGAGAGGGCATGCAAGTGGGGGAGAGAGGCAGAGGGAAAGACAGAGAATCTTAAGATGGATCCACACTCAGTGTGGAGCCCAACACAGGGCTAGATCCCATGATCCTGGAATCATGACCTGCCCCGAAATCAAGAGTCTGACACTCAACTGACTGAACCACTCAGGTGCCTCATAATCTCTTCCTCTTGTAATGCTGAACATTGAATTTTCAACATGAATGGGGAAAAAGTATGTGTTTGTGTGTGTGTATGCACACACACACATATATAGATGTATATAAATATATATATATTCCAACAAGAAAACCATTTATAAGCTATCTCACATGAACTATTTCCCACCATCTTTATCTTCTCCTAGTTATATTTATGCCTCAAGGTCTTTGTTTATTGCAATGCACAATCCTGTTGTGTTAGGTGCACTCAAATTTGTGTGCGATCATTACTTATGGAAAGTGTTTTTCTCATATCTGTCTTACTTAAAAACGCAAGATGAAAATGGTGAATTCGAGCATGTAGAGTTGAGAGTCTTGAGGTCCAATAACTGTCAACTGGAAAGTATGCTGTCTGTTGGGGAGAAATCCCCGTATTGGCGACAAGGACTTTGCATTGGGAAGGGAAAGAGTGCCTTCCTGCCTTCACGGTTCTTGCCCTTTTCCTATCTCACCAAAAACAAGTCTCAGGTCATGTGCACACTTAGAAAGCAAATCCATGTTTGTACAGAAAATAAAAAGGCCCTGGAAGACAAGTGTAATGCATTGAGGTCTGTGAAAGCAACCAAAGAAGCAAAAGTCAAACAGCTGAAGGACAAAGCAGGCATCCTTGAAGAATTCTATGAAGAAAGAAAAGTGGCTATAGAAGAGTAAAATGTTCATGTGAGAACTATCACAAGTACTGTTGTATGAATGAATGTGACGGCCAGTAGAGATAATTAAAATTCTTTGCGAATTTTTTGCCAAATGCATTCAGAATTGTGCCTGTCCTTCTTACCTTGCTTTCTGTCACCCACCTTTTCCTTTCTGTCCTAAGTGCTTGTCACACATTGTGTCATGTATTTGGGGTGGAAGAGGGAAGGTATCAGCAATAATAACAGTGATGTCTGGATCTGCTTGGGATCCATTTACATTGGCGCATGGGTTTCAGTCCCATCACGTTGTCTTTTCATCCACGAATTAGGTCATTTTTGTTCAGGACCACACATGGGTCAAGAATGTGTAGGGAAAAAATCAATGATCTTGCTGCAGAAACCACAGAAATTTATTTCTGGAAAGTGGGTAGGGGCGCCAGTAGTACTGGATCCCTGCATCAGTTCTGCTAGTGAGATTGTTCACAGCAGGCCAATCCCTAAGGAAGCTGAGTTATTTCCTGTCCCCCGATTTTTTAAGTGCAACTCCTCTGAGTCTTGACCAAAGCCCGCAGCTTCACTAGGGCTCATCTTTGCTGGCCGCCTCTGAACTAAACACGTTTCCTTCTAAGTCTGTGCCCATAAAGTTGTTCAGCTATTTTGCAGTTCAGTTGTCTGTCCCCAAGTTCATTGATGAGTCCTGGGGAGATTGGTTCCCACTGCCAGGCTGGCTTTGTCCTGGGCTTCCTTCTTCTCCATCTTGGTCACATGTGTCTTCATGGGGTCATTAGAAATTCGGTGCATTCGCTCACATGTTTCCTCCTTTGTACAGTATTTGCTTTTGTTCTCACGAGGAGATCAGGGCCTTTAGAGTCCCTCATTCACATTGAAAAGGAAATACTTCCTTCTCTTCCCTGGAGACTCAGCTTCTGTTAGTCCTTCCCACACCTGGGGTGGAGCCTGCTCTGTCTCACTGGCATCTTGTTTTTATCATTTCTAAGCTCTTTTGGGGAGCACGTACAGCACCCTGGCCACCTTCCTATTTTCAATCCCTTACAACAGAACCACTACATTCCAGCCACTCCAGAAAGCATTTGTTGAAGGACTGCCTGAGATGCCGGAAGGCAATGCATGCGCCTTTCTCGGTCTAGAGGTTTTGTGTCAGTTTCTAGGAGTCTTTCAATTTTGCATGTGACTCTTGAATACACCCAGTGCCAAGTTGAAACCCTTTAAAGCAACACCATGAACAAAATAGTCTGAGGGCAACACAGCAAACCAGCCTTTCTAAGCATTTCCCTTTGCTGCCTTCACTGTCAATGAACTGAGTCTTGTTCAAGTAGATTGGCTCCATGAAGTTGATAGTTTTCCATCTGAAATCTGTTTCCTGGAGATAAACCCAGACTGTGTGACAGTTCATATCAGGTTCTACCTCAGGTGATGTTGCTGCTCTAAGATTGGCCTTTTCCTCCACCAGGATATGTGAAGGTGGACGCAGGGGTTGTACTCCTGACGCTAGCGATGTCTGGGAGTGAGCTGCAATGGTGGGGAAGCCATATCCTGGAAGGTCGTCTTTCAGGGTGATTGTCTGTGTCAGGGTACAACTTCTGGACTGAGAATCAGGGCTCCCCACGGAGGTGTGAGACTAGTGATGATCTCTTGCTTCATCCTAATGGGTATGGGTGGTCACACAAGGTTTTTGACACTGAACTGAAATGCGCCTTCACCATCTCAAACCAAAGTCCAGCTCTGGGAAGGCACAAAGTGCAATGTTATTTGATGACTTTACGATGAAGGAGAGGAAACAGGTCTGAGAGCAGAGACATGGCAGCAGACAGAGGTTGAATTTCCTTTAACTTAAATGGGGTGTTCAGTTCATATCTCTGACTGTGTTGTCAGTCTGTGCATTTATGGGCAAGGTGGGGGAAGGGATATTTGCATCTAGGCCTTCAAGAGTGCTGGGAGGTACAAAGGCAGAATTTGTGGACCTTGGCTCCTGGACTGTGTATATGTCTTTCCCATCTTAGGAAGCTGAAAATGACACAGTATGAACTGGCGGCAAAGAAGAATCAGCTGGCAGCTGCAGGGAAAATGTGAAAATAGCTATGAAAGAAATAAACAAGTACAAGTGAGTTCAGCTACTAATTACCAGCAGCTCATGAAACCTCTCTTCATCTTTTCGTTTTTAACCTTTTTACAAGGTTAAAAGTCTATGTTTAGACTCAACATAGTAATGTAAACAAAAATTCAGAGGACATATGCATAGAGTATTAACAGATAAAAAGGTAAGATTTAGAAAGAACAAAACAATTAACTTCATCAACATTTCCAGATTTCAAGCAATGGCCAGACTGTGTGGAAACTTCATCCATGCCAACGTTCCTGGGGGGTGGTGTCAAGTCTCATAATCTGTCGGAAACAGCCTGTCTTAGAATGAATCGTACCATCAACATGATAGTGCCATTTCGTGGCCCTGGTCTTTGCAACCCTAGGAAACGTGGTGAAGATCTAAGTGAAAGGAGGAAAGAGCTTTATGATGAAAGACACTTGTCACATGATGAATTAGGGCACAATTGACAGTGGGAAGGAATTATGTGAACTCTGAACCCTACGGTCACAGAATGAGTTAGGAAAGGATGGAATAATAGTTCTGATCCTATTGTACATTTACAATCATGTGGAAAGGGTTTCATGTGTAAAATTGTATTAGGGGACAGATAGGAGGATGATGACAACATGGGCAGATTATTGAAAATCATACCCAATATTGGGCCTTATCTGACAAAAGCAACTATAACTCACAGGCAACAAAATGGACAAAGACAAGAACAGCTGCAGCAGACAGAACTCACCTTCAGATACCAGGGACCCTGAGCTCTGCCTGACATATTGAACCCTTAGTACCTCATGTGGGTGAGTGTAGTGGTCCTTGGAATTCCTAAACACGGACTTTTCATTGTTGCTTTTTCAGATCGCAGTTCATGAGAATAATGCTCAGGACAACTGGGTAAGTGTTTCCTTTCTCCTCCCTTCCCTCTTTGGTGCACAGTCTGGCACGACTGAAGGTGGATGTGTTTTTCTCTCCCAGATCAAGCCTCGGATCTGGGAGAGGGAAATGGCAGAGCAGAGCCGGGAGGTCGCCCGCTTGAAACACAGGTGTGGGAGGGAACGTGACATGAGTTTTTATGGGTGTTTTGAGGGATGACAGCTGTGCTGTTTAGTGTCTAGTCAGAGGACGTGGCATTGCAACTCTTACAGAAGTCCATTCTTTTTCTGTATCCAAGACTGGATGGGATGGAAGGAAAGAGGCTGCTTGAGGGATACAGGAGGCAGGGACCAATGCCTGGAAGTCCAGAGACGCAGAACCCTGGAGGAGAGGTAAGGGGCACGTGATGATGTGCAGCAGCCTAATTTCTGCGGCAAAGCCTTTATCTGTGGGTGATCATCGTGTGTCCTGGACAGAACCACAATTACTACCTAAGGACAGCAGGTGGTCTGAAGGGGTGACAGGATGGCATTCTCCTCTGGTGCCCCAGGCAGCGGAGCACCTGTCCCTGTGACTGGTGGAGCTCAGGCCCCTCCCCTGACTGTGGACCCTCCCACCTCCTCCAGCATCCCCTAGCTAAAGAGAGGATCCTGGAGGGGATGACGGGACATGGGCCTTAGCTTTCTTCCCACCTTGACACAATGTGAAGACTTTATTTTAATTTTATTTCAGGAGTTCATTTCATTACTATTTTTAATGTTGTCATTTTTATTTTATTTCTTCTTGAACCATAGCCCTACGTTCATAATTCAGGCTCCATATAGCTTCGTCCTCTGATGTTATCAGGGCAAGTCTGTGGCTTCACTGCTAAATACCCATCGTTTTCCTTTTCTCGTTTGTATATTAGTGTAAGTACATTTCTATTCAGGTATAGTTATATAATAACTTTCCATGCAGAAGGCAGCTTATAGATAAGCAAAAAGACTGAACAATCCACCTGGAGCCTGAAGAAACATACCCAGGTTAAGCATTCCCTGACGATATACCCCAATCAGTATTCTCCATTTACCCTTTTTTTAAGCTCATTTATTTTGAGAGACAGAGACAGAGAGAGAGAGAGAGAGAGAGAGAGAGAGAGAGAGAGAGAGAGAGTGTGTGTGTGTGTGTGTGTGCGCGCGCATCTGGGAGGACCAGAGAGAGGTGAGGAGAGAGAATCCCAACACTGTCAGGGTGGAGCCTGATGCAGGGCTCGAACTCACAAGCTGTGAGATCATGACCTGAGCCAAAATCAAGAGTCAGATGATTAACTGACTGAGCCACCCAGGCATCCTCCTTTTTATTCTGAATCTGTAATGAAATGGTGATTTCCCATAATGTATACTGAGAAAGCTCTGTTTAAGTGATGACTTCGAGATTGCTAGTTGAGCCTGACCTGTCCACAGTTATTTGATTATTTGCGAAAAACATGAACTAGGGCACGGTGAGGTCTTTATCAAGGTGATGGGATTGTCCCCCTTATCCTTGGGGGTTACCTGAGGCATGTGGGATACCCTCTGCCTCTGGCCAAGGACCTGTGTAGGGAACAGTTTAAGATATTGGAGGAATGAGGTGAGGGTTTCTTTTAATTTCACACGGTCCACTAAAATAGAATAAACCTCTATCCCTTCTGGGGTCCTTAGCAGATCCAGAAACTGATGCAACCTCTGTGAGTTACAGCAGCTCTGACTGTACAAAGAATGCAGACAAGGACAAGGTAAATCCTGGGACCATTCTCAGTCGTAACACTTTCGGGAAACCCTCATCTGTCTCTACAGCACGCTCCCCTGGCCTAGTCTCGTTTTGTGTGTTGTGTGATATGTCTGCTTGTTATTTGTGTTCCAAATGCACACTCTTAATCTAGGAGCCTACAAGCTTCTCTACAAGCTTCAGCCTGTCATCTTTTTGTGGTAAGTTTAGAAACCCAAAGGGCTTAGAGGCTGAGTACCTTAAGACTTTACCATGTGTTTCTGGAAATAACGAGAGGAGGATGACCCCATATTCCAAACAGACGTCGCCTGGCCTGGGTCACCCCTTCCAGACCTCAACTCTGTGGGAACAGTGTGGCTGCTGTGTCTTCCTTTCTTGACTCTGGCTAGGAGATTAACCTGCTAGAAAGTCTACCATATTGTTTAAAATTGAAAAATGCAAAACCCCACCACTACTCCAACTTTTTATTTTGTGCCCTGTGCAATTTAAAACTTTTTTTAATGTTTATTTATTTCTGAGACAGAGAGAGACAGAGCATGAGTGGGCAAGGTGCAGAGAGATTGGGAGACACAGAATCAGAAGCAGGCTCCAGGCTCTAACCTATCAGCACAGAGCCCGACGCGGGGCTTGAACTCACAAACCGTGAGATCATGACCTGAGCTGAAGTCGGTCACTCAACCGACTGAGCCACCCAGGCGTCCCTGTGCCCTGTGCAATTTAGAGTGGTCTTAGACAAAGTCATCATCATCACTCATCACCTTCCCGTCTTTGTTGGTAAATGAGTTGTCTGGAATCCTTCCAGCTATACCTTAGGTAAAAATAATCTGAACATTGTGTCCTTCGATTGTGTTCATATGAGCAGTTTCTGGTTGTGTCCCCAGTCACTGTTAGAGCTGATACAGTCTCGTGACACATCCCAGGAGTTTTATACCAGAAATCAAAGCACACTTGAATTAATTCTGTCATGTGAATTTTGACCTCTTGTTTTCTGTAGGACTTAATTACTCTGTGTCCTGTAGTATGCTTAAAATCAAAATTCCCTATGAATTAAGATGAACACATCGGAGCTTTGGAGACATTCACCACAAGTCACTTGTTCCTCACAGAAGACTCTCATTCCCCTGCAAGATCCCAGGCATCCTCCACTCCCCAGAGGTCTCAGAGGCCTTTGACAACACTTCAAGAGGGAAGACTCTTTTCAGGGAGAGGAGCAGAGGAGACTAAGCGAGGGTCTGGCTGCAGAACTTTTCGCCAGGAGAGGCTGTGATTCCACGAGCAGAATATGAGCCATTTATCTGCACTCAATTTGTTGTGTTCTTAATATACCAAAAACAGAGCATCAGGAGTCACTGCAGAGGAGGGATGCAGGGTGAACTGGGACATAGATGCCTGCCTGTCTGGAGAATGCTACTTCATTACTATGTAATTACTTCTGTTAACCCTCTAGGACAGGACCCTTGCCATTTTACTTCCGCAGACATGGGCAGTGATGTGTGGTGACAGCAGTTCCACCTCTTGCATCTACTACCCCAAGCTGCAGGTGGTATCCAGTGGCAGGGACAGAGTTTTCAGGTACTGATGCTACTCTCTTGGATCCTGGTGGCAGAGAAGGTGGCAGGTGCTGACACATTCTCCTCTGGGTTACAGCTGCTTTTGGTATTGGTTCTCTTGTCTGGCATATGCACATAGCTGTCACTTCTGTTCTGCGGGACAGTGTGGATCCATGGGGACCTCCTCCATTAACTGGAAGATTCTGCAGACAAGATTCTGCAGATTCGGCCACCCCGACCCCTCCACCAGCAACACTTGGTAAGATGATCTGAGCGGTATGAGTTGACTTGTAAAGCACACTCATTTTTGTTGGTGTTAGGTCTTTGGCCAAGGTGCAGAGGTGGTACCACAGACCATTATGATGCAAGAGGAATGTGTCTGCCGCCATTACCACATTCCTCGTGTTTCATGATCGACATATCATCTTTCTGTCATTTCCTCCACTCTGTGTTGGTACAGGTGTCTCTCGTGGAGAAGGAATGGGGCTGTATGCAGAAAAGCAGACATAGCGGTTCAGCAGAAATGCCCTGCCCGTGTGCTGGGCTCTGTGAGGCATGAGGCACAGCCTCACATATATCCATCTACTCGAGCCCCAGCCATCCATCATTGTTTGATGAGTGATGAAAACATCTGAATCAAGGCTTTTACAGGTCTTTGTCAGGGTTTACAGGATGGGTCTTCCACTTCTTGGGGATCACCTGAGGGATGAGGTACACCCTCTGCATGTGATTTGTGATCTGACTGGAGCAAAGAGTTTAAGTTGTTTGAGGAATGTGGGGAGGGTTTTTTTTTGTTTTGTTTTGTTTTGTTTTGTTATGTTTTGTTTTGAATCCCCCAACAGTCTACTCAAATCAGAATAAATGTCCATCCCATCCAGGGCCTTTAGCAGATCCAGAAGCTGGTGTCACTCCCGTGAGTGATACCAATACTGACTCTACCAAAAGTGCGAGAAGTACGAGGGAAATGCTCTGGCCATTTTCAGTTCTAAGTCTCTCCTGACACCCACATCTTTCTGTACAGCACACTCTCCTGCCAATGTCTCTGGTTTCTGGGTCGTATGATATGTCTGCTTGTGTTTTTATTTTCCAAACGCACAACCTTTACCGAATAGTCTACGGGCTTCTCTACTGTCCACCTGGCATCTCTTTGTGCTAAGTTTACAAGTTAAGTGTGCTTAGGGGTGAGGACCTTAGGGCTTTTCCAGTGTGTTCCTGGAAATAAGCCAAGGTGGATGATCCCACACTCCACTTGGAAGTCTCCTGGCTTGCCTCATTTTTCTTGGATCTCCTCAATGTGGCATCACTGCTCTTGCTGTTTCTTCCTCTCCTGTTTCTGTCAAGGGTTTTAATGTGTTCAGAAAATCTGTGGATATCTCTACAATTTGAAAATGCGAACTGCCTTCACTGCAACTTATATTTTTGTATGTGTCATTTAGAGTGGTCTTAGACAGCATAACTTTCATATCCATCAGCATTCGATCTTTTTGTGGTAAACATGCTGTCCAGAATCCCTTCAGGTGTGCCCTGGGTATGAACATTCTGAACTATAAGAGGTGACATACTTGTTGTAGAAAACACACACTGAAAGTTAAGTTGTGAAAAGAAAAAATTCCAAAATTACCTGTGTGGCAAGTCCCCACCATGGCCTTCACTTGGGTTCACATGAGCAGGTTCTCTTGTGTCCTGTGTCACAGGTACGGGTAAAACACGGAAATTTACACCAGAAATCAAAGTGCATTTGTGTTAATTTTGTTAATTAGAATTTTAGCTCATTTTTTTAGAGGACAAAAGTCCCCTGCAAATTTTACTCTACTAAAGCTGAGAAGCACCTCTGAATTAAAATAAATTAGCTGAGCCCAATTAACATGTATAGGCAAAGTGTTTCTCTAAGAGCATGCTTTCTTTCCAGATTGTCTGCAGGACCTCAGGATCCCTATCGCCCCATGTGTCTCTGTGCCACTGGATAGCACTTCCAGAGAGGAGGAGACCCTACTGTCAGGAGAGCAGCAGATCGGGCACAGGCAGGGGCTTAGAGGCAGAGCTTTGAGCCACAAGGGCTATGATTCCATGGGTGGAAACTGGGACTGTCATTCCTTCTCATTCTGTAGTTCTTCACATACACAATAAGCAGTGGAGGGCGATGAAGGGTGGAGGGTGACCGTGGACTTAGATGTCTTCCTATGGGGAGTATGCTATTTTATTAATTTAGTATTCACTCCATAAATCCTCTAGGAAAAGAGCCTTTCTCTTTTCGCAGTGGTCACAAAGAGGGGACAAAGGAGCTGGGACAGAGGAGCTGGGTGGCGCCATTTCCCTCCTCTGCCCCCCAGCATAAACATAGAGCCACCTACTGGAAACAAGGCAATTCCCACACTGACTGCCTAACCTGCTTACACCAAGCCCCACCTTCCTGTGCTCTGGTGAGACTGGCCTTCTAGGTCAAGCTTGCCTCGGTCCCAGTGGAGCTGAAGACCAGCAGAAGCCCCTGACCACACCACCTCTCTTGACCAGACAGTTGTGCAGGGCTTCCCTTCTCGTGGCAGTCGTTCCGAGTCTCATTTAACAAGCAGATCAGAGCAGACCTAGATAAAAGTCACCACATTCTGGCCAAGGACCATACATTGCCCATACAACTGGCCTGAAGGATAGTGCAGCCAGAACACAAAACAGTGCATGCAACACACACCACAGACACTCCCTGATGTGCCCGGCCCTGGACACTAGATGACATCCTCTTCATAAAGCCATTCATCTCACAGGCAGGTAACACAAGGAGCTTTTGGAACACAGAGAAGGCAAATACTCAGCCAAAATGCCAAGACAAGAGGAATGCATCCCAAATGAAGGAACAAGATAAGCTTATGGCCAGAGAAATGGAAGGAACACTTCCAAACTCATTCTATGAGGCCAGCATGGCCTTGAGTCCAAACTGCACACAGAACCCACTAAAAAGGAAAACTACAGACCAATTTCCCTGATGAACCTGGATGCAAAAATTCTCAACAAAAATTAGCATACCGGATCCAACAATACATAAAAAGAATTAATCCCCACAATGAGGTGGGATTTATTCCTGGGATGCACAACTGATTCAATGTCTGCTAATCAACTGATGGGATACATCACATTGATAAAAGAAAGGATGAGAACCACATGATCCTTTCAACAGATGCAGAAAAAGCATTTGACAAAATCCAGAATCCTCTCTTGATGGGAAAACAAAAATCCCTCATGAAAGGAGGGATAGAAGGATCGTGCCTCAACATCATAATGTCCAGATACGCAAGTCCCACAACCAATATCACCTTCAATGGGGAAAAACTGAGAGCTTTTCTCCTAAGGTTAGGAACATGACAGGGATGTCCACTCTGGCCACTGTTATTCGACATACTGTTGGAAGTCCTAGCCTCAGCAATCACACAACAAAAATAAATAAAGGTGTCCAAACTGGCAAGGAGGAGTCAAACTTTCCCTCTTTGCAGACATGATATTCTCCGTGGAAAATCCCAAAGACTCCACCAAAAAATTGCTAGGACTCGTACAGGAATGCAGGAAAGCCTCAGGATATAAAATCAATATACAGAGTTTGATTGTATCTCTACACGCCAATAATGAAGCAGCAGAAAGACAAATCAAGGAATTGATCTCATGTACAATTGCACTGAAAACCATAAAATACCTAGGGATCAACCTAACCAAAGAGGTAAAAGACCAGTACACTGAAAACAATAGAGGGGTGCCTGGGTGGCTCAGTTGGTTAAGCACCGACCTCAGCTCAGGTCATGATTCCCCAGTTTGTGGGTTCGAGCCCCACATAGGGCTCTGTGCTGGCAGCTTGGAGCCTGGAGCCTGTTTCAGATTCTGTGTCTCCCTCTTCTCTCTGCCCATTCCCTGCTCATGGACGCGCTCTCTCTCTCTCTCCCCCTTGCTCTCTCTCTCAAAAATAAATAAACATTAACAAAATTAAAAGAAAAAACAACAGAACGTCTATGAAAGAAATTGAAGACAGAAAAAGAAAATGGAAAGAACGGGAAAAACATTCCATGCTCATGGATTAGAAGAACAAATATTGATAAAATGTCAATACTACCCAAAGTATCTACACATTCAATGCAATCCCAATCAAAATTGCACCAGCATTCTTCTCGAAGCTAGAACAAGCAATCCTAAAATTTGTATGGAACCACAAAAGACCCCGAATAGCCAAAGTGATCTTGAAGAAGAAGACCAAAGCGGGAGACGTCACAATTCTGGACTTTATCGTGTATTACAAAGCTATAATCATCAAGACAGTATGGTATGGGCACAAAAACAGACACATAGATCAATGGAACAGAACAGGGAACCCAGAAGTGGACCCTCAAACATATGGCCGACTCATCTTTGACAAAGCAGGGAAGAATATCCAATGGACAAAAAGAGTCTCTTCAGCAAATGGTAGTGGGAAAAGTGGAGAGTGAGAAGAATGAACCTGGACCACGTTCTGAAACCATACACACACACAACCTCAAAATGGATGAAAGATCTAAATGTAAGACAGGAAACCATCCAAATCCTAGACGAGAAAACAGGCAACCTACCTCTTTGATCCTGGCCACAGCAACTTCTTGCTTGTTGTGTCTCCAGAAGCAAGGGAAACAAAAACAAAAATGAACTATTGGGACCTCAAGATAAAAAGCTTCTGCACAGCAGAGGACACAATCAGCAAATCTAAAAGGCAGCTGAATGGAATGGGAGGAGATATTTACAAGTGACATATCACAGAAGGGGTTAATATCCAAAATCTATAAAGAATTATCAAACTCAACACCCAAAAAACAAATAATCCAATGAAGACATGGGCAAAAGACATGAAGAGACACTTTAACAAAGAAGACATCCAGATTGGTCACACATGAAAAGTTGCTCAACCTCACTCGTCATCACTGAAATACAAATCAAAACCACAAGGAGATATCCCCTCACACCTATCAGAATGGCTAAAATTAACACCTCAGGAAACGACACGTGCTGGCAAGGATGCAGGGAAAGGGAACCCTTTTGCAATGCTGGTGGGAATGCAAACTGGTGTAGCTACTCTGGACAACAGTTTGGAGATTTATCACAAAAACTAAAAATAGAACTACACAATGACCCAGCAATTGCACTACTAGGTATTTATCCAAAGGATACACAAACGCTGACTCGGAGTGGCACATGCATTCCAATGTTTACAGAAGCATTATCAAAATTAGCTAAATCATGCAAAGAGCCCAAATGACCATTGACTGATGAATGGATGAAGAAGATGTGGTATATTGATATAAAGGAATATTACTCGGCGATCAAAAAGAATGAAAACTGCTATTCGCAACAACATGGATGGTACCGGACTCTATTATGCTAAGCATAATATGTCAGAGAAAGACACACATCATATGATTTCTCTCGTCTGTGGAATTTAAGAAATAAAACTGATAAACATAGTGAGAGGAAAGCAGATATAAGATACACACAGAGAGGGAGTCAAACGATAAGAGACTCTTAAATATAGAGAACAAACGCAGGGTTCCTGGAGGGTTAGTGAATTGGGGAATGGGCTAAATGCGTGATGGGCATGAGGGGGGGCACTTGGGATGAGGACTGGGTATTTTTTGTACTTGATGGATCACTAAATTCTACTCCTGAAACTGTATTCCACTATACGATAACTAACTTGGGCTTGAACTTAAAACTAAATAAATAAATATTAAAAATAAATAAATAAATGTAATACCAGTCAAAAGAAAAGAATATTTAAATCAGACTCTTTCAGTGGAAATGAAAGACCAAAAGTGATACAGACAACAAAGGATCAGAGAAAACATCAAGAAACAATGGCAAAACAACTAATAAAATGGCACTAAATATAGATCTATCAATAATTCCTCTGAATGTAAATGGACTAAATGCTCCAATCAAAAGACATTGGGTAGGGTGTCAGAAAAGACAAAAGGAAAAAAGCAAGTGAACAAATAAACACACAACAAGACTGTGGGGGGCCGGGCCCCGGTGCCAGGCTGAGACCGAGTCGAGCAATGTTCCCTGTTGACTCAAGCCAACCCGGTGGTTCCCCCTCCCATTCATGTGGGAGGCCAGGCCCCGGCGCCAGGCTGAGACCAGGTCGAGCAACGTTCCCTGTTGACTTAGCCAACCCGGTGGTTCCCCTTCCCATTCCCCCACTTTCAAGGGCATACGAAAGCCTGGTCAAGGCTGAGAAAGTTAATTCCTGAAGCCTGTGGTCTGCAGGTGTTAGCAGTAATGCTACCTCCCTTTTTCTACCCCGAGTCAGATAGAAACAAACATGGGAACTGTGTTTTGCTAGCAATCTATCAACAAGGTCTTGTGACCCGTTCAGAAAGTTCACAAGGTACACAGAACTAAATATCTTGGCTGGCAGTGATCATGTGAAACCTGTTTATTCTTAGAATGACCTGATCCACGAGAGCCTTATATTATAAAAGATTGTGTACAGCAACAATAAAGCCGTCACTTGGGCCATCAGCCCAGGGGACCCTCCTGTTCCCAAACTTTCTCTTCTCTCTTTTTTTCTTGCATTCCCCTACCCTCAGGACCCTGACCTCGGGGTTTGTCACGCCGGTCGCGACACAAGACCTATCTAGATGATGCCTACAAAGCCTTATTTGGACCTAAACTCACCTGCAGACTGAAAGGGAGGGAATGAAGAAATATTTCTCATGCCAATAATGTCAAAAGAAAGCCATTAGCAATACTTATATCAGGCAAAATAAACTCTAAAACCAAGACTGTATTTTCGTACCCTTTGGGTAGATACCTAATAGTGAAATTGGGTAAATACCTAATAGTGAAATAGCGAAATATTTATACCAGCATTACCAACAATAGCCAAACTATGGAGAAAGCCCAAATGTCCATCAACCGATGAAGGTATAAAGGAGGTGTGGGGTAGGTGTGTGTGTGTGTATATATATGTATACACATACGTACATATATATGTATATACATACGTATATATAATGCAGCCATACATAAAATGGAATATTACTCAGCCATCAAAAAGAATGAAATGTTGCCAATTGCAATGATGTGAATAGAGCCAGAATGTATTGTGCTAAGTGAAATATGTCAATCAGAGAAAGACAAATATGTGATTTCACTCGTGTGGAATTTAAGAAACAAAACAGATGACAACATGGGAAGAGGGCAGTAAAAGAGAAGAGTGGTAACAAACCATATGAGTCTCTTAATGATAGAGCAAAAACTGAGGGTTGATGGAGGGAGATGGGTGGGGGATGGGTTTTAAGGAGGGCACTTGTTGTGATGAGCACTGGGCGTTGTATGTAACTGATGAATCACTAATTTCTACTCCCGAAACCAATCATGCACTCTACGTCAACTAAAGCTTAAATTTAAAAAAATAAAGCTGTAACAAGAGATGAAGACGGACACTGTCTCATAATAAAGGGGACAACCAAACAAGAAGATCCAACGATTGTAAATTTTTATGCACCCAACATACAATCACTGAATATATAAAACAATTAACAACAAATGTAAAGAAACTCATTTATAATAATGCAAGGAGAGTAGAGGACTTTAACATATCACTCACATCAACAGACAAAACCTCTGAGCAGAAAATCAGTAAGGAAACAATGGCTTTGAATGACACACTGGACCAGATGGGTTTAACAGATATATTCAGAACACTCCATACTAAAATGGCAGAATGCACATTTTTTTCAAGTGCACATGGGACATTCTCCAGAATCGATCACATTCTAGGTACCAAATCAGGCCTCCACAGGTACCCAAAGACAGAGATCAGACCAAGCATCTTTTCTGACCACAAAACTAGGAAACTTGAAGTCATCCACACAAAAGAAGAAAGAAAGAAAGAAAGAAAGAAAGAAAGAAAGAAAGAAAGAAAGAAAGAAAGAAAGAAAGAAAGAAAAAGTGAATAAAGGCCACAAATAAAGGGTGGTTAAACAACATGCTACGAAACGAATGGGTCAACCAGGAAATCAATGAGAAAATACACTGAAACAAATGAAAATGAAAATGAAGATGCACTGGTAAAAACCTTTGGAATGAGGCAAAAGCAGTCTAAGATGGAAGTATATATAGCAATACAAGCCTACCTGACAGAGCCAGAAAAATCTCAAACAATGGAAACTTAACAACCAAAGGAATGAGAAAAAGGACAATGCAAGCCTAAAGACGGCAGAAAGAAGGAAATAATAAAGATTAAGGCAGAAAGAAGTGATAATAGAAACTAGAAAAACACTAGACCAAATCAGTGAAACCAGGGGCTGGTTCTTTAAAAACAGGAATCAACTTGAAAACCTCCTAGGCAGACTTTTCACAAAGAAGAGAGGAAGGACTCAAATCAATAAAATCACAAATAAGACAGGAGAAATAACAGTCCACAACACAGAAATACAGTTAGAAGATAATATTAGGGAAAACTATAGGCAACAAATTGGACACTCTGAGAAATATGGATAAATTCCTCGAAACACATAAACTACCAAACCTGAAACAGGAAGATACATAAAATCTGAAACCAGAAAGAAACTGAATCAGTAATAAAAAAAATATCTCCCCCAACACAAGAAGAGTTCAGGGCCAGCTGGCTTCACTGATGAATTCTACCAAACATTTAAAGAAGGGGTGATATCTATTCTTCTCGAATTATTACAAAAAATAAAAAAGGAGAACTTACCAATTCATGTCATCAGGCCATCATTACCCTGATACCAAAGCCAGATAAAGACTCCCTTAAAGCAGAAAACTGCAGGGGCCCCTGGGTGACTCGGTTGGTTGACTGTCCAACTCTTAACCTCAGATTAGGTCATTATCTTGCAGTTCCTGGGTTCAAGTCCCACATTGGACCCTGCGCTGACAGTGTGGAGCGTGCTCAGGATTCTCTCTCTCCCATCCCTCTGCCCTCCCTCACTTTTATGTACTCTAAGTAAATGAATAAACCTTTAAAATATATTTAGAATTTGTTTTAAATAAAACTGCAGACCAATAGCCTGATGAGTATGTATGCAGAAATTCTCATGAAAATACATTCAAACTAAAGTCAGCAATACATTAATAGAATCATTGACCATAATCAAGTAGGATATACTCCTGGGCTGCAAGGGTGGTTCCACATTCACAGATCAAACAACATGATGCACCACAGTAATAGTAGAAAGGATAAGAACAAGATGATGCTTTCCACAGATGCAGGAAAAGCAGTTGACAAAATGTCACATCCATTCATGACAAAAACCCTCAGCAAAGTAGATTGAGACTCAACCTACCTGCACATAGTAAAGCCCACCTGTGAAAAACCCACAGCTAATCTCATCCTCAATGGGGAAAAACTGAAAGCTTTTCCTCGAAGGTCAGCAACAAGGCAGGGATGACCCCTCACACCACTGTTACTCTACACAGTATTGGAAATCCTAGCCACAGCAATCAGACAACAAAAAGCAATAAGAGGCACCAAATCGGCAAGGAAGAAGTGGAACGCTCGCTATTTGTAACTGACATGATGCTCTCTATAAAAAACATGAAAGACCCCCATAAAAATTGCTGGAAGTGATACATGAGTTTCACAAGTCACAATATACAGAAATTAATGTACAGAAATCCATTGCGCTTCTATAGATGAATCGTGGATTAACAGAAAGTAAGGAATCAATCCCATTGACAGGTGCACCAAGTACCACAACATACCAGGAATAAACCCAACCAAAGAGGTGAAAGACCTATACTCTAAAGGCTATGAAACACTGATGAAAGAAATGGAAGAGGACACAAAGAAATGAGAATACATTTCATGTTCATGGATGAGAAGAACAAACACTGTTAAATGTATACACTCCTCAAAACAATCTACACATGTAATACAATCCCTATCACCCTAATGAAACATTTGTCACAGAACTAGAACAAGTAATCCCCAAATTTGTATGGAACGACAAAAGACCCCACACAGCCAAAACAAACTTGAAGAAGAAAAGTAAAGCTGGAGACCTCACAATTCCAGACTTTAGGTTATATTACAAACCTGTAGTGATGAGAACACTGTACTGGCAAAAAAAAAAAAAAAAAAAAAAAAAAAAAAAAAAAAAAAAAAAAAAAAAAAAACCGAACGAAAGAAAGAAAGAAAGAAAGAAAAAGAAAACACACACAGACACATAGATTAATAGAATGGAAACCCAGAGATGAACTCACATCTATATGGTCAATTAATCCTCAACAAAGCAGGAAAGAATATCCAATGAACGAAAGAGAGTCTTGGGACACAGGGGTGGCTCAGTCATGGAAGCAACTAATTGTGGATTCAGCTCAGGTCATGATGTCAGTGTTCACCAGTTTGAAACGCGTGTCAGGCTCTGCACTGACAGTGTAGAGCCTGCATGGGATTCTCTCTCTCCACGTCTCTCTGTCCCTCTTCTGCAAGCTCTCTCTCTCTCTCTCAAACATAAATAAATTCACTTAAATAAAAGTCTCAAAATATGTTTTTAGAAAACTAGACAGCATCTTGCAAAACAAAACAACAGACCACTTTCTTACAACATGCACAAAAATAAATCCAACATGGATAAAGACCTACGTGTGAAACGCGAAACCATAAAAATCCCAGAGGATAACACAGGCAGTAACTTCTTTGACAACGGCTGTGCACACGCCTTTGTTGATATATCTCCTGAGGTAAGGGAAACACAAGCAAAAAGAATGGGACTTCATAAAAATTAAAAGCTTCTGTCACCAAGGAAATAATCAACAAATCTAAAACACAACCTATAGCATGATCATATTTGCAAACGACATCTGATGAAGGGTTAGTGTCCAAAATATATAAAGTTATACACACCCAAAAAATGAGAAATCCAACTGAAAATGGGCAGAGGACACGAATAGGTATTTTCCCAAAGAAGACATACAGATAGCCAAGAGACACATGAAAAGGTGCTCAACAATACTGATCTTCAGGAATATACAATTCAAAAGTACAATGAGATAACTCATCACATCTGTCAGAATGACTAAAATCAGTGAATGACGAAACCACATGTGTTGCAAAGGATGTGGGGAAAGAGGAAACCTCTCGCACTGTTGGTAGGAATGCAAACTGGTGCAGCCACTCTGCAAAACATCATGGAGATTCCTCAAAAAATTGAAAACAGAACTACCTTACAATCCAGCAATTTCACTAAGTGATATTTACACAGAGAATACAAAAATAATACTTCAAAGGGATACAGCAGCATTTGCTACAACAGCCAAATTACGGAAACTGCCCAAGTTGCCAACAACAGATGAAGAAATTGAGATGTAGTATATGGAATGGAATATTATTTAGCTGTAAAACATGATATCTTGTCATTTGCCATGAGGTGGATGGAGCGAGAGAATGTTATGCTGGGTGAAATAAGCCTGTCAGACAAAGACAAATACCATATGATTTCACTAACACATGGAAATGAAACAAAACAAAGGGGGCGGGGATGGGGGGATTGGGGGAAGGAGACTGTGACAAACAGACTCTTAACTAGGAAACAAACTGAGGGTTTCCACAGTGGGATGGGGGGGGGGCGTGGAATGGGTGAAACAGGTGATGGGGATTAAGACGTGCACCTGGGATGAGCACCCAGTGACGTGTGGAAGTGTTGCTCTATATGTACACCTGAAACTAATATTACACTCTACTTTTACCACCTGGAATTTAAACTAAACTATTACATAAGGTTAATGACACCTACCTACCAGATTTTCTGTAGTTTTCAATCATTTCACTACGTTGGAAAAATAACCATGAAAAATTTTAAAAGCATGTATAATGTGGGGGACAGTTTGTGCCCTTACCTCGGTCTTTGGTTCCAGCAGGACTCGGAAAGTGGGTCCCAGCTCATTCTTCTAGAAGGTCCTGAGACGAATATTTCATGTATTCACATCCTAACTGAATGCAGCTCCCGGTCTTCTGAATTTCTGTCAGGATTTCTCCCTGGAAACCAGCCTGAATCTGGAACGACCCATCCACGGCATCCATGATGTGATGTCGTGAGACCCCGCGATCCCAGGTCCTTTAATAAAATACGTCTTGTTCAAATACTGTCCGGGAAAGTGAGGAATGAAACACGGGAACAGCCCACAAAATGCAAGGGCCTGTGCTGCTGACCGACTGACCAGTGCCCAGGGAAGCCACCCAGGGCCCTCTCCTCAACACTCAGTGCAACAAGGCAGCTTCTCTCTGGCGACTCAGGAGACACCAAGTTGCTGCAAGGCTCCCAAGGTCTCCCCTGGGGAGGGCGGCAGAACCTGCTGCAAACGCAGCTCTGGTCTCTGTCCTGAGGCAGTGGCAGAGGCCCTGAGAGCTCTGGGAGCAACAGAAGCCCTTCCTGCTCTGAGGTGCCCTGGGTCAGAAAAGCCGATGGGGCGCCCTCTGCCGGCAATCACCGTGCATAGAGAGGAGCCCGCCCCCAGGGTTTGTGGTGCTCGCACGCCCTCTGCTGGCCACCATGGGAATTCCTGCAATGTTGAAGGCCATGGCCCTCAGCTGAGGGACTGAAGGTGTTCTGGGCAAATAAGCCTGTTCTCCACATTGGGAGGGGTCTTAGTGACAGGGCCTGGGACACTAAGAAATCTTTTCCTTCTCCTTTCTTGTGAGTGAAGAATGGAACCACATTTATTTATGTAATGACATCATTTGTAACGCTTGCAGCAAGGGTCACAGAACAATAGCCCACCTATTTACACATGCTGAACAAGAGCTAATTGTGTTTACCACCAAAATACTTAGGTTACATAAAGAACTGACACCTTTGAGAGAGAGATACCAGCTTCCAGCTATGGAATGAATAAGTCCTAGGGCTACAAGGTACAGCCAATAGAATAGAGTCAATCCTGTAATAATAATGGTGCATGCTTTCACATGATAGCTACACTTGTGGTTAAGTACAACATAATTTATAGACATATGGAATGACTACACTTTATGCCTAAAACTAATACAACAAATGTGTCAACAATATTTCAATAAATAATCGACATCCTTTACACTATTTTTAATTTCTCCTTCTTTGCCATTAAAAAATCATTCCTGGGGCGCCTGGGTGGCTTAGTCAGTTAAGCGTCCGACCTCGACTCAGGCCATGATCTTGCAGTCCATGAGTTTGAGCCCCACGTCAGGCTCTGCCTGACAGCCCGGAGCCTGCCTCAGATTTGGCATCTCCCTCTCTCTCCCCCCTCCCCAGTTGGGGGTCTCTCAAAAAAAGAAAAAAAATAAACATTAAAAATTAAAAAAAAATCATGCCTAATTTAGACTCTGTGAAATTCCATTTATTCTCTAACCATCTTGATGTTGAGAGCTTCTCTGAAAAGTCACTAATAATATCTTTGATGGACACATATGTGACAAGGTCGCATGCAACTTCCAGGGAGCTACACATCTGTTTGACTTTACTGTAAGCACCTTGGCTAATAGTTTCAAATTATGAAAATGAGCTGGGTCCCAGCCCATTCTTCTAGAAGGTCCTGAGAGTCAACATTTGGCGGCTTCACTTCCCAACTGAATGCGGCTCCTGTTCCTCCCAATTTGTGTCAGGATTTCTCCCCCGAAACAAGCCTGAACCTGGAACAAACCAAGCCCAGCCTCTCTGACGTGGCGTCACGGGACCCCCTGAATCCACGGATCCTCCAGGGAAATACCGGCAGGGGAAATGAGGAACAAATCACGGAACAGCCCAGAAAAAGCGAGGGACTGTGCGCCAACCGACCACCCGCGCTTCCAGGGAAGCCGCCCAGGCCCTGCCTCCCCCGCCTCAGGACTCAGCCCCATCACCTAGGAGACGCCAAGGGGCTGCGAAGCCTCCAGGGACTCCCCCAGGCCCGGGGGTGGGGGGGGGGGGAACCTGCTGGAAACGCAGCTCTGGCTCTTTGCCCACACTCAGTGGCACTGGGTCCTCAGAAGCAAGGAAGCCTTTCCAGCTCCGGGGCGCCCTGGATCAGAAAAGCCTAGTGGGCGCCTTCTCAGGCCATCACTGGCCACGCAGAGGCCAGGCCCCTCCCTGGGCGTGGTGCGTGCGCGCCCTCTGCCGGCCGCCGTGCGAATTCCTGCAATGCTCAAGGCCATGGCTGCTCAGCTGGAAGTACTGACAGTGCAGCTGGTCCAGTGAAGCCTGTTCTCCTGATCGGAAGGGTCTTGGCGAAGGGCTTGCTTGGGACACAAAGAAACCTTTTCCTTCTCCTTTTTACTGAGTGCAGAATGAAACCGAATTGATTGACCTAGTGATATCATGTGTAATGCTTTAAGCAGCATTCGCAGAAATACAGACTGCAAAATGACACCTGCTGACCTACAGGTCATGGTGTTTAGCACCGAAATACTTGGGTAAATAAAAAAGTTGACACCTCTGAGAAAGAGATACAGGCTTCCAGCTATGGAATGAATAAGCCATTGGGATCCAAGGTACAGCCCATAGAATAGCGTCAATCCTGTAAGAAAGCGTTGCATGCTTTCGCAATATAGCTACCCTTGTAGAGGTACCTGGAGAGCGTAATGTATACACACGGAATCACCATGATATATGCCTGAAACTAATACAACATGGTGAGTCTACTATATTTCAATTAAAAATGACAATATTATTAATTTCTCCTTCACCATTAAAAATTATTTCTAATTGAGAACATGAAATTCCATTTATACCACATTTTCTAATGTCACCATCTTGATGTGGAGAGCTTATTTTTCAAGTTGTCAATAATGTCTTTGAGGACACAAATGTGACAAGGTCAGAATGCGCATCTAGAGGGAGCTACACATCTGGTATAAATTTCCTGCCTCTATATGGGTAATTTCAATGAAAAGTGCTTCATGGACGAAGACGGATGAAATCATTTCCATCAGACTCATAGGTAGATAATTGTGCCTTCAAATAATAATTGTCATCTCTTCATACCAGAGGAAGGCTGGGTGAAGATATAGGTTTCTCTTTTGATGTAAGAGAAGGCTGTGGTGTTTTAAACTGCTCACCTACCATCCAGAATCCAGAGATTAGCAGCCCTTGGCCTTCTGCTCTGTGCAGCCCTGTCCAGGAAACAGCACCACATCTCCTGTGTCCCCCTCTCCCCTGTCATGTTTTAGCTCAGGCCCTGATCACAGTGGATGAGAATCCTGTTTAGAGAAGCTGCTCATGCTGACCTTTACTGGAGCACTGCTGTTCCCAGCCACCGCAGGGAAGCATGTGGACAGCCAGATTTTGAGCCCTTGGTGGCCCAGCCATGACCCCAACGTGGATGGAGGCTGGTTGCCTCCATAACCTGGGAGGAAGGAGGGCCCAGCAGGAGTCAGGGGCTCTGGGGCAGAATGCATGGGCTTTGAGGACCCGGAAAGAGTCACATGCTTACACCCAACTCCTCCTTGGTGGTGCGGAAGGAATGGGTATCATGTCATTGACATCTGCCCTGCCAGGCCCTCAAAAAGGAAACAGTGGGGGGCGGGGCGACTTGGTGGCTCAGTCACTTAAGTGTCCAACTTTGGCTCAGGTCATGATCTCAGGATTTGTGAGTTTGAGCCCCGCGTCGGGCTCTGTGCTGACAGCTCAGAGCCTGGAGCCTGCTTTGGATTCTGTGTCTCCCTCTCTCTCTGCCCCTCTCTCAATTGTGCTCTCTCTGTCACTCAAAAATAAACATTGCATCAAAATAAAAGATAAAAACAGAAAACACTGAGAGGAATATGGGCCATTATAAGACTCACACCCACAACTACTACCATGAGTCTACCTCAGCTCCCACCTGGATTGGTGCTACCGTGAGGTAGCTGGTACGTGGGCAAATCCACAACATGTGGATTCATGCAGGGTTTCCTCACTGTTCTACCCGAGACACTGCTGACCCCTCATCCATGTCTTGCAATCATGAATCAGCCATGTCCTGGGGGCTGATAGCTGCCCTGCTGATCAGCACACACCACGGTGAGTAGGAAGTGCCACGTGCTGGCGAGGATCTATGGACGAGTGAACACAACTGTCACCAGATCTGGAGGAAGGTTGTGGCCACCACCCCAGAAGGAACCAGCGGGACATGGGCAGTCAATACAATTCAAACACTTATCTTCTGCCCCATAACTGTAGATTCTACCTGTTTGTGACCGTGTATACAGGGGTCACACTGTGTACATCAACACAGAATGACCGTAGGTCCTCCTGGAAGCAGATAATGACAGAGATACAGAACTGTGATGGGTTTATTAGGGGAAACGAGGAAAAACAAAATAGAGGGGACAGGAATGGTCAGGGAAAGAATTCAGTCAAATACGCATATCAGACAACTTTTCTAAATATATCACATCACCACAGCCTATTGGTCACAGTTCAGGGTCCTCTTCGAACTTCACATTCTCCTGTAAGGCAACGAGATTTTGGGTTATTGCAATGGGATCTTGTGTTCTCCTCGATGTATTTTGTCTTCAACAATATATCTGTGGCCTTGGATGAACACTTAATTGTGTGGCTGCATCTGTGTGTCTACCTCTAAGGGATTATGACTGTCTTCAAATCTTAGATATAGATCCCTGAATGTACACAGTATCACAGTTATCTTTTTCTTTTTCGTAAAGTAGGACCTGAATGTTAAAAGAAAAAACACAGGGGTCTTTGCCGTATTTTTTGAAACAGGGATTGCCAACCTCTCAGCCTCAGGCATTACACTCTTAGTTTCATGAAATTGGATGAACATCTGTCGATGACCTTCTGTGTGGAGATACATTCATTTCCACCCTGAGAAGGGTGAGTGTCCACTCCTCCCATACATTTTACAAATTCCTTAAGTGCTTCTCACCTCTTCATCGTACTGACCTCAGAAACCAACATTGTCCCTGTTTCTCAGATTACAAACCTGAGGCTCTGAGATGACCGCCGAGAGCTGGTGTTAGAGCTGACACAGCAGGAACACAGGCAAAGCCTCAGGAGATTGCGAGGGAAGTTTCGGAGGCGCAAACCTGCAGGCAGGGTGGTGACAGCAGACGCATGGGTGTGGTGACCAGAGTACAGCAGGGGCGGCTCCTCCTCGCCCCTGAGTTTCCCACCAAGAGTCTGACTCAGGCTGAAGGCCAAGGAAGCGGCACAGCTGATCTACAACGTGCCTTCACATTTAGTCTCACTGAGACACACAAACTTAGGCAGACAAGCGATTCCTAAGACTAAGTTTAATATCCCAAGTCTCCCAGAACATTCTTCGTACATGTCCAGACCCTTCAGAAAACCAAGGGAAACAACAAACTTTATTTAGATTATGAACTAGTTGCACTTGGTAACGTTGACATTTCAGAGATGATGACTGCATTCTACATTGTGGTTGAACCCGTGCAGCAGTCCTTTGCAGACTTTACACTGTCCTCATGCTCCCTTCCCAGTTTGTGGGCCCTGCCAGAGATGGCCTCCAAGTCCATCCTACTGACCCCAATGCCGTCCCCTCTGCACCTCCTCAAACTCTGCTTACTGTGCTCAACTTCCCTTCTATTCTTGCATGATTCAAGTTTCCCCCAGTTTTGCACTGGATCCTTCACTGGTACTTCCACTATGGTGACCACAAGGTCTGTGTCATATAATGCATGTGCCCCCTTTCAGACGGGATACCTGAGGCACCTACACTTAGGGGTGCATCTCATCCTTCACGGAGCTCAAAACATTGTGTCTAAGACAGGCACCAGTACTCCTGAGACATCTGCCTTTGTATAAAAATCCTCTTTCTTGTAGACAAGAGAGACCTACAGCTGACCTCATTATAGGGAAATGACACAGCCCATTGTACACTATGTCCTGAGAAACTTGAGATATGTGACACTGTCCTCAGGCAGGTTTGCAGTTGAATGGCCAAGCCCTCACAAGCATCCCTACATCAATGCCACCAAGTCTTTCACGAAGAAGACGAATACGCTTTATCAGTCACTCATCCAGTTCAGGTCATCTTACCAAATTTAGTACGTGGAGGAGCTGGTGGAGGAGGCGGAGGTGGCCCATAGCCCGTGACTGGTGGTGAAGGGTGGTCCATGGGGGACA
Organism: Panthera pardus; assembly: GCF_024362965.1. Lineage (NCBI taxonomy): Eukaryota > Metazoa > Chordata > Mammalia > Carnivora > Felidae > Panthera > Panthera pardus. The sequence continues at coordinate 37,478,450 of NW_026527013.1, forward strand.
GCCTGCAAGGCGATCCTGGGGAAGGACCAGGCCCTCTTGCATTCATAATGGCCTGCGCAACAGAAATGAAAGCTATGTTCATAGGACAGAGCAAAGCACCAACATCAGCAAAAAGTGGCAAACCAAAGAAGCAGTGCTCATCTCCTGCCAGCTTCCCCACCACCAGGTTCCAAGAGGGCAGCATCAGCGCCAAAATCTCTACCCATACTTTGGGTTCCACTTATGCTTTGGGGGTGGGGAACGGATGCTATGGGGACAAACCAGTGTTCCCACATGTGGGCAAATGTAGAACAGCAAGCTCTTGTCCTAGAGGATTTATGGAATGAGTACCAAATTAATAAAATAGCATATTCCTGATAGGAAGGCATTTAAGTCCAGAATCACCTTCCACCCCGCATCCACCTCCACCACAGAGGCTGCTTATTTGTATGTGAAGAACTACAGATTGAGAAGGAATTACAATCCCAGGCTCCACACATGGAATCACAGCAATCGTGGCTCAAAGCTCTGCCTCTAAGCCCCCGCCTGTGCCCGATCTGCTTCTCTCCCGACAATGAAATCTTCTCCTCTCTGCAAGTGCTATCCATGGGCACAGAGACATGTTGGGGCATGGGGATACTGAGGTCATACAGAGAACCTCGAAAAGCATGTCCTTAGAGAAACATGTTACCTATACATGTTAGGTAGGCTTAGCTAATTTATTTTCATTCAGTGGTACTTCTCAGTTAAATACAGTAAAACTCACAGGGTACTTTTGTTCTCTAAAAGATGAGCCGAAATTCTAAATAACAGAATTAACACAAATACACTTTTGTTTCTGCTGTACATCTCCATGTATCACCTGTGACAGTGACACAGGACACAAGAGAACGTGCTCATGTGAACACGACACAGTGGAGAATTACAATGCAGGTAATTGCAGATTGTCTCTCTTCACCACGCATGTTGCAATGCGTGTTTTCTAGGACAAATATGTCACCTCTCGTAGTTCAGAATATGTATACCCAGGGCACACCTGAAGGGATTCCAGACAGCACGTTTACAAAAAAAAAAAAAAAAAAAAAAAACCAGAAAGGCTGAATGTTGACGGGTATTAAATTTACTTTGTCTACGACCACTCTAAATGACGCATACAAAAATATAAGTTGGAGTGAAGGCAGTTTGCATTTTCAAAACATAAGGATAACTGCCGATTTTCTGAACACATTAACCCCCTAGACAGAAACAGAACAGGAAGAAACAGCAAGAGCAATGATTCCACACTGAGGAGGTCCAGAAAAAATAAGTCATGCCAAAAGACTTCCAGGTGGAGGGTGGTCTCTTCCTCCCTGGTTATTTCCAGGTATATACCAGAAAAGCCCTTGGGTGCTCAGCCCTAGGCACTTTGGTTCTACACCTTCCACAAGGAGATGACAGGCAGAAAATAGAGAATCCCATAGACACTTGGGTTAAGCTTGTGCATTTGGAAAATGGGAAAAACAAGCAGACATATACAACACAAAAAACAGACACAAAGCCAGGAGAGAGCGCTGAACAGAAAAAAGAGGGTTTTGCCAAAGAGTTACAACTGAAAATGTGCACAGCATTTACCTTGTTCTCCGTGATCCTTTTGGTAGAGTCAGTGTTGTTGTTACTCACACGAGCAACATGTGGATCTACAAAAGGCCCTAGAAGGGATGCAGGTTTATTTTGATTTGAGTAGATTGTGCAGAGATTAAAAAAAAAAACAAAACAAAAACACAAAAACAAAAAAAAACCCCAAAAAACAAAAACCACTCTCCTCATTCCTCAAGCAACTGAAACTCTTTGGCCCAGTCAGATCCCAAATCACATGCACAGTGTATCCCGCATGCTTCAGATGATCCCAAGGTAAAGGAAGAACCATTCTTTAAACTGTGATGAAGACCCATAAAAGCCCTGGTTCAGGTGTTTTCATAACTCCTCAAACAACTGTGGATGACTGGGGGCTCAACTGGATGGATATACGTTAGGCGGAGCCTCATGCCTCCCACCGCCCAGCACATGGACTGTGTATGGCACACATCTGCTGAAGCGCTAGGCCTGCTTTTCTGCATACAGCCCCATTCCATCTCCACAAGAGACACCTGTACCAACACAAGGTGGGGGAAATGACACAAGGATGATAAGTCAATCATGAGAAACTCAAGGAATGTGGTGATGATGGCAGGCATTTTCCTTGCATTGCAATGATCTGTGGTACCACCTCTGCACCTTGTACAAGACTCAACAACGGGGCGCCTGGGTGGCTCAGTCGGTCAAGCATCCCACCCCGGCTCAGGTCATGATCTCACAGTGCGTGAGTTCAAGCCCCACATCGGGCTCTGTGTTGACAGCTCAGAGCCTGGAACCTGCTTCAGATTCTGTGTCTCCCTCTCTCTGACCCTCCCTCATTCATGCTCTGTCTCTGTCTGTCTCAAAAATAAATAAACATTAACAAATTTCTTTAAAAAAGACTCAACAACAACAAAAATTAGATGAAGGTTCTTAGCAAGCCAACTCATACTGCCCAGATCATCTTACCAAGTGGTGCAGGTGGAGGGGTTCGGGGTGATCCTGAACCTGGTACAGGAGGTGGATGTGCCCAGATCAAAGGGTGACCTCTAGAGTAGGGTGTGCAGAATCTTCCAGTTAATGGAGGAGGTTGCCACGGATCCACACTGCCCTGCAGAACGGAAGTGACAGCTACGTGCAGATGCCACACAAGAGAACCAATCCCCAAAGCAGCTGAAACCCATAGAAGTACGGGCCAGCACCTGCCCCCTTCTCTGCCACCAGGATCCAAGAGAGTAGCATCAGTACCTGAAAACTCTGTCCCTGCCACTGGGTACCACCTACAGCTTAGGCAACTAAACGCAGGCGGTTAAACTACTGTCACCACATGTCCCTGCCCATGTCTGAGAATTTAGAACAAAATGATCCCCTCTTACAGGATTAAATAAGTAATTCCAAACTAATGAAGCAGCATATTCCAGACAGGCAGACATCCATGTCCAGGATCACCTTGCATCCTTCCACTACAGTGATGGCAGAAGCTCTGTTTTTGCCTTATTCCGAACATAAAAACATTGGGTGCAAATACACAGCTCATTCTTTGCACATGAAATGACAGCTACTCTTGGGAAAAAGTTCTGCCTGCCGGCCCCACACTTGGCCCCCTCTGCTTCCCTCGCTGAGAAAGAGGTCTTCCTACTTTCTGCAAGTGCTGTCAAAGGCCAAGAAACCACTTGGGAGTTGGGGATGCCGGGAGTCTTGTAGGGGACCTGAGGAAATGTTTGCTGTGAGGAACATACTACACATCAATGAGTACTAGGCCCACAAGTGTTTACCTGAATTCATAAGGAATTCTGATTTTGTGTACACTACAAGACACAGAGTAATACACCCTATGGGAAAAAAGAGGCAGACATTCGTGAAACAGTTAATGTAAATGTGTTTTGACTTTGGTATACATTTCCAGGGATGTGTCATGAGCGATGGTATCAGCTCTAACACTGACTGGAGACACAAGAGAACCTGCTCATATGAATAAAACTGAAGGACCTTGTGTTCAGAATACTTTTACCCAAGATACTGCTTGAAAGGATTCCAAACAGTTCATTTACCCATGAAGACGTGAAGGTGGTGAGTTATGACAATGACTTTGTCTAAAACCATCATAAATTGTACAAGGCACACAATATAAAGATGGAGGGAAGTCTTTTCACGTTTACAATTAACAGATAGTCTTCACACATGAATAGTGTGACCAGAAAGAGGAAAATAACAACAACACTGATCCCACAGAGAGGTAGTGTGTTAGGAGTCAACAAGCTTAGAGACTTTGCTATAGAGTGCAGTGTATCTTCCTGTTGTTGTTATTTTGAACACAACAAGGGAAAAGCCATAAGGTGCTCAACTTCAAAGTTCCTTTGGCTACTAAACTGACCAGAAAAAAGATGACAGGCTGAAAAGACAGAAGCCTGTAGACTCTTGGGTGAAGGCTGTGCATTTGGAAAATGAGAAAAACAAGCAGACATATCATACAACACACAAAACAGACACAAAGCCAGGAGAGAGCGCTGAACAGAAAAAGGAGGGTTTTGCCAAAGAGTTACAACTGAAAATGTCCACAGCATTTACCTTGTCCTTCGTGGTCCTGTTAGTAGAGTCAGTGTTGTTGTTACTCACAGGAGCAACATCTGGATCTGCAATAGGCCCTACAAGGGATGGAGGTTTATTCTGATTTGAGTAGATTGTGCAGAGATTAAAAAAACAAAAACAAAACAAAAACACAAAAACAAACAAAAAAAAACCCCCACAAAACCAAAACCACTCTCCTCATTCCTCAAGCAACTGAAACTCTTTGGCCCAGTCAGATCCCAAATCACATGCACAGTGTATCCCGCATGCTTCAGGTGATCCCAAGGTAAAGGAAGAACCATTCTTTAAACTCTGATGAAGACCCATAAAAGCCCTGGTTCAGGTGTTTTCATAACTCCTCAAACAACTGTGGATGACTGGGGGCTCAACTGGATGGATATACGTTAGGCGGAGCCTCATGCCTCCCACCGCCCAGCACATGGACTGTGTATGGCACACATCTGCTGAAGCGCTAGGCCTGCTTTTCTGCATACAGCCCCATTCCATCTCCACAAGAGACACCTGTACCAACACAAGGTGGGGGAAATGACACAAGGATGATAAGTCAATCATGAGAAACTCAAGGAATGTGGTGATGATGGCAGGCATTTTCCTTGCATTGCAATGATCTGTGGTACCACCTCTGCACCTTGTACAAGACTCAACAACGGGGCGCCTGGGTGGCTCAGTCGGTCAAGCATCCCACCCCGGCTCAGGTCATGATCTCACAGTGCGTGAGTTCAAGCCCCACATCGGGCTCTGTGTTGACAGCTCAGAGCCTGGAACCTGCTTCAGATTCTGTGTCTCCCTCTCTCTGACCCTCCCTCATTCATGCTCTGTCTCTGTCTGTCTCAAAAATAAATAAACATTAACAAATTTCTTTAAAAAAGACTCAACAACAACAAAAATTAGATGAAGGTTCTTAGCAAGCCAACTCATACTGCCCAGATCATCTTACCAAGTGGTGCAGGTGGAGGGGTTCGGGGTGATCCTGAACCTGGTACAGGAGGTGGATGTGCCCAGATCAAAGGGTGACCTCTAGAGTAGGGTGTGCAGAATCTTCCAGTTAATGGAGGAGGTTGCCACGGATCCACACTGCCCTGCAGAACGGAAGTGACAGCTACGTGCAGATGCCACACAAGAGAACCAATCCCCAAAGCAGCTGAAACCCATAGAAGTACGGGCCAGCACCTGCCCCCTTCTCTGCCACCAGGATCCAAGAGAGTAGCATCAGTACCTGAAAACTCTGTCCCTGCCACTGGGTACCACCTACAGCTTAGGCAACTAAACGCAGGCGGTTAAACTACTGTCACCACATGTCCCTGCCCATGTCTGAGAATTTAGAACAAAATGATCCCCTCTTACAGGATTAAATAAGTAATTCCAAACTAATGAAGCAGCATATTCCAGACAGGCAGACATCCATGTCCAGGATCACCTTGCATCCTTCCACTACAATGATGGCAGAAGCTCTGTGTTTGGCTTATTCCGAACATAAAAACATTGGGTGCAAATACACAGCTCATTCTTTGCACATGAAATGACAGCTACTCTTGGGAAAAAGTTCTGCCTGCCGGCCCCACACTTGGCCCCCTCTGCTTCCCTCGCTGAGAAAGAGGTCTTCCTACTTTCTGCAAGTGCTGTCAAAGGCCAAGAAACCACTCGGGAGTTGGGGATGCCGGGAGTCTTGTAGGGGACCTGAGGAAATGTTTGCTGTGAGGAACATACTACACATCAATGAGTACTAGGCCCACAAGTGTTTACCTGAATTCATAAGGAATTCTGATTTTGTGTACACTACAAGACACAGAGTAATACACCCTATGGGAAAAAAGAGGCAGACATTCGTGAAACAGTTAATGTAAATGTGTTTTGACTTTGGTATACATTTCCAGGGATGTGTCATGAGCGATGGTATCAGCTCTAACACTGACTGGAGACACAAGAGAACCTGCTCATATGAATAAAACTGAAGGACCTTGTGTTCAGAATACTTTTACCCAAGATACTGCTTGAAAGGATTCCAAACAGTTCATTTACCCATGAAGACGTGAAGGTGGTGAGTTATGACAATGACTTTGTCTAAAACCATCATAAATTGTACAAGGCACACAATATAAAGATGGAGGGAAGTCTTTTCACGTTTACAATTAACAGATAGTCTTCACACATGAATAGTGTGACCAGAAAGAGGAAAATAACAACAACACTGATCCCACAGAGAGGTAGTGTGTTAGGAGTCAACAAGCTTAGAGACTTTGCTATAGAGTGCAGTGTATCTTCCTGTTGTTGTTATTTTGAACACAACAAGGGAAAAGCCATAAGGTGCTCAACTTCAAAGTTCCTTTGGCTACTAAACTGACCAGAAAAAAGATGACAGGCTGAAAAGACAGAAGCCTGTAGACTCTTGGGTGAAGGCTGTGCATTTGGAAAATGAGAAAAACAAGCAGACATATCATACAACACACAAAACAGACACAAAGCCAGGAGAGAGCGCTGAACAGAAAAAGGAGGGTTTTGCCAAAGAGTTACAACTGAAAATGTCCACAGCATTTACCTTGTCCTTCGTGGTCCTGTTAGTAGAGTCAGTGTTGTTGTTACTCACAGGAGCAACATCTGGATCTGCAATAGGCCCTACAAGGGATGGAGGTTTATTCTGATTTGAGTAGATTGTGCAGAGATTAAAAAAACAAAAACAAAACAAAAACACAAAAACAAACAAAAAAAAACCCCCACAAAACCAAAACCACTCTCCTCATTCCTCAAGCAACTGAAACTCTTTGGCCCAGTCAGATCCCAAATCACATGCACAGTGTATCCCGCATGCTTCAGGTGATCCCAAGGTAAAGGGAGAACCATTCTTTAAACTCTGATGAAGACCCATAAAAGCCCTGGTTCAGGTGTTTTCATAACTCCTCAAACAACTGTGGATGACTGGGGGCTCAACTGGATGGATATACGTTAGGCGGAGCCTCATGCCTCCCACCGCCCAGCACATGGACTGTGTATGGCACACATCTGCTGAAGCGCTAGGCCTGCTTTTCTGCATACAGCCCCATTCCATCTCCACAAGAGACACCTGTACCAACACAAGGTGGGGGAAATGACACAAGGATGATAAGTCAATCATGAGAAACTCAAGGAATGTGGTGATGATGGCAGGCATTTTCCTTGCATTGCAATGATCTGTGGTACCACCTCTGCACCTTGTACAAGACTCAACAACGGGGCGCCTGGGTGGCTCAGTCGGTCAAGCATCCCACCCCGGCTCAGGTCATGATCTCACAGTGCGTGAGTTCAAGCCCCACATCGGGCTCTGTGTTGACAGCTCAGAGCCTGGAACCTGCTTCAGATTCTGTGTCTCCCTCTCTCTGACCCTCCCTCATTCATGCTCTGTCTCTGTCTGTCTCAAAAATAAATAAACATTAACAAATTTCTTTAAAAAAGACTCAACAACAACAAAAATTAGATGAAGGTTCTTAGCAAGCCAACTCATACTGCCCAGATCATCTTACCAAGTGGTGCAGGTGGAGGGGTTCGGGGTGATCCTGAACCTGGTACAGGAGGTGGATGTGCCCAGATCAAAGGGTGACCTCTAGAGTAGGGTGTGCAGAATCTTCCAGTTAATGGAGGAGGTTGCCACGGATCCACACTGCCCTGCAGAACGGAAGTGACAGCTACGTGCAGATGCCACACAAGAGAACCAATCCCCAAAGCAGCTGAAACCCATAGAAGTACGGGCCAGCACCTGCCCCCTTCTCTGCCACCAGGATCCAAGAGAGTAGCATCAGTACCTGAAAACTCTGTCCCTGCCACTGGGTACCACCTACAGCTTAGGCAACTAAACGCAGGCGGTTAAACTACTGTCACCACATGTCCCTGCCCATGTCTGAGAATTTAGAACAAAATGATCCCCTCTTACAGGATTAAATAAGTAATTCCAAACTAATGAAGCAGCATATTCCAGACAGGCAGACATCCATGTCCAGGATCACCTTGCATCCTTCCACTACAATGATGGCAGAAGCTCTGTGTTTGGCTTATTCCGAACATAAAAACATTGGGTGCAAATACACAGCTCATTCTTTGCACATGAAATGACAGCTACTCTTGGGAAAAAGTTCTGCCTGCCGGCCCCACACTTGGCCCCCTCTGCTTCCCTCGCTGAGAAAGAGGTCTTCCTACTTTCTGCAAGTGCTGTCAAAGGCCAAGAAACCACTCGGGAGTTGGGGATGCCGGGAGTCTTGTAGGGGACCTGAGGAAATGTTTGCTGTGAGGAACATATTACATATCAATGAGTACTAGGCCCACAAGTGTTTACCTGAATTCATAAGGAATTCTGATTTTGTGTACACTACAAGACACAGAGTAATACATCCTATGGGAAAAAAGAGGCAGACATTCGTGAAACAGTTAATGTAAATGTGTTTTGACTTTGGTATACATTTCCAGGGATGTGTCATGAGCGATGGTATCAGCTCTAACACTGACTGGAGACACAAGAGAACCTGCTCATATGAATAAAACTGAAGGACCTTGTGTTCAGAATACTTTTACCCAAGATACTGCTTGAAAGGATTCCAAACAGTTCATTTACCCATGAAGACGTGAAGGTGGTGAGTTATGACAATGACTTTGTCTAAAACCATCATAAATTGTACAAGGCACACAATATAAAGATGGAGGGAAGTCTTTTCACGTTTACAATTAACAGATAGTCTTCACACATGAATAGTGTGACCAGAAAGAGGAAAATAACAACAACACTGATCCCACAGAGAGGTAGTGTGTTAGGAGTCAACAAGCTTAGAGACTTTGCTATAGAGTGCAGTGTATCTTCCTGTTGTTGTTATTTTGAACACAACAAGGGAAAAGCCATAAGGTGCTCAACTTCTAAGTTCCTTTGGCTACTAAACTGACCAGAAAAAAGATGACAGGCTGCAAAGACAGAAGCCTGTAGAGTCTTAGGTTCAGGCTGTGAATTTGGAAAATATAAATAGGCAGACATATCACACAACACACAAAACAGGGATAAGGCCGCAGAGCATGCTGTTCCGCAAAGGAGGGTTTCCTGACAGACTTACAACTGAAAATGGCCCCAGCATTTACCTTGTCCTTCTCGGCATTGTTGGTAGACTGCTTGTTGTTGTGACTCATGGGAGTGACACCAGCTTCGGCTGAAGGCTCTAAAAGGGATAGAGGTTTACTCTGATTTTAGTAGACTCTGCAGAATTCACACAAACACCACATTTTGTGACGTGTTAAACTCTTGCCCACACTCAGGACAAGGAGGAGAGGCAGAGAGTAACCCACAAGCCTCAGTTGACCCCAGTGATAAGGGGGAGATCCATCCCATCATATCTTAATGAAGAAACCATAGGGTCCTGGCTCATGTTCTTCATAATTAGTCAAATAACTTTCAACAGGGCAGCTCAAAGAGAAATCAGGAAATCGTCACCAAAACAGCCATTTCTCAATACACATTAGGGGTAATAACTCAGCATCTCATTTCAGATAAAAATTAAAATGAGAGCGTCAGTTGGTGGATAACATCAAAAAACCCTCCACAGAAGAGCATGGGTGTGTTTCTTCTGACTCCAGGCAAATTGTTCATTCTTTCAGCTCATCTATAAGCTGCCTTCCACATGGGAGCCGGTATTATGTAACTATTTCTGAATGGAACTGAACTTGACTGATATTATATTAAGGAGAAAAGGAAAACTATGGGTGTTTAGCCGTGAAGCTGCAGAGTTGCACTGATAACATCAGAGGACGAAGCTATTTGGAGCTTGGATTCAGGAATGTAGGTCTATAGTTCACAAAAATAAAAATAAAGGAGCAATGAAAATAGTAAATAAATGAGTTTCTCCTCAAATAAACTAAAGTCTTCACATTGAGTCCGGGTGGGAAGAAGGATGAGACCCCTGTCCTGTCATCCTTTCCAGGCTCTTCAGACAGGGGGATGCTAGAGGAGGTGGGAGGGTCACAGTCAGAGGAGGGGCATGAGCTCCACCATTCACAGGGAGAAGTGCCTCACTGCTTGCAGTACCAGCGGAGAAGACCCTTCTGTCACCCCTTCAGACCACCTGCTGTCCTTAGTGTTTGCGGTTCTGTCCAGGACACACGATGATCACCCACAGGAAAAGGCTTTGCCGCAGAAATGAGGCTCCTGCACATCACCACGTGCCCCTTACCTCTCCTCGCAGAGTTCTGCATCTCTGGACTTCCAGGCATTGGTCTCTGTCTCCTGTATCTCTCAAGCAGCCTCTTTCCTTCCATCACATCCAGTCTTAGATACAGAAAAAGAATGGACTTCTGTAAGAGTTGCAACGCCACGTCCTCTGACTAGACACTAAACAGCACAGCTGTCATCCCTCAAAACACCCATAAAAACTCATGTCACGCTCGCACACCTGTGTTTCAAGCGGGCAACCTCTCGGCTCTGTTCCGCCATTTTCCTCTCCCAGATCCGAGCCTTGATCTAGGGGAGAAAAACACATCCACCTTCAGTCATGCCAGACTGTGCACCAAAGAGAGAGAGGAGGAAAAAAGAAAACACTTACCCAGGTGTCCTGAGTATTATGCTCATAAACTGCGACCTGAAAAAGCAACAATGAAAAGTCCGTGTTTAGGAATTCCAAGGGCCACTACACTCAACCACATGAGGTACTAAGGGTTCAATATGTCAGGCAGAACTCACGTTACCTGGTGTGTGAAGGTGAGTTCTGCCTTCTGCAGCTGTTCTCGTGTTTGTTCAATTTGCTGTCTGTGAGATACAATTGGTTTCATCAAATAAGGTCTAATATTAGGTAGGATTATAAATAATCTGCTCATGTTCCCATCATCCTCATATCTTCCCCCAATACAATTTATCCTTTCACATGAAACACTTTTCACACAATTATAAATGTACAGAACCAAAGCTATTGTTCCATCCTCTCCTTACTCATCATTCCAAGCCCGTAGGGTTCAGAGGTCATAGAATTCTTTTCCATTTTCAATCTTGCCCTAATTCATCAGGTGACAAGTGACTTTCATCATAAAGCCAACATAAAGCTCTATTCTCCTTTAACTTGTGTACTCACCAGGTTTCCTAGGGTTGCAAAGACCAGGACCATCAGGTGGTACTACCTTCTTGATGGATAGGATTTCATCCTATGACACACTGCTTTCCTATAGATTATGACAACTGACACCACCCCTCAGGAACGTTGGCACGGATGAAGTTTCTACATGGGCAGGTCAATGCTGGAGACCCAGAAATGTTTAGTAACTTAATTGTTTTATTCTTCCTAATACTTATCTTTTCCTGTCTGTTAATTCTCTACGGATATGTCCTCTGAATTTGTGTTTATATTACTATATTCATGGAGTTTACCCATTGTACAAAGGTTAGAACTAAGAAACGAACAGGGGTTTCATGAGCCACTGCTAATTAGTATCTGAACTCACTTGCACTTGTGTATGTCCCTTGTAGCTATTTTCAGATCTTCCTCTGCAGTTGCCATCTGATTCTTCATTGCCACTAGTTCACAGTTTGTCATATCCAGATTCCTAAGATGGGAAAGATATATACATAGTCCAGTAGCCAAGGTCCAGAAATTCTGCCTTTTTCCTTCTCAGCTCTCTTAACGCCTAGATTCCAATATCCCTATCCCCTCCCCCAACGATGCACAGACTGACAACACAGTCAGAGAAATGAAGACCCCATTTAATGTTAAAGAACATTCAACCTCCGTCTGCTGCCAAGTCGCCTACAATCAGAGCCGCCTGTCTAGTTCTCTGCTTCTACTCCTTCATCGTCAAGTCATCAAATAACATTGCACCTTGTGCCTTCCCAGAGTTGGTCTTTTGTTTGAGATGGAGAAGGCCTATTCCAGGTCAGTGTGAAAACCTGTGCCTGACCAACTGTACCCATTAGGATGAGGCAGGGGATCATCATTGCCTTGCACCTCCACGGGGCAGTGCACTGAATCTCAGTCCAAAAGTTGTACCCTGACACAGACACTGAGTATGAAAGACAGCCTTCCAGGATATGGCTTCACCAGCATTGCAAATCACTCCCACACATCACTAAGGTTCAGGAGTGCAACCCCTGCCCCCTCTTTCAAAGATCCTGGTGGAGGGAAAGGCCAATCTTAGAGTGGCAATATATGCTGAAATATAACATGATGTGAACTGTCCCACAGTCAGGCTCTTATCTTCAGGAAACAGATTTCAGATGGAAAACTATCAACTTCATGGAGTCAGTCTACTTGAACAAGACTCAGTTCATTGACAGTGAAGGCAGCAAAGGGAAATGCTTAGAAAGGCTGGTTTGCTGTGTTGCCCTCAGACTATTTTGTGCATGGTGTTGCTTTAAAGGGTTTCAACTTGGCACTGGATGTAGTCAAGAATCACATGCAAAACTGAAAGACTGTTAGTAGTGGACACAAAAGCACTAGACAGAGAAAGGTACATGCATTTCCTTCTGGCCTCTCAGGTAGTCCTTCAGCAAGTGTTTTCTGGGGTGGCTGTAATGTAGAGGCTCTGTTGTAAGGGGGTGAAGATAGAAGGTGGTCAGGGTGCTCTACCTGCTCCCACAAAGAGCTTACACATTAACAAAAACAAGATGCCAGTGAGACAGAGCAGGCTCCACCCCGGGTGTGGAAAGGACTAACAGAAGCTGAGTCTCCAGGGAAGACAAGGAAGCATTTCCTTTTCAATGTGAATAAGGGGCTCTAAAGGCCCCCCTCCTGAGAACAAAAGGAAATACTGGACAAAAGAAGAAACATGCGCCTGGGGCACCAAATTTCTAATGAACCCATGAAGACACACTTCGTACGAGTCTCACTTGCAGACTGGATGAAGAGATGCAGTACTGATGCCATCCCAACCCACAGTCTAGAAAGAAACTCCCATGGTTTCTGCAGCAAGATAATTCAATGTTTTCCCTAAATATTTTTGACCCAAGTCTGGTGCTGAACAAAGATGACCTAATTCCTGGCTGATAAGACCATGGGATGGGATTGAAACCCATAGGACAATGTAAATGGATCCGGAGGGGATCCTGTTATCAGTGTGCTTAATGCCAGTATCTTCCCTCTTCTACCCCAAGTACATGACACAAGAATGTGTGACAAGCACTAAGGACAGAAAGGAAAATGCAGGTTATAGGAAGCCAGGTAGGAAGGGCAGGCACAATTCTCCTGAATGCATTTGGCAAAAATACTCTTGGATCCAATTCTAGAAGAAATATATTTATCTATAGCGGCCACCACATTCATTCATACAACAGTACTCGGGACCATTATCACATGAACGTCTTACTTTGCTGTAGCCATTTTTCTTTCTTCAGAGGATTTATCAAGGATGTCTGCTCTCTCCTTCAGCCTTTTGGCTTTTTCTTCCCTGATTGCTGTAAGAGAACTCAAAGAATTATAAACGTCTTCCAGGGCCTTTTTCCTTTCTGTAAAAAAAAAAAAAAAAAAAAAAAAAAAAAAGGATTATTTTGTGCATGTGCATATGACCTGAGACTTGGTTTGGGGGTGACAGGAAAGGGCAACTAGTGTGAAGGCAAGAAGGCATTCTTTCCCTTCCCAATGCAAAGTCATTGCCACCACATGGGGATTTCTCCCCAACAGACAACATACCTTCCAGTTCACATTTATTGGACTTCAAGGCTCTCAGTTCTGGATCCTCAAATTGACCGTTTGCATCTTCTGACTTTAGGACAGATAGGAGAAAATACATTCAAGAAATAATGATCGCACAACAATGTGAGTGCAACAGGACTGTGCATGGCAACAAAGAAAGATCCTGGGGCATAAATACAACAAGGAGAAGGCAAAGAACATGGAAAATAGTTCAAGTCAAAGGGCTCACAAATGGCTTTCTTAGGAGAATATTCCTCTATTCACACTGAACATTGCTGAGCATTAAGAGAAGAAGGCAGTATACAACTTGCTATTGCCCTTCATCTCTCAACTATCTTGGGGGATTTTCTCCATATCTTGGAGGGCAGGTCTGAATGATGTGGTAATGACCTAGTTGTGAAAATAAAACATACTTCCTAGTCCTTGAAACAGCAAACTCCTCATGGTGGTCCTAGTGAAATTCCAGCTGTGCAGATGGAGGTTTGTCTCCCAGAGGCCCACTCTCTACTGTGGTAAACAGCAAGCGAATATGCTATGCTCACCTCACCCAATGAACAAAAAGTCTCCAAAGTCAAATTACAGTAAAAGCAGCCAACTCTTAGCACTTCCTGATTCTTGACATTCCCCTCTCTCTCTCTCTCTCTCTCTCTCTCTCTCTGATTGCAAAGTAACATGTGCACTTTGAAGGGTGTCATTTAAAATTTTATCGAAGTGCTCAACTTTTCTGATGTTCTCCTTCAACAAAACATGTTGAATGAGTCGTAACAATTCATTAATTTTACTTGTGTTTTTAGAACGCAATCCAGGCAAAGAAAGGATTCTTACTTTCAACTTAAGAGCTTCAGCAGAGTGAATGTTACTTTCTCTCTTAGCTTCTTGAAGATGTATCTTTAATTCATTGATGTAGATACAAAACATATGAAAAAGGAATCAGAATTCAAAAATAGCATCGTGGTAGATAAGCCTATGTCTAATGTGTGACTCCTTTCACAAATAAAAAGGTAGTTTTTTATTCCATTTGTGAAGCTTGTCTTGAATGGGAAGTATTTATAGAACACATGAAATAGGTCAGTAGGATGAACTCCAAGAGATAAAATTAATCAAAATGAAGTCACAAGAAATATTTGAAAGGGCAATGCTACCTTCTCTTCCCACATGGATATTGCTTCAGCCAGCTCTGGGTTTTCTTTCTCCAACGGGTTGATCTTTGCAGTTTTTTGCTGTAAATTAACTAAAAGGAGATAAAACAATTTTTAAGGTTGTTACCAAACCAGTGACATCGAATAATCCCACTGTATTAGCAGCACAGACACATGATCTGACACATGGGTGTAACTAACTTTTTAGCTTTCTCATTGTGCCTGAAGAAAGCAAGTTTCAGCAGCATTTTAAACCCAAGAAACCTCATTTCACTGACATTCCTATACGTGTAAGCTCTAGAACACTGACTCCTCTAACAGACACAAAGTGCAAACTCCTCTTACATTGGCCCAATGCGAGAGCTCTCATGCCCTGAGGTCACTCTTCTCATCACCACCACCGCTGCATTTACAGTGATCAACACCAACCAGTCTTTGAGGGCTTGTTAAGCGTCAGGTAGCCACCTTGCCTCTCAACAGACAGCACCACAGAATCACCACAGTCCATGGGGTCCGTGCAGAATAGATTACCCGCCATTTGCAACAAGTTCACTTTTCCCCTGGCATGAATGGCTCCCTCCACCTCAGACTCAAAACCTTGGTTTAACCCTCTCCTGTGACACACACCCTGCCTGGCAATACCTGGTTTCTTCTCTATGCTTAGGCTTCTTGACAGACTCAAAGAGGGTTTTCTCATCTTCACATTTCACCAAAAGCCAGGTCATGGCAAAGTACTCACTCCACACCTCAGGCTCATATCATCACTTCTTTCCTAATCATTTCTATGCAAAATCACACTCATTCTGTTCTCCTTCCTCCTGTGATGTTTTCCTCCCCTGGTCTCTTGTCTTAAGAGAGGAAAATCCCTCCACATTGTCACTTAGCCTCTAACAGGGAAGAGAAAGGTTTTCAAGAGTTCACAAGTCAATTAGACATCAGAAGTCACCATATTTATCCCTAGTTAAAAAATTTAAACCCACACCAAACACGAGTAATGAAAAAAAATTACAAAGACTACTAAAACCTAAAATCTTACCTTGATGTACTGGAGGCTGTGTCTGAGAGAGGAAGAAACAAAATTAAGTTTGAGGTCAAAACATGTTAATAGTAAAAACTTTTCCTTACTGATAAAATACTGACATGCCATCCAATGAAATTACAATGATCATTTTGTTCAGCATAATGAATTCACAACATTAATATAAGAAAAAAGTAGAATTTCATATTTAGTTCATGATTCTTTATAAACCGTTTCTGATAAAAGCATAAAGATTCACAGCTTATTTTGACCAAAAGATAGATTTACATTATATTAAATAAATATCAAAATATTCAATTCTGTCAGTGCATAATGCAGACAGTTTTAAAAATACATAAATAAAATATTTGTCTGATTGTTTTCCTCTTGTAGTCAAACCCAACATCCACACTGAAGTCCAGAACCCAGGATCATTTGAAATGCCAAAAAAAGAAAAAAAGAAAGAGAGAGAGAGAAAGGGAGAGAGGAAGAAAGAGACAGACAGAGACAGAGAGAGAGATGGAGGGGGACGGTAGGGGGCGAGAAGGAAAGGGAAGGGATGGGAAGGAGGAAGGAAGCGGCAAGGAAAGAAAAGGAAAACCTTTGTACTAACATACGCTTCTTTCATTTTCTAGAAAGCTTTCTGAAATGTTACACAGGGTTGGCTGCTTTCCGAATCAATAAACAATTACAACATGTCAGGTGCTATGATTTTCCTAGATCACTAAAAACAGAGGGTCTTCCAAAAACACATCATCAAATGAGAAAGAGAGTGGAACATGGCTAGAGAAAAAGCACAGGCACCAAAAGAAATGATGACTAACATTTCAAAAACAAAGCAGAAAGGGCTCCCATTGAGAAGGTATAAGAAAAGCAAGAGGATCTTAATTCCTGTAAAGGCACTGGTCTAAGGCAAGGGTTAACAGTTTCCATACTGGAAACTTCTGGAAAAGTGAACAAAAGAGAGAACAGCTATTAAGGAGTAATGGTTGTCTGGGCAAAAGTAGAAATAACAATTAAAGCCTGACTGCACTAGTATTTCTAAAAGGACGTCAACCATGGAAAAAGACATCCTGTGATTGTCTTGTGTCCACTGAAAAGTAACAACCATAAGATAGTGACTGTGGGACTGAAGGATGCTTCCCCACTCCCAGCCCCTCACCCTTTGGAAAAGTGCCTTTATAAGCCTGGCACACCACCCTTTTGGGGGAGCGATATTCCTCTTTCTTGCTGGCTCCACTGTATACAACCTATCTCTAATAAACGCCACCTGCTTTGTTTCCCTTTCGATCAGTGTTCATTACTAAGACACTGAGACTGGAGAACCTGGTCTTGGTGGTCCAGTAACACCCACACCCAAGTCATCCCCTGATGAATTATAGCTCAATAAAATCTAGGCAAGACTCTCCTTTAACAAAAGGTGAAGACACATTTTCTTGATCCGTAGGACGTATATCCCTATTTGAAAGTTTTAAATGATGATATGATGCTGAAGCGAGCCCCAACATCTTGCCAGGATATTGGAATATCATCATGGTATCAAAAAGTGAGTCATAAAAATGTTGTTATAGGAAAGTCTATCTACGGAGGGCAAACAGGAAACCATGGATAGTCCTTTAATGTCACGTTTCCTTTCCGAAGCAGGGGAAATGGAAAGAGAGATGGCCCTACAAATACTTAATATGCATATTTTCTTTTTGAAGGGAAAGATTTCTAAATTGGCAGGAAAAGAGGAAAAAACAGCCACTTATAAATAAACTCATGCTGTTCTGTTCTTGTTTAGAAGGCCTGCCCTCCACAGAAACTATTTCTCCAAAGCCTAATGGGGTTTTCCTGAAGATAAGCAATACAGATGAAGGGTAATACTCAACGACAATGCTCTTCCTCCTTCCTGTCTCATAGGGGAGTAAACTCAGCCTAAAACCTAGCCAGGTAAAGACAAAACTTTACACTAAAAGCCTTCACCTCAGTTTTTCTAAACAAGGACGTGACCCCAAGCTTCCCAAAAAACTTAACAAGGTACCCTAAAAGGAAAAACCACATATTTTGAACACAGAATGCAAGCATTAGAATCACACTTCCTATGGCAGAGATGGTGGGATAATCAGGCTGGCAATGTAAAACCACTCTGATTAATAGGATAATGACTCTAATGGAAGAAGTAGTCAGTATGCAAGAAGAGGTGGTGAATGTGAGCACAGAAACGATAACTCTAGGATCCAAAAGGACTTCTAGAAATCCAAAACATCATAACAGAAATAAGGAATGCCTTTGTTGGACTTACTAACACACACAACACAGCTGAGGAAAGACTCAACAAGCAGAAGGAAATGTCAAGTAGAAACACCCAAAACAGAAACACACAAAAATTAAAAATACAACGGAGAAAATCCAAGACCAGTGTGACAATGACAAAAGGTGTAACATACACAAAGTGGGAATACCTACTTATACGTTTGAAGTGAATATGACTGAGAATTTTCCAAAATTAATGATAGTCATAAACCACAGATTCAGGAAACTCAAAGAATTTCAAGCAGGATAAATACCCCCCTCCAAAAAAACCAAACCAAACCAAAAACAAATCAAAACAAAACAAAACAAAAAAACACAAAAAACACAAGACTATCCCTAGACATATACTATTCAATCAAGAGAAACTTGAAAACAAACAATTTTGGAAGAAGCTAAGGGGTAGTGTTGGGGGCTGGAGTTGCAGGGAGATGGAAGAAATAACACCTTACCCAAGAGGAACCAGGACAAAAAATACTCAGAATTCAGAAACCATGCAATCAAGAAGAATGAAATGTTTATACTGTTAAAAGAAAAGAACCCATCCACCTAGAATTCTGTGCACATAAATTGTCCTTCAAAACATGTACAAAGTAAGGGAAATTATTGGAGATACTGAGGTCAATAATAAACGCTTAATTCTCCAAGAAAACATAATCCTTAATGTACATGCATTAACAACAGAGTGCCAAAATACATGAGGCAAAAACTGATACAACTGATAGGAGAAATAGACATATACATTTTTATAGCTGAAAGAATTCAACACCCTCTATCAGTCATTGACAGATTGAGCATAAAGGTATTCAAATTTAAGAACACAGTTGGACTGAACTGCATCACCAATCACCTAGATCCATGACCATCTGTAGAACACTTTCTACAATAGAAAAATACACATTCTTCTCAAGCTCATATAGAACATTCACTGACACAGACCATGTTCGGGGTCATAAAATACACCTTAACTTGAAGTCAACAAAATCATAGAAAATACGTTCTCAGAACACATATGTAAGCTAGACATCAATAATAGAAAGACAACTGAAAAACTACAAAATATATGAGAGATATTCTAATAGAAGATAGAGAATAGAGATAGAATAGAGAAATTCGAAAAGAAGAGGGTCAAAGAGACATTTCACAGAATTACAAAAATAGTTCCATCTAAATGATAATGAATGTTGGAATTACTACCATTTGTGGGATGCAATGAATGCCGTGCTTAAAGGGATATTTGAAGTACTGAGTGCATACAAATGGTCTAGTAAAAAATGTGTGCTTACCAAAAAACTTCTGCTTACTTATGCTTAAAAGCCTATCTGTAAGTTATTGTAGTATACTCACAGCAAGGACAACTCTCCAGAGGTAAATAAGACATGCACAAATTGCAACGGTGGCAGGAATAACGGCAAGCTTCCACAGAGTTCCGAAGACACGAGAGCCACGAGGGAAATGGTCAGCCAAAATAGGCACAAGCTGAAATAATATTTGAGATAATGAGGAATAGCAAAGACATTTATAATATCTGTCACAAAGAATCATTTTTATAAACCTTCAACCAGCCTCCAGGAGGTTATAAGCACACCTCTCAAATGCCTCCTCCTGAAGGAGAGGGAGGACACAATGCTTACAAAGGAGCAGGGGCAAACCTGTAGGAGTGATGACTGTGTTTACGATCTTACTGTGGTGATGGCTTCATTGTTCCTTACCCTTTCAGTAGACAAGAAGTAAATGACTTCTGTTGTACATTCATGAAGTACCTGGATAAAATCCTTTGGAACATTTCCAAAAATACACCAAAATTTACAGAAGGATGGGAGAAAGTAACAATAAAAATGTACTAGCGATTCAAATGAGATTGTTATAGAGACAGATGTTTACAGATATGGATATAACTGAGAGATGTGCAGCTGCTCTTATAATAATATGGGTTTATTCCAGCAAAAATAAATTCTACATTATTGTTTAGTTTCTAAAAACACTGAGGTTTTCTTTTTTCTAATGTTGATTTATTTTTGAAAGTAGAGAGAGCGGGGAGGAATGAGAGAGAGGGAGACAGAGAATCCAAAGCAGGCTCCACGCTGTTAGCACACAGCCTGATGCTGGGCTCAAACTCACAAACCTGAGCCAAAATCGAGAGTCAGATGCTTAACTGACTGAACCACCCAGGCTCCCCAGAAGGTTTTACGTTCAAGGTTTACTTTGAATCTGAATCACAGCCCAAATTGTCAGATTTCTGAAGTAAATACAGGTTTGCATAATCAGGTGATCTTGTGTATTTTGATGAAATCTATGAGGTTTTAAGTTACTTGAACACACATCTCCAAATAGCCAATACAATAAATTCAAGTTCCTATTTCATAGTGTTGCACCTAAATCAATCAATAACAACTATGGAAATTACTTTCTAAATAACACAAAAGTCCTGGGTATGGTCACCAAAACAACAGAACACATATCATTTTACTAAAACTAGACTTACCAGTCCTTTAGGAGAAAATACACTCACAAATGCAATTCATACTAATTCACATACCAAACTTTAATTTTGTGCCAATACACTAGCCTCCAAAATGTGTACCATTTGTATCTTCAGCTCTTAGAACTGAGGTCACTAAATTGCGTCCTGCTGGGAAATGTACACTGTCTTTGAGTGGCCACTGTCTGCAAGAGAGCAGGGGCTGTCAGCACAGTGATCATGGGGATCAAATGCGGCAAAGACAGAGGCCATCTTGACATGAATGGCAAACATCCTAAGTCCTGGGCACTCTTGATACCTCTGCCAGCTATCTGTATGCTGATACCATTAGTTACCGTTAACTAGTTTAGATCCAAGGGAGCCAGTAACACTTGGTTCCCACAGACAATGGTCATGACCAGGTGGAGGTAGGAAATGCAAGACAAGTTAGTTTGTGCAAGAATTCAGAAATGAGGGAGGGAGAGAGAGCTGAACTGATCTATGAGATGCAGCCTAGGTAGAAGGGGGAAATTGCAATAAACAGAACCAAGAAATTTCCTCCTTCGTAGACTCAAAAGAAACAGAATAGATTCTGTTGTGCCTGGAGGTATCATGTGGGAGGATTCTGCCTCAATTTAGGTTGTTCCTGCCTTGGGACGTTGCAGATCCCTCTCTAAGAATCTGGTGCATGCCAATCTCAAGAAATCTACTTTTCTCTATGGGTGTCCCCTGTGTCTCTGTCTCAGGCTCTTGGGAGTACAGGTTTTGATTTTTAATGATAGAATGAAACATTCACACTGGCAACCAGGTATTTCTTTATAGTTGGACAATCCTAAGGACATTCAAGACCCTTTTTGCTTTGGGTAAATCAACACTCTGTACATAGTTGGCTAAAGAAAGGACAAGAATGCATTCACTTCCTCATCACATCACTCCTAGTGATTTTCTTATTATAAATGTCCAAGCAGGCTGAGGCCACTTCATGTATGCTGAGCTTGTCATCTAGCTGGTTGGACACAGAGTCCTTGGGGGCAGCCTCTAAGACCAGAGGGAGAGGGCTGATGCACAAGTTCCTAAAAGCGAACAAACCAGGAAGCACAGAGCACAAACGACATTTCACTTTCCAACACCAACACTTCGGACACCACGGTTCCCAGGGCTACCAAACTTCACAAATATGAACAACGTGCTGATAGGAAAACTAACTACGTATAAGAGGGACTCTAAACTTGCAAAGCTTGAAGAAGAATCTTGACAGGCCTTCCAGGAGCCATCTAATAGTATAAAATACTATTAATACTATTAAATGGCTCTTATTCAATAGAGGTTCTGACATTTTTAAAAATGATCCTAAGGAAGTATAATTCAAACATCATACAAGCCCCTTATTTAAGACAAAGATCTCAGTGGCTTTTAGTATCTTCCCATGTCCTTCTTTCTTGACATTATGAAGCTCAGGTTTCCATCCTGTCAACACTACTCCTTCTGGACCAAGTGGCCCAGACAGGATCCACAACTTCATGTGGACAGGTGTGGCCAGAAGCCCTACATGCTGGTTGAGAAACCTTGCCCTGAGTTAATGGGTTTTCAAAAAGAACTGAGTTCTCATCAAGGACTCCATGAAAAAGCTGTTTTTTAACCACAGTCTGAAAAAGATAAATAAATACAAAAGGAAGAAATCACTGATGTCGGATGTGTACTCACATTTGTGTTGGGGTAACCGGGATACCCGAGTAAGAGGATATAGAAAAGTAGCTTCTGAACCTTCATATTCTGGTCTTTCAG
Source organism: Panthera pardus (assembly GCF_024362965.1). Classification (NCBI taxonomy): domain Eukaryota; kingdom Metazoa; phylum Chordata; class Mammalia; order Carnivora; family Felidae; genus Panthera; species Panthera pardus. The sequence continues at coordinate 37,500,920 of NW_026527013.1, forward strand.
GGGGCGCCTGGGCACCAGAGAGGAGGTGCAGATGGGGGTGAGGAGGTGGTGGGGGTGGGAGGGGAAGGGACGGGGTGGGAAAGGGGGTGAGGTGTGGGGGCGGGGTTTAAATAGGGATGGGATTGGGGAGGGGGTGTGGCAGGAGAAGAAGGGGGTCAGGGAGAATACCCGGATCAGATCAAGTACAAGAAGGGAGGGAGGAGGGCTCAGACAAGTTAGTAGCTCAGCAGGTCAGTAAATCACTAGATGAGTAGGCCACAACTAGCCACTTAAGCAGACTGTCAGTAGCAGGCGGAGCAGACGAAGATCTCTCTTCATCCAAGTCTTCACCTGTTTGAGCAATGCCGTAGCAGTTCAGACGCTTTATGCTCTCTCTCCACCAATCAGCTGCCTTCGCCCCTGTTAGCTCACAAAGGACACCCCGCGTGACCATGGCTTTTCAAAAGCCCCTTGCATTATGTACATATCTGGGGGCATGTGTGTCCTTATGGGAGTGTCTATGTATGTCTGGGTTTTGTACGTGTATATATTGGTTATGTGTGTGAATTTGCTGCCCCTTTGGGTCTTACCGTGTGTGGTGTGTGTGTGTGTGTGTGTGGTGTGTGTGTGTGTTTGTGTGTGTGTGTGTGTTTGTGTGTGTGTGTGTGTTCTCCTCGGGGTGTCAGTGGCCGTGTCTGCAGTGTGGGTCTGTGTGTGAATCTGTCCATAAGCCCCATACCTGTGTTCCCAGGTGAGGCTGGGTGTGATTCTGTGCTTGTGGTGTCTGTTTATTTCTCTGTGAGTATGGGTGTCTGTGAACCTAAGAAATGAGCTGCCACAAAGCGGACTCCCCAAAGGTGACCCCCAGCGATGGGTGAATATGAGACAATCCATCTCTTCATTAGATTCTGTTGGGAAAAGTGTATATCCACATGCAAAAGAATGAAAGTGAACTCTTCCCTTACATGATACACAAACATCTACTTAAAATGGCTTAAAGACTTAAATGTAACACCTGAAACCATCATACTTGTAGAAAAAATCAAAGAGGAAAGCTCCTTGACTATGTTCTAGGCAATGAGATTTTGGGATTGGCACCAAAAGCATACGAAGTAAAAGTAAAAATAAACAATTGGGCCCACATCAAACTAAAAAGCACAGGGAAGGAAAGGGAAGGAAACCATCAACAAAATGAAAAAGCAACCTACAGAATTGGAGAATACATTTGCAGACCATCTCCAAGAAAGAGTTAATATACAAAACAAATAAGGAGTTCATATGAATAGTTAACCTTCAAAATAAAACTACCAGTTATGTTACCAGGAAAAAGAAAATGGCTTATTTCGGAATAGCAGAGAACTGCCACTTGGGAGAAGGAAGCTATAGCAAGTCTGGAGAACAAAGGAGAGGAACACTTTTATAGAGGAAAGGAAGAAATTGGGAGGGCTATGATATAGTAAAAGTCCATTAGAGTAAACTGGGAGATCCAAGTATAGTGGCTTTTCATTGCTTCAGTTGTGACCGTCATCAGCTGTGCCATCATGAGGGAAGAAGAAAGACCTTTCTTTCTCTTGCTGAGATAGTATAGCATAGCTGAAGAGGTATCAGCTTACAAGATATGTCTCCTTCCAGTGGGTCTGCAGGAAATGACACGTGGTAGAGCCTGTGAGCTTCCCCCTTCTGGCCCCCTGACTCCCTTTTCTTTAAGGTTTTATTTTCTTTCCAGGTCATCAGCATACAGTGTTGCATTCGTTTCAGGTATACAATAGAGTAATTCAACACTTCCATTTTAAATAAAGTTTCCTCTTACAATTTTCCCAAAGTCAACAGCAAAGAAACCATATAACAGGGTGAAAAAGTGGGCAAGGACCCAAATAGACTTTTTCCAAAGAAGACATACAAAAGGCTAACCGGTATAAGAAAAGATGCTCAACATCACTAATTGTCAGGGAAATGCAAACCAAAACCACAATGAGCTATTACTTCACACCTGTTGGTTAGGATGGCTATTCTCCAAAAGTTAAAAGATAACAACCGTGGGCAAGGATGTGGACAAAAAGTGAACCCTTAAGCACTATTTCCAGGAATGTAAATTGGTACAGCCATTGTGGGAAACAGTTTGGAGGTTCTCAAAAAGTTAAAACTAGAAATACCATATGATCCAGCAATCCCACTTCTGGGTGTAGATCACTATCTCAATGAGACATCTGTACTCCCATGTTCATTGCCATATTATTCAGTAGCCAAGATATGGAAACAACTTTAAGTGCCCATCAAAATAAAGAAAAATGGCCTGTGCATTCAGTGGAATATTATCTGGCCAGAAGAAAGAAGGAAGTTCTACCATTTCTGACAACGTGGGTGAACCCAGAGGACATGATTCTAAGTGAAATTTGTCAGACACAAACAGACAGATATCGTACAATCTCATGCACATGTGAAATCTTCGTCTAAAGAAAAGTTAAACTTGTAGAGACAGAGAGTTGAAGGGTAGTTACCAGAGGCTGGAGGGTGGGCAAAGGGGGAGATACTGATCAAAACGTACAAACTTTCCATGGTAAGATGCACAAGTTCTAGCGACCTAACGTACAGTACGGTGACTACAGTTAACAATACCATATCGTATACTTGAAATTTACTAAGAGAGCAGATCTCAAGCGTTATAACCACACCACAAAAACAAAGTAGCTATGGGTGGTGATGGATATGTTAACTAGTTTCATTGTGGTTATCACTTCACAGTGTATGCATATATCAACATATCCCATTGTAAGTCTCAAATACATAAAATTTTTATTCACCAAAAATAATAAATAAGTAAGTAAATAAAGACCAAAATAAAGAGATAAATGAACAAAATTCCAATGTGTGAAAATGACTTTGGATAATGCCTGAAACACAGTAACAGCCACCAGAGATACAAGAGGACCTGGGAAATAGATACATACGCGGTACTTCAGTATACCTGGAGCAAAAAGGTGAGGAGAGAATACAGGCTTCTTTTAAGAGATGAAGCTGGAGAAGTAACCAAAGCCTGTTTCTGCAGGACCTTGCAAACCAGTAAAGAATTTTGTGCCTTTTCCAGAAAGTACTGAGAAGCCATTGAAGACTTTCAATCGTTCACTGACTGATTGCTGAGCTTTCATTGTTAAAAGGTCATTCTGATTGGAGATGGAGAATGGGTTGACGTGAAATGGAAGTGGGTGGCAGGAAAAGTACACAGGCCAATTTTAAGGCTGCACATGAGATGATGGTGGCCTGGCCTATGTTAGTTGCGCAAGACTGGAAGTAGTGGGAAGATGAGGCAATTGTTTCAAGATATACAAGTGAGAGGTCTTGATGATTAGCTATTGGGGTTGGGAGAGAGGGAGAGGTCTAATGGGTCAGTTGCTACAGTGGGATCGAGAAGGGCAAGAGACAACTTGCATTGAGCTACGACAGGATGACCTTGGTGGCAATGATACAACTGGGAGGTGAAGGCCAGAACCCAGATGACCATATGTTGAGGAGAGGCGGGGAAGTGAAGAGTGGAGTCAAGATTATTGACTTGTCAACAGTACTGCTTGTTGCCACCTAACATCCATTCCCACCTTCTCTCATATTGAGAGAATTCCTGATATTTAGTTGGGTACATGGCTTTGTAGACTAAGACTTTACATTACCATGAAGTGTTAAGTTATGGGCAACAGAATGCAAATGGAAGTGAGGTGTGCTATGGGCAATGGCGTTAAAAGAAAGGATATGCTCTCCCCTCCCCATTTTCCTTGCCTGCTGGCTGCAAGCAGATCTGATGTGCTGAGTCATCTTTGACCTTGTCAGTAAGGAACCAGAGAGCAACAATACAGAATCCTGGGTATCTGACACGATAGGGTAAAAATTCTGGGTTTGAACATATACCTAGACTGTTACATGAAAGAGAAATACATATTTTGTTGAAGCCATGGTTATTTATAGCTCCTGTTAGAGCAACCCGATCTATATCCAAACTATTACAGAATTTGATACAAGAAGAGAGTGGCTGATAGTTTAGAACCCAACATAAGTGGCATATGTTTGGTGGGCAGGCAGTAGGTGGGAAAGCACAGGTATTACAGGCTGCAGGTCTGGTGACAGTTTTTATGTTGTGACAAAACACTAAGCTGTTGTCTATGATCATTCTCATGGCGGATCACATGCCATCAGAACCTGAAACTCAAGAAGAAATTAATAGAAATATTTGGAATGTTGGTGTCTGTGGGATGCATTTTGCCACTTTCACCAGGAACCTGCCACAAGCAGATCTCAGGCTAGGGTCAGCCAGTCTGCCAGCACTGATTCAAGGGTATACAGCTCTTCTAAGGAAGCTCTTCCTGCCTGTAGATGACAATCCAACTTGGCGGCAACGAGAGTGACTACTAGTGCCTCCAAAGCCTGAGAGAGGCAAAAACTTCTGCACCCCAAACTCAAGGAATTACAAGTGGCTTTCAATAGGTAGCCTAAGCAGGACAGGACACCCAAGCCTTTCTCAGTCACCTCCCCAATATGGCTGACTCAAGATAAATTGGCTAAGTGTAAAATAGCTGTCATTGATTTAGTAGGGAGACTTGGTAAATCCCAGAACAAGCTACACAGAAGACCAGAGTTTTCAGGCCCCAAAACTATGCCTGAACAAAATATTTCAGTATGATTATTTACATATGGAATTTGACAGACATAAAAGTAGACCAGAAGCCTAAATTTTTGAGGGAATTTTCTTGCAAAAGAAACCATAGCCTAGGAAAATGGGGAGGAGAGAGCATATCCTTTCTTTTAACGCCATTGACAACAAGGCATAGACTAGTTTGACCTCTAATACAATCCTTACGATCCCCTTTCTGCGCCACAGGAAGTGGGCTGCAAAAGCCATCCTATCCTCAAGAAGGGTATATTCTTCCAAACATCCACTTCAGATTTGTCCACAGAGGATGATGAACATGAAAGAATGTTCCAGAGGGAAAGACAAAAGCTAAAGATGACAGTAGAGGAAGCAACTCCTCCCAGACAGCAGAATCAGGACCTACTGAATGAACTGAGACCCCAAAGAGTGCCAGGACAGGGTTCTGCCATAATTCATGCCCAGGGGAGTTGGATCATTGCTAGGCACCTATGTTACCTCATTATTCACTCTTCTCTTTCCAGTATTGGAGTTTTTAGAGCAATACCTACTCCAGGGATATATATTGGTTGGTTTGGAGACTAGACATAACTCATGCTTTAGTTTATAGTTTGTCAGATAGGAACTCTATCCCTCCTGAATGGAGAGAACCAAGGAGTAACAAGAGATACTAAATTTTGACCCAGATGTAGTCATTCTATGAGACCTGGAGGTTATATTTCTTGAATATGACAATGTTCTATGCGTGGGGATGATGCTCTGTGTGTATTTGCGGACAGTTGTTTAATCAAAGGGGTAGACCCTGACAGAAACTGTTAGTGGTCACTCAATAGTCATGCCCTCAGTTCCCTCATAGACATGGAATGCCCTATTTCTGGCTGAACATATAACCACTCAAAAAGAAAGACCACATTTCCCAGCCTCTCACAAAGCTACGTACAGCCAGGCGACTAAGTTCAGACCAATTAAATGTGAGCAGAAGTGATATGGAAAACTTTCTGGTTATTCTCTGAGGCTAGAGGCATGTCCTCCCCTTTCCCACGTTCACTTCCCACTTCCTGAATGTGGACATGATGCTGAGTCGTCTCAGTTCTACCCTAGAGGTGGTGGAGCACCTTCACAGAAGGAACCTGAGTCCCTGAGAGGGTGGAGCTGCTAAGCCAGCTATGGACTGCATATGCCCAGACTATTCAGGAAGGAAGGAATAAATTACTGTGTGTGCTTGTTGAAGCAACCGAACCTATATCTAACCAGACATTACTCTAAAGGATTTGTTCATATTGTAGACAGTAGGAAGCTAATAACAGCATTTGAACTCTCATGATTTGTTACAAGTATTTTTGTTCTAGTGTTGAGTAAATTGATGATATGCCAGTATCACCAAATGAAAATCACTAATCCTGAGTTTCTAGAACTTGAATAAATCTATCAATAACCCAAAGCAGTCATTGTTTCCTCTTTTCTATGTTTGCAAACGTGGATGGGAATTGGGAAGAAGGCCAACCACCTGAAACAGATAAATTTACACATCACACAGTTAGAAAAATGAAGGTAAAATTCCAACAAAGGATACATGTTCAATATTTTGTGAAATACTGGGACTGCTTTGAAATGTATACTATCAATACCTCCTTTTAAATAACCTTCTTAGATTTTGCGAACTCGAGACTCTAAGGTCTACCTTTCCCTCTTCTGCTGAGTATCACAAGGTCTCCTCTCCCGATCTAAATGCTACAAACTTTGTTATGAGACAGTCTTATGGGACAATATCTAGAGGACTTTAAATGTGACAGTTTTTAAAAGAAACCCTGACATTTTTGTGGGTTCAGTGTTCAGGGCTCAGAGTACTTGTGACTGATGAGCAACCTCTTTCCTTTCATCAGTGCAAGACTTTGTGATAAAATCTTTCTCGACTTCTGTGTCTGTTATCTTAAAATCTACTACACCTGGCACTATAGTCTGTGACCTATTTCTCTTGACATACTATTAAAAGTCAAGATATATTCATTGTTTCATTTTCCCTCACGGCCCCCAAGCCCCACCTTCCACAGGCAAAGGAGATGGTCTTTTAGGCCTAGGAGCCAATGAAAGTGATCCAGTACTTGGTTTGTTCCAAGTCTGGGAAAGTTCCTCCTGCCCCAGAGCTGGCATCGAAATTGCAAAAGGTAAGCAGTTCTCAGAGGCATCGAAATTGCAAAAGGTAAGCAGTTCTCAGAGGAGACAGAGACAACAGCTCCCCCATCCTCCCAATATCTCAAGTCCCTTAATAGAGTCTGTTGTTGAAGTTGGTAGGTATTTGTGTTCATTTTCTTTCTCGCCAGTAGTCTGACTCTTGTTTGTATTCATGAAGAAATTGTTGACCTTATGGATTCATTCGCAGCACTATGACCTCAAAGATCTCTCTGAGACACGTACCGACACACTGCCTTTTCTCCAACTTGCCTAGGTGGTTCCCTGAGACAAATGTGGAGCTGGTTTCAAATCTTCTCTGTGACTTGGTGTGCCTGATGAGGACCAAGGAGAAAAACTGCTACTTGGACCTTCAAATTTTCTGACTCCAAGACCCGAGGCAAAACAATTCTCCACACTTTAATTTGATAAAGGATGTGCTAAACCAAAGGTCCCAACTTGAAAAGGTAAAACCAAAAAAGTTTTTCAACTTTGAAATGTTGGCAAAGACCCCCTGGTAAGGTGTCTGTTTCATAACCAAAGATCATGAGATTCAAACCCCATCCATGCCTGGCCCTAGAAAGTACAAATTCCCAGGAGAGGTGTTCTAGCAAGTGACTAAAAACACAGGCTTGGCAGCCAAACAGGTTTGTATTTAAATCCTGGCCTTGTCACTAAAACCAAATGTCCTTGAGGAAACTGCTTAGCTAAAACCTTAGTTTTTTATCAGTCAAATGGAGATGTTAATGGTACCCATTTCTTAGTGTTGTTGCAGAGATTAAATGAGATAATCAATGACGCCAAAGGAGAAGAAGACAAATGGAGCTCTGGAAGAATGATTAATCTCTCCCAGAAAGTGGCTAGCATCCTCTCTGATACATGGGCCCTCAGCCATGGGGACCAACTGATGATATTCCTGCCCCCAGCACCAGAAACCTACTGGAGCTGCCTGGCCTGGGTGCGATTGGGGAAGACATGGGAGAGGGGCCCCTGGGACAGAGGCTCCTATGGGATTCCCGTCTCAGTCATTCACAGAATGGAGAGATGGTAAAAAGATGTCCATCTGATGCCTGAATTCTTCCCATTGTGTGGGGGGTCTATAAACAGGCTAAGGTTTCATCTCAGCTCCACGAACTGCCACTTTTGTAATATCATCCCTCTCTGAGCCTCAGTTTCCTTATTTGTGAAATGGGCACAGTAATAGAGTCAGACGTATGTGTTTTTGTGAGAATGAAACACAAATTATCCATAGAGAGTACTTAACTACCTTGTAGGCCATTTATCACCTCAAGGAAATCTTAGCCTCTGAGAGGCTCCAAAATATAAATATTTTTTGGAATTAGGAGGTTCCTAGGAAACTCAAAGGACATGTTCCCTGGAGATTTCCCATGAAGTGTTTGCCATTATAAGTTACCACAAATGGCTCAGCCTATCGCTTTTGCCTGATAATAGGCTTGTAGTTAAAAAACAAAACACCCAAAAGAGCATTCAAAGAGCAGGTATCCTTGAGAATGCCAGGTGTGGGAGGCACAAAGAAGACAAGACAGGAGTGAGCCACACCATGGCTGAAAAGAAGCCCTTGAGTACTTCAGGAAGTAAGTCCTATTTTTTGAAGGCCCTACGCTTGGAGGCTCATCTTTGCCATGTAGTTCCCAAGAGTTGGGGTGCCTGAGGTAGCTCACAAACCCCTCAGTCCTCTGGGACAACTTCTGTATTATGAGATCCTCCTGACTGTGGGTCACCACACCTGGAGTGGGGTTTCTTGTGAGACTGTGTCTCTGCCTCTCCTGTTTCCATATATTTTGTCCTTTTATCCGTTATTTTACAGACACTGTTAAGCTATCTTTCAGATCCTTTTCAGAGGGAATTGTTCCATAAGCAGCTGTTGAATTCTTGTGTTCATGGGAGGAGGTGAGTTCAGGATCCTCCCATGCTGCCATCTTGACCCAGCTCCACAGTCCATACGCTAACCCACATGTGAAATAATACATTTTTAAAACCACTCTTTGGACAAAGAGCAATGAGACGTTTCTTCTTAACGTGTATTCTGAAATGCTATCAAAAGTCTATAGAATGAAAATCACTGAGCTAGAAGCTGGAGCTAAAGACAAATGAGACAAAGTTCTACCCTCAGAGGGCTGAAACACTCCTAGGGGAGATGAGATCGATGAAGGAGCAATTTCATGCAATCAGGAAGGTCCTAGGTAAATTGACAAGGAGTTCAGAAGGAAAAGAAACTCCCTTCAGCTAGAAAATCAAGAAAGGATGCTGCAAGGAGGTAGCACAACATGCATATTCCCACTGCAAAGAAGCCATGCTGGGGGACTATACCTTTGTTTTCATGGTATTGCTTCTGCTTAAAAACAGTTTAGGACTATACTTTGGGAAAGGGTCACCAAGGAAAGCAGCGTCATTACTCTAAACTTTCCTTTTATATTCAAAAGTATACTTCCCAGAATGAGATTTCAATATCCCACTTTTAATCGTGGATAGAACAACTACACAAAAGATCAACAAGGAAATAGGAGAGTTGAACAACACTGCAAAACAACTATGTTGATTCAAAGTGAATAAAAGTTGTTTGTTTGTTTGTTTTAATTTTAGACAGAAGGGAGAAGACTTTCATTTAAGCCCAAGTTAAGATAGCCACCCAGGATACAAAATCTTCACAAAGAAGAGACTTCTCTGAGGAAGGAACAGTCAGTGCAGGATTACATATGTTTTTTTCACACGAAGCATCATAAATCATCATGGCCAATGACATTCCAGAAAGTTATAGACTTTATCTCATGTTTTAGGATCTGCAAGACTGTATGACTTTAATCTTATGGAAACCAGGGACATGTTTTTCTTGTTCTTTATGTTTGAAATGCTCCTTTTTGGTTATTTTTATTTTTATTTTTTGAAGCTTTCAATTTTTTATTTTTTAAAAAAAATGTTAGAGAAGGAGGGAGCCAAACCGTAAGAGACTCTTAAAAACTGAGAAAAAACTGAGGGTCAATGGGGCAAGGGAGGGAGGGGAAAGAGGGTGGTGGGCATTGAGGAGGGCACCTGTTGAGATGAGCACTGGGTGTTGTAGGGAAACCAATTTGACAATAAATTTCATATTTAAAACATACTAAAAAATGAAAAAAAATATTAAAAAAAGGTGAAATTGACAACACTTAAAAGCCGTCATTCTGACCATTTGAAAATGGACAATCCAGTGGCTTTTACTATAGTCCTGATGTTGCACAACTATTACCACTAAGTCTAAAATATTATTATCATTCTGAGAAGAAATCCCATATCTCAATTCCTGCCACGCCAATTCCCTGGCAACCACTAGTCTACTTATGTCTCTTGGTTCTGCCTGTTCTGGAGATTTCATATAAATGCAATTATACAAGACATGGACTTTTGCTTCTTTCACTTAGCACAATGTTCTTGAAGTTCATCTACACATGTGACAGTACTGCATGCCTTTTGATGACTAGACAATATCCCCTTGTACAGTTTTACCACCTTTGATGTATCTGGTCACCAGTTGATGAACAACTGGGTTGTTTCCACATTTCAGGAATTGTGAATAGTGCTCCTATGAACATTTATGTACAGGTTTTTGTGGGAATATATGTCTTCAATTCTCTTGGGTTTATACCTTGGAATGAAATTGCTGTGCCATATGGCAACTCCATTTTTAACTTATTACGAAATTGCCAAACTGTTTTCCAGAGTAGCTGTACCATTTCACATTTCCACAAGCAGTGTTTGAAAGTTCTGATTTCTCTACATCTTTGCCAACGTTGATTTTTTTCCTTCCAAGATTTTATTTAAAATTCGTTTAATGTTTATTTATTTTTGATACAGAGAGAGAGAGAGAGAGAGAGAGAGAGAGAGAGAGAGAGAGAAGAGAGAGACAGAGCATGAGCGGGGGAGGGGCAGAGAGAGAGGGAGACACAGAATCCCAAGCAGGCTCCAGGCTCTGAGCTGTCAGCACAGAGCCTGACGCGGGGCTCGAACTCACAGACCGCGAGTTCGTGACCTGAGCCAAAGTCGGACGCTCAACCGATTGAGCCACCAGGCGCCCCTCCTTCCAAGATTTTATTTAAATCCAACTTAGTTAACATGTAGTGTACGACTGCTTGCAGGAGTAGAATTTAGTGATTCATCACTTACACATAACACCCAGCGGTCATCACAAGTGGGCTCCTTAATGCCCATCAGCCATTTAGCCCATCCCCCCAACCACTTCCCATCCACCAATACTCAGTTTGTTCTCTATAGTTAGAAGTCTCTCAGGGTTTGCCTCCCTCGCTGTTTTTATCTTAGTTTTCCTTCCCTTCCCCTACGTTCATCTGTTTCATTTCTTATATTCCACATGTGAGTGAAATCATATATTTGCCTTTCTCTGACTGACTTATTTTACTTATTTCACTTATGAACTAGTTCATAAACTAGGTCCATCCATGTCTGTGCAAATGGCAAGATTTCATTCTTTCTGTAGTCTGAGTAATATTCCATTATATACATATACACCGATTCTTCATTATCCATTCATTGTTCAATGGCCATTTGGGCCATTTACCCATGTAAATTATTGACTGCTTGAGAGGAAAAGGTAATGGCAACAATGCTCAGAGGGCTCAGAGTCCATTTCCACCAAAGCTGCTATTTGGTTGCTGGCCCAACGGAGAGGTGATAGCCTAGAAGGCTAGTATTGAAAGAGATCTCATGTGCCTGCCAGGATGGTTCCGGTAATGGTATCTCCTTTAAAGATATGATTGAAGCCTTCTCGTTTGCCATTTTCAGGAATCACCTTTATGCCTGGAACCCTTCAGCTGACTGTCAAGGACATTTTCTATCAATCATACACATCTAAGTCCCAGTGCATGGTAGTCAGGGAGGCTATGGCCCCACTTGTGGACCTTGTTGTGTCCAACTATGCCCCCTTGAAGACCAATCTCTTGGTATCAGATAAGAGCTATGAGGGAAACAATCAGCGAAACTAAAAGGCAACTGACAGAATGGTAAAAGATACTTACAAAAGACATATCAGATAAAAAGGTGAGTATCCAACACCTATAAAAAACTTATAAAGGGCAACACCTAACAAACAAACAATGCAATGAAGAAATAGGCAAAAGACAGGAATAGATGCTTTTGTAAAAAAGATATCCAGATGGCTAACAGAAAGAAAAAAAGATGCTCAACATTACTCATCATCAGAGAAATACAAATCCAAACCACAAGGAGATACCACCTCACACCTGTCAGAACGGCTAAAATTAACAACTCAGGCAACACATGATGTTGCTGAGCATGCATAGAAAAGGAACCCTTTTGCATTGCTGGTGGAGATGCAAACTGGTGCACCCACTCTGGAAAACAGTATGAAGGATACTAAAAAAATAAATTAATTAAAAACAGAACCACCCTACGACGCAGCAATTGTACTCCTAGGTATTTATCCAAAGGCTACAGGACTGTGATTCGAAGGGTCACCAGCACCTCAATGTTCATAGCAGCATTACCAACAATAGGCAAAGAATGAAAAGATCCCAAATATCCACTGACTGATGAATGGATAAAGAAGATCTGAGCATTCACTGTGATTGCCAGGCCCTGGACTCAAAGATTTACATGTTTTATTATTTCATTTAATCCCCTTCAAACCTCAGATCATGTAACCATCCATCTTACGGAGCAGAAATGGAGGCTCCGAGACTCCAAGCAATTGCCTGCGGTAGGGGTTAATAAAAGGATGGAGCTGGAACTCAAATTCACGTGTATCTGACAACAGACATCATGCTTCCAATGTTAGGCTGTGCTGCCTGCCTCATAGAGAGGAGAACGGAGGATGCATACCAGTTAGGATGGGCTAGATGTTATTGTGGGTAACAAATGGCCCCGAAGTCATAATGGCTTATAATAACGGAAGTCTCTTCCTTGCTCAAGCCACATGTCCACCATGGTCCTCCTGGGACCAGGATAAAAGAGCACCCACCATAGGTAACTACCAGGTGCCATAAGAGATGGACAGAGAGGTGGCCAGACACAGTTGTTCCCAACTGTTGTGTTCGAGGTGGCAGTCTTCGCTCCCGCTCACGTTTCACTGGTCAGAGCACATCACAGGGCTGCATCCAGCTTACCGGGTCACAGGACAATGTGACATTCTTTGTGGAGCCTAGTGAGGCCACCACATGCTACCAACCTGTCTGGGGGACTGGCCAGGGACAAAGGCGACGCACGGGTCACTGGTAGGAAATGACAACAGGACTCATTCAGGATGGGTTTGGTTCTTCCTCAACCAGGTGAAATTTGTCCCAGAGTTGCCCAAACACATCACTGGCAAGATTAAAGTAGTGAACTTTGGAAAAAGGAGTTTGGTCACATGTAATCAGCCAAACACCCAGAAAACACTCTGTGATCTTGACCAAATCCCTGACTGCCTCAGTTTCCCCACTATGGAGAGGATGAGGACGGAGGTTGGGCTTTGTTTTGTAAGAGCCCACTTTCAGGAGTGCCCACGGTCCAGCATTTTTGTTCTTTTAAATTAATATCAGTTATTCTCCTTCCTCAAAATCCCTGGGTGAGCGCTGTGAATGTGGCCTGCGTAAGAAAACACTGACATCGGCCTCCAAGGTGAACTCGTGTTATGCTTTTATCCTGTGAATGAACTGGCCCTAAATGCTGTCCCTCCATAATTCTCCCCAAGTCCCATCAGAGAAGATTCCAGGGCTGGGTTCTCCCTCCTGGTTCCAGGGGCCCTGGGTGACTCCTTATGCCCATTCAACAGCTAGGACACAGAGGTCATGGGAGACACTCCTGTGGCCCCAGGTACCCATCCCTGCCTGGCTTGCCCATGCCCTGCTGGAGGGTGATGCCAGGGCAAGAGACAGTGAGGTGGCTGGGGCAGGGGGTAAGGGCCGAGGGCAGCCCAGCGTGGTGATTCTCCTTGCTTGCAAAACCATGGCTCACTGCTCCATCCACCATCCCAGGAATCTGCTGCCCCTGCTGCCTCTGGATGCTGCTGCTGCTGCTTCCCGGCCCCAGCCTGTACCAGCACAGGTGAGTGAGGGATCTGCCCTTTGGGGACTCACGAGTCCTGTAGGACTCCTCCAGCTCTTTCCTGGGGTGCCCAATCCTGCATTCCTTCCATGGGGCCCAAGAGCTCTGTTTCCCCGGGCCTCCCTAGGGGCCCCCTGCTCACTCACCTCTCCCAGGGCCCAGGAAGCCCTGATCCTCACCAGGGTCTAGGAGCCCTCCCCATACTTAATAAGCCCTCCTTCCACCTGGAGCCCTCCCAGCCGCTGGCCTGTGGTCCTGTGAGTTGACCTTTCACTCCATGCATCCTTGGGGAGTGAGATGGCAACACAAGGCGGGGACACTGGAGGACAGGAGAAAAATGGACAGAGGGAGCTGAGCCTGAGGTTGAGGGCAGCACAGATTGTCTCCTGCTCACCCACCCCAGGACTCATCCTTGAAGGTCTCCTCTGCAGCCGCTCATTCCTAGGGGTACACCAATACACACTCACAGAAAGAAACAGACACCATAAGCAAAGACACACAGGCATGGAATCACCCGCAGCCTCATCTGGGTACTCGGGTATGAGACTCATGGACAGGCTCACACACAGACCCACGCTGCAGACATAGTCAGTGACACCCTGAGGGGAGCACACTCACCCACACAGACACACACATGCAGGGCCATGTGTAACAGCCCCATAAAGCAAACTCTACACACGCCAAACACACACACACAGAAAACACACACACACACAGAAAACACACACACACACGTATGATCAAGAACACCCAAAGGGGCCTCAGAATCACATGCACAACCAATACATGCACAGACATGAAACACAGATACACACAGACACTCCCACCACAGGGACCCGTGTCCCTGGAAGATAAAGATGATACAGTCACAGACACAGAGGTCTGCACAGCAGATACATACTCATTCAGAGACAGACACAGATACACATACATACAAATAAACCCAAGTGAAAAACGTGAAAACAACCAAATAACAAGAAACTCATGTCCACAGTCAATAGACACAGAAACAGAACTCACACGAACAGGTGCAGAACGTAAATTTAGACACACACACGCACACACAAGCACACTCCACATAACTCTGGCACTCCACTGGAGGCCAGCACAGGCAGACAGAATACACAGACCCTGGCATGACCTATCCCATCTAAGTTGTCATGGAAGGGGGTGTTTTCCTAGTTCCAACCTGGTGCTGGGCACCCTGCGTCAGTGGCTTATGGAAGGCTGTGTCCAGGCCTGGATTCCAGGGAGTGGCCAGGGTAGTGTGGCCATGGGGACAGGAGCACAGAGTACGGACAGGATACACTTAGTGTGGGGGTGCTACATGGGGTCAGGTCAAGTGAGGGAGACAGGTGAGCCTCCCCAGGACCCTTCCACCTGTTTCTGTACCACCTGGGGTGCGGTGGTACTCGATAGACCCCTAAAGACTCCTATACATCCTCAGTACCTCTGACGCCTTCTCCTACCCTTGCTGTCAAGGAGCAAAGAGTACCCCCTTGGACTTAACACCTCCCACTTCAGAGTTCCAGCCACAGCCCCAGGTAAAAATTGACAATGGGGAACAAAGTGATTGACACTTTAGTGGCCCCAGGTGAAATATACATGGTATTTAAACTACATTTGTTGGCTTAATGAAAATGGACGTGTCTTTGGAGTTGTCAGCATCAAATATAAAACTTTTATTCTACCAAGGTGTGCAGAAAGTCAAATAAGCTTGTGTTATTTCTGTGGCAATTTGTTAGCAAAAAGAGGACTTAAAATGATTCTGAATTTTGTCCGTCTCAGTTTTCTTGGATAATTGTTAAGATAGCTTTCAAAGTCTTTAACTTGAAAGTTTTGGTTAAATGATAAATAGAACTGAATCCACTGGCCATCTAGGCCTTTTCCAAATAGGACTGAGTGCTGTAGCACTGATTATGGAATGTAGATTTGTACTTTTGGCTTCTCATTACAGAGAAGCTGAGGATATTTGGGTCTGTTGCAAATATGCTTTGTGCTGTATTAAAAGACTGTACTATGGAAAAATATGTTTTTTAATTATAAAATGTAGTTTTATGAATTTTAGATCTAGAAGAATTCTGGTCTAAGAGTTCACAATTGGTTACTTCTTAGTTTTCACTGGAGACTAAGGTTTCTAAGAGTTAAAATTCTTCTGCTAAATGTAAATAAGACTGATGGAAATAAGGAAAGTAACTCTGCATGTAAAAAAATGAAGAGATGTGTAAGGAAGACGTGATGAATGGGAATACATTTTTGTTGAGGTAAAAGAAAGTAATTTTCTCCTAAAATGAGATTGGTTGTTTGGAAAGAAATGGCTTGGGACAAAATCTGAGTGTGAAAGAAAGTTGTAGAAAGTTTGTGAAGGGTAGTCTTTGGACAATAATTTTATATGTCATAAGCACAGACTAACATTGAAATGAATGGACTTTCTTTATTTCGTATTTGAGAGAGACAGTATGTGCACACATGGGGGAGGGGCAGAGAGAGAGAATCTCAAGGAGGCTCCACGCTTAGTGCATAGCCTGACTCGGGGATTGATCCCGTGACCTGAGCCAAAATCAAGAGTGGGATGCTCAAGCAACTGCACTCCGCAGGCACCCCAAAATGAACGGATTCTAGAGGTACACTGTTAGAAGATTACAATTCTGCTTTCTCTCTGCTAAAAAAAAACAACGTTTTCTTGGATTGTTAGTTTGCACTTGGTAAGAAAACATAAATCTTGTTTTCTCTTTTGTTTTGCTTGCCCAGAAAACCAAAGGTTCCCTGTTTTGCCTTTAGCAGGTCTTTGGTATGTTAAGAAAGTTAAAACTTCACAATGTTAAAGGAGCTAAGTTTTACTAACAAGGATAGTACCCTATCTATTGGCCTTTGGAATCTCTTGTCACCTTAGTTAAATAAATAAGTTTTAAGTTTTATTATGATCCATAATCCCATTTAGGCATGAACTTTAAAACTTTCCCAAGATTTAAATAGTAAATGAAGTCTTTTTTGACCAACTAGGTTGTTTATTTGGTATGTTAAGATGCTTGGAATGCACAAACAAATAATGATAAACTTAAGCTTGTATTGCTTGGATCAATGCTATAACGGTTCATATAGGGAGAAAGATAGATAGAGACAGATATAGATATGAAATCCCTGAAGTTTTAATATCCCTTGATATTCTGATTATCGAAGTGTTCTGTGTCACAGAAATAACTGAATTTTCTTGTCAGCTGTATTATGGTCTTTTGTCATTTGCAAAATGTGTTTCATCTTCAAGCAAATTCATACAAAGGACTTCTTTTTAAACAAATGCAGGTTTTTGATATCTTTAAAATCATAAAACTGGGGTACCTGAGTGACTCAGTCAGTTAAGCATCAGACTCTTGATTTTGGCTCAGGTCACCATCTCATGGTTTATGAGACTGAGCCCCTTGTCGGGCTCTACACTGACAGTGTGGAGCCTGCTTGGGAGTCTCCTTCTCCTTGTCCCTTCCCCACTCATGCTGCCTCTGTCTCTCTCAAACAAATAAATAAACCTTAAAAATTCATAAAGCTGCAATGGGTAAGCATTTCCAGAACGAAAGCTACATTCAAACTGAGCAAGAATTAGTAACATGGAAGTAAATGAACTAAAGAAAATGATTATAATTTTCGTGACTCTTGTTTGAAATGATACTTGTTCTCTGATGTTTGCTCTGCCAGATTAAGGAAACTCTCTTAACATGACTCTCTATGACTTACAGAAACATGGTAAAACATTCATTTGTGTACAAATTGATGCATCTAACTTTCCTACCTCAACCCTCTGAAATTCAAAAGTGCTTTCTTACAAGGTAATTACAGTTGTTTTCCTAAGTTCACTAAGAATCTGTTCTCCTTGTAACAGGACACTATTGAAAGTATTGGTTATTTTACCAAAGCTTTGACTGGAATGTCATATTTCAGAGGGACATACATAGACTCAGATATGACCATACAGCTTTAAGGAACTGAGGTTTCTTTTATGAAACATAAAGCCAGGGGACGCCTGGAAGGCACAGTCAGTTAAGCATCTGACTTCAGCTCAGGTCCTGACCTCATAGTTCGTGAGTTGGAGCCCCATATCAGACTCTGCACTGATAGCACAAAGCCTGCTAAGATCCTTTGTCACCCTCTCTCTGACCCTCCCCCACTCATCCCCCTCTCTCTTTCTCTCTCCAAAATAAACACACATTTAAAGAAATGAAAAGTAAGCCAGGAAAGCCCTTTGGAACAGTTGGCCTGATACCTTGCTTACAGGTTTCCCAGCAGCCTTAACCAGAGAGTCAGGAATATCACTTCCCGGAAGGTACAGGGACCTCAGGATATTTGGGGAACCTTGAGAAGAGGAATTCACCCACACCTACAGGTATTGGAGGCATGTCTGATGGCAAGTATTTGGCTTGGCTTCTGGCCTGGCTCGCACAAGTTTTCTCCCACTTGCCCGTGATTCCTCATAATTAGGATATTGTTGAAGTTAGACATCAAACAAAGAGGACTTCTTGATGGTTTGATCCCTTAGCCATATTTCCCCCAGGGGCCAGCTCTATTGATATAAAATTACAAATAGAGGCTTTAGCCAAGCATAAACTAGTCATCTTTAAACAGACCCAGCTCAGTTTAAAAAGTGGCCCTCCAAAACCGAATGGCCCTTGATATCTTAACTGCAGCCCAAGGAGGCACCTATGTTTCATTAAAGCAGAGTGCTATGTATGCACGCCAGGTTATCTGGAAATATTACTCCAGATTATGGCAGGGTTACCAACTGACATGTGTACTCAAATTAAGGCTATACAAAAATACTTCCCTCTCTTTAAAAGACTGGGTAAGCCCTGCTGCTCAGGACGACTGTGGTCAACTATAAAGGGTCTCTTTGTTGGACTTCTCATTCTTATAGCCATATTAATACTCATACGTTGCCTTTTCCAAAGTTTCTCTGCTTGGTGCCAAGACTCCATCACTATAATAACTTCAGGTTGACAAATGGTCCTTACCACCACACACATACTTCTTTGGGATCCACATTGGACTCAGCTGCCTCCACTTTTCCTAAATCCCCTATACATTCCTGACTAATCAATGTTGACCCATGACGTAGGGACATCTCTCCATCTCTATTCGGCAAGAAGAAGTTACAGAAGGTGAGGCCTTACCCCTGCCTTCAACAACCTTAAAGATTTAAGGTTCAGAATTGTTCAGGGGGCGGCAGGGGGCGAGGTGCCTGGGTCTCTCAGTCAGTTAAGACTCTGACACTTGATCTCAGCTGAGGTCATGATCTCATGGCTTGTGAGTTCAACCCCACATCGGGCTCAGCAATATGAGAGTGGATGCTGCTTGGGATTCTCTCTCTCCCTCCCTCTCTGCCCCTCCCCTGCTCACTCTATATTTCTCTCAAAGTAAAGAAACTTAAAAAAATATTCATGGGGGAAATGAGGAGGAGCACAAAGGCAAGAGAATCATAGTCAAGATTAAATTCTCTCACAATCTGCAGCCCACTGAAAAATCCCTGAGACATGCGGAGTGAGACCCTGCCCAAGGCACTAATGGCACTAAATATTGATGATTTGCTAGAGACTGAAAGCAACCCTGTCTTCACAACAGCCAGACCTCCAGGATCCCACGAGTCTTCTTTAACATGCACAAATCCCTTTAGAGATAGGTTACCTCTAGCCTCTCCACTCCCAAACTGAAAAGTATACAGTTAATTGCTCCTCACTTTCCCAGTGCAGCTCTTCCTTCCAACCGGTCCTGTCCCCATGCTGAAATGAAAACACCTCTTCGCACCATAAAACGTAACAAGAATTCATTCTTGACCATTGGGCTTGATGATCCTGCATCCCCCGTAGTTGGTGATGTTAATGCCCACAGGTACTCAGTACATGGCTTTCTCTTGTCCTCACCACAGTTATGGACACAGGCATGTACATGGAAGGACACCATTTTACTGAAGCAAACCAGTCTAGGTCACACAGCTGGTAAGCAGCACAGCTGGATCTCAAACTCTAGGCTCCTGGTCCTGCCCCTAGGAGCCACAAAGGGCTCCCCACATGGGAAGCTGACACTGGCTTTGGGGACACTACCTCGCCTCCATGAATCATCTCACCTTTTCAAGGCCCCCAACTCTGTTCAAGGCTGCGTCTTTCCCTGCTCTCTGCTCCACTTATAACTGGCGTGACCCTGGCCACCTGCTAGGCCCTCCCTGCCCAGAACACCTGGGGCCGTCAACCATCTGGGTGTTGTCCCAGGGCTCCCGGGAGAGAAGCTAATGAACTATTTCTCTTGAAATGCTCTCCGCCCTGTGCTGATTCATAGGGGCACCTGTAGAGCAGCACTTTCAATAATAATTTCAACAAATTATGGAAAGAGCCTAAATGTCCATCAACTGATGAATAAAGAAGATGTGGTATATATATACAATGGAATACTAGTTGGCAATGACAAAGAATAAAATCCTGCCATGTGTCACAATGTGGATGGAACTGGAGTGTATTATGCCAAGTGAAATAAGTCAGTCAGAAAAAGACAGATATCAAACGTTTTCACTCATATGTGCAACTTGAGAAACTTAATGGAGGACCATGGGGGGAGGGAAGGGGAAAAAGTAGTTTCGAATAGAAGGGAAGGCAAAGTATAAGAGACTCTTGAATGCAGAGAACTGAGGGTTGATGCGGGGGTGGGGGGAAATGAGTGATGGGCATCGAGGAGGGCACTTGTTGGGATGAGCACTGGGTGTTGTATATAAACGATGAATCACGGAATCTGCCCCCAAACAAAGAGCACACTATATACACTGTATGTTCGCTAACTTGACAATAATTTCAAAAAAAAAAAAAAGAGTCAACTATGAATATCAGCAGCCAGACAGTTGCCAGATGTTTCAAGAATACCCACGAGGGAGGATGTTTACACTCATGCCAGTATGGCTTGTCTTTTGTGTGTCCGATACCCATGATCATTGTGCTGACAGACCCTGCTCTCTTTCAGACAGTGGCCACTCAAAGACATGTACATTTCCCACCAGCATGCATTTTAGTGACCTCGCTTCTGAGAGCTGAAGAAACAAATGTTACACATTTTGGAGGCTACTCTCTAGAGAGGTTCATTTGCACAAAATTAAAGCTTCCTATGTGAATTCGTGTGAATTGCACTGTGGGTGTATTGGCTCCTACAGTGCTGGTTAGTCTAGTTTTTGTAAAATGACATGTGTTCTTTTGGGGACCATATCCAGGACTTTAGCATTCTTTTAGAAATAATTTTCATAGTTCTTATTGATTGATTTAGGTGCAATACTGTGAAATAGGAATGTGAATTCCTTTCATTGGCTACTTGGAGCTGTGTATTCAAGGAACTTAAAATCTCTTAGATGTCATCAGCATAGAGAAGACACCTGATTAGGCAAATCTTTATTTACTTCAGAAATCTGACACTTTGAGCTGTGATTCAGAATCAAAGTAAACCTTGAAAGAAAACCCCAATGTTTTTAGAAAGTGAACTAGAAGTATATTTTGGGGGGAATAACAATCCCATGTTTATGATAGTAACTACTCCTCTCTCTAAGTCCCTATCTGTAAACATCTATCCATATAACATTATCAGTTGTATCTCTAGTACATTTTTTATTGTTACTTTCTCCCATTCTTCCATAAATTTTGGGCATATTTTTGGAGATATTCCAAAGGAGTTTCTTTAGATACTTTACGAATGTACAACAGAAGTCATTGACTTCTTATGCCTAATATTATTGATTTTTCTATTTTAACCTGGCTTATAAATTCTTAAGTTATGTTAACTACTTGAAAAATATTAGAATGTGCCTGCCTGCCTACCTTCCTACCTTCCTTCCTTCCTTCCTCCTTCCTTTTTTCTTTATTTCAGGATTTAAAAATAATCCCAGTTCTAAACTTCAATGTGGAACCTGGGTTTAAAATGAAAAAGTCAGGGAAATGACGATTTAGTGCATTTAAAAAAAATGTCTGCATTATCAATTTTCAAAATTGCATAGGTTGAATGTTCATTTAGGAATATGTAATTCGATTTGGGGGTCAAAAATAAGCTATACACATTGTGCGTTTTAACGGAAATGTTTGTGAAGTATCATGACTTAAATAGGAAATTCTAATTTTTTCCTATTTTTTAATCCTGTGAATTCCTTATGCAAAATTAAATGATTATTGTAATTTCATTGGATTATTATTTTAGTATTTAAACACTGGGTTTTTTAAACACTGGGTTTTTTAAACACTGGGTTTTTAAACACTGGGTTTTTTACTAACAATATGTTTTGACAGCAAACTTAATTTTGTTTCTTCCTCTCTTAGAACCTCGAGAATATCAAGGTAAGAATTTAAGCTTTAGTTTTCTTTGGAATATTTTCTCAGTACTGGTGTTTGATGTGGGTTTTTTTAATGTTTGTTTCTTTTTGAGCAAGAGAGACAAAGTGCGAGTGGGGGAGGGACAGAAAGAGGGAGACACAGACTCCGAGGTGGGCTCCAGGCTCCCAGCTGTCACCACAGAGCCCGATGTGAGGGTAGAACCCACAAAACATGGGATCATGGCCTGACCCAGAGCTGGACACTCAACCAACTGAGCCACCCAGGCACTCCTTGATGTGCATTTTAATTCAACTAGGGATACATATGGTGGTTTCTGATGTCTAATTGGCATGTTAACTCTTGAAAATCTTTCTCTTCCCTGTTTGGGCCTAAGTGACAATGTGGAGGGGAGTTGCCATCCCTTAAGATACGAGATCACGAGGAGGAACACATCACCAAAGTAGAGGGAATGAAATGAGTGTAATTTTACATAGAAATGGTTAGGAAACAAGTGATGACATGAGCCTGAGGTGTGGAGTGAGCACTTTGCCATGAGCCGGCTCTTGCTGAAATGTGAAGATAAGAAAACCCTTTCTGAGTCTATCAAGAAGCCTGAGCTTAGAGAAGAAGCCAGATGTTGCCAGGCAGGGTGTGTGTCACAAGAGAGGTTTAAACCAAGGTTTTGAGTCTGAGGTGCAGGGAGCCGTCCATGCCAGGGGAGAACGAGAAGTGAATGTGACACAAATGGGGGAAATGTACTCTGCATGGGCTCCATAGACTGTGGTGATGCTGTGGCGCTGTCTGTTGAGAGCCAGGGTGGCTGCCTGACACTTAGCGAGCCCGCAAAGGCTGGTGTTCATCCCTTTGAATGCAGTGGTGGTGGTGGTGGGGAGAAGAGTGATCTCAGGGCATGAGAGCTCTCACAGTGGGCCGGCCAATAGAAGTTTGCACTCTGTGGTCAGATGAGAGAATTAATCCCTGTTAGAGGAGTCTGTTCTAGAGCTTACGTGTGCTATCCACCTGTAATTATTGGGTGCTTCGTGTGTGTTGAATAATATTCCTTTAAGGTTGGAGGGTAATATTCGCATGTCGGGATGAAAAAAGTTTGTCTTCTAGGAATTGCCATTAACCAGATCCTCCAGCCACTAAGTGTAAAGCTGAGATGGTACCCGTATGTTTGATTCCAAAGACCTTGTCCTCCAGGGCCCCTGGCCTAGGGTTCACGAAAGGCAATCTGTGAGCAGCAGGAAGTCATCCAAGGCCTTTGAGCAGTCAATCAGTCAGCAGCAGTTTGAGCTTTCTTTGTGTGGAATTCCAACCAGCACCTGGGGGTATGAGAGGCTCAAATCGAGACTAAATGATGTTTTTTTGTTTTTGTTTGTTCCTTTATTTGCTGGGACCTATCTATGTACCTTAAGAATTGGAGGAGAGAAATGTAAGTTGATAGGATTTGATTTTTCTGTTTCATCTCTGGTGGGGACTATTTAAAGGGACTGAATTTTCCAAGAAGGGTGCTTCCAGATGAGAGAGAAATTAGCAGGAGATATTTTATTGCATTTCTCCATTTCGGACAATATTTTAAATAGGAATCTCATTGAAATAGGCTTTCTTCGGTTTAAAATGCTGCTGAAACTTGATTTCTTCAGACACACGGGAAAGCTAAACTGTTAGGTACACCCACCTGTCAGATCATGTGTCTGTGCCGCTAAAACACTGGGATTATTCGATATAACCGGTTTGGTAACAACCTCACAAATTGTTTTTATCTCCTTTTAGGTAGTTTACAGCAAACGACCACGAAGATCAATAATTTTAAGAAAGAAAACAAAGAACTTGATGAAGAAATATCCACTTGGGAACAGAAGGTAGCACTGCCCTTTCAAATATTTTGTGTGATTTCATTTTGGTTACTTCCACTCTGGGAGAGCATCCTACTGACTTATTTCATGTGTTCTATAAACAGTCCCAAATGAAGACAAGCTTCACAAGTGTAAAGAGCTACCTCTCTATTTGTGAAAGGAGTCACACATTAGAAGACAGGTTTATCTAGCATTATGCTTTTTTTTTTTTTGAATTCTGATTCCTTTTTCATGTTTTATAAAACAATGAATTAAAGAAATGTCTTCAGGAAACTAAGGGAGAACGGAAGTTTCTCTCTGATGGAGCTCTTAAATGGAAGGTAAGAATCCCTTCTTTGCCTAGATTGCATTCTAAAAACACAGGTAAAATAATGAATTAGTATTACTCATTCAACATGGTTTGTTAAAGGAGAACATCAAGAAAGTTGAGCACTTTAATGAAATTTTAAAAGACATCCTTCAAAGTGCACATGCTGCCTTGCTATCTCAGAGAGAGAGAGAGGAATGTGAAGAATCAGGAAGTGCTAAGACTTGGCTGCTGAGTTTTACTGTAATTTGGCTTTGGAGAGTTTTTGTTCATTGGCATTGGGTGAGGTAAGCACAGCATATTAGCTTGCCATTTACCACAGTAGAGAGCGGGCCTCTGGGAGACCAACCTCCTGCCCAGGGACCTGGAATTTCACTATGACCACCATGATGATTTTGCCATTTCCAGGACTAGGGTTTATCTTTTATGTTCACAACTAATTATCACATCATTCAGCCCTGCCCTCCAAGATATATAGAAAATTCTCAAAGACAGTTGAGAGATAATGGGGAAAATCTAAAGTGTATAGTCCCTTCCTTTTTTAAAAAAGTTATTTTTAAATTATTCTTTATTATTATTATTATTATTATTATGATTATTATGATTATTATTATTATTTTAGTGAGAGAGGGCATGCAAGTGGGGGAGAGAGGCAGAGGGAAAGACAGAGAATCTTAAGATGGATCCACACTCAGTGTGGAGCCCAACACAGGGCTAGATCCCATGATCCTGGAATCATGACCTGCCCCGAAATCAAGAGTCTGACACTCAACTGACTGAACCACTCAGGTGCCTCATAATCTCTTCCTCTTGTAATGCTGAACATTGAATTTTCAACATGAATGGGGAAAAAGTATGTGTTTGTGTGTGTGTATGCACACACACACATATATAGATGTATATAAATATATATATATTCCAACAAGAAAACCATTTATAAGCTATCTCACATGAACTATTTCCCACCATCTTTATCTTCTCCTAGTTATATTTATGCCTCAAGGTCTTTGTTTATTGCAATGCACAATCCTGTTGTGTTAGGTGCACTCAAATTTGTGTGCGATCATTACTTATGGAAAGTGTTTTTCTCATATCTGTCTTACTTAAAAACGCAAGATGAAAATGGTGAATTCGAGCATGTAGAGTTGAGAGTCTTGAGGTCCAATAACTGTCAACTGGAAAGTATGCTGTCTGTTGGGGAGAAATCCCCGTATTGGCGACAAGGACTTTGCATTGGGAAGGGAAAGAGTGCCTTCCTGCCTTCACGGTTCTTGCCCTTTTCCTATCTCACCAAAAACAAGTCTCAGGTCATGTGCACACTTAGAAAGCAAATCCATGTTTGTACAGAAAATAAAAAGGCCCTGGAAGACAAGTGTAATGCATTGAGGTCTGTGAAAGCAACCAAAGAAGCAAAAGTCAAACAGCTGAAGGACAAAGCAGGCATCCTTGAAGAATTCTATGAAGAAAGAAAAGTGGCTATAGAAGAGTAAAATGTTCATGTGAGAACTATCACAAGTACTGTTGTATGAATGAATGTGACGGCCAGTAGAGATAATTAAAATTCTTTGCGAATTTTTTGCCAAATGCATTCAGAATTGTGCCTGTCCTTCTTACCTTGCTTTCTGTCACCCACCTTTTCCTTTCTGTCCTAAGTGCTTGTCACACATTGTGTCATGTATTTGGGGTGGAAGAGGGAAGGTATCAGCAATAATAACAGTGATGTCTGGATCTGCTTGGGATCCATTTACATTGGCGCATGGGTTTCAGTCCCATCACGTTGTCTTTTCATCCACGAATTAGGTCATTTTTGTTCAGGACCACACATGGGTCAAGAATGTGTAGGGAAAAAATCAATGATCTTGCTGCAGAAACCACAGAAATTTATTTCTGGAAAGTGGGTAGGGGCGCCAGTAGTACTGGATCCCTGCATCAGTTCTGCTAGTGAGATTGTTCACAGCAGGCCAATCCCTAAGGAAGCTGAGTTATTTCCTGTCCCCCGATTTTTTAAGTGCAACTCCTCTGAGTCTTGACCAAAGCCCGCAGCTTCACTAGGGCTCATCTTTGCTGGCCGCCTCTGAACTAAACACGTTTCCTTCTAAGTCTGTGCCCATAAAGTTGTTCAGCTATTTTGCAGTTCAGTTGTCTGTCCCCAAGTTCATTGATGAGTCCTGGGGAGATTGGTTCCCACTGCCAGGCTGGCTTTGTCCTGGGCTTCCTTCTTCTCCATCTTGGTCACATGTGTCTTCATGGGGTCATTAGAAATTCGGTGCATTCGCTCACATGTTTCCTCCTTTGTACAGTATTTGCTTTTGTTCTCACCAGGAGATCAGGGCCTTTAGAGTCCCTCATTCACATTGAAAAGGAAATACTTCCTTCTCTTCCCTGGAGACTCAGCTTCTGTTAGTCCTTCCCACACCTGGGGTGGAGCCTGCTCTGTCTCACTGGCATCTTGTTTTTATCATTTCTAAGCTCTTTTGGGGAGCACGTACAGCACCCTGGCCACCTTCCTATTTTCAATCCCTTACAACAGAACCACTACATTCCAGCCACTCCAGAAAGCATTTGTTGAAGGACTGCCTGAGATGCCGGAAGGCAATGCATGCGCCTTTCTCGGTCTAGAGGTTTTGTGTCAGTTTCTAGGAGTCTTTCAATTTTGCATGTGACTCTTGAATACACCCAGTGCCAAGTTGAAACCCTTTAAAGCAACACCATGAACAAAATAGTCTGAGGGCAACACAGCAAACCAGCCTTTCTAAGCATTTCCCTTTGCTGCCTTCACTGTCAATGAACTGAGTCTTGTTCAAGTAGATTGGCTCCATGAAGTTGATAGTTTTCCATCTGAAATCTGTTTCCTGGAGATAAACCCAGACTGTGTGACAGTTCATATCAGGTTCTACCTCAGGTGATGTTGCTGCTCTAAGATTGGCCTTTTCCTCCACCAGGATATGTGAAGGTGGACGCAGGGGTTGTACTCCTGACGCTAGCGATGTCTGGGAGTGAGCTGCAATGGTGGGGAAGCCATATCCTGGAAGGTCGTCTTTCAGGGTGATTGTCTGTGTCAGGGTACAACTTCTGGACTGAGAATCAGGGCTCCCCACGGAGGTGTGAGACTAGTGATGATCTCTTGCTTCATCCTAATGGGTATGGGTGGTCACACAAGGTTTTTGACACTGAACTGAAATGCGCCTTCACCATCTCAAACCAAAGTCCAGCTCTGGGAAGGCACAAAGTGCAATGTTATTTGATGACTTTACGATGAAGGAGAGGAAACAGGTCTGAGAGCAGAGACATGGCAGCAGACAGAGGTTGAATTTCCTTTAACTTAAATGGGGTGTTCAGTTCATATCTCTGACTGTGTTGTCAGTCTGTGCATTTATGGGCAAGGTGGGGGAAGGGATATTTGCATCTAGGCCTTCAAGAGTGCTGGGAGGTACAAAGGCAGAATTTGTGGACCTTGGCTCCTGGACTGTGTATATGTCTTTCCCATCTTAGGAAGCTGAAAATGACACAGTATGAACTGGCGGCAAAGAAGAATCAGCTGGCAGCTGCAGGGAAAATGTGAAAATAGCTATGAAAGAAATAAACAAGTACAAGTGAGTTCAGCTACTAATTACCAGCAGCTCATGAAACCTCTCTTCATCTTTTCGTTTTTAACCTTTTTACAAGGTTAAAAGTCTATGTTTAGACTCAACATAGTAATGTAAACAAAAATTCAGAGGACATATGCATAGAGTATTAACAGATAAAAAGGTAAGATTTAGAAAGAACAAAACAATTAACTTCATCAACATTTCCAGATTTCAAGCAATGGCCAGACTGTGTGGAAACTTCATCCATGCCAACGTTCCTGGGGGGTGGTGTCAAGTCTCATAATCTGTCGGAAACAGCCTGTCTTAGAATGAATCGTACCATCAACATGATAGTGCCATTTCATGGCCCTGGTCTTTGCAACCCTAGGAAACGTGGTGAAGATCTAAGTGAAAGGAGGAAAGAGCTTTATGATGAAAGACACTTGTCACATGATGAATTAGGGCACAATTGACAGTGGGAAGGAATTATGTGAACTCTGAACCCTACGGTCACAGAATGAGTTAGGAAAGGATGGAATAATAGTTCTGATCCTATTGTACATTTACAATCATGTGGAAAGGGTTTCATGTGTAAAATTGTATTAGGGGACAGATAGGAGGATGATGACAACATGGGCAGATTATTGAAAATCATACCCAATATTGGGCCTTATCTGACAAAAGCAACTATAACTCACAGGCAACAAAATGGACAAAGACAAGAACAGCTGCAGCAGACAGAACTCACCTTCAGATACCAGGGACCCTGAGCTCTGCCTGACATATTGAACCCTTAGTACCTCATGTGGGTGAGTGTAGTGGTCCTTGGAATTCCTAAACACGGACTTTTCATTGTTGCTTTTTCAGATCGCAGTTCATGAGAATAATGCTCAGGACAACTGGGTAAGTGTTTCCTTTCTCCTCCCTTCCCTCTTTGGTGCACAGTCTGGCACGACTGAAGGTGGATGTGTTTTTCTCTCCCAGATCAAGCCTCGGATCTGGGAGAGGGAAATGGCAGAGCAGAGCCGGGAGGTCGCCCGCTTGAAACACAGGTGTGGGAGGGAACGTGACATGAGTTTTTATGGGTGTTTTGAGGGATGACAGCTGTGCTGTTTAGTGTCTAGTCAGAGGACGTGGCATTGCAACTCTTACAGAAGTCCATTCTTTTTCTGTATCCAAGACTGGATGGGATGGAAGGAAAGAGGCTGCTTGAGGGATACAGGAGGCAGGGACCAATGCCTGGAAGTCCAGAGACGCAGAACCCTGGAGGAGAGGTAAGGGGCACGTGATGATGTGCAGCAGCCTAATTTCTGCGGCAAAGCCTTTATCTGTGGGTGATCATCGTGTGTCCTGGACAGAACCACAATTACTACCTAAGGACAGCAGGTGGTCTGAAGGGGTGACAGGATGGCATTCTCCTCTGGTGCCCCAGGCAGCGGAGCACCTGTCCCTGTGACTGGTGGAGCTCAGGCCCCTCCCCTGACTGTGGACCCTCCCACCTCCTCCAGCATCCCCTAGCTAAAGAGAGGATCCTGGAGGGGATGACGGGACATGGGCCTTAGCTTTCTTCCCACCTTGACACAATGTGAAGACTTTATTTTAATTTTATTTCAGGAGTTCATTTCATTACTATTTTTAATGTTGTCATTTTTATTTTATTTCTTCTTGAACCATAGCCCTACGTTCATAATTCAGGCTCCATATAGCTTCGTCCTCTGATGTTATCAGGGCAAGTCTGTGGCTTCACTGCTAAATACCCATCGTTTTCCTTTTCTCGTTTGTATATTAGTGTAAGTACATTTCTATTCAGGTATAGTTATATAATAACTTTCCATGCAGAAGGCAGCTTATAGATAAGCAAAAAGACTGAACAATCCACCTGGAGCCTGAAGAAACATACCCAGGTTAAGCATTCCCTGACGATATACCCCAATCAGTATTCTCCATTTACCCTTTTTTTAAGCTCATTTATTTTGAGAGACAGAGACAGAGACAGAGAGAGAGAGAGAGAGAGAGAGTGAGAGAGTGTGTGTGTGTGTGCGCGCATCTGGGAGGACCAGAGAGAGGTGAGGAGAGAGAATCCCAACACTGTCAGGGTGGAGCCTGATGCAGGGCTCGAACTCACAAGCTGTGAGATCATGACCTGAGCCAAAATCAAGAGTCAGATGATTAACTGACTGAGCCACCCAGGCATCCTCCTTTTTATTCTGAATCTGTAATGAAATGGTGATTTCCCATAATGTATACTGAGAAAGCTCTGTTTAAGTGATGACTTCGAGATTGCTAGTTGAGCCTGACCTGTCCACAGTTATTTGATTATTTGCGAAAAACATGAACTAGGGCACGGTGAGGTCTTTATCAAGGTGATGGGATTGTCCCCCTTATCCTTGGGGGTTACCTGAGGCATGTGGGATACCCTCTGCCTCTGGCCAAGGACCTGTGTAGGGAACAGTTTAAGATATTGGAGGAATGAGGTGAGGGTTTCTTTTAATTTCACACGGTCCACTAAAATAGAATAAACCTCTATCCCTTCTGGGGTCCTTAGCAGATCCAGAAACTGATGCAACCTCTGTGAGTTACAGCAGCTCTGACTGTACAAAGAATGCAGACAAGGACAAGGTAAATCCTGGGACCATTCTCAGTCGTAACACTTTCGGGAAACCCTCATCTGTCTCTACAGCACGCTCCCCTGGCCTAGTCTCGTTTTGTGTGTTGTGTGATATGTCTGCTTGTTATTTGTGTTCCAAATGCACACTCTTAATCTAGGAGCCTACAAGCTTCTCTACAAGCTTCAGCCTGTCATCTTTTTGTGGTAAGTTTAGAAACCCAAAGGGCTTAGAGGCTGAGTACCTTAAGACTTTACCATGTGTTTCTGGAAATAACGAGAGGAGGATGACCCCATATTCCAAACAGACGTCGCCTGGCCTGGGTCACCCCTTCCAGACCTCAACTCTGTGGGAACAGTGTGGCTGCTGTGTCTTCCTTTCTTGACTCTGGCTAGGAGATTAACCTGCTAGAAAGTCTACCATATTGTTTAAAATTGAAAAATGCAAAACCCCACCACTACTCCAACTTTTTATTTTGTGCCCTGTGCAATTTAAAACTTTTTTTAATGTTTATTTATTTCTGAGACAGAGAGAGACAGAGCATGAGTGGGCAAGGTGCAGAGAGATTGGGAGACACAGAATCAGAAGCAGGCTCCAGGCTCTAACCTATCAGCACAGAGCCCGACGCGGGGCTTGAACTCACAAACCGTGAGATCATGACCTGAGCTGAAGTCGGTCACTCAACCGACTGAGCCACCCAGGCGTCCCTGTGCCCTGTGCAATTTAGAGTGGTCTTAGACAAAGTCATCATCATCACTCATCACCTTCCCGTCTTTGTTGGTAAATGAGTTGTCTGGAATCCTTCCAGCTATACCTTAGGTAAAAATAATCTGAACATTGTGTCCTTCGATTGTGTTCATATGAGCAGTTTCTGGTTGTGTCCCCAGTCACTGTTAGAGCTGATACAGTCTCGTGACACATCCCAGGAGTTTTATACCAGAAATCAAAGCACACTTGAATTAATTCTGTCATGTGAATTTTGACCTCTTGTTTTCTGTAGGACTTAATTACTCTGTGTCCTGTAGTATGCTTAAAATCAAAATTCCCTATGAATTAAGATGAACACATCGGAGCTTTGGAGACATTCACCACAAGTCACTTGTTCCTCACAGAAGACTCTCATTCCCCTGCAAGATCCCAGGCATCCTCCACTCCCCAGAGGTCTCAGAGGCCTTTGACAACACTTCAAGAGGGAAGACTCTTTTCAGGGAGAGGAGCAGAGGAGACTAAGCGAGGGTCTGGCTGCAGAACTTTTCGCCAGGAGAGGCTGTGATTCCACGAGCAGAATATGAGCCATTTATCTGCACTCAATTTGTTGTGTTCTTAATATACCAAAAACAGAGCATCAGGAGTCACTGCAGAGGAGGGATGCAGGGTGAACTGGGACATAGATGCCTGCCTGTCTGGAGAATGCTACTTCATTACTATGTAATTACTTCTGTTAACCCTCTAGGACAGGACCCTTGCCATTTTACTTCCGCAGACATGGGCAGTGATGTGTGGTGACAGCAGTTCCACCTCTTGCATCTACTACCCCAAGCTGCAGGTGGTATCCAGTGGCAGGGACAGAGTTTTCAGGTACTGATGCTACTCTCTTGGATCCTGGTGGCAGAGAAGGTGGCAGGTGCTGACACATTCTCCTCTGGGTTACAGCTGCTTTTGGTATTGGTTCTCTTGTCTGGCATATGCACATAGCTGTCACTTCTGTTCTGCGGGACAGTGTGGATCCATGGGGACCTCCTCCATTAACTGGAAGATTCTGCAGACAAGATTCTGCAGATTCGGCCACCCCGACCCCTCCACCAGCAACACTTGGTAAGATGATCTGAGCGGTATGAGTTGACTTGTAAAGCACACTCATTTTTGTTGGTGTTAGGTCTTTGGCCAAGGTGCAGAGGTGGTACCACAGACCATTATGATGCAAGAGGAATGTGTCTGCCGCCATTACCACATTCCTCGTGTTTCATGATCGACATATCATCTTTCTGTCATTTCCTCCACTCTGTGTTGGTACAGGTGTCTCTCGTGGAGAAGGAATGGGGCTGTATGCAGAAAAGCAGACATAGCGGTTCAGCAGAAATGCCCTGCCCGTGTGCTGGGCTCTGTGAGGCATGAGGCACAGCCTCACATATATCCATCTACTCGAGCCCCAGCCATCCATCATTGTTTGATGAGTGATGAAAACATCTGAATCAAGGCTTTTACAGGTCTTTGTCAGGGTTTACAGGATGGGTCTTCCACTTCTTGGGGATCACCTGAGGGATGAGGTACACCCTCTGCATGTGATTTGTGATCTGACTGGAGCAAAGAGTTTAAGTTGTTTGAGGAATGTGGGGAGGGTTTTTTTTTGTTTTGTTTTGTTTTGTTTTGTTATGTTTTGTTTTGAATCCCCCAACAGTCTACTCAAATCAGAATAAATGTCCATCCCATCCAGGGCCTTTAGCAGATCCAGAAGCTGGTGTCACTCCCGTGAGTGATACCAATACTGACTCTACCAAAAGTGCGAGAAGTACGAGGGAAATGCTCTGGCCATTTTCAGTTCTAAGTCTCTCCTGACACCCACATCTTTCTGTACAGCACACTCTCCTGCCAATGTCTCTGGTTTCTGGGTCGTATGATATGTCTGCTTGTGTTTTTATTTTCCAAACGCACAACCTTTACCGAATAGTCTACGGGCTTCTCTACTGTCCACCTGGCATCTCTTTGTGCTAAGTTTACAAGTTAAGTGTGCTTAGGGGTGAGGACCTTAGGGCTTTTCCAGTGTGTTCCTGGAAATAAGCCAAGGTGGATGATCCCACACTCCACTTGGAAGTCTCCTGGCTTGCCTCATTTTTCTTGGATCTCCTCAATGTGGCATCACTGCTCTTGCTGTTTCTTCCTCTCCTGTTTCTGTCAAGGGTTTTAATGTGTTCAGAAAATCTGTGGATATCTCTACAATTTGAAAATGCGAACTGCCTTCACTGCAACTTATATTTTTGTATGTGTCATTTAGAGTGGTCTTAGACAGCATAACTTTCATATCCATCAGCATTCGATCTTTTTGTGGTAAACATGCTGTCCAGAATCCCTTCAGGTGTGCCCTGGGTATGAACATTCTGAACTATAAGAGGTGACATACTTGTTGTAGAAAACACGCACTGAAAGTTAAGTTGTGAAAAGAAAAAATTCCAAAATTACCTGTGTGGCAAGTCCCCACCATGGCCTTCACTTGGGTTCACATGAGCAGGTTCTCTTGTGTCCTGTGTCACAGGTACGGGTAAAACACGGAAATTTACACCAGAAATCAAAGTGCATTTGTGTTAATTTTGTTAATTAGAATTTTAGCTCATTTTTTTAGAGGACAAAAGTCCCCTGCAAATTTTACTCTACTAAAGCTGAGAAGCACCTCTGAATTAAAATAAATTAGCTGAGCCCAATTAACATGTATAGGCAAAGTGTTTCTCTAAGAGCATGCTTTCTTTCCAGATTCTCTGCAGGACCTCAGGATCCCTATCGCCCCATGTGTCTCTGTGCCACTGGATAGCA
Organism: Panthera pardus; assembly: GCF_024362965.1. Classification (NCBI taxonomy): domain Eukaryota; kingdom Metazoa; phylum Chordata; class Mammalia; order Carnivora; family Felidae; genus Panthera; species Panthera pardus. The sequence goes on from NW_026527013.1 coordinate 37,534,935, forward strand.
CTTCCAGAGAGGAGGAGACCCTACTGTCAGGAGAGCAGCAGATCGGGCACAGGCAGGGGCTTAGAGGCAGAGCTTTGAGCCACAAGGGCTATGATTCCATGGGTGGAAACTGGGACTGTCATTCCTTCTCATTCTGTAGTTCTTCACATACACAATAAGCAGTGGAGGGCGATGAAGGGTGGAGGGTGACCGTGGACTTAGATGTCTTCCTATGGGGAGTATGCTATTTTATTAATTTAGTATTCACTCCATAAATCCTCTAGGAAAAGAGCCTTTCTCTTTTCGCAGTGGTCACAAAGAGGGGACAAAGGAGCTGGGACAGAGGAGCTGGGTGGCGCCATTTCCCTCCTCTGCCCCCCAGCATAAACATAGAGCCACCTACTGGAAACAAGGCAATTCCCACACTGACTGCCTAACCTGCTTACACCAAGCCCCACCTTCCTGTGCTCTGGTGAGACTGGCCTTCTAGGTCAAGCTTGCCTCGGTCCCAGTGGAGCTGAAGACCAGCAGAAGCCCCTGACCACACCACCTCTCTTGACCAGACAGTTGTGCAGGGCTTCCCTTCTCGTGGCAGTCGTTCCGAGTCTCATTTAACAAGCAGATCAGAGCAGACCTAGATAAAAGTCACCACATTCTGGCCAAGGACCATACATTGCCCATACAACTGGCCTGAAGGATAGTGCAGCCAGAACACAAAACAGTGCATGCAACACACACCACAGACACTCCCTGATGTGCCCGGCCCTGGACACTAGATGACATCCTCTTCATAAAGCCATTCATCTCACAGGCAGGTAACACAAGGAGCTTTTGGAACACAGAGAAGGCAAATACTCAGCCAAAATGCCAAGACAAGAGGAATGCATCCCAAATGAAGGAACAAGATAAGCTTATGGCCAGAGAAATGGAAGGAACACTTCCAAACTCATTCTATGAGGCCAGCATGGCCTTGAGTCCAAACTGCACACAGAACCCACTAAAAAGGAAAACTACAGACCAATTTCCCTGATGAACCTGGATGCAAAAATTCTCAACAAAAATTAGCATACCAGATCCAACAATACATAAAAAGAATTAATCCCCACAATGAGGTGGGATTTATTCCTGGGATGCACAACTGATTCAATGTCTGCTAATCAACTGATGGGATACATCACATTGATAAAAGAAAGGATGAGAACCACATGATCCTTTCAACAGATGCAGAAAAAGCATTTGACAAAATCCAGAATCCTCTCTTGATGGGAAAACAAAAATCCCTCATGAAAGGAGGGATAGAAGGATCGTGCCTCAACATCATAATGTCCAGATACGCAAGTCCCACAACCAATATCACCTTCAATGGGGAAAAACTGAGAGCTTTTCTCCTAAGGTTAGGAACATGACAGGGATGTCCACTCTGGCCACTGTTATTCGACATACTGTTGGAAGTCCTAGCCTCAGCAATCACACAACAAAAATAAATAAAGGTGTCCAAACTGGCAAGGAGGAGTCAAACTTTCCCTCTTTGCAGACATGATATTCTCCGTGGAAAATCCCAAAGACTCCACCAAAAAATTGCTAGGACTCGTACAGGAATGCAGGAAAGCCTCAGGATATAAAATCAATATACAGAGTTTGATTGTATCTCTACACGCCAATAATGAAGCAGCAGAAAGACAAATCAAGGAATTGATCTCATGTACAATTGCACTGAAAACCATAAAATACCTAGGGATCAACCTAACCAAAGAGGTAAAAGACCAGTACACTGAAAACAATAGAGGGGTGCCTGGGTGGCTCAGTTGGTTAAGCACCGACCTCAGCTCAGGTCATGATTCCCCAGTTTGTGGGTTCGAGCCCCACATAGGGCTCTGTGCTGGCAGCTTGGAGCCTGGAGCCTGTTTCAGATTCTGTGTCTCCCTCTTCTCTCTGCCCATTCCCTGCTCATGGACGCGCTCTCTCTCTCTCTCCCCCTTGCTCTCTCTCTCAAAAATAAATAAACATTAACAAAATTAAAAGAAAAAACAACAGAACGTCTATGAAAGAAATTGAAGACAGAAAAAGAAAATGGAAAGAACGGGAAAAACATTCCATGCTCATGGATTAGAAGAACAAATATTGATAAAATGTCAATACTACCCAAAGTATCTACACATTCAATGCAATCCCAATCAAAATTGCACCAGCATTCTTCTCGAAGCTAGAACAAGCAATCCTAAAATTTGTATGGAACCACAAAAGACCCCGAATAGCCAAAGTGATCTTGAAGAAGAAGACCAAAGCGGGAGACGTCACAATTCTGGACTTTATCGTGTATTACAAAGCTATAATCATCAAGACAGTATGGTATGGGCACAAAAACAGACACATAGATCAATGGAACAGAACAGGGAACCCAGAAGTGGACCCTCAAACATATGGCCGACTCATCTTTGACAAAGCAGGGAAGAATATCCAATGGACAAAAAGAGTCTCTTCAGCAAATGGTAGTGGGAAAAGTGGAGAGTGAGAAGAATGAACCTGGACCACGTTCTGAAACCATACACACACACAACCTCAAAATGGATGAAAGATCTAAATGTAAGACAGGAAACCATCCAAATCCTAGACGAGAAAACAGGCAACCTACCTCTTTGATCCTGGCCACAGCAACTTCTTGCTTGTTATGTCTCCAGAAGCAAGGGAAACAAAAACAAAAATGAACTATTGGGACCTCAAGATAAAAAGCTTCTGCACAGCAGAGGACACAATCAGCAAATCTAAAAGGCAGCTGAATGGAATGGGAGGAGATATTTACAAGTGACATGTCACAGAAGGGGTTAATATCCAAAATCTATAAAGAATTATCAAACTCAACACCCAAAAAACAAATAATCCAATGAAGACATGGGCAAAAGACATGAAGAGACACTTTAACAAAGAAGACATCCAGACTGGTCACACATGAAAAGTTGCTCAACCTCACTCGTCATCACTGAAATACAAATCAAAACCACAAGGAGATATCCCCTCACACCTATCAGAATGGCTAAAATTAACACCTCAGGAAACGACACGTGCTGGCAAGGATGCAGGGAAAGGGAACCCTTTTGCAATGCTGGTGGGAATGCAAACTGGTGTAGCTACTCTGGACAACAGTTTGGAGATTTATCACAAAAACTAAAAATAGAACTACACAATGACCCAGCAATTGCACTACTAGGTATTTATCCAAAGGATACACAAACGCTGACTCGGAGTGGCACATGCATTCCAATGTTTACAGAAGCGTTATCAAAATTAGCTAAATCATGCAAAGAGCCCAAATGACCATTGACTGATGAATGGATGAAGAAGATGTGGTATATTGATATAAAGGAATATTACTCGGCGATCAAAAAGAATGAAAACTGCTATTCACAACAACATGGATGGAACCGGACTCTATTATGCTAAGCATAATATGTCAGAGAAAGACACACATCATATGATTTCTGTCGTCTGTGGAATTTAAGAAATAAAACTGATAAACATAGTGAGAGGAAAGCAGATATAAGATACACACAGAGAGGGAGACAAACGATAAGAGACTCTTAAATATAGAGAACAAACGCAGGGTTCCTGGAGGGTTAGTGAATTGGGGAATGGGCTAAATGCGTGATGGGCATGAGGGGGGGCACTTGGGATGAGGACTGGGTATTTTTTGTACTTGATGGATCACTAAATTCTACTCCTGAAACTGTATTCCACTATACGATAACTAACTTGGGCTTGAACTTAAAACTAAATAAATAAATATTAAAAATAAATAAATAAATGTAATACCAGTCAAAAGAAAAGAATATTTAAATCAGACTCTTTCAGTGGAAATGAAAGACCAAAAGTGATACAGACAACAAAGGATCAGAGAAAACATCAAGAAACAATGGCAAAACAACTAATAAAATGGCACTAAATATAGATCTATCAATAATTCCTCTGAATGTAAATGGACTAAATGCTCCAATCAAAAGACATTGGGTAGGGTGTCAGAAAAGACAAAAGGGAAAAAGCAAGTGAACAAATAAACACACAACAAGACTGTGGGGGGCCGGGCCCCGGTGCCAGGCTGAGACCGAGTCGAGCAATGTTCCCTGTTGACTCAAGCCAACCCGGTGGTTCCCCCTCCCATTCATGTGGGAGGCCAGGCCCCGGCGCCAGGCTGAGACCAGGTCGAGCAACGTTCCCTGTTGACTTAGCCAACCCGGTGGTTCCCCTTCCCATTCCCCCACTTTCAAGGGCATACGAAAGCCTGGTCAAGGCTGAGAAAGTTAATTCCTGAAGCCTGTGGTCTGCAGGTGTTAGCAGTAATGCTACCTCCCTTTTTCTACCCCGAGTCAGATAGAAACAAACATGGGAACTGTGTTTTGCTAGCAATCTATCAACAAGGTCTTGTGACCCGTTCAGAAAGTTCACAAGGTACACAGAACTAAATATCTTGGCTGGCAGTGATCATGTGAAACCTGTTTATTCTTAGAATGACCTGATCCACGAGAGCCTTATATTATAAAAGATTGTGTACAGCAACAATAAAGCCGTCACTTGGGCCATCAGCCCAGGGGACCCTCCTGTTCCCAAACTTTCTCTTCTCTCTTTTTTTCTTGCATTCCCCTACCCTCAGGACCCTGACCTCGGGGTTTGTCACGCCGGTCGCGACACAAGACCTATCTAGATGATGCCTACAAAGCCTTATTTGGACCTAAACTCACCTGCAGACTGAAAGGGAGGGAATGAACAAATATTTCTCATGCCAATAATGTCAAAAGAAAGCCAGTAGCAATACTTATATCAGGCAAAATAAACTCTAAAACCAAAGCTGTATTTTCATACCCTTTGGGTAAATACCTAATAGTGAAATTGGGTAAATACCTAATAGTGAAATAGCGAAATATTTATACCAGCATTACCAACAATAGCCAAACTATGGAGAAAGCCCAAATGTCCATCAACCGATGAAGGTATAAAGGAGGTGTGGGGTAGGTGTGTGTGTGTGTGTATATATATGTATACACATACGTACATATATATGTATATACATACGTATATATAATGCAGCCATACATAAAATGGAATATTACTCAGCCATCAAAAAGAATGAAATGTTGCCAATTGCAATGATGTGAATAGAGCCAGAATGTATTGTGCTAAGTGAAATATGTCAATCAGAGAAAGACAAATATGTGATTTCACTCGTGTGGAATTTAAGAAACAAAACAGATGACAACATGGGAAGAGGGCAGTAAAAGAGAAGAGTGGTAACAAACCATGAGTCTCTTAATGATAGAGCAAAACCTGAGGGTTGATGGAGGGAGATGGGTGGGGGATGGGTTTTAAGGAGGGCACTTGTTGTGATGAGCACTGGGCGTTGTATGTAACTGATGAATCACTAATTTCTACTCCCGAAACCAATCATGCACTCTACGTCAACTAAAGCTTAAATTTAAAAAAATAAAGCTGTAACAAGAGATGAAGACGGACACTGTCTCATAATAAAGGGGACAACCAAACAAGAAGATCCAACGATTGTAAATTTTTATGCACCCAACATACAATCACTGAATATATAAAACAATTAACAACAAATGTAAAGAAACTCATTTATAATAATGCAAGGAGAGTAGAGGACTTTAACATATCACTCACATCAACAGACAGAACCTCTGAGCAGAAAATCAGTAAGGAAACAATGGCTTTGAATGACACACTGGACCAGATGGGTTTAACAGATATATTCAGAACACTCCATACTAAAATGGCAGAATGCACATTTTTTTCAAGTGCACATGGGACATTCTCCAGAATCGATCACATTCTAGGTACCAAATCAGGCCTCCACAGGTACCCAAAGACAGAGATCAGACCAAGCATCTTTTCTGACCACAAAACTAGGAAACTTGAAGTCATCCACACAAAAGAAGAAAGAAAGAAAGAAAGAAAGAAAGAAAGAAAGAAAGAAAGAAAGAAAGAAAAAGTGAATAAAGGCCACAAATAAAGGGTGGTTAAACAACATGCTACGAAACGAATGGGTCAACCAGGAAATCAATGAGAAAATACACTGAAACAAATGAAAATGAAAATGAAGATGCACTGGTAAAAACCTTTGGAATGAGGCAAAAGCAGTCTAAGATGGAAGTATATATAGCAATACAAGCCTACCTGACAGAGCCAGAAAAATCTCAAACAATGGAAACTTAACAACCAAAGGAATGAGAAAAAGGACAATGCAAGCCTAAAGACGGCAGAAAGAAGGAAATAATAAAGATTAAGGCAGAAAGAAGTGATAATAGAAACTAGAAAAACACTAGACCAAATCAGTGAAACCAGGGGCTGGTTCTTTAAAAACAGGAATCAACTTGAAAACCTCCTAGGCAGACTTTTCACAAAGAAGAGAGGAAGGACTCAAATCAATAAAATCACAAATAAGACAGGAGAAATAACAGTCCACAACACAGAAATACAGTTAGAAGATAATATTAGGGAAAACTATAGGCAACAAATTGGACACTCTGAGAAATATGGATAAATTCCTCGAAACACATAAACTACCAAACCTGAAACAGGAAGATACATAAAATCTGAAACCAGAAAGAAACTGAATCAGTAATAAAAAAAATATCTCCCCCAACACAAGAAGAGTTCAGGGCCAGCTGGCTTCACTGATGAATTCTACCAAACATTTAAAGAAGGGGTGATATCTATTCTTCTCGAATTATTACAAAAAATAAAAAAGGAGAACTTACCAATTCATGTCATCAGGCCATCATTACCCTGATACCAAAGCCAGATAAAGACTCCCCTAAAGCAGAAAACTGCAGGGGTCCCTAGGTGACTCGGTTGGTTGACTGTCCAAGTCTTAACCTCAGATTAGGTCATTATCTTGCAGTTCCTGGGTTCAAGTCCCACATTGGACCCTGCGCTGACAGTGTGGAGCATGCTCAGGATTCTCTCTCTCCCATCCCTCTGCCCTCCCTCACTTTTATGTACTCTAAGTAAATGAATAAACCTTTAAAATATATTTAGAATTTGTTTTAAATAAAACTGCAGACCAATAGCCTGATGAGTATGTATGCAGAAATTCTCATGAAAATACATTCAAACTAAAGTCAGCAATACATTAATAGAATCATTGACCATAATCAAGTAGGATATACTCCTGGGCTGCAAGGGTGGTTCCACATTCACAGATCAAACAACATGATGCACCACAGTAATAGTAGAAAGGATAAGAACAAGATGATGCTTTCCACAGATGCAGGAAAAGCAGTTGACAAAATGTCACATCCATTCATGACAAAAACCCTCAGCAAAGTAGATTGAGACTCAACCTACCTGCACATAGTAAAGCCCACCTGTGAAAAACCCACAGCTAATCTCATCCTCAATGGGGAAAAACTGAAAGCTTTTCCTCGAAGGTCAGCAACAAGGCAGGGATGACCCCTCACACCACTGTTACTCCACACAGTATTGGAAATCCTAGCCACAGCAATCAGACAACAAAAAGCAGTAAGAGGCACCAAATCGGCAAGGAAGAAGTGGAACGCTCGCTATTTGTAACTGACATGATGCTCTCTATAAAAAACATGAAAGACCCCCATAAAAATTGCTGGAAGTGATACATGAGTTTCACAAGTCACAATATACAGAAATTAATGTACAGAAATCCATTGCGCTTCTATAGATGAATCGTGGATTAACAGAAAGTAAGGAATCAATCCCATTGACAGGTGCACCAAGTACCACAACATACCAGGAATAAACCCAACCAAAGAGGTGAAAGACCTATACTCTAAAGGCTATGAAACACTGATGAAAGAAATGGAAGAGGACACAAAGAAATGAGAATACATTTCATGTTCACGGATGAGAAGAACAAACACTGTTAAATGTATACACTCCTCAAAACAATCTACACATGTAATACAATCCCTATCACCCTAATGAAACATTTGTCACAGAACTAGAACAAGTAATCCCCAAATTTGTATGGAACGACAAAAGACCCCACACAGCCAAAACAAACTTGAAGAAGAAAAGTAAAGCTGGAGACCTCACAATTCCAGACTTTAGGTTATATTACAAACCTGTAGTGATGAGAACACTGTACTGGCAAAAAAAAAAAAAAAAAAAAAAAAAAAAAACCGAACGAAAGAAAGAAAGAAAGAAAGAAAAAGAAAACACACACAGACACATAGATCAATAGAATGGAAACCCAGAGATGAACTCACATCTATATGGTCAATTAATCCTCAACAAAGCAGGAAAGAATATCCAATGAACGAAAGAGAGTCTTGGGACACAGGGGTGGCTCAGTCATGGAAGCAACTAATTGTGGATTCAGCTCAGGTCATGATGTCAGTGTTCACCAGTTTGAAACGCGTGTCAGGCTCTGCACTGACAGTGTAGAGCCTGCATGGGATTCTCTCTCTCCACGTCTCTCTGTCCCTCTTCTGCAAGCTCTCTCTCTCTCTCTCAAACATAAATAAATTCACTTAAATAAAAGTCTCAAAATATGTTTTTAGAAAACTAGACAGCATCTTGCAAAACAAAACAACAGACCACTTTCTTACAACATGCACAAAAATAAATCCAACATGGATAAAGACCTACGTGTGAAACGCGAAACCATAAAAATCCCAGAGGATAACACAGGCAGTAACTTCTTTGACAACGGCTGTGCACACGCCTTTGTTGATATATCTCCTGAGGTAAGGGAAACACAAGCAAAAAGAATGGGACTTCATAAAAATTAAAAGCTTCTGTCACCAAGGAAATAATCAACAAATCTAAAACACAACCTATAGCATGATCATATTTGCAAATGACATCTGATGAAGGGTTAGTGTCCAAAATATATAAAGTTATACACACCCAAAAAATGAGAAATCCAACTGAAAATGGGCAGAGGACACGAATAGGTATTTTCCCAAAGAAGACATACAGATAGCCAAGAGACACATGAAAAGGTGCTCAACAATACTGATCTTCAGGAATATACAATTCAAAAGTACAATGAGATAACTCATCACATCTGTCAGAATGACTAAAATCAGTGAATGACGAAACCACATGTGTTGCAAAGGATGTGGGGAAAGAGGAAACCTCTCGCACTGTTGGTAGGAATGCAAACTGGTGCAGCCACTCTGCAAAACATCATGGAGATTCCTCAAAAAATTGAAAACAGAACTACCTTACAATCCAGCAATTTCACTAAGTGATATTTACACAGAGAATACAAAAATAATACTTCAAAGGGATACAGCAGCATTTGCTACAACAGCCAAATTACGGAAACTGCCCAAGTTGCCAACAACAGATGAAGAAATTGAGATGTAGTATATGGAATGGAATATTATTTAGCTGTAAAACATGATATCTTGTCATTTGCCATGAGGTGGATGGAGCGAGAGAATGTTATGCTGGGTGAAATAAGCCTGTCAGACAAAGACAAATACCATATGATTTCACTAACACATGGAAATGAAACAAAACAAAGGGGGCGGGGATGGGGGGATTGGGGGAAGGAGACTGTGACAAACAGACTCTTAACTAGGAAACAAACTGAGGGTTTCCACAGTGGGATGGGGGGGGGGGCGTGGGATGGGGGGGGCGTGGAATGGGTGAAACAGGTGATGGGGATTAAGACGTGCACCTGGGATGAGCACCCAGTGACGTGTGGAAGTGTTGCTCTATATGTACACCTGAAACTAATATTACACTCTACTTTTACCACCTGGAATTTAAACTAAACTATTACATAAGGTTAATGACACCTACCTACCAGATTTTCTGTAGTTTTCAATCATTTCACTACGTTGGAAAAATAACCATGAAAAATTTTAAAAGCATGTATAATGTGGGGGACAGTTTGTGCCCTTACCTCGGTCTTTGGTTCCAGCAGGACTCGGAAAGTGGGTCCCAGCTCATTCTTCTAGAAGGTCCTGAGACGAATATTTCATGTATTCACATCCTAACTGAATGCAGCTCCCGGTCTTCTGAATTTCTGTCAGGATTTCTCCCTGGAAACCAGCCTGAATCTGGAACGACCCATCCACGGCATCCATGATGTGATGTCGTGAGACCCCGCGATCCCAGGTCCTTTAATAAAATACGTCTTGTTCAAATACTGTCCGGGAAAGTGAGGAATGAAACACGGGAACAGCCCACAAAATGCAAGGGCCTGTGCTGCTGACCGACTGACCAGTGCCCAGGGAAGCCACCCAGGGCCCTCTCCTCAACACTCAGTGCAACAAGGCAGCTTCTCTCTGGCGACTCAGGAGACACCAAGTTGCTGCAAGGCTCCCAAGGTCTCCCCTGGGGAGGGCGGCAGAACCTGCTGCAAACGCAGCTCTGGTCTCTGTCCTGAGGCAGTGGCAGAGGCCCTGAGAGCTCTGGGAGCAACAGAAGCCCTTCCTGCTCTGAGGTGCCCTGGGTCAGAAAAGCCGATGGGGCGCCCTCTGCCGGCAATCACCGTGCATAGAGAGGAGCCCGCCCCCAGGGTTTGTGGTGCTCGCACGCCCTCTGCTGGCCACCATGGGAATTCCTGCAATGTTGAAGGCCATGGCCCTCAGCTGAGGGACTGAAGGTGTTCTGGGCAAATAAGCCTGTTCTCCACATTGGGAGGGGTCTTAGTGACAGGGCCTGGGACACTAAGAAATCTTTTCCTTCTCCTTTCTTGTGAGTGAAGAATGGAACCACATTTATTTATGTAATGACATCATTTGTAACGCTTGCAGCAAGGGTCACAGAACAATAGCCCACCTATTTACACATGCTGAACAAGAGCTAATTGTGTTTACCACCAAAATACTTAGGTTACATAAAGAACTGACACCTTTGAGAGAGAGATACCAGCTTCCAGCTATGGAATGAATAAGTCCTAGGGCTACAAGGTACAGCCAATAGAATAGAGTCAATCCTGTAATAATAATGGTGCATGCTTTCACATGATAGCTACACTTGTGGTTAAGTACAACATAATTTATAGACATATGGAATGACTACACTTTATGCCTAAAACTAATACAACAAATGTGTCAACAATATTTCAATAAATAATCGACATCCTTTACACTATTTTTAATTTCTCCTTCTTTGCCATTAAAAAATCATTCCTGGGGCGCCTGGGTGGCTTAGTCAGTTAAGCGTCCGACCTCGACTCAGGCCATGATCTTGCAGTCCATGAGTTTGAGCCCCACGTCAGGCTCTGCCTGACAGCCCGGAGCCTGCCTCAGATTTGGCATCTCCCTCTCTCTCCCCCCTCCCCAGTTGGGGGTCTCTCAAAAAAAGAAAAAAAGTAAACATTAAAAATTAAAAAAAAATCATGCCTAATTTAGACTCTGTGAAATTCCATTTATCCCACATTCTCTAACATCACCATCTTGATGTTGAGAGCTTCTCTGAAAAGTCACTAATAATATCTTTGATGGACACATATGTGACAAGGTCGCATGCAACTTCCAGGGAGCTACACATCTGTTTGACTTTACTGTAAGCACCTTGGCTAATAGTTTCAAATTATGAAAATGAGCTGGGTCCCAGCCCATTCTTCTAGAAGGTCCTGAGAGTCAACATTTGGCGGCTTCACTTCCCAACTGAATGCGGCTCCTGTTCCTCCCAATTTGTGTCAGGATTTCTCCCCCAAAACAAGCCTGAACCTGGAACAAACCAAGCCCAGCCTCTCTGACGTGGCGTCACGGGACCCCCTGAATCCACGGATCCTCCAGGGAAATACCGGCAGGGGAAATGAGGAACAAACCACGGAACAGCCCAGAAAAAGCGAGGGACTGTGCCGCCAACCGACCACCCGCGCTTCCAGGGAAGCCGCCCAGGCCCTGCCTCCCCCGCCTCAGGACTCAGCCCCATCACCTAGGAGACGCCAAGGGGCTGCGAAGCCTCCAAGGTCTCCCCAAAGCCCGGGGGCGGAACCTGCTGGAAACGCAGCTCTGGCTCTTTGCCCACACTCAGAAGCACTGGGTCCTCAGAAGCAAGGAAGCCTTTCCAGCTCCGGGGCGCCCTGGATCAGAAAAGCCTAGTGGGCGCCTTCTCGGGCCATCACTGGCCACGCAGCGGCCCGGCCCCTCCCTGGGCGTGGTGCGTGCGCGCCCTCTGCCGGCCGCCGTGCGAATTCCTGCAATGCTCAAGGCCATGGCTGCTCAGCTGGAAGTACTGACAGTGCAGCTGGTCAAGTGAAGCCTGTTCTCCTGATCCGGAAGGGTCTTAGCGAAGGGCTTGCTTGGGACACAAAGAAACCTTTTCCTTCTCCTTTTTACTGAGTGCAGAATGAAACCGAATTGATTGACCTAGTGATATCATGTGTAATGCTTTAAGCAGCATTCGCAGAAATACAGACTGCAAATTGACACCTGCTGACCTACAGGTCATGGTGTTTAGCACCGAAATACTTGGGTAAATAAAAAAGTTGACACCTCTGAGAAAGAGATACAGGCTTCCAGCTATGGAATGAATAAGCCATTGGGATCCAAGGTACAGCCCATAGAATAGCGTCAATCCTGTAAGAAAGCGTTGCATGCTTTCGCAATATAGCTACCCTTGTAGAGGTACCTGGAGAGCGTAATGTATACACACGGAATCACCATGATATATGCCTGAAACTAATACAACATGGTGAGTCTACTATTTCAATTAAAAATGACAATATTTTTAATTTCTCCTTCACCATTAAAAATTATTTCTAATTGAGAACATATGAAATTCCATTTATACCACATTCTCTAACGTCAACATCTTGATGTTGAGAGCTTATTTTTCTTGTCAATAATGTCTTTGAGGACACAAATGTGACAAGGTCAGAATGCGCATCTAGAGGGAGCTACACATCTGGTATAAATTTCCTGCCTCTATATGGGTAATTTCAATGAAAAGTGCTTCATGGACGAAGATGGATGAAATCATTTCCCTCAGACTCATAGGTAGATAATTGTGCCTTCAAATAATAATTGTCATCTCTTCATATCAGAGGAAGGCTGGGTAAAAATATAGGCTTCTCTTTTGATGTAAGAGAAGGTTGTGGTGTTTTAAACTGCTCACCTACCATCCAGAATCCAGAGATTAGCAGCCCTTGGCCTTCTGCTCTGTGCAGCCCTGTCCAGGAAACAGCACATCTCCTGTGTCCCCCTCTCCCCTGTCATGTTTTAGCTCAGGCCCTGATCACAGTGGATGAGAATCCTGTTTAGAGAAGCTGCTCATGCTGACCTTTACTGGAGCACTACTGTTCCTAGCCACTGCAGGGAACCATGTGGACAGCCAGATTTTGAGCCCTTGGTGGCCCAGCCATGACCCTAATTTTGCTGGAGGGATGGTTGTCTCTGCAACCTGGGAGGAAGAAGGGCCCTGCAGGCGTCAGGGGCTCTGTGGCAGAATACATGGACTTTGAGGACCCGGAAAGAGCCAGATGCTTACAACCAAATCCTCCATGGTGGTGAGGGAGGAACAGTATCATGTCACTGACCTCTGTCCTACCCATCTGTCACTAAGGAAACAGTGGGAGGAGGGGCACCCAGGTGGCTCAGTCGGTTAAGCGTCTGACTTCGGCTCAGGTCACGATCTCATGGGTTGTGAGTCTGAGCCTCTCATTCGGTTCTGTGCTGACAGATCAGAGCCTGAAGCCTGCTTTGGATTCTGTGTCTCCCTCTCTGTCTCCCCCTCCCTCACTTGTGCTCTGTCTCAATACACTGGGAGGAATATGGGACCTCATAAGACTCACTCCAAAACTACCACCATTAGTCTTCCTCAGTGCCCACCTGGATTGGTGCTGTGAGATAGCGAGTAGGTGGGAAAAGTCCACAACATGTGCATTAATGCAGGGTTTCCTTACTGTTCTACCAGAGACACTGCTGACCCCTCATCCATGTCTTGCAATCACGAATCAGCCACTTCCTGGGGACTGATAGCTGCCCTGCTGATCACCACACACCACGGTGATTAGCAGGTGCCGTGTGCTTGCGAGGATCTATTGAGGAGTGAACACCACCGTCACCAGATCTAGAGGAAGGTTGTGGCCACCACCCCAGAAGGAACCAGGGGGACATGTGCAGTCAATACAATTCAAACAGTCACTTATCTTCTGCCCCTATTACTGTAGATTCTACCTGTTTGTGACCGTGTATACAGGAGTCACACTATGTACATCAACATAGAATGACCGTAGGTCCTCCTGGAAGCAGATACTGACACAGAGACAGAACGGTGATGGGTTTGTCAGGGGAAATGAGGAAGACAAAATAGAGGGGATAGGAATGTTCAGGGGAAGAATTCATTCAAATATGCATATCAGACAACTTTTCTAAATATATCACATCGCCACAGCCTATTGGTCACAGTTCAGGGTCCTCTTCAAACTTCAAATTGTCCTGTAAGACAAAGAGATTTGGGGTTATTGCAATGGGATCTTGTGTTCTCCTCTATGCATTTTGTCTTCTATGATATATGTGCGGCCTGGGATGAGCACTTAATTGTGTGGCTGCATTTGTGCGTCTACCTGCAATGGAAGAAGATTATCTTCAGATCTTAGAGGTAGATCCCTGAATGTACACATCCTCACAGTTATCTTTTCCTTCTTTGTAAAGTAGGACCTGAATTTTAATAGAAAACACACAGGCATCTTTATTGCATCTTTTGAAACAGGAATTGCCAATCTCCAGCCTCAGGCATTATACCCTTAGTTTCAGGAAACTGAGTGAACATCTGTTGATGATCTGTGTGCAGATACATTCATTTCCACCCTGAGAAGGGTGAGTGTCCATTCATGCCATGCATTTTACAGATTCTTATGTGCTTAACCACCTCTTCATCGCACTGACCTCAGAGACCAACATTATCCCTGCTTCTCAGATTACAAAGCTGAGGCCCTGAGATGGCCCCACTGAGACGTGGTATTAGGGCTGAGATGGCAGGAACACAGGCAAAGCCTCAAGCAATCATGAGGGAAATTTCAGAGATGCAAACCTTCAGCCAGGGTGGTGACAGTAGTGCAGGGGTGTGGTGACAGGAGTCCAGCAGGGGCAGTTCCTTGGTCAACCCTGAATTTCCCCCTAACAGTCTGACTCAGGCTGAAGGCCAAGGAAGCCAAACAGCTGATCTACAACCTTTCATTGCATTTAGTCTCACAGGGCACACAAACTTAGGCAGACAAGCATCCCATAAGAACCAAGTTGAACTACCAATCTCCAGGGCATTCTTTCACACAGATCCAGAACCTTCAGAAAACCAAGGGAAACAACAGTCTTTATTTAGATAATGAACTAGGTGCACTTTGGCCACTGTGACATTTCAGAGATGATAACTGCGTGAACCGGGCTTGAACCCATGCCGTAGCTCTGTGTGGACCTCACGCTGCGCCCACTCTCCCTGCCCAGGTCGTGGGCCCTGCCAGAAAGAGCCTCCAACTCCGTCTCACGGAGTCCAACACCCTCCCCTCTGCACCATCTCCTCTCTTCCTTCTCGTCCACAGCCTCCAATTCATTCCCATGAGATTCATGTCTCTCGCTCTTGTACTCGAGGACCCATTACTGGTGCTTCCACTATTGTAGAGCAGAAGCTCCGTGTCATTTAATGCATGTGACTCTCTCTCCATTTGGACACCTGAAGCCCCTGATGGTAGGGGTGTGCCTCATCTCTCACAGAGCCAGGAACATGGGCTCTGTACGAGGCACATCTGCAGAAATGATGTGCCTGCTTTTCTACAAAAAGACTATTTTCTTCTCCACAAGAGACACCTGCAGCCCAGCTCAGTAAGGGAAAATGACACAGCCCAACATATGTATGTTTGGAGAAACCTGAGGAAGCTTAACAGTGTCCTCAGCCAGCAGCACCCTTGCATTGCAAAGCCTGTGAGGCCATCTCTACGTCTTCTCAAAGACTCAACAAGACAGAAGCTGAACGTGCTGAACACATCCACTCATACTGTTCAGATCATCTTACAAATAATCGAGGAGGAGGTGGTAGGCCCTGTCCCTGAGGACACTCAGGAGCTGGAGGCAGCTCAGAGAGCACATGAACAGGGATAAAAGGGGAGCTGTGGGGAAGGGCCTGCAGGGTGGACTTGGTAAAGGAGGAGGTCCTCTTGCATCCATAGGGACCTACAGAACAGAAGTGACAGGTATGTTGGTATGACAGACAGAAGCAGAATGCCCACAGGAGCGGAAACCCAATGATGCAGGTGTCAGCACCCGGCCCCTTGTTCATTCACAGGTTCTAGGAGAAAAGAGCATCAGTGCCGGAAATCTCTACCCTCCCACAAAGTCCCACCTACAGCCTGGAGGTACCAGATGCCACAAGGAGAGACTACGGTCGCCACACATGACTGCCCATGTTTATAAATGCAGAAAGCCAAGGCATCCTATTCTAGAAGATTGATGGCAGTAATGCCAGTCTAATAAAGGAGCACATTCCAGAGAGGCAGGCATCTATGTCCAGGACCCGTCTGGTGTCCTCTTCCACCACACCTGCAGACTTTTTATTTCTGGCTTAATTTTACTTTGTACCAATGATCCCTTCTGAAACTCTTTGTATATTTATTTTTATTGTTTGCCTCTGCTCCCCAGAAAGCAGGCTTCATAGAGGAAAGAACTGTCTAGTTTATTTACCACTGCAGCCTCAGTTCTTAGCACAGTACTTGGCTTACTTATTGAATAAAATATTGTGTGTGTGTGTGTGTGTGTGTGTGTGTGTGTGTGTGTGTGTGAAGATATAAACTCAGAGCACAGTTCCTGAGATACAGTGGAAAGTGGACATACACACAAACAGAAAGTAGTATGAAAAAAAGGAGTAATCGTAAAATGCCATTTTCAGGGTAATTAAAACAAGGGTTTGAACCAGAACTGGCAGACTCTGAATTCCAAATTCCTTCCTCCTGACCCTTGACTATTATCTTTCTGTTTATTATTTCTTGACGCCTACAGGAAGGTAATATGTCTGACAGAGTGATTGTAGTTTAGTGCCCAGCACACATTAATGGTAAATTGAATTGGAAAAAAACAGCAAAATCTGATGATATAGTTATTAGAAAGTCATAACGTAAAAAAGAAATTACGGAACAGTCCCATTGAGTCAGTATTTACAAAAATAATTCTCATTGATTTAAATTTATTTGCATTACCATAAATTAATCTCATAATATGGTTTGATTTATTGAGATAAATTGAACCCATTACTTAGGATAGAGAAGGATTAAAAATAAATATTTTACTTTTCCAAAGGATTGAAACAACTGGTTTCAGTTGCAGTGCGCAGCTGTAATGTTTGAGTATCGCCTATATTTCTGCAATTATTTGCCATGGCTTTTGAAAAAGAAAAAAAAACTTTTACAGAGAGAGCGGGTGGAGGTGGGATGTGGAAGGGAATATCAAAACCCTTTGTCAGACACTGCCATCTCCTGGTAAATTTACAAAATGCAACCTTAGAAATATTTCTCTTCAAAAATTAAATTCTGTGTTCCAAATTCCTCTGTTAATCAAATTCACTTAAAACCTGAGATTCAAGTTAGACTTATATGGGATTTTTCATGTGATATAAATACAATTTCAAGTATCAAAACGACTGAGTGAATGTTTCCCTCATAATGGCGAAGAAATGCCAATCTCAGATGTTAAAAAACATTTCTCATTAAAAAAAGATCCTCATTACCATTTAAGCTTTTTCATGGGGCCAAATCAGCAAATTAAAGAGCTCAGGGCCTTTGCCTCTCTGTGTTTACAGGATTACAGCTAAATTAGTTTAATTTTCTTAATCAAGTGCCCATCACAGCATGCCTCCTTCATTTCATGTGCAGGTAATGAAAACTGACACGTCTAACACAGGAGACTCATCTTTGCTCAGCCTAATCCAAAGTCCATTGGTAATTACCATCTTGAGTGTGTCCTATTCTGCATCTACTTCAGCAGCTCAGCGCTCAGCTGATGCTCAGGCCATGGGGAATTGAGTGACTCTGGGCAATGGGAGTTGGCTGTTCCAGGCCGGGGTCCACAGTCTCACCAGGCAAAGCCAGGATGTGCTCAATGGCCAAGTGGACTGTCCTGCCTTGGGATGTGCCCGAGGCAAATGGGCTCCCAGTGTCTGATCTTTCCTGAGTTGGAAGACAAGTGCACTTTCCCAAGGTTAATGGAGTTCTATTAACGGTCATGATGATCTTCCTTGAAGTTAATATTCTGCAGTCGTGACACTAGTGTGCTTTCTAGTTTAATCAAAATGTGCTTGGGTTTGAATTTACTGCCATTTCTCAGGAAACTACATGGTGTTGGCTTTGAAGCAGTCTCTGGGGTTAAACAGTTGTGAGTCCCATCATACTTTAGCCCCTTAACTGTTAGGGTACTTTAGGCAACTTACTGCTGCTGGTAGCTTTCTAAGCCTGAGTTTCCTACTCAGAATTTCTTAACCCAAGTTCATATATAACTTCATATTTGGACTTATATGAACACCCCTGGAAAGTATATGTGTTTTTGTGTTTGTGTGTGTGTGTGTGTGTGTGTATCTTGTGATTATATGTATTTTTGTTCCCAAAGCATCCCTAAGTTTTCATCAGATTTTCAGAGTAGCCTATAACTTCTCTCCACCTCTGAACAGTGAAGACTTTCTATGATCCTGCCATTAATTTGTGATTTTAATTATACTACTCACCAGGTTGTTGTGGGGATAGATTAGGAAAGGTTAAAATCCCAGGCAGAGCGTCTCGTGCATGTAAATATTACTTTGGATGAGGAGATCAGAATAGGGATCAAGACCATTACTAAAAAAGAAAAAAAAAGAGGAAATGTAATTTGGATTAGTGAACTCATTTTCAATCACTAAATTACTACTGGCATTCTCCTTATCTGGCCACAGTGTACCTCCTGTAATTGGCCTGATGATGTTATTACCATTATCACAACTAGGTCTGGTTTGGCCAAACGCAACTGAGTTGGGACCTTTGATGAGGTTAATTTTTGTTTACCAGCGCTCCTAGATTATCAGGAGAAAAAAAGTGCTTCTATGTCAAATCAAGGGTTTCCAGATTCCTCTCTAAGGGTTTATAGAGAACATCTCCCATTATGTGATTAGTGAGGAAATCAAATAATGCTGAGGTAGAATCTTAATACACATTGGTTTCCACTCACTATTTAATCTAGGACAAACAGAGTTTAATGAAAGGAATTCATCCTCCATTGAATTAATCAATGGTTTCACTGGATGGCCAGTGTTGTCTGAAGTTCCATTTCATTACTCAGTGAAAGCAAGTGTAATAGTATGAAAAGGGCATTGATTTGGGAATCTGAAAGAATTGATTTTAAATTTCACTTCTTGGAGATGATCTTGGGCTATGATGTTGAGGAGTTAACAAACTGCCCAGGACTCCAACTTTTCATCTGTAAAATGAAAAATTTTTACATTAATCTTAGGATTTTATTTTTAAAGGAAATCAGTTTAGTAGAAATAGCATTAGTCTTCTACTTTTCTCTGTATTGTGTTGCTAAAGATTAGGATGAGATATAATTACTAGCAACTTACCTTGAAATTCTTATTTATTTTTCTAGAATGAACTGTAGTAGATAGCACTTTTCATATATTCAAGAACAGCAAAGGTTAAACTGAATTGAGGTGGTTTCTCATAAAATGGAGATTTGAACCCCTGAGTGGTGAAGAGTCACTGAAATAACCAATGCACACAGGAGTCAGTCAATGGATGATAATTGGGTATGTGAAGTCAGAAAAGGGTTTCTCTCTTAGTGCTTACACTCCTGTGGGAAGGGACAGACGTGTATAAAATACCTGCCAAAATGTCCACTTGAGAGATATGGAACATTCATTAGTTGGCTCCAGACTCCAGGGGTGTGGACTCCTCACACTTTGGGTCTGGGCTTAGACACTGGCAGAGGGGACTCCCACACAGTCAGAGGTGGCCCTGATGCAGACAGAAGAAGGAGAGACGGGGAGCTTGGGGCAACATGTTCCAAGAACAAGAAGAATCTGAGTTCACAGACAGGTCCTCTGCAGCTGAGGCTGAAGGCAGATGTGGGCCGGGGGATGGAAAGCAGAGCATGGTAGGTTTCTGTGACATGGGGACAGGGGTATTTTAGAGAGAGTGGTCAGAGGTCATCACCTGCAGGAGGAAAAATTTAAAGATGATGATCAAAGACCACCATGTGAGAACGTCAGGAAAGAGTCCAAAGCAGAGAGAATATTGAAAGATCATGACACCCAGAAATAAATGTTTAGGGAGCAGAGGGAAAGGAGGGGAGGGGTAGACCTGGCACTTCAGACCTGTTCTTCCATCTTTCTGGAAAGCTCTTCTCTCACCTGTCCATGGCTGCTCCTTCTGCTCACCGGGGTCTTGTCCTGAGTGTGTTACCTAAAACTGCCCACCTCTCTACTTCCTTACCTTGTATAGTCGATGGACTGGTGGCCCCCTAAAAGATGTCTGCGTTCTAATCCCTGGAATCTGTGAATGCGACTTATTATGGAGAAAGCAGTTTTGCAAATATAATTAAGGTAAGGATTTGAGATGCAATCATCCTAGATTATCCAGGTGGGGTTCTAAGTCCAATGACAACTGTTCTTGCAAACATACACAGAGGGGATAAGGCCAGGTGAAGATGGGGGCAGAGATTGGAATCCACGACCATAAGCCAAAGAATGCCTGGCATCAGCAGAAGCTGGAATAGGCAAGGAAAGGTCCTCCCACAAAGACTTCATAAGGAGCATGGCCATGCCCATGAGTAGATTTTGGATTCCTTGATTTTGGACTTCTGGCCTCCAAAAATCGTGAGAGAATACATTTCTGCTGTTGTAAGCCACCCAGCTGGTGGTACTTTGCCATAGCCCTAGGAAAACTAATGTGTCCTGCCAAACTGTGTAACTTGTTTGTGACTTACCCATTTGCAGCCTCACTCTTCCCACTAGATCCTGAGCTCCATGGGGGCAGGGACTTTGTCTTGTTCATTTCTCTGTCCTCAGACATGTGTTGCTGCTTTCCAGTGATTCTGTCTTTTGAAGTCACCCTCCTAAACAGGGAAGACTCCAAGTCACCATCTTCTCCTCGCCTCCGTTGACCCGAAGAATACCTGTGCTTCTGCTTGGTGGATGAAGCTTGACTCAAAATCATGAGGCAGGCAGGGTTTAGTCAAGAAAACAGACAGGACACGAAGTGTTCTAATGGAGGAGACTTAGTATAGGTTATTAGCACACAGGTGTTGGAGGGTTTCGGGAACAAAAGTGGAGAAGGAGCACTGCAAGGCTCTGAGGAGGGGCAGGACGGGCTACCATTGGCGGTTCCAGAGGGCATGGGGCTGGTCCTGGCAATGCCAGAAGGAACTGGAGGCTGCAACCAGCTGCTGCTCTGGGCTGAAGGGCACTGCTGGGGCAACTTTGCCAGAGACATTGAGCAAACAGGGGAGAAGGAAGTCCTTTCTCCAGGACCTCCTACTTTCTCCTTACTTCCTCCTGGCTCCTAAGTTCCCTCTCTGCTTTCTGGTAACAGAATCTCACAGGAAGCCACCAGGCTAAAGGCATATGGGAAATGTAGTTTGTGCAGAACCAGAAGACATACTAGAGCCAGATGGATTTGGAGCTCAGAGATAAGAACTTGTTCATAGCATAAACAGTGATCGTGTGCTTTTTGACCCGGCATCAAGAAGCATAGTAAGGATTTATCCTTCGCAGCCCCATGCATATGTATAATCGCTTAATGAATCACGTGTGTAATTTTTTGCTATGTCTGTCTTCCCTACTGGACTTCAAACTTTGTAAAGGAAGCTGTTGTGTGTTTTCTCCCTGTGGTATCCCCAGGGTTTAGAACAATGACCATCATGGAGTTGGCGTTTCTGAAGAGTTGTTAACTGCCTGACTGCCTTTCTGGGTTTTTATCTCATTTGATTTAATGTTTCTGAAGGAGCGGGCTATCCTTTATGTTATAATGAAAAGTCTTCTCTCCTTGTATAAATATGTCATAGCCCTTATCCATTAGTGCTGATATCCCAGAGGCAGGGCAGTGAGTGAAGAGCTAAATTCGCAGGAGGCTGCTCTGGAGCCTAAATTACCTCGCTGAGTGGTCTGCACGAGACCAATTATTGTCAAATCTCCAATATCTGCTTCCACTTGTTTCATGTCAACGTAACTACGGACTCCTTCAAGCAAGTTTGTTTTAGGAAATTCCTTTTCAGTCTGTCTTTTTGAAAACTCAAAACTGATCGTGTTTCCTCTGAATAATGAGAACAGGATTTAATACATGGTTATTCTTTTTTTTTTAAGCTTATTTATTTATTTTGAGAGAAAGAGAGAGAGAGAGAGAGGAATAGAAAATTCAAGCAGGGGAGGGGCAGAGGGAGAGGAAGAGAGAGAATCGCAAGCAGGTTCTGTGCTGTCAGCGTGAAGCCCTACACAGGGTTCAGACCCATGAACTGTGAGGTTGTGACCTAAGCCCAAGCCAAGAGTCGAACACTAAACGGACTGAGCCCCCAGGTGCCCCTAGTATATGGTTCTTCACCAGGGATGATTTCTCTCCTTCAGGTGGGTTTAGCAATATCTGGTACCAGCACCTAGTAGGTAGAGCCTAGAGACACTGCTAGTTACCTAAATGCACAGGAAAGCCCTCACAAAAATGAATTATCTGGCCCCAAATGTCAACACTGCCCATCAAGAAATCCTTATCTAGTTTAAACGTGTATATATATATTATATATATATAAATAATATATATATATAATATATATATATTTAAGGATAAAATGTTCTTTTCTTGAATATTTATTTATTTATTTATTTATTTATTTATTTTTAGAGAGAGGTGGGGAGAGGGGCAGAGAGAGGGAGAGAGAGAGAATCCCAAGCAGGCTCCATGCTGTCAGCACAGAGCCCGACATGGGGCTTGATCTCACGAACTATGAGATCATGACGTAAGCTGAAATCGAGAGTCACACACTAAACTGACTGACACACCCACGTGCCCCTCAACTATGTTTTTTTTATTCATTACTCTATGAAAAAAAGTATAATACAGTGGAAAAAGCATCAGCTTCGGAATCTAAAAGATCAAACTTTAAATTTCACTTTATTGCACCAGCCATTTAACCTTAGGGAATTAACACATTGCTGAAGACATCATTT
The DNA here is from genome assembly GCF_024362965.1 of Panthera pardus. Lineage (NCBI taxonomy): Eukaryota > Metazoa > Chordata > Mammalia > Carnivora > Felidae > Panthera > Panthera pardus. The sequence continues at coordinate 37,558,029 of NW_026527013.1, forward strand.
TCTCATCTATGAAGTGGGCGAATTAAATCCTGGTTTGTTACATTATTATGAGGGTTGCATGAATTAACCAATGTATGCTGCCTGGCACACAGGAATCCCTCAATAAATAGCGCTGGCTCTGTGAAGAAAGCATGTATATTCGAATGCACTGATGCTACAATCAATGCCCAAAAAGCACTTCTTCAACTTTTTAACTGCTTTCCCCCCTCAAGGAATAGAAATCGGAGAAACTACATAAATCACCCATTTCCCAAAGCAAATTTTTCATTAATGGTGTTTATTTTAACAAAACCTTGGTCTACACTATTTAACTTATTCTAAGAGTTTTAATTAGAGTCACCACATTCTTCAGAGCAATAATCTCACAAGAATCAGAAGAGGCCAAAATATGAATATATGGGGACAATAAAAACAAATGTTTGAAACTAAGACATATTAATGCCATAGCTAGGAGACACTTTCAAGGACCTTTAAATGTTACAAAAAATACCATAGCAATTCAATTTAGGCTGGCCAAAAGAAACCAAAATATCTTAAAACATTCACCCTTACTTATGAAATATCATGTTCGTAATATTTAAAATTTCTTATTTAGCTATACCACAAATTAATTGGATTTTTGCTGTCTATAGCTTGACTAAGGGAATACACACACACACACACACACACACATATATATATATATGCACACACACAGACGTGTGTGTGTGTGTGTGTGTGTGTGTGTGTGTGTTGTTCTAACTGGTAGAGCAATGCATGTTCATTTTAGGAAAATTAAGAAAACGTATGAGAGTCAAAAGAAGAGAATGACAAAAATGACCCACAATCCAATAACTAGAGAGAGGTGCTTAACATTTCAGCATATTTCTTTTCCTTTAGTCACTAAATGACTATTATTGGGGGCTGGGCTAGACTGGTTAAGTTCATTAGGGTCTGTATTCTCAGCACTTTGCAACATACTTAGCACATAACTGGAACACCTCTACCCAGAGATACTTGCTGGCTGATTGACTGGGTCCTTAATTAAGTATACGTATTAGACTGTAAGACTATATGAAAATAACATTCCACTAAAGGCTTGAAATCACAAGTTACCTTTTGTAACTGCTTATGTATTAGGTTGTATCGTATGAAATGGGCTATCTATACTAATTGTGACCCAAACGGTGGAAATTTAATTACAACTTCTCTTATGAGCCTTTTGAGCGCTGAAAGTGAATATCATTCCTCGTTTGTACCACCTGCAAAGCCGGGTGAGAGCTTTGTAGAAAGAAGATGCTTAAACATTGAACACTGCATTGTGCATATATGTGTGCACTGTGAGGTCTCCCAAAACCTTTACATGAGACCAATAAATATGAAAATATTTATTATTTTCCTTTACGTTTAAATAGTAACAATGTTTCTGCATTGCTTGTGGGAAGGTAAATGGTTCAACCAGTGTGGAAAATAGTTTGACAGTTCTCCAATAAGTTAAACATACAATTTCCATATAACCCAGCCATTCCCCCTCTGGGTACATACCCAAGAGAATTGAAAGCAGGTGTTCAGACAAATACTTGTACACAAATGTTCATAGCACTATACCTGATAGCCAAAAGATGGAAACAACCCAGTTGTGTATGAATTGATGCATAGATAAACAAAATGTGGTATATCCATACAATGGAATATTATTCAGGCATAAAAAGGAATGATGTAATGGTACAAGCTAAGTGAAAACACTATGCTAAGTGAAAGAAGACCACATATTCTATGATTCCACTTACAAGAAATAACCAGAATAGGCAAATCCCTAGAGACACAAAGTAGATTAGTGGTTGTCAGAAACTGGAGGGAGGGAGGAATGGAAATGGATTGTTTAATAGATACAGAGTTTCTTTTCAGCCCCTTATATAAAAATGTTCTGGAGGGGTGCCTTGGTGGCTCAGTCAGTTGAGCTTCTGACTTCAGCTCGGGTCATGATCTCGGGATTCATGGGTTCAAGCCCTGCATTGGGCTTTTTGCTGACAGCTCAGAACCTGGAGCCTGCTTTGGATTCTCTGCCTCCCTTTCTCTCTCTGCCCTTCCCGTGCTTGTGCTCTCCCTTTCAAAAATAAATAAACATTTTAAGAAATGTTCTGGAACTAGATAATGTGATAGTTCTACAACATTGTGAGTGTACTAAATGTCACTAATGGAAAAGTGTATGCTACGTGTATTTTTTCACAATAGAAAATGAAGCAACACCCATTTTTGTTACCTTAATAAGTCAGGATCCTTTTGTTTGAAAGGGACTGGATCAAATCAAATTGGTTTTAAAAAGAGGAATTATGGGGAAGAAAATTCATTATATTACAAAACTGAGAAGCCCAAGGTAGAGAACTCAGACATTGTCATCCAGATAACATTCTCTCTTGTGACACCTGGTTGCCTCAGTCAGTTATGTGTCCGACTTTGGCTCAGGTCATGATCTTACAGTTTGTGAGTTTGAGCCCCCCATTGGGCTCTGGGCTGACAGGCTGGAGCCTGCTTCAGATTCTGCGTCTCCCTCTCTCTCTGCCCCTCTCCCATTAGAACTCATTGTATGTCTCTCTCTCTCAAAAATAAACAAACATTAACAAATTACAAATAAAAAATAATATTCTCTTCTCTCTTCTCCTTTCTCTGTTTCCCTCCCTCCCTCTCTCTTTCACCTTTGCTGTCTCCTGAATGTTGGCCCGCTACACATGTGCTTTTCCACAGTGTGGAAAGAGGAGAAAGCAGCACATGGCCTCACAGAGATCCAGGTGTCCATCACCAGGTGAGGGACCTCAGGTGAAAGAGGGAATCTCTTAAACTGGCCAGTCTCGGACAGTGGTAAAAAGAAAGATCTCCTAGCACTCCTACATTATCAGCTGTGTGATCTTGAGCAAGCTACTCAATCTCTTTGAACTTCAATTCCTCACCTGAAAAATTGGAATAACTATAGTACCCACCTCGTTGTGTTGTCATGAGGGTCGAATGAGTTAATATGTGTGAAATACTTAGAACTAGGTCTGGCACATAACAAGTGTTCATTAGGACTGGCTCTTGTGATCATCACTTTCATCATCACTATCAAAGCCTCTATTTGCCAAATCCAGGGGAAGGACTTGATTGGCCAGATACAGGCCAATGAACTCCCTTGTTCTTAGGATTCTGGAGTGGGCAGGTCCACCAGAAGCAGTCCCCACAAAGAATGAGGTCCTTACCAGAAAAAAAGGAGTAAGGGAGTTTGGTGCCCTAAACAATGACGGCCACCCAGTTGCCTACCACTGCCACAGAGAGCTCCAAAATCCCATCTCTGTGGTATAAATATATACACATACACAGCAGAAGTTAGCACTTTTGGGTTCACTATGTGCCTGGCCCAGTTTTAAGCTATATATGTTTATTACATCATTTGTTCTTACAAATTTCCTGTGAGATCAACTATTGCTCCTGTTACAAATGAGGCAACTACATAATAGAAACTTGGAAGAACTTGCCTAATGTTGTCAGGTCAAGGTATGATTTGAGGCAGTCTGAATTTTCAGCCATTTGGCCCTAGTGCCTTCTGCTTAAAAGCAGTCACAAATAAGTTAATGAAAACATAAGAAAAAAATTTTCACAGGTGGCATTGGTATTGGAAAGAAAGAAAGAAAAAAAAAAGAAAGGGAAAGAAAAGACTTGTTTTTAAGAGCCCCCGTATATATAAGAGGTTGTACCTTAACATATGAAGGACTAGCAAACCAATGAAATGAGGTTCTGTTGACACTCCTATTAAGAAGAATAAATGTTTGTTAGCTTGAATAAATAACTATACTTCCCTAAATTTAAATCCCTCCTCTCACTGAAAACTGAGAGATTTGGAGGTGGGAATCTTTGAAGAAACCTATCAATTCTCATATATTTGTGATCTCCAAGTTGGCATCTCTTGCTAACAGGCTTAATTCAAGGACCTCTGGTCAAGCAAACAGGTCTTTTTCCTTACAATGGAAAGATAAACACAACCCGGAAGTATGAATGGGTTAGTTGTCTTCCATTGTGGGTCTTGGTTAACGCATTCTAAGGGAGAACCTGTTTTTAGGACACAGCAAGTGTCCCAGCTGACAATTAAATACAGTGAAATTTGCTTGCTCTGGCCAAATGTCCCATACCACTGGATAATGAAGGAAGCAACCACTGTTTAAATAAGCAAATAAGGAGAACGTGGAGGACTGGACCCATTCCTGTGTGTGACAAAAGAGAGGCTCTGCATTATATTTTGAGCATTGAGATAGACTGAAGTCAAACATATTTATTTAATAACAGAATAAAAAAGAATAGCTGTGGAAAATGTTTAGAAGATGATACATAGAGGATCACACACACATAGAGTTACAGCATAGACACAAGAAGGGTGCGAGGATATCAGAATGCTTTTCTTTTTCTTTTTTTTTCCTACAGTCTTATTTCCCTGAAATTAAAAAGTCACAACTTTGTGATTTAAATAACACAATTCATGCATGTCACTTGGAAGAAAATCAAATAGCTTCGATATGTGACACCTAGCACTCTTGAGTACCTGCTGTGCACCAAAAACCATACTAAGAATACTCATTTTTTCAATTCACTGATTTCTTTGGGGGTGGTTGTTATTACTAGCCCTTTATTTATTTATTTATTTATTTACATTTGAGAAAGTGAGTGTGCACGTGAACATGAGTGGGGGAGGGGCAGAGAGGGAGGGAGAAAGAATCCCAAACAGGCTCTCTGCTGTCAGCACAGAGCCTAATGTGGGGCTCGATCTCATGACCCTGGGATCATGACATGAGCTGAAATCAAGAGTCTGAGGCTCTGGGCCCCTGGGTGGCTCAGTCGGTTAAGCGGCCGACTTCGGCTCAGGTCATGATCTCGCAGTCCGTGAGTTCGAGCCCTGCGTCGGGCTCTGTGCTGACAGATCAGAGCCTGGAGCCTGTTTCAGATTCTGTGTCTCCCTCTCTCTGACCCTCCCCCGTTCATGCTCTGTCTCTGTCTCAAAAATAAATAAACGTTAAAAAAAATTTATTTAAAAAAAGAGTCTGAGGCTCAATGGATTGATTCACCCAGGCACCCCTACTAAAATGGTTATTTAGCACATGGAGCAATGGATGCCCTGAGTTGGGAATTGCTTTGGGTAAGACCACTCAGCATCTAGGCTCTGCTGTAACCTAAGTAGTTGGATTCAAAGTTGGTAGAAATTGTTTAAGGAACAAAGTAGAAGGCCGCAGTTCTACACCCATCATTCCTCACCCATCCCACCTCCAATCCCATCACTGCCCAGAGTTAAGGTGGCCAACCTGTCTCTTTTTGCCTAGAACTCTCCCAATCTTTAAAACCAAAGTCTTGTTGGTGTGCCTGGGTGGCTCAGTCAGTTAAGTGTCTGACTTCGGCTCAGGGCATGATCTCACAGTTTGTGGGTTCGAGCCTTGTGCCGGGCTCTGTGCTGACAGCTTGGAACCTGGAGCCTGCTTTGGATTTTGTGTCTCCCTCTCTCTCTGTTCCTCCCCTGCTCTCACTCTCTCAAAAATAAATAAAGATTAAAAAAATTTTAAACCAAAGTCTTGTTTCCCAGGAACTGGTACACTGGGATGGTTATTCACCCTACCCAGAGGGCCCTTGAAAAATAATTGTTGAGGGCAATGTAGGAGGATGCTGGGCTCACCTCATCCTGCTGATAACTTAGATTCCACGCACATCTGCCTAAATAACACAGAAAAACACCGGAAGACAAGCAGAACAGCCAATTGTAGACAGAAGACCCATGGAAGAGGGTAGGAAGGGTGGAGAGGTGGTGTGTGCTACACAGACTGGTGGGAGGGAGCCAGGGCAGTGGACGGGCAGTCCACCGGGCAAGGCAGAGCCCCCAAGGTCTGGCTTGCAAAAGCGGAGGGGCCAGACTGCGTGAGTTCTGACAGCCAGCAGGACTTAACATTTGGAATGTCAAAAGTCAACAGCTCTGCTCTCGGAGAGCAAGGAAGGTGAGAGGATGCCAGGAGGGAGAGTTGTTGAGCCCCAGAACAGAGCTCAGTGGGGGAACAAAGGCGCTGGCCAGTACCATTTTCCTTTCCCATCCCCCAGCCAAAATTCCAAAGGGAACAAGTTCCCATCACCGAACTTGCTTGCATCATTCAAATGCGCAATGCTGTGCTTCTGTGGATCCATCCCTCAGACAGGCCTGCATCCCTCCCCGGGCTGCAGGGCCTCTCCCACAGGGGACCACTGATGGCAAAGCGAGTTATGCCTGCCCCTCCTGCCCAGTGCACCTTGCAGATCCACCCTGGCTAATATGCCTTTGGCCAGATCCCATTGAAACAGCACCACAAACCTGGCAGCGTGCAAGCAGCCCAGACAGGGGCCACACCACTCCACAGTGAGTCCTGCCTCTGGGAGAGGGGAAGGTAAGGTACACACCAGTCTGACTGTGACCCCAGTGGTGGGGTGGGGGCAGACATCTGGTCTGACTGCAGCCCTACCTGCCAACACAAGTTTTCCTGGACAGCACGGGGGAAGTTCCCTGCAGTTTGGAGCTACTGCAGGGACTACCCAAGATGACAAAATGGAAGAATTCTCCTCAAAATAAACTCCAGGAAGTAGTGACAGCTAATGAATTGATCAAAACTGATTTAAGCAATATAATGGAACAAAAATTTAGAATAATAGTCATAAAATTAATTGCTGGGCTTGAAAAAAGCATAGAGGACAGCAGAGAATCTATTGCTACACAGATCAAGGGACTCAAAAATAGTCATGATGAATTAAAAAATGCTATAAATGAGGTGCAAAATAAAATGGAGGTGAACACAGCTCGGATTGAAGAGGCAGAGGAGAAAATAGGTGAATTAGAAGACAAAATTATGGAAAAAGAGGAAGCTGAGAAAAAGAGAGATAAAAAACATCCTGAAGTATGAGGGGAGAATTAGAGAACTAAGTGATGCAATCAAATGAAGCAATATCTGAATCATAGGAATTCCAGAAAAGAAGAAGAGAGAGAAAGGGGCTGAAGGTGTACTTGAACAAATCATAGCTGAGAACTTCCCTGATCGGGGGAAGGAAACAGGCATTGAAATCCAAGAGGCACATAGAACTCCTCTCAGACGTAACTTGAATCAATCTTCTGCATGACATATCATAGCACAACTGGCAAAATGCAAAGATAAAAAGAGAATTCTGAAAGCAGCTAGGGATAAACAGGCCCTAACATACAAAGGTAGGCACATAAGGGTAGTAGCAGACCTATCTACTAAAACTTGGCAGGCCAGAAAGGAGTGGCAGGAAATCTTCAATGTGATGAACAGAAAAATTATGCAGCCAAGAATCCTTTATCCAGCAAGTCTGTCATTCATAATAGAAGGAGAGATCAAGGTTTTCCCAAACAAACAAAAAACTGAGGGAATTCATCAACAATAAACCAGCCCTACAAGAGATCCTAAGGGGGATTCTGTGACTGAAATGTTCCAAGGACCACAAAGTACTAGAGACATCACTACAAGCATGAAACCTACAGACATCACAATGACTCTAAACCCATATCTTTCTATAATAACACTGAATGTAAATGGACTAAATGCTCCAACCAAAAGACATAGGGTATCAGAATAGATTAAAAAAAAAAACCCATCTATTTTCTGTCTACAAGAGACTCATTTTAGACCTGAGGACACCTTCAGATTGAAAGTGAGGGGATAGAGAACTATCTATCATGCTACTGAAAGTCAAAAGAAAGCTAGAGTAGCCATACCAATATCAGACAAAGTAGATTTTAAAGTAAAGGCTGTAACAAGAGATGAAGAAGGGCATTAAATAATGATTACAGGGTCTATCCATCAGGAAGAGCTAACAATAATAAATATCTATGCACTGAATACAGAAGCCCCCAAATATATAAAACAATTCATCACAAAAATAAGCAACCTTATTTATAAGAATGTGGTAATTGCAGGGGGACTTTAATACTCCACTTACAACAATAGATAGATCATCTAGACACATGATCAATAAAGAAACAAGGGCCCTCAATGATACATTTGATCAGATGGACTTGACAGATATATTTAGAACTCTGCATCCCAAAGCAAAAGAATATACTTTCTTCTCAAGTGCACATGGAACATTCTCCAAGATAGATCACATACTGGGTCACAAAACATCCCTTCATAAGTATAAAAGAATTGCAATCATACCATACACACTTTCAGACCACAATGCTATGAAACTTGAAATCAACCACAGGAAAAGTCTAGAAAACCTCCAAAAGCATGGAGGTTAAAGAACACCCTACTAAAGAATGAATGGGTCAACCAGGCAATTAGAGAAGAAATTTAAAAATATATGGAAACAAATGAAAATGAAAAGACAACAATCCAAATGCTTTGGGATGCAGCGAAGGCAGTCCTGAGAGGAAAATACATTGCAATCCAGGCTTATCTCAAGAAACAAGAAAAATCCCAAATACAAAATCTAACAGCACACCTAAGGGAAACAGAATCAGAACAGCAAAGACACCCCACACCCAGCAGAAGAAGAGAAATAATAAAGATCAGAGCAGAAATAAACAATATAGAATCTAAAAAAACTGTAAAGCAGATCAATGAAACCAAGAGTTGGTTTTTGGAAAAAATAAACAAAATTCCTGACCCTCCAGCCAGGCTTCTCAAAAAGAAAAGGGAGATGACCCACATAGATAAAATCATGAATGAAAAATAGAATTATTACAACCAATTCCTCAGAAATACAAGCAATTATCAGAGAATATTATGAAAAATTATATGCCAACAAACTGGACAACCTGGAAGAAATGGACAAATTCCTAAGCACCCACACACTTCCAAAACTCCAACAGGAAACAGACCCATAACCAGTGAAGAAATTGAATCGGTTATGAAAAATCTCCCAACAAATAAGAGTCCAGGACCAGATGGCTTCCCTGGGGAATTCTACCAGACATTTAAAGCAGAGATAATATCTATCCTTCTCAAGCTGTTCCAAAAAATAGAAAGGGGAGGAAAACTTCCAGACTCATTCTAGGAAGCCAGCATTACTTTGATTCGCAAACCAGACAGAGATCCAGCAAAAAAAGAGAACTACAGATGAGTATGGATGCAAAAATTCTCAACAAGATACTAGCAAATCGAATTCAACAGCATATAAAAAGAATTATTCACCATGATCAAATGGCATTCATTCCTGGGCTGCAGGGCTGGTTCAGTATTCCCAAATCAATCAGTGTGAACATCACATTAAATAAAAGAAAAGATAAGATCCTGTCTATCGATACAGAAAAAGCATTTGACAAAATTCAGCATTCTTTCTTAATAAAAACCCTCAAGAAATTCGGGATAGAAGGAACATACTTAAACATCATAAAAGCCATTTATGAAAAGCCCACAGCTAATATCATCCTCAATGGGGAAAAACTGAGAGCTTTCCCCCTGAGATCAGGAACACAACAGGGATGTCCACTCTCACCGCTGTTGTTTAACATAGTGTTGGAAGTGCTAGCATCAGCAATCAGACAACAAAAGGAAATCAAAGGCATCAAAATTGGCAAAGATGAAGTCAAGCTTTCACTTTTTGCAGATGACATATTATACATGGAAAACCCGATAGACTCCACCAAAAGTCTGCTAGAACTGATACATGAATTCAGAAAAGTTGCAGGATACAAAATCAATGTACAGAAATCAGTTGCATTCTTATACACTAATAATGAAGCAACAGAAAGACAAATAAAGAAACTGATCCCATTCACAATTGCACCAAGAAGCATAAAATACCTAGGAATAAACCTAACCAAAGATGTAAAACATCTGTATGCTGAAAACTATAGAAAGCTTATGAAGGAAATTGAAGAAGATATAAAGAAATGGAAAAACATTCCATGCTCATAGATTGGAAGAATGAATATTGTTAAAATGTCAATACTACTCAAAGCTATCTACACATTCAATGCAATCCCAATCAAAATTGCACCAGCATTCTTCTCGAAGCTAGAACGAGCAATCCTAAAATTCATATGGAACCACAAAAGACCCCGAATAGCCAAAGTAATCTTGAAGAAGAAGCAAAGCAGGAGGCATCACAATCCCAGACCTTAGCCTCTACTACAAAGCTGTCATCATCAAGACAACATGGTACTGGCACAAAAACAGACACATAGACCAATGGAATAGAGTAGAGACTCCAGAATTAGACCCACAAAAGTATGGCCAACTAATCTTTGACAAAGCAGGAAAGAATATCAAATGGAACAAAGACAGTCTCATTAACAAATGGTGCTGGGAGAACTGGACAGCAACATGCAGAAGGAGGAAACTAGGCCACTTTCTTACACCATTCACAAAAATAAACTCAAAATGGATGAAGGACCTGAATGTGACACACGAAACCATCAAAACCCTAGAGGAGAAAGCAGGACAAAACCTCTCTGGCCTCAGCCACAGCAATTTCTTACTTGACACATCTCCAAAGGCAAAGGAATTAAAAGCAAAAATGAACTATTGGGACCTCATGAAGATAAAAAGCTTCTGCATTGCAAAGGAAACAATCAACAAAACTAAAAGGCAACAGACGAAATGGGAAAAGATATTTGCAAATGACATATCGGACAAAGGGCTAGTATCCAAAATCTATAAAGAGCTCACCAAACTCCACACCCGAAAAACAAATAATCCAGTGAAGAAATGGGCAGAAGACATGAGTAGACACTTCTCTAAAGAAGACATCCAATTGGCCAACAGGCACATGAAAAGATGCTCAACGTCACTCCTCATCAGGGAAATACAAATCAAAACTACACTCAGGTAGCACCTCATGCCAGTCAGAGTGGCTAAAATGAACAAATCAGGAGACTATAGTTGCTGGCGAGGATGTGGAGAAATGGGAACCCTCTTGCGCTGTTGGTGGGAATGCAAACTGGTGCAGCTGCTCTGGAAAACAGTGTGGAGGTTCCTCAAAAAATTAAAAATAGAGCTACCTTATGACCCAGCAACAGCACTGCTAGGAATTTACCCTAGGGATATAGGGGTGCTGATGCATAGGGGCACTTGTACCCCAATGTTTATAGCAGCACTTTCAACAATAGCCAAATTATGGAAAGAGCCTAAATGTCCATCAAGTGATGCATGGATAAAGAAGCTGTGGTTTATATATACAATGGAATACTACTTGGCAATGAGGAAGAATAAAATCATTCCAGTTGCAGCAACGTGGATGGAACTGGAGGCTGTCGTGCTAAGTGAAATAAGTCATACAGAGAAAGACAGATACCATATGTTTTTACCCGTATGTGGATCCTAAGAAACTTAACAGAAGACCATGGGTGAGGGGAAGGGGGATAAAAAGGTTAGAGAGGGAGGGAGGCAAACCATAAGAGACTCTTAAAAACTGAGAATAAACTGAGGGTTGATGGGGGTGGAAGGGATGGGAAAGTGGGTGATGGGCATTGAGGAGGGCACCTGTTGGGATGAGCACTGGGTGTTGTACAGAAACCAATTTGATAATAAATTTCATATTAAAAAAAATAATAGTTGACTTTGTATCTTGCCTGAATATATAAAATGTGCTTTCAAAACTTTGTTCACGCAGACACAGGCATGTCATTTCTCTGTGACCTGCTTTTCTCATGTATCAATGTATTAAGAAGCCCCTCCCCTTCCCGCTTCTTTGAATAACTGGATCTGCTTTCATTGCAAAGTTGTGCAGTTGCTCATATAACCATCCACTCTGAATGCTTTGTTAAAATGAGGGAAAAAATTATTATAAGTAAAGAGGAATAATGGTGATATTTGAGGAAGAAGTCAACACTTCAAGGACAAGAAAGAAAGAAAGAAAGAAAGAAAGAAAGAAAGAAAAAAAGAAAGGATAGAATGAATAAGAAAAAAAAAAGTCTCCAAGAAGAAGAAACAAAGAAGAAAAGGTGCACCAGGAACAATGATAAGAATTATTTTATTTCCAGAGGAAGGAAAGTAGATGAATGTCAGGAAGGCATCCAGTTCTGCTTCCGCCCCTGTAGAGCTGTGTGACCATAGATGAAGTGCTCTGCTTCAGTTTCCACATCAGGAGAATGAGGACGGTCAGTCTTGCCCAATCAAGTAGAGAGAATGCCTAGGAGGACCAAGCAAGTATAAAGCTCTTGGATTAATTATACAAATATAAAATAATATGGCAGGCTGGTCAAAGAACCAGCCAGCAGGTGTTTCTGTGATCACTGACGTATGGTTCAAAGGAAGAGATTACAGGGTGATGAGAGTCTAAGTTGATGATTTTCATATGTATCAGATTCACCCAGGGAAAAAGTGAAAATCTGCAGCCCCACTCCAGAATGATTGAATTTTTCTCCAAAAGTGGAACCCGTGCATTTGTCATTTTCTTGAGTCCACCCAGGGAATCTGATGCAAACCGTCAAAATTGGGCCAGGGCACAGCACAACAACAGGGGGCCCCATTCACTTATTCGACAATGCAAATGGCAGCAGCTGGAGCTGAGCAGTGCTCAGCATGGGAAGGTAAACTGGCCCTGTAACAATTGGGTCCCACTGAAAACTCTCAGAGATGCTCCTTGACCCTTTGCTAATGACAGAGAAAGGGCCATGAGCACTTGCTGTGCATGAGAACTTTTTGCATACATTGTTTTGAATTTTTTTTTTATTCAGTTGGAATGGACATAAATTAACCATTTATGGTTAACATAAAATTAACCATTTGAAAGTCTACAATTCAGTGGCACTTAGTATATTTGCATTTGGTACATTGTACATTTGGTACAACTGACTCGTCTATCTAGTTCCATGTATACCTTTTCTTATTTAATCCTCGCAACATTCTGAAAGGTCAAATGTTCATAATCTGTGCCAGTGGCAGAAGGAAGCCTAGATCAATTTAGTAATCTGTCCAAGACTGGACCATTGGTCCGGAATGAAGCTGGGCTGCAAAACCATGTCAACCATCCAAAGCCCTTTCCAATACATGAGTAGAAGGAGAGACCCTAGGATTTCCTATTTTCATGAAAAAATATTGAAACAGATCTTAGGACATTGCAGCCTTTATGTTATAACATTAGTCTAAATCAATCAATCAATCAGTATAATGCTGTACCTCTGCCTTTTCCTCCTTCACACCTCCAATCAGTTATCATCCTTTCCTAAGGACATGCTCTGCATAGATGTCCAATCACAGGCTTAAATTTAAACACAAGGTAAATTAACAACTTTTCCCCGATAGAAAAGAAAGGGAGCTTTCCCAAGCTGTAGGTAATCCCACAGAGAATAACATAGGGTAGGATGTGTCTTCTGCCTTTGGACCCATAGGACACAAGTATCCTCAACCCTCGTCAGTTGAGGGAAGTGGGGCAAATATACTTTTTTTTAGTTTATTTATATATTTATTTTGAGAGGGAAAGAGAGCATGAGCAGAGAAGGAGAAGGGAGAGAGAGAGGTGGGGGAGGGAGGGAGGGAGGGAGGGAAAGAGTGGGGTGGGGCAGAGAGAGAGGGAGAAAGAGAATTCCAAGCAGGCTCTGTGCTGTCAGCACAGAGCCTGACACAGGGTTTGATCTTACAAATTGTGAAATCATTACCTGAGCCAAAACCAAGAGTCAGATGCTTAACCAGCTGAGCCACCCAGGCTCCCTGCAAACACACTTTTAGATAGGATGGCCATTAAATTCATCATCCTACTGGAAGCAGGACGTTTTCAGGATACTTGGACTGGGTGCCAGAACAGCAGGACAAAGTGGGGCTGCCCAAGACAAATGAGGACACAGCGTCACTTAACTTGTAGGACTTTTACCAGGATGCTTAAAAGCTATCGCTCTTCAGCAGCATCCAAAAGTAGGAGAGGAGCAACCAAAGTATATTGAGAAACTTGTGAGAAATAAACACTTAGAAAACAGTAAAACTCAGCTAGGAAGAACTAAGCCAAGTGAAATATCCATGAAGGTTTCAAGTTAGTTGATTGCAAAACAATAGCAGGGAAAGGAGTAAAAAGTAAAAAAGTATGTAAGAAAATATGGAGCTGGCCAAGCCAAATGAATTTTAAAAATCCACCACCCCTAAAACGAGCAGAAACATAAAATTTCAGAGAGAGCCTGTACCAGACCGATTAAGTCCCACTAAAATGACTGTTAAAAAAGAGAACACATCTTGAAGCTCGTGCAGAAGCTAAATGGAAATCAGATGACTTAGGAGAAGAGAAGCCAGCACATGACTCATAAAAATGTCCCTTAAAAGAAAAGTTAACAGAAAAACAAAGAAACATCCAAATAAAATGAATTCTACCAGTTCGGGGTCTGGTCCAGCAGGAGGTGTCTGGTGGTCTATCAAGTCACAGACACAGGACCAAATTGCAAAGTCTGCTTCTAGTGCAGCTCACGCCATTGGATTAGAAAGGTGAGGCAGATGGCTGGTGTGTGTGTGTGTGTGTGTGTGTGTGTGTGCGCGCGCGCACGCGCGCGCGCGTGAACTCATGTGTAGAGCCAAGCAAGATCAATGTGGAGCTGCCCAAAGCTTAGCACATGAGTTACTCAACTCCCAGCCTCGTTGACTCCCATTTCCCAGGAAGGGCGGGCAGGATTTCTCAGCACAGCAACAAGCCTTTAACCATTTGGGAGGACTTTTGCTCACGAGGGTTCTGCAAGCAGTGCTGCCCTTTATCCTTGGGGTGGGATTCACAAGATGAATCCTGTTTCATCTTGTGTGATGGAGGAGTCAAGATTTGGGAATTTTAAAGGCCTGGACTCAAAGCTCAATGTTTTCACTGGTAGCTGAGTGAACTTGGCCATATACCTTTTGCTTTCTTGGTCTTTGCTTTCCTGTCTGTAGATAGAGAAAAAAAATACAACTTCCCTTGGGGCACCTGGGTGGCTCAGTTGGTTAAGTGTCTGACTCTTGATATTGGCTCAGGTCATGATCTTGTGGTTCGTGGGTTCGAGCCCCACATCAGGCTCTGCACTGACAGTGTGGAGCCTGTTTGGGATTCTGTCTCCCTCTCTCTCTCTGCCCCTACCCTGCTCACTCTCTATCTCTTTCTCAGAATAAATAAATAAACATTTTAAAAAACATGACTTCTCTTGGTCCTTAGGAAGATAGAGATCATCCTTGGGAATCCCCAGGGGATTTGTCTAGCCCACAGTATGGGCTCACAATGAAAGAGTCTCCTTCCCCTTTCTCGTAATAGAGAAGAGACGGTTAAAGGCACAGAAGACTTAAGTTCTTACTTGAAGTCAAACAATATTTAGTAGTCATGTCAGGACTGAGGTTCAGTGCTTCTGTTTCCCTCCAGCAAAATGCTTTTCTCAGCCTGCTCCTCCTCGGTGCAGCCCACCTGTGTGTTCACCTGCAGCTTGAGATAAAAGGTCTCCAGTGTGCAACAGCTCACAATTCAAGTGCTGGAAAGTCTCTGCTCTCTACCTTGGGACTTTCTCCAACACCATGGAAATGATTCCTCTTGCAACAAGACAAATCTGGAACTTCAGGGTGGGAGGGGGTTTAGTATGCCCTACAAGTCAACCCCAACCAATGAGGGTCAGAAGTCAGTGGGAAAATGGCCCCAGCACCCCTGTCCCGGTTCCTCTGAGGTTCCCTAGGATAATGGATCCCTTTGATTTCAGTAGTATACTGTGGGTATGGACCCCACACCCCTTATTAGCTTTTCTCCCTTTTCTATCTCACTCTTCCTGTTCCCTCCCTCAGCTTCTGGGCTTCTCCAAGAAACTACCTGCACCCAAGTTCTCATCTAAGGTCCTGGTTTGAGGAAACCCAATTAAGACACTGTCTGTTTTTAATGTCTCAGGTGAAGACACTGCATGGCTTTGTTTTCTGCCTCCCGCTCTCAGAACTGCAAAAATCTCACCTGGAGAAAAGCACCATAATAAGTGCTCCTGTTTACTGAGCATGTACTATGTACCAGACAGTGTGCACAGGGAAAAAAAAATTGGGATAACAGGTCTGATATAAGAACAGCAAAAAACCTTTTTTCTAATGGTACTTGCATAAGTCACATCAGCGTGGGGACAAATATTGCTTCCTCCCCCTTCCTCATACAGAGAGCAAGGGGAAGAATAACCAGACCTGAGATTATTGAAAATCATGTTCAAGAAAGGGTGTATGTCATAGATTCTGTGGCTTTGCCATGCTGAAGGGTGGCAGTCCTCTGTGCAATGGCTACTCCTAGGACACAGTCCCTTCCTGGGTTTTTAGAAATGCAGAAGTAGTTGCAATGTTAATTTTGGGTGGGGGGCTGATGAGCTAAAAACACAAAAATGTAGGAAGAGAGTATAGGCACCTATGAGAAAGGAACAGTGGGTGAGGGCTGGGAGTATGGCAAGGGGGAGGTGTCCTGCCGTAACACATCCAGTGACAGATGTCCGCAAGAGAATGCTTAATAAAACTTTAACAACAGGCAAGTTTACTTGACTGTTGTATTGTTCTGGGAGATAAGCCTTCTCTGCTGCCCCCAATTTTTATTAGGAATGAGCCCCACATAATTGCCTGTATTACCAGACTCTTGGTGGGAGGGTAATGAAATATTACACATTTCCTTTGACATGGGGCAGAGAAAGTATCAGGAAAAGATAAGTCACAACTCAGAGGAAAGAGGAAATCGGAGTAAGAAGCTACTAAGGGAAAAGTAATCGCCCACCAGAAAACTACCCAAGGTATTCCTGTATTCATGGTGTAGATGGGAAGAAGGACTTGAGCTAAAAGTTTTTATAAAGTGACTCAAAGAGCTGAATTTGGGGGTTTGGGGGACACCAAAGGGTTGAACTATAAATTCACTATCTCGCTTAATTCTCAAATGGTGATACCCATTTGATGGATGAAGATGTTGAGGCTCAGTGGGGTTAAAGTGAGGTTTCAAGGGCAGGTATTTGAACACAGCCCTGATTTTGAAGCCTTGCATTGTACACCTGGCTTATATTAGGCTAGAAAGGGATTTAGAGCTCACTCAGATTTGCCCACCCCATTTTGGACTGTGCTTTTGAAAACTTGGGTTTAAAATGTTTTTCACATTGGCTGAAAGTATAAGATAAAAGTCTTTAAATTTTTATTTATTTATTTGAGAGAGAGAGAGAGCACAAGCAGGAGAGAGAGGCAGAAGGGGAGAGAGAGAGAGAGTCAATCAGGCTCCACACTCAGCACAGAGCCTGATTCAGGGCTTGATCTCACAACACTGGGATCATGACCTGAGCCTAAATCAAAAGTCAGACGCTTTAACGACTGAGCCACCCAGGCGCCTCGTAAGATCAAAGTCTTCAAGATTCATCAAATTCCATTTTCCCTCTTTTCACCCTCTAATCATCAGAAAGGAAATTAGTTCTTCCTTTCGCATGTTTTGCATGTTCAAGATCCTGTGTGGGTTACATGCGTGCGTGGATGCACACATACACAGACACACGCTAAGCACAGTCTTTTGAGGGCAGTGCAGATTAAAGTCGCGTAGGTGCCACTGAATTTCTATTGCAGATCCAGTACTGGGCATATTTGCTTGCATCCTATGTACAGCAATCAAAGACCATGTTGCCGCAGTGATTCCTGTTACAGAATCGGAACTGAATTAGGATAGCAACATCTGGCAGCCTGGACTGTGGCCGTCGATGCATATACGCAGTTCAGAAACACCAAGAGCAACAAAAATCACAATACCTTCAAGCTTCCCAAGCATTTCATGTCATGTTACAGGAGAAGGCATTCATTCATTCATTCATTCATTCATTCAAAAATACTGTGTTCCTTCTATGCATCAGACACTGCCTTAGGCACTTGGAAGAAAATGAGACCAACCAAAATCAAACAAAAAACCTCTGTCCTTGTGAAGTAAAGGGAAAAGATAGAAAATCAATGGTGAGAGTGAGAACGAGAATAAATAAGTTATACAGTATATTAGAAGGTGATAAACGCAACAAAAAAGGGAAACACCAGAGCAGTGTGAGACTCAGAGGGGGTGAGCTATGAGTTGCTCTGTTAAATGGAGTAGACTGCACAGGACTCACTGAGAAGGTGACAATTGCATAAAGACTTGCATAGTAATGATTCATGAGCAAATCATTTAGGAAGCCCTGGATATCTTTCTAAGATTGGCTTCACAATGAAATTCTGGCCTGGAAGATTTGCCTGTCTCATGACTGTGTCTGTGAAATTCCACAGGGAGGCAGCAGATCCTAGTGATGACCAGGCCAATGAATGCCTTGTGCTTCCCAATTGCAGAGGGTCTCAAGGAATCTGTCTTAAGCCCGAGTGCTTGTTGAGGCATTTCTCCCGTCTCTTATCCAAGGTGTTAGTTGCCTTTGGGTTCACTGCTGTTTGTAACAAGGGCAACAGTAACAGAGCTTTCACGTATTGGGACTTTGCTCTGTGCCATGCACTTGATGTATTGCATTTATAATCTCTGAGCTAGATCTTGTTATTGTCCTTATTTCTCAGATGACGATGCTGATGCTCGGAATCTCACTCCAGTGAAGGTGGAAACCAGGATTTGCCATAAAGTCTGTGGAAAATCTTTAAACCCTGAGTTGATTGGAAGAAGGAAACTTTCTAGATTGGTGTGTGAAATCCACTTGTTTCATGTGGGATACGAGTACTGAATTCAAGGCTAGAGACTTGAAGATCATCAATATCAAAATGATAGTAATAATCAGTGTTCATTGAGAAATGCCAAGCAGTGTACTCAGTGCTTTATATATACATCCTTTAATTCATAACTACTGTGATTGACTGGTTCAATGAGGGCAAGAAGTCACTGACCGTGTGCTCCATGCCAGGCATTGTGTGTATTGATATATCAGTTTCCCTCCCCAAAGAGTTTATTTGTAAATGTCACACATGATCAACGTAACTATTACAACAACCCCAAGCTATATAATGTGAAACAAAAACAAGATAAAACCTCTTCTCCTATGTCAACCAATGCGAGAGTCTGTATGTATTCTTCCACAATTAAAAAAGTAATTCTATGTGAAACTGTACCAGCATAATATTTAAACAGTGAAAATTTTTATTCAATAGGGTATAATGGTATAGTTTTAAAATTATGTCTTTCCTACTCCTACTACTTAGAAAGATTTGCCAATAATGTATATGAGGGTTTTTCTCCCAGCAGTTAACATTATAACTTTAAATAATATATTTATGCCATTAATTCTGAATGCAGACAATTAATGTTATTAATTGCTTCTTGCTCCTTGTTACTACTGATTTTTGTTTAGTACTTTTTCAGCTTTTTTTCTACTGATTAGTTTTGGAACTTTGAATAATATGTTTCTATTTTCAAACATGTCTGTTAGCTTTTTTATACTAAAAAAAAAACAAAAAACAGAAAATTGGTGCACTTGCATTTATTCCATGTCCTGTGGTCTCAGCTTCCTCCTGGCTCTTATCATTCACTGGTCAAAAGTTTGCCCCATAGGAGTTAATTCAGCCCCAATGTGAGTAACACCATCCACCTCCTGTGGGACAAACCAGAATGTACACCATTTCCAGAAGTGGTGGCAAGGGCCAGAAACAGGGAGAGTAACTGATTGGTCTCAGTTCCTGTGCTGTTAGGTGGGTGGGGTCCAGGACACCAGTATGTGTCTGTGACCTTGGTGAGGTTCAGAGAATCTGAGGCTGTATGTTAGTTGTGTTAACTGTATCTAATACTGTCTCATTGCCCCCTTTTTATGTACTAATTTCTTCTTTGCTGTACATACTATTTTATGGATGTCCTTAATGTTATTTATTAAAATGTGTTAATTTTCTCTATTTCTTGAATGATTCCTTAAGTGTCTCCTAGGGATGTAATTGTACTCGTTAATTTGTCCCTTTTGTTTATTTGTCTTTGTCAGATAGTTGAAGTTTAGGTACTTATTTATTTTAATAGCTGTAAAATGTTTATAACAACCACCCCCACAACAAACACACACTGAATGTGTCCTTACCATATGCCAACTGCTATCGTAAGCATGTTTTAGTATCAACTGCTTTAACAGCCATATCACATAAGGAAATGAAGTTACTGGGTAAATAATGTAAAATTCAGCCCCCAGCCTCCAAACCTAGAGATTAAGCTCATAACCACCACATAATAAGTGGTGTTCTATTTGGTTTGCATTTAGATTTTACTTTGACTAAAGTGTCTGAACTTTAAAGTCACCCAAAAGTCAAATAGTGCTAGTTGATCCTATATCCAAACACCCATTCTTCCAAAGTAGGAAATCTGTTAGCTGGACATATGGCCATCCCAAATAAACGCCATGCTTCCAAGCTTTCCTTGCAGCTAAAAGTGGGCATAGGATAAGTTCTGGCCAATAGAATGCAAGAAGGAGTGTTGTGGCTGCTTCATGGAGCTCTCCTAAAGACACTCTCCAGTCCCATTCTGATTGGCCTTCTCTTTAGTCTCTTCCCCACATCACTGAGAGGAGGGTAGTTTGGGGCTATGAAGACAGCCATTTCCTTGAGGTGGTGAGCCAGGGAGGAATTCTCTGCTGGGTTTTTGTGGAATGGAGCTGCCATACCAGGGCTTGGCTTCACCCTGTGGACTTTAATCTGAGCAAGGGATAAACTTTCTCACATTTAAGTTATTCCTGTTTGTATACATTTTATTGTTGTTGCTCCTGGCAACCTAATATATTCCTAAATAATACAATGATAAAAGGCTTGTAATGAAAAAAATAGCATTGTTTGGCTCTTGTACAGCTCCCTAGCCACGTGCAACATTTTTTACTTTTTCACTGTATCTTGCCATATTTGCATCCACATTTCCACATGATCTATTTTTGGCTGTGTTTTCTTGATTAATCAATTTTGGCAATATTTATTGACTGCCTTTTATGGTAGATGTGAACTTAACTCTCTTAAATCTCTCCTCCTCTTCCCTCACCCTCCCAGGATAGATCTATTACAACGTATTCAGTCAAATTGATATTCTCTAATTACATTCATACGATTAAGTGAACATTAACCACTGATGAGGCAAATTGTCAATTTTGGTTACATTTCTTCTACTTTTTATTTGGTATAGTTTTCTTTTTATAAGTGGGAGTTTTCTCTGCAAGTGTGAGGTTTTCCTTTAATCCTCCTTATTGGACAGGTTTTTAATGTCCATTTTCTAGCTGAAGACTTTGAGGTCCTTTCTTTCACTATACTGATAATAACAAATGTTTATTAGGCTTTATGCATGATGTTAAACACTGAGCTTGATGCTTGTTGAATACTCCATAGTGCCTACTGGTGTCCCTACTTGACAGAGCACAAAGGTAAAGCAATATTAAATAACTTGCCCATGATCAAAGAGCTGATGGGCATAGAGTCAGGACTCAGACCCACGTCTTTCTGACCCCAGAAGTTAATCCTCTTAATTAGGGATGGAAAAGGAGAGGAGAGGGACATTGCCAAAATACTTAAGATTCAGTACAGAGAATGAGCAGACAGAATACGTGCTAGCCTGACAAGAAGGGAAGTACATAGCAGATAAATATCAGCCCCTTCTTAACAAAGAACTTATGACTCAGTCTAACATGTAAACGCTGCATTTTGTTTTTGTGTTTGTGTTTGTTTTTTACTGCTGGTCTATGGAAGAACCTGGACATTTTGCTTTAAAGTAGAAGGGTAGGGGTGCCTAGGTGGCTCAGTCGGTTAAGCATCTGACTCTTGACTTCAGCTCAGGTCATGATCTCACGGTCTGTAGGTTCGAGCACTGCATCAGGCTCTGCTGGCTGTGCGGAGCCTGCTTGGGATTCTCTCTCGATTCTCTCTCTCTTCCTCTCTGCCCTCCCCCACTCAAATGCTATGTCTCTCAAAATAAATAAATAAATAAACTTTTAAAAAATAAAGTGGAAGGAAGACAACAGCAGGGGCCAACAGACCTTTGTTTTCCAAACAGAAAACTTGAGTGAGGCAACTTTCCTATGGTCCCATAGCTAAATGGCAAAGGGAGAATCTCACCCCAGGCCCTCGGCTTCCAGAACCCAGGCTCTTCATACAGGGTAACACCTCTCATGGTTGTGCCCTCAAGTTCACTGCTTCAACTCTCTCCAGGGCTTGGTGAGGGACGCTTTCCAAATCGAAATTCACACACACAAGGAACAGGTGACTCTGCTACTTCTGTGTGCCAGATCCAACCTGAAAGATGATGTGGCACTTCCTTGAGAGATTGATGATTGGAGGGAGAACACAATAGGATCTTTAAAACTGGAGCCATCCCAGAAAATCTGGGGAACATGTCACCAGAAGAGAGATACTGGAAGTAATGAGATTAATCATGAGACATTAATTAAGTAATGGCTCAACTGCTGCCTGTTGAGTCAGCGCCTTCCTATGTGTAAATAAATAATGAATTACAGGAATGACATTACCTGAGATTTACAGAATACCCCCAGCGGTTTGAAAAAGCTGTCTCTCCCTGAGGATCAGTCAGAGGAAGATTTTTTTTTAATTATCTTGAATTACTAAGATTACCATTTATTAGTGAATTATCATTTCCTACTGGACTCTCAAAAGTGCTTAATTATATGTAGAGAATAATTTGCTCCAGCTTAAAAAATAAACTTGGATATTGCCTAAGTCCCTGTTTTAAAACCCTTATGAGAATGTGCTACTAATATAAATGAAATCAAAGTCTACACAATTCCCAGAGTAGCAGTGTATCCTTAGCCCAGTCTACAAAATTAGTATTATATTGCCTATCTCTTTGTGGGGTTTGAAGGAAACCAAGGACTAGCACTATCCTTCTCCACCCCACTCCCCCACAATTCATAACTGAATGAAAGACACCCTCACACGAGACAGAAGACCAAAGCACAGGTGTTTTGTGGGTAAAGTCAATTGAAGAAAACAGCCTGGCCTGTGGCCACTTCTGGACCTCATAAGTACCTTGCACAAATCTAGACTTTGGTGCATCACACTGGAGCAAGAATTCACATTCATGGAATCCCTGTTTCACCCTCTGCCTCAGACACAAGAAGAAAGATGAGCATCTGAACATGATTCTTCAAACGAGTCCTGGGCTCAACCCTTACATCCTATTGGGAAGTAGCAACAGTTCCTAAAATATCCATGTCATCTGAAGTCTAGGCAGGTCCAGAACCAGAAGGAAAACAAGGGACAAGCAGCATGCTGCTCCCTTCCTTCTTCCAACATTTATTGCTTTCTGTATGCTGGCCAACGTTCCAAATGCTTACATGAATTAATTCATTTAAGTCTTGTAATGACTGAATAAGACAGGTACAGTTACCCCTATCTCCATTCTTGCAGCTGAGGAAACTAAAGCACGGGAGTTTATGGATTTTACTAGCAAGTGGTGAACTTGAACTTTAAACCCAGTCTGGCTTTAGGGCCCTCACACTTAACTATTCCCCACAACTGCTTCAGAAAGGGTGCCTGTTTCTTGGGGAGGAGAGAAGAAGGGTGAGTGGAGAACGGCTGGACAGGTTACTTCAATAATGTTGCTAATAAACATGAGGAGGAGGGGGTTAAAGTTTCTTTTATCACCACTGGTTGTGGGCCAAGAAAGGTTTAGTTACTTCTTTTTAAAAATTTTTTAGTGTTTATTTATTTTTGAGAAAGAGATAGATATTAGTGGGGGGAGGGGCAAAGAGAGGGGAAGACACAGAATCTGAAGCAGGCTCCAGGCTCTGAGCTGTCAGTGCACAGCCTGACGTGGGGCTCAAACTCATGAGCCATGAGATCATGACCTGAGCCGAAGTTGGATGCTTAATCTACTGAGCCACCCAGGAGCATAATAATCACAAACACAAAATTACAGTGTCAAAATGAGTAGTTACACGGAACTCATAATGTTTCTTTGGGGTTATACTGGGCTTCTCTGGATGTTCTTTCCGTCACAGCTTGTTTGGTTCTCGGGCAGATACACTAAGTCTTATGGACCGATTCCCATCTGGTCAGTGGGCATCTATCTTTCACCTACTTATTAGGCAAAGTGGGTCCCGGTGAGCCTTCACCTGTTATGAATCAGAGTTTAAGACGAACTCTGTGGTTTAAGGAATAGCTTTTGTCGGAGAAAGGGGAAATTTCCATAGGTCAAGATCAGCCAGAGAAGAGAAGGCTTGAGCCCTACTTGGTCTCATTACTTCACAAAAGTCCGCACCAGATCAGGGCTTTCTGCATTATTTCCTCCAGTGGGAACTCATAGTACCAGGCAGTCTGGATCTGAGAATCAGCTCTTCAGGAGTTATCTGTCAATAACAGCTGCCCAGTACAATCTTTCTCATAGGGGAAAGTGAGTTCTTGGTCCCATGAGATGCTGAGCTACAGTATGGCCCTTTCTTGTAGAAGAAAGGTGCTCCCCAGACCTGATCCCAGCCAACCTGTTGTCCACTTAATCTGGAGTGAATACACAGGACCTCCTGCAGACATTTTTGCTCATTTCTGCACATATCTAGATTCATGTTATCTATTGCTTTAAAATGGTTTACTATATAATTTACTGCTTATTGGGCACTTACTATATTACTGAGAACCTACTAACCCTGTGGAATAAGTTCTATTATGACATCCATTTTATAGGGTAAGGAACAGAGACCTAGAGAAATAGTGTCACACCTAGCACAGGGCAGATAGGGAACCCTGACTCTGATACCACCACCAGTGCCCCAACACCCTTTCCCTCCCAGCATGGCTCAGAGGGAAAACCAGGGTTTAGAAAATCAAAATTTGAATTCTGAAATTGTCCCGACAGGCTTCAGTGTGCACTTGTGGCCAAGTTGCCTCCAGCCTTAAAAGTGGCCCTATACACGGGGCATAGACAACTACTCCATGCCAGAGTTTGAGGATGGGTTAAAGGACAATTTCTAAATGGTAGCATTATAGGAGCACCTGGATGACTCAGTTGGGTCAGCGTCTGACTCTTGATTTCGTTTCAGGTCATGATCTCACAGCTGTGAGTTTGAGCCCTGCGTTGGGCTCAGCCCAGAGCTTGCTGGGGATTTTTGCCCTCTCCCTCTATCTCTGCCCCTCCCCTGCTTATGCTCTCTCTCTCAAAATAAATAAAGAAACTTTTAAATTAAAACTGAATAAATAAATGCTAGCACAATGATAATGTTAATGAAGCAGAGTTTGTGTCTTCTTCACTTTTGGATCTTTGGTGTCTGCTGGGTACCCAACGATGGAAGTTAAAAGAATGAATGAAATGAGAATTCCTATCAGTTTGAGAGGTAGAATTTTGGCACAAGTTGGAAAACCAAAGGCATAAAGAAACTCAAAGTTACTAATGTCCTATTTCACTTCACACATCTTTGATAATAAGCCACTCAGGAAAACACACACATGTGCACACACACACACACACACACACACACACATTACACCACACACACCACACACTGGAAATAATTCTTGAAGCTCAGTGTGACCGAATTACCTGGCAGAGCTTTCAATGAGACTCATGGGCTTCCTTTCAAATTGCCACTGACATCACACTAGCACATTAATTTTTAAAATTGATCTGTCATGGGTGTATTGTGGAGGTAAAAATGAAGAACTGTATTTCTCCCTCTCTCACCTTTCTAGTGTAACTTTCAGGTACAAATATAGATTGAAGTGTTGCTGTTGTTAAAATGACACAGTTTTTCACACAGGCTAAGGTTAGTTTCAGAAGAGAAATTCACAAACCATGGTCCAGCCCAGGAGGCCCTCATTGTTGATTTCCCAAAGCAGTATGAAATCAATCTGTTCATGTGACTTAGAGTACCTACTATGTGCTGTGGATCAGCCAAAAGGATGTTATTAAGATGATCTTGCCTCCTTGTATTTGCAACATAGTTGAAGAGGCAGGGCATAAATACAGACAATTTTCCTAATGGTGTAGTTAGTGAATAAGAATTAGCATTCATAACTAATATTAAAACCGAGAGGCTTAAATAGTAAAATAATGTAACTAACTGCATACTAAGATGTCTGAGGATTAACAGGGTCTTAGAGGTGATCGAGCAGTTTAACCATTTCAGGGGTCTGTGTAGCTATATCTGGGATGGTTCTGGTATTTCCCTTTTGGGCACAAGATGTGGCTGCAGCACATTTAGGTAAGGCATCCTCACATGGCTATATCTGAAGGCAAAGGGGCATCTAGTAAGAAAGATCTCCATGCACACTTCTCTCTTCTTTCATATTAAAAAAAATGGTTTATTTATTTATTTTGAGAGAGTCAGAGACAGCGTGAGTGGGGAAGGGGCAGAGAGAGAGGGAGAGAGAGAGAGAGAGAGAGAGAGAAAATTCCAAGCAGGCTCTGCTCTGCCAGCACAGAGCCTGACACGGGGCCTGAACTCACGAAACCAAGAGATCATGACTTGAGCAGAAACCATGAGTCAGACGTTTAACTGACTAAACCACCCAGGTGCCCCTCTTCTTTCATATTTTTGCCCAAAAACTTCCAACAAGCATACCCTTTTATTGCATTGGCTGGATCTGGGCCACAAGGACAAGCCTGCCTGCAAGAGAGTCTAGAAATAGAAATATCTCAGGTTCTCAGGTTCCATAACAGGAAGCAACAAAGAAGTAAGAGAGTTAGGAATTGGTTACTGAAAAGCCAACCCAAAGTCAGAAACACTGATTAACTGCCAACAAGGCACCATAGACATAGCTTTCCGATAGAATTTTCTGCAGTGATGGAAATGCTCTATATTCGTGCTCTCCAAACTGGCAGCCACTGGTCACTGTGGGCCCCTGACCGCTAGAAATGGGGCTAGTGTGCCTGAGAAACCAAACCGAATTTCAGTTTTATTTAAATTTATACAGCTACATGAGGCTAGTCACTGTTATGATGGACAACATAGGATTATAAACAATATCTTCTTAGAGGTCAGAGGCAAAACAGAGACATACTTATAGGCCAGAATAATGTGGTAGTCTTCACCGTGAATGAGGACCTTGAAATGGATTCAGAAGACTGTTGGAATTTGGATATCCATGCAGGGATACAGAAAAGAAAATAATCAGGTATTCTTAGGAGATGCTAAGCAGATCAGTTTGACAGAGTATGGTTTGTTTTGTGTGTGTGTGTGTGTGTGTGTGTGTGTGTGTGTGTGTGTCTGTGTGTGTGTGAAGCTGTGGGCAAAAAGCTGAAAAGCAGGTTCAGGTCAGATGGCAGAAATTTTGGGATGCCGGTTTTGACTGTGTGTAATACTCAAGCTATGTTTTTGAGGGAAGAGTAAACTATGAAGTGGTTCCATAAATGGGAAGCTGTGAACCCTGTGATAGTATGAAATATTAACCCGGTGATAGTAAGAAGGATGGATAGAAGTCAGGAGATTCAGGTAGCACAGCGTGGTCTAATTTTTTTAATATTATGGCACAAATGAAAATGATGTATGTAGGGCTCACTGGGGCAAATAATGCAGCTCCTGGCCCAGAGTGACCAGCCCAAAGACTCCAGCTGCCCTAGGCATTCAGTCCCAAATCCTCAAATGACAATCACCAGGTCCTCACACCTGTACTCCTTACAGCATCGTTGTGAGCATCAGCACACAGCTGGCATCCTCTAACGTAGCCGACTATAGTGATGATAGTGATGTATATGAACAGGCAGTGATGTGTGTGCAAAAGGAAGAGTGTGAGATAATTTACAGAAGGAATTAAAAAGAATCGGGAACAAATTAGATGTAGTTAGGATAGATTTCTCAGTGGACAATAACTCCTAAAGTTTGAGAATGGTGATACCAGAAATAGAAACACTAGCTGAGATCTTTTTGAAGGAAGATGGTGATTTCCATTTAAGATATGGAGGCAAAAACTGTGCCTCTAGGTGGACATCTTGTTGATGACCCCTGGTGATCCATGGCTCCGGAAGTCATGCAGTTGCATCCTTCCTTCCTATATTGATTCTGTGCTTGGCCATGTGGCTTATTCGGCCAATGAGCCTTTAACATGATGCAGGCAGAGGCTTGATGAGAGTTTGTGCATTGAGGCTTGTCTTCTTGGAACCAGCCACCATGACATAGGAAGCTCAGGCTAGACCACTGAATGATGAGAGGTCATAGGCAGAGAGATGCAGGGCTGTGTGAGTGCATTTCACATATTCCAGCCCTGGCTAAACTCCTAGCTGATCGTACGCATGGCAGTGACTTCAGCAGAACAACCACTCAGCAGAGCTCAGTCATTTCAAAAATTGATAAGAAATAATAAATCATTGTTTTAAGCCACCTGTTTTGGTTGATTTGTTAGACACTAGTAGATAATGAAAATAATATTCCAATGAAAATGTTCAGTAGGTCCTTGGTGATATCAGTATAGAGCTCCCGCTAGGGATCTGAGCCTTAGATGTAATTTTGGAATATATGCATGCTTCAGTCGTAGTACTTACATTGTAATTATATTGATTGCTTGTCGCCCTCAGTAGACTGGGAGCTCTTTGAAGATAGGGACTGGGTCTTTTGTAGTTTCTAGTATATTATGTCTGGTTCAAAGCAGATAGATAGTCAAGAGATCTGTGCCGAATCATAAAACAAACAAATAAAATGTAGTGAGGGAATCATGGAGGTCAGGCTTGAACTCCAACCCTCCCAATTGCTATCTGTGTGACGTTTAGTAAGTCACCAGTTCTTACTGTGAACTGTGACTAATGTCAGCTGCCTTTCAAAGGCATTGAGAAGAGCCAATATACAGTGGGCACTCAACAAACTGTAGCTTTTATCGTTAAGGATGAATGATCATTGAAAGTTGAAATGTGATCACAAATGAAGTCAGCTGAGGGTAAGTGCAGAAAGGGAAAATCGAGGGGACTGAGGAGGGGCAAGGGCGCAATTGAAGAAAAAAAAAGATTCAGGGAGAGCTAGAAAGCAGCAGCAAGAGATAAGAAGGAGAACCAGACCAATTGAAACACCAGGAAAAAAAACCAGATTGGGTGCATTTTACCGGCTGTAAAAGGGAAGGGATTTTTTTTTCAACTTTTTTTTTTTTTTTTTATTTTTGGGACAGAGAGAGACAGAGCATGAACGGGGGAGGGGCAGAGAGAGAGGGAGACACAGAATCGGAAACAGGCTCCAGGCTCCGAGCCATCAGCCCAGAGCCTGACGCGGGGCTCGAACTCACGGACCGCGAGATCGTGACCTGGCTGAAGCCGGACGCTTAACTGACTGCGCCACCCAGGCGCCCCAAAAGGGAAGGGATTTTTAAGAAAGACGCACATGAACATTGCTACCGTTAGTGGTGGTCGTTTATGGAGCATGCATTTGTGTGTTTATTAAATGTCAGAAGTTGATTCAGAACTGTCAGTAAGGAAACCTTTGAAGAAAAAGATTGGGCTATCTTGCGTGATCTAACTGTATCCTAACTGGGTCTCTTGGTTCTTTATAACATCGACCAAGGGCCTGGTGGTTAATAAGTAAGGTTAAACTTCATGTGGTTGGGCTTTCATTATCCTGTAGAATCATTGGAAGGAAGGAATTTGTGGAGAATAAAGAAATGGTACCAAAAAGGGGAGCGTTATTCGCATTTGGCCTTTTGGGGAGATTCAATCTCAAGAATCGAATTCTCTGAAGTCATTTCTCTCAACATAAAGACTGGAAGGACACAGTCTTTGAAACATTGTCAAACACACAATGAAACAAATAGCTACAAAAACAGAACCATTAGTTATGCAAATATCTCTCATTCCATTGGGCTGGAGTTGGATAGAAATAAGGGCAGATTGTTTTCTGTTGTTGTTTTGTTTTTTTTGAGTATAGTTGACACACAATGTTACATCAGCTTCAGGTGTACAACATAGTGATTCCACAAGTTTATTCATTATGCTCTGCTCACCACAAGTTAGGTACCATCTGTCACCACACAACATTATCACAGTATCGCTGACTATGTTCCCCATGCCATGCCTTTTATTTCAGTGACTTTCTCATTCAATAACTGGAAGCCTGAATCTGCCCCCAGGACCCCATTTGGCCCATTCCTCCCAGCTCTTCCCTCTGACAACCCTGTTTGTTAATGGGTCTAATTCTGCTTTTTGCTTGTTTATTCATTTGTTTTTCGTGTGGGATTTTTGCCTTTTTTTTTTTTTTTTTTTTTTAGTTTCCACTTATGAGAGAAACCATATGGTATTTGTTTTTCTCAATCTGTCTTATTTCACTTAGCATAATACCATCTAGATCCATCCAAGTTGTCTCAAATGGCATAATTTGTTACAGCAGTGTAGTATTCCAATGCATATAAATGTGCATACACACACACACACACACACACACACACACACACACATATATATCACGTCTTACTTATTCATTCCTCTATTGATGAACATTAGGTTGCTTCCATGGCTTAGCTATTATAAATAATGCTGCAATAAGCATAGGGGGTGCTTATATGTTTTCAAATCAGAGTTTTTGTTTTCTTTGTGTAAATACCTGATAGTGGGATTATTAGATCATATGGTATTCCTATTTTTAATTTTTTGAGGAATCTCCACACTGTTTTCCACAGTGGCTGTGCCAATTTACATTCCCACCAACAATGTGCTCCTTTTTCTCCACATTTTTGTCAACACATTATTTTTCGTCTTTTTTATTTTAGCCATTCTAACTGACGTGAGGTGGTTTTTTATTTGCATTTCCCTAATGATTAGGGATTTTGAACATCTTTTCCTGTGTCTCTTGGTCATGTATATGCCTTCTTTGGAAAAAACTGTCTTTTCAGGACTTCTGTCCATTTTTTAATTGGATTGTTTGCTTTCTTGGTGTTGAGTTGTGTACGTTTTTTTATATATTTTGAATATTAATGAAAATAAGGTCAGAATCTTAATGAAATAATATTTTATGGGTAAGAATTCTGGACTTTACATTTTTGAGTTTTGGTTTCCACTATCCATTCTTATAAGATAAGAGCAACATGGTTATGCTCTGGGGACATCTTTCTGCCACTCTTAGTTCATGTGTTTAGATGGAGCATATCTCGCCTCTCCACTACCCTCTATTCCAGGAGTAGATGTGTAACAAAGACCTAGTGAGTAGAATACTATATCCATGCAATCACAGTGATTGGTTCAGAGATGGATATTTATCCTAAGCCAATCCAATCCAGTCCAACCAGAATTAATTCTGATGTTTTCCTTGAGCACCTGAAAAAGATATGCCCCTTTTCTATTGAGCATAAACTTGGGATGATGTAAACCTGGAGCTGACAGTCATCATCATTGAAAGAGAAGTTGTCTGAGAATACAGTCAACAAGGTAGAAAGCAGCACGGAGGACTGGAGAGAGATCTCTTCCCAATGACATTGCCTACATCTCTGGATGCAGCTATGCCTGAGCTTTCTGACTGTATTAGCTAACAAATATACTTTATTGTTGAAGCCAATATGAGCTGGTATTTTTATTACTTGGAACTGAAAATTTTTTGGCTAGCAAAACTTTAACAAAATATAAATATATTAGTGCATGGAGAAGGAAGAGTAGTAGACATATGTCTTTCAAAATAATCCTCAAACAGCTCTGTTGTATTGGGTCCACTAAGCACTCCATTTTAAAGATGAGAAATCTGAAGCTAAGAGAGATAAGTCACTTTGTCCTATGTTGTAGAAGAGAAAACAAGGTCATTTAAACCAGATGATAGGGAAGCAGTTGACAAGTTGCTACAGGATGGCCAAATCCAGCCCACCACTTGTTTTTATATGTCACACAAGTTAGGCATTTTTTTTACATTTTAAATGGTAGAAAAGAAACAAAAAGATGAATTTCATGATACATGAAAGTATATGAAGTTGAACTTTGGAAGACAGTGTGGAGGTTTCTTAGAAAACTAAACATTCTCTTATGATACTATCTAGCAATAGCACTCCTTGGTATTTGCCCAAAGGAGTTGAAAACATATGCCCCCCCCCCACACACACACACAAAAACTGCACACAGATATTTATAGTAACTTTATTAATAATTGCCAAAATTTAGAAGAAACAAAGATGTCCTTCAGTAGGTTGATGGATAAACTGCCCTAGAGCCAGACAATTGAATATTATCGAGTGCTAAAAAGAAATGAGGTTTCAAGCCGGAAAAAGGTTTGGAGGAATCTTAAATGCATATTACTAAGTGAAAGAATTCAATCTGAAAAGGATACAAACTGTGTGATTCCAACTCCATGACATTCTGAAAAAGGCAAAACTATCAAGATACTTTAAAAAGATTAATGGTTGTCATTTTGTTTGTTTGTTTTTTGACTGTTTTTATAGTTTCTCTGTTCCTTTCTTTTTATCTTGATCTTCTCCTTTGTGGTTTGATGACTTTCTTCAGTGGTATGCGTATATTCCTTTATCTTCATCTTTTATGTATTTACTACATGGTTTTGCTCTGTGGTTACCATAAGGTTTACATATAACAACGTATTATCTATAACAGTCTATTTTAAGTTGCTAACAACTTATGTTTGATCTCATTTTAAAGCTTAACATTTTGAATCTCTTAACATTAACACTATTTTTTTCACTTAACAATATTTGAGATCATAGATCTGAATATACAGTACTATCAAATAAGTTTTATTTGCTGCACAGGATATTCCTTCACAATATTCCTTCATAGTATTATTTGTATTGATGGATGGTTAGGTTACTAATATCTAATGTGATGTGTATGTATGTACGTGTCTCACAGACACACTTGGATGTAAATGTTTGCTCACAAATTGCAAATATATCTGAGGAATGGATTTGATAGATCTTTAATGGAAAACTGAATTAAGAATTTTCTTTAGCATTTTTTCCAGGTTTGTTTGTCTAGATTAGGAGTGGCCACAAGGCATAGGGGAAAAAAAGTGCATGTAATTTTTTTTTAAAAAGTCTATCTAATAAGAAGAGTTCAACTTTTTTTAATATCAAGAAAAAAATTACTACTATGGGCAGCCATTATGTCTGTGGTTTTATCTAATTGACCTTATTTAAACCTCTGTGAAGTAGATGATCTTTTCCTTTTGTACAGTGAGGAAACTGAGTGTCTGAGTAGTGAATAAGCCACTCACATTCCCATGTATTGTAAGTAGCAGGGTTGGATTTAAAATTTGTCCTCCATTTTAAAAGTCCAGGTTCATTTCACAAGATAAGATATTGAGCCTTAAAAACGAATCTAGTGAGATGTTATCTATATAATTTCAGGTTTCCATTTTTAAAACCCTGCAGTGAAGAGTAGGACTAATATTCCACAGAATTCTCTTCTTGCTAGTGCACCATTCAAGTGGAAGGAGGAAGGACATAACACCCCCTTTCTTCCAACACATGAACAGAGAGATGAAAGATGTATTATGTAAGAGGGCTATGAACAGAAACAATAAAAAATAGTCATCCTAACTGAATTC
Organism: Panthera pardus; assembly: GCF_024362965.1. Classification (NCBI taxonomy): domain Eukaryota; kingdom Metazoa; phylum Chordata; class Mammalia; order Carnivora; family Felidae; genus Panthera; species Panthera pardus. The sequence continues at coordinate 37,591,282 of NW_026527013.1, forward strand.
AATATCTGCTTATTATCTAGGTCTTTCTAAATTTCTCTCCTTGACAGTACGAATTAGCTACATCTCACAAGGAGATTTATAATCTGACAAGCCTGAAACCCTGGTAATTAGGAAACTCTTCATTATCACTCATCTTTTGAAGAGTGCAGAGTGGCAGGCAATTGTCAGCTTTAAAGTGGTCAAGCTTTAAATTGGCCAAGGATTCCTGAAGTATCTCCCTCATGTCAGGAGGAGAGGAGAAAAAAATCTGCAGAATTTGGGACCTCTCTCTTGAACTCATTGAAAGAGGGGATTCAAGCCAAATAAGGGAGTCGTCTTACAAGCTGGGGCTAAAAATCTGCCCTGAACTTTGACATCTGTGGTTTTTTAATTGGTAGTCTTCATATAACATACATAAGTCTGGATTTTCCAGTTTACATTGTGTGTGTCCCATCTTAATCCATAACAATGACTCCACATATTGTGACTGTGAAGCAGAAAAGTCAAGCACATTCCTAGTTCATAATAATGGTAGTTAATACTTATTGAACATTTATTTTTTCATTAAGCACTGTGTGTAGATTTTTTACATGGATTTCCTCACCTAACTTTGGCAATGACTCTCCGAAGTAGGTTCTTACAACTACTCCCATTTTACAGATGAGGAAGGCAGATCATAGGAAACTAAAGAGCTATTCCAAGAACACACTGGAAGTAACACAGCTGGGATTTGAACCCATTACTGATTGACTTCACCGTCATCAACTGTAAACTTTAAATGGTAGTAGACAAAAAACATATCCTGTAATTACACATCTCCCAAAAGGAGCAATTTTCTGTAAGCAGGAGATGGATGCTTGAAGTTACTTTGGCGCTAAATGTCCCTTGGTTAGGGGAAAGCAGTGATTATATCAATGGCATGGAAGACCCTTTTCTGGAGAAACTGTGGTTTGAAGAGTTTAACTGCTCTGCAGGAGAATGTATAAGACTATTGTATCCAATGTAAATCCTTACCTCTGCAGGCTATGATTCCTGTGATGTCTATATACTATTGCTTAGTTTTGGAGGGGTGTGGGTGTGCATGCACATGTGTGTGTGTGTGTGTGTGTATTAATGTGTTTTATTATTTAAAAAATTGCCTGATGGAGAAAGAAAGTGAAGAACATAAAACAACAAGACAGATGTATAGACTTGATTGTCAAAATGAACCAGAGGAATCCCTGTATTAAACTGCTGATGTCTGACAGGACTTCTCTGGAAGACTTTCTGAGATAAACCTTGGAAAAACATGATCCCGTTGAAGGCCTTAGAGCTATGAAGAGAATGGAAATTCCTACCACCAGTCATCCTGGGAAGAGACAAATCTCAAGCTAAAAATAAGAATGGGTTGGAAAGCTTTTAGGGGTAAAAGACCACCTTTTCCATCTCTTTGATTTTTGTAGACACAGGCAGAAGAGATGTACTCAAGGACCCTTAAGAAGAGATGTGAGCTATTTCCCGAAATGTGGGGCAAGGTGAGGATTAATTAAACACCCAACTGGTGCCTTAAAACTTCTCTGTGTGGCAATGCATTTCCATTACTCTGAAATCTTTGATAAAGTCTCACTGAACATTACAGCCTGGTCTCAGTTCTCACTTTGAGTTGACTAGATTCTCTTTGATCATTTGGGGTGAAGACTGAGTAAAGATAGTCTATTGTTGCTGTTTTCTTGTTCAAAATGTCAAATAGACCACCTGTGTTTTTATATTCTTTCTACCCAAATCCCACAAAATGACACCAGAGAGTTAAACAAGTTATTAGTCCATATAGTAGATGCTGTTGGTGCCCCATTCATAGCTCTCAGCCTCACCAGGTCAATAGATGACCATAGTGAGTGTATTGGAAAATAAAGTTGAAGAAATATATCCAGATATAAATTGAAAAGTTCAGGAGATGGTCGATAGAAGAAAGATAAGATTAGATGGTCAATCCTGTAGAAACAAACTATAACCCATAGGGGAGAAAAAAGAAGGTAACAAGAAAAAGGAAGAGAGAAAATTAACAAAGAACAAACATAAGAAGATTTCCCAAAACTGAAGGACACAGTTCTTTAGACTAAATCTAGCAAGAGCTCAGCACAATTATTCAAATAAGACCCATGTTAGAGCGGATACTGTTGCATGCCACCCACATTTCCCTACAGGACTGAGACACTCATTCCGGAGGTCCTGAGTATATTGGTGGCTGATGGTTCTCAGATGATTCTCCCTTAGGCAATTAGCAGTGGCTCAAGAGCACTGCCTCATTCAAGGTCAGTCCCTTCTTGGGAATGGCTCGCATCCATGACTGGTCAACAGGAGAAAAGCACATAAAGGCCCAGCTTACCTACCTCAGGTGGGACAAGTATGAAGTGCTATTCCAACCCCAGACCCCTCCGGAGGATTAGCTAAAGTCTCAGTTCCAACTGCAACACAGTTCAAAGTCTCCTTCTGCCTAATCCTGCTTTCCTGACCACTCGTAAGTGTTTTTTTCAAGATCAGTTTCCAATAAACTTCCTGCACAATATTCTTTGCATCTGAATCCAGGCTAAATTCATACTGAGGCATATTGTGGTAAAATTTCAGAGGTTGAAGGATAAAAAGAAGATTCCCAAAACTTTGGGCGTTGGGGTGGTAACAATCAACTGTGAAGCACCTGGGAACGGAATGGTGTCAGATTTCTCATTAGCAGCATTGAAATCTACAAAAATGCCTTTTAAATAATGAGGGGAGAATATTTTCATCCTGAATTTATTAGACTATAGATTTTATCCTATTTATATATAACTAAGTGAAAGAAGGGGGTAAAGACATTTTCATACGGGCAAGTACTCAAGAAATCTACATCTTACTCAATCTCTCTTTAGAAAATATTGGAGTGAAATGACACAAGAAGGAAGAACAAGAGACTGAGTATAGGCAGTTTTTCAAAATGAAAAAGTAAACCAAGAAAGAAAAAAACACAAGAGGTAGGAAAATATGGGATATTACCCCCAAGACTGACAAAGATACAGTCTTAGGAATGCAGACTTGCAGCAAGCTAAAAGAAAAATTGGCCCAAATAGAATCAGTAGAACAGAGGTCTCCAGAAGGGAATGCTCTAGGAACCAAGAAAACTAATAATAATAATAATAATAATAATAACAACTATTAAATCCAGCAGAAATATATGTTTGAACCCCAAATGAGTCATAATTCTAGTGAGTTGAATGCTATTTACATAGTCATTTTAATAGAAACATTGGCTATTGATTTAGTAAAACATATGACTATGTTGGAGTGTTGAGGAAAAAGAAAATGGTAGGACATGGTGATGAACTAAGTACTTAGCAGAATGTCATGAATTCAGTGGGTACCTTCTTACATTGATGAACCATGAGATAGTAATATATGCAAAAATTTAGAAATATGGAAGTAAATACTAGGGGATGTAGGTAGAACAAGTTGAGGGGTTGCTTCTGGGGGAGAAAACTGAAGAAAATTGCAAGGAATGAATTTTTAAAATACAAACCCTTAAGTACTGCCTATGTTGGACTTCTAAAGCCATGTGCATACATCTATTTAATGAAAAAGAAATGATAGAAGCTGTTCTGCAATGTAATGATAGTGACAAGTGGGGAATACAAAGATGAAGGAGATGGCATGCATCAACCAACAAAGGCTATGGAACATGCAAACATTTCCTGGGAGTTATTAGAAAAACTTGGCAAAGGGATCCTTATAAAAGAGTGAACTTCCTAAAATCAAACCATCTTGATATACCAGTTTTACCTTTAGGTTCTGCTGATAGGTTTGTAAACATAATGACAAATGCCTGGCACCTGTTAGACATAAGCACTGGGACCCATGGCAAATATTGCTAATTCAGCACTGCTGTGTCTCATACATAGGCATGATCAATTAGCAATGTCCACCATGGGCAGAGAAAGGAGGAATGATAGAACATTTTCCACAGCTTGTGGCTTCAGAATCCCTCTCAATACAAGACCAAGGGCTGTGTCATTGGGACAGTGAAATTACTCCTAAAGGCCATTCCATTTCAAGAACTCCTCATAAGATTGGCATCTCTATATACAATTTGCCATGCCCATTATAAAGTTTTTTTAATGTTTATTTACTTTTGAGAGAGGCAGAGACAGAATGCAAGTGGTTTAGGGGCAGAGAGAGAGGGAGACACAGAATCCAAAGCAGGCTCCAGGCTCCGAGACATCAGCACAGAGCCCGATGCAGGGGTCTAACTCACAGAGCTGTGAGATCATGACCTGAGACGAAGTCAGATGCTCAACCGATTGAGCCACCCAGGTGCCCCTGCCACACCCAGTATAAAAGTCTACCTTCCATATGTTAGTTTGGGCCCTTTTAGAAATAGATGCTAACACAGGATTGAATGTACTAATGTTTATGGAGAGAAATGACTGTGAGAGAAAATGGGAACCATCAGACCATGTTACAAATCTATCCCCAATAAAGGAAAGAAGGAAGTTTGAAATGCACTACTAAGGAAAGTTTGGCCCAATCACTGGGAAGTCTTCAAGTCAAAGTCTTCCATTAGAATTGTCCTTTGCCTTCCAGGAATGCCTTTGTATCCCTTCCATGTTCAGTCATTGTCCATGAGAAGCATGGCCTCAGAACAAGCACAGTGATGCACATCAGAGCATAGCAACTGGGGCTTAGTCAATAATTCTCCCTGCAGTTGGAGGTCTATGGTTAACATTCCCATGTTTGCCACATTTCACCTTGGGAAATCAAGATCACTGACCAGGTTTCAGACTGGCCTATGGAACTAGATATCTGAAACACAGGTGTGACCATAGAGTCACAAGAGAAGGCTGAGGAATTGGAGTGTGAGCAAGACCAGGCTTTAGGTAGTAGCAGTAAGACTGGGTTTTTGGTATCTTCGTCCCAACAGGTTCATAATGGCCACTGGCTCGATGTAGATAGGAAAAGTAGAATAATTTTATTAGCCTGAATCTGGACAATGAGATTGAGTAGAAGAAATCAGAATCAAGAACTAGGAGGATTTTGATCAGGATCAGAATCCTCCTATATATTTGTCAAGTACTCCAGAGCACTGACACAACACATTTCTGCTCTCTTCAATGGCTGAGACAACGCAATTTTAATCAGTAATTACATTAGAACCTACAATTAGTCATGGCACTAACAACAAAAACCAATAGTAAGTGCCCAATAAGTACCTATTCCTATGTAGTGGGTACTGTAAACACAGTTCTTGACCTCTGGGTGCTTACAGTGGAGTTGCAGCATGAGCAAATTCAACCAGTGAGTGCTGCACACACACACACACACACACACACACGTGCACACACACACACACACACACACAGGAACCTCCTTTATTTCAAAGAGAGACATTTGTACAAGGTAGCCCTTAAAAGTTAGTTTCTTCATCTGCTGTGCCATCAAAAAAAACAAGAGATTTGTTTCCAATGTTAGATAACATATTTTTAGATTCTAGTTACTGTTTTCCCCAAACTCATGACATAAAAATCTTCTCTTTGAATTCGTTAGTGTCTTCATGTCTATAGAACTATACAAGCCTAACCACTTAGGCTATTGAAAACCATCATTTTTTTTTCCAGTTAGGCGAAACATTGGTCATTTAGATGTGTCTGTTGTCATTGAGTCCATTAAAGGCTAGTGTCATTGACACAACTGTCAAAACAAGTCAGTCGATACCATAAACAGCCATCTTGGTTTGAGGTACTTATCAACTGCTTAAGATTCTCTCTCCTCTCACTCAGGATGTGGTGAGTTGTGTCTTTCCCTGCTTCCAAATCTGAACATCTGAGTATTAAACAACACCAAGATGATTCTAGGTTTGGTTTATGTATACTATTTCAGTTTCAGTATTCTGTGAAGCATGAATTTATTACCCATCGAACAGAGAGGGAAGCTGTGTTACAGAAGTTATTCGAGTTGCACCAAGAGTCATGAGGCCCTATCAGAACAAGAACACTTAGCCTAATCTGTACTGTAGTGTCCCATCATATGTTTTATTTAGCCCAACCTCATGTTGCCAGTAGCAGTCTCCACCAAATCTAGACTATAGTGATCGAAGTACTTGGCAGAAGAGTCATCTTTGTCGTTGAATTTCTAAAGCCACGTCTAAGTGAACCCTGCCATTGGTTATTTAATGACAACATGCTTTGTTTTATTATTTTTTAAATCACACGCATCTTCTGAATTGAAAAAGAATAAGGAAAAGTTTTGAGGACTTTTTCGTTCCTTCTGCCAGCCTGGTGATTAGAGTGAGAGGATCTATCATCTTATCTCTCTGTAGAGAAATGGTCTGCTTTCAAAAAGGTGGTATGAAGACCAACTAAAAATGATGGGAAGCCACTATTTGAAAAAAAAAAGAGGTCTCCCAGTAACAAATACTGAAAGTGGTGATCACTCAGATGCGAAATGACCTCCCTGAATAATCTAACACTTCAAAAGCTGCACACCGATTACGTGCCTTGGCCGTGTACCTTCCATTAGCGTTAGTGAACATCTCAGGGACCTGCTTGGCCACATGTCCATTGTAAGCAATGAGCTAAGAGCATGCACCACATTGGAAACTCAAAGATTTTCCCTTCCCTGAGAGTAGTTTCATCATGTTTTGTTTGGAGTGTATTCCTAACTCTATTGTAGTAAAAGAAAAACCAAACAGTTGAGTTAATAACATGCTACATTTGGGAAAGAGATTTAGGATTTGTCTGAGAAGTGGTAGGGCCTTGTTTAATTCTGAAAATAAAAAGGAACATTTACCGGAAACCCAGGTCCTAGACACTATATTATTCTAACCATTAACTATAAAGAAATTCAAAATATGCTTCTTAATTATTATTTTTGGCAAATGTGTAACTCTTGGAATGTTCCCCATTAGCCTTAACTGTATTAATTTTACCACAGCGACAAAAGCAGAAGAAAATCGGGAAATAGGGACTATTATGAGGGAAAAAAAACATAGTTCAATTTGCTTTTCAAAAATTATGTTGACAGTTTCTGGCATGCATGCATACTGTCAGGCACAACCTGCACACCCTCATGCACACCCTCACACCCACAAATACTCTCAGACAACACTCATACACCCTCATACATACATTCCCTCATTTGTACCAGCTCACCATGTTATCTAGCTTCTACTGCGTATGTTGCTATCTAAGTACTGATTTTCTTTTAAATGGGCCCAAAAATGTTATTTTAAACTTTTTTTAAAAAAAGTTTATTTATTTATTTTTGAAAGAGAGAGAGCAGCAGACAGAGAGGGAGAAAGAGAAGCCCAAGAAAGCTCCACATTGTCAGTATAGAGCCCAATGAGGAGCTCGATCCCACAACCATGAAATCATGACCTAAGCTGAAATCAAGAGTTGGATGCTTAACTGATTGAGTCATCCAGACACCCCAAAAAAAGTGTTTTTTAAACAAATATTTTCAGGAGGACTAATTCTGTGGTATTTGAATAGGTAGTTCAATATCAGTGTGTGTGTGTGTGTGTGTGTGTGTGTGTGTGTGTGTGTGTTTTCCATGGCCAAATGGGTTTAAGAAATTCTAAAGAAAGTTAAGCAAGTGTTCTTAGGGTAAGAATTACTCAGTGCCCTTAATGAGTGAATATGTTCTATGGACCCTAATAGAAATATGTTGTATATGGACTACTCTGTCTGATTAGAAGCAACATGTCACATGGCTATTGAGCCCTTGCTATGTGGTTGATCTGAGTTGAGATATGCTGCAAGTATAAAATACACAATATGGTATAGAACAAAGGGTAAAAAAAACTCATTAATAAATGTTTTCTATTGATTACATCTTGAAATGATAATATTTTAGGTGTATTAAATAAATATATACTTAAAATTAATTTCACTGGTTTCTTTTTACTTTTTTACTTTTTAAATTTTACTATTTTATTTCTAAAGAGAGTGAACATGAGCAGGGGAAAGGAGCAGAGGGGGGGAGAGAGAGAGAGAGAGAGAGAGAGAGAGAGAGAGAGAGAGAGAGAGAGAGAGAGAGAGAATGAGAGAACCTTAAGCAGGCTTCATGCTCAGCAAAGAGCCCAACATAAAGCTTGATCCCACAACCCTGGGATCATGACCGGAGGGGAAATCCAGAGTCAGATGCTCAACCGACTGAACCACCCAGGCACCATTCTTTCTACCTTTTTTAATGAGACTACCAGAAACCTTAAAATTACATATGCAGCTTGTATTATATTTCTTTTTTTAAAAAAAAAAGTTTATTTATTTTTGAGAGAAAGTATGGGGGAAGCACAGAGAGAGGAGAGAGATAGAATCCTAAGCAGGCTCCCCACTGTCAGAGCAAAGTCAAACACGGGGCTCAAATTCACAAACCATGAGATCATGACTTAAGCCGAAATCAAGAGTCAAACACTTAATCCACTGAGCCACTCAGGTGCCCCATTTGTATTATATTTCTATTGGACTATGCTGGTACAGAGCATTTTCCAAACATAGTTGACCACGAAAATTAGTTTGTATATAATATCTTAAAGATGTAGCCTAATAGGGTTTGAATTCTGAGATTATACTGTTTACCATTTAGATGGGGGGAAGGGGGTCGTCAGCCTTTGCATTGGAAGTGTTTTTGCCTTCACCTGGGAACACTGGTTGGAATGCAGATGCATGTTGTGTCTGAAAGTATTTTCCTGAGATCCTACTATCCTACTAGGCCCTGCTCTAGGCAAAGAGCACAGGTCTGTGAATCCCATATATAGGGCTCAAACCATACCAACAGAAACCAGCAAGTAACTGTATTGTGCTTTTCAATGTTTATTCAAATGCAGATTCCTGGGCACCAACTCAGACCTATTGAATGAGTTCTCTGGGAATGGGCATTTTTAACAAGCACTTCCAGTGATTCTAAGACACGTTAAAGCTTTGCAAACAACTGTGCTAGCTGGGTGGATAAACATGAATAAAACATCTTCATCTGTCAGTTTCTTGGTTGCAAGCAACAGACATGGGCACTAGCTATCTAAAGCAAAAAGGGAATCAATTGGAAGGCTATCAGGAAATTGTGGAATTGACAACAGGCTAGGAAAATGGGCTTCAAAAAGAGAAAACAAGGAAATCGCGGAGGCTTGGCAGCAGAAGCTGTAGCTTAGTTATGATCAAGATATCACTAAATTTCCAGCATCCAAAGGTTTCCTCTATCTTTGCATCATGCATGTGATATTCAAAGTGTGAAATAGGCCTCGCGGTCATGTATATGTTGGGTGAGGGCAAGACTTGACCTCCTCTGTTTCTGTTATAGGAAACAGTAGTAAGAGGTAGCTTCTGGGAAGAGTCATCCTTCTCCACCACCCCCAAGATTAAAACAATGGAGCATTCTTCTAAAGAGGAGCCCAAAATACCACCTAGGAAATGCGTGATGGAATGGGAGAGGGAGGGACTGAATGTTCAACTGCTCCCAAGTAACCACTGTCCGTTACCAGACCCTACAGTAAAATGATCTCCAAAGTGTAAAATCTAGTGGAGAGGTGCTAATTGACAGGGGAAGTATCAATATTTGGAATTCTTCCTCAGGGATGATGTGTTTCTTCTCCTCATCCATTGTTTATGTCAGTATGGACACAGAAATATTTATTCTTTGAGTTATAATCCAATAGTGCCATTATTTATTATACTTCTCAGATTTTTCCCTTTGGTCATTGGGAACTCTTACAGATTTATCCCTATGTCCTCTCTCCAAACTAGTCTCTGGATTGGACTAGGTTTCTTTAAATGCAGGGACTTGTCTTATCTGACCTTGCAGAATGGAAAATACCTTAATCCACAGATGTCACTGGGCTTGAAGTTGAAGTTCCTAATTATTCTTCTGACTCAGCAAATACTCTTATGTGTGAGGTTACACAAGAAGCAGCTTTTGTCTAGGACAGTAACCAACATGTACAGAGTGTTGAACAACTTACGAAGCATGTCCTGAGGCATCATGCCATTCCATCTCCACAACCAACCTGTAAAGCTGATGTTCAAGAACAGAACCCACACTGGCCTTGGCAGTAGAGCAGAGTCTTAGGGGTCTCCTGCAGGGTCAAGATTCAATTCCTCAGCTGGTGTATGTAGGGGGGTCTAGGTCAAGGCCAGGGGATTCTAAAGAATGAGCCAGGATGGCTAGGGCAGCAGGTAGGGGACAGTCATCAAACATGTGGTCAAAGGATGCAGTTTAACCACTGCCTAAATATGTACATTTTTGAACATTTGGCACATTCATGGTGGCACAGGCCAGCACAAACTGACTAATAATTTTCTCTGTATACCAGCACTATTTTTCCTGCCTATGGGCACTACTATGCCCATTTTATAAGCTGAGAGCAAATAATGTGCTAAGGTTGCAGAGCTAGAGATAAACCTGGATTTCCCGGTAGAGTTCTGTTCATGACAACATAAATTTTGGAAGTTAGGAGATGGATTTCAATTTTGTAACTAAACCAGATTCAAATGCACCTTCTACCTTTTCTCAGAATTCCTCCTCACAATAGGAAATGGCATATTATTGCATTCAAATTCCAAACCAAGGGTGCTCAAATTGCCCTGAATCTTTGATGAGACTTCCTATTTACAGGGGAACAAAAGATACATTTTCCTGTTTTTTGTGTGTTTGTTTGTTTGTTGGGGTTTTTTTTAATATACATCCAGTTTGTAAGTGGGATCTCCTGTTTTCCAACCTGTGGCCCATCCTTCTATAGAAACAATCTGCTCCAGGGGCGCCTGGGTGGCTCAGTCGGTTAAGCGTCCAACTTCAGCTCAGGTCATGATCTCGCGGTCTGTGAGTTCGAGCCCCGCGTCGGGCTCTGGGCTGATGGCTTAGAGCCTGGAGCCTGCTTCCGATTCTGTGTCTCCCTCTCTCTCTGTCCCTCCCCCATTCATGCTCTGTCTCTCTCTGTCTCAAAAATAAATAAACGTTAAAAAAATAAAAAATAAAAAAAGAAACACTCTGCTCCAAGGAGCTGGAAGGGGTAATGTCAGCGGTAGCCTGGCCACACAGCTTCCTCCTCCTTCACCTGCTTCACTAGGCTCCTGTGTCTCTACACAGCGGGGGTTGTTAAGAGGCTCCTGTGCTCATTGGGAAGTATTTTTAAAATTTTTCCTTCCATCCTTCATTCTCCAGGACAGATTCCTGGGTAGAGGTGCAAGTTTGCATTTTCTGCCTTCCAACAGGATAGTCACATCGAGGCATACACCTGTGTAAGTGTGTGTATGTGTGTGTATGTATGCATGTCGGGGGACTGTGGACCATGAGTTCAATTTTACTTTTTGCTGACTCACTCAAAGCCCTAGAGGTCCTTACATAGGACACGTGCAATTAAAAACAAGACCAAAAAACAAAATCCTCCTCTGTCCTCAGTATCTACTAGAACCTGGTCCAACAAGGACCCTGAAGAAGCAATCCTCATGGAAGATACAGCAGTAGGCAACCATGTTTGAAGACAGACTATTTAATTTCTAAGCCTTAAATTCCTTAATAAGGCTTAACATATGATGTTGTCTTCTAAAGCAAATGAGAAAACTGATGAAAAGTTCTCTACTATAGAGTTAATGCTCAGTTAACGTCAAGTACCGTTATTGTTGTGTTCAGTCCTTTTGGGGCCAGGGTTGACTGGACCATAAGTAAGGAAAACCAATGAATAGACTAACCAACACCCTAGGCCAGGAGTGACATAATTTAATAAATCCTCAGAAATGTGACTAGATAATACTCAGAGGAAAAGGTTATTACTTACAGAAACTGAAGCTGAAAGTTTCAAGATACAGAAGAACGGTCATCCTGGGAATGAGGATGAAGCACAGGAAAGCTCAATTTCTAGGCTTCTGTAATTTTTGCCTCTTTTGAACACTTATTGTGCTACCCGATATACACATTTAATCATATAGCTTTGTTACTTTTTTATTCTTTTTTTAAAGTTTATTTATTTATTTTGAGAGAGACAGAGACAGCATAAGTCGGGGAGGGGAAGAGAGAAAGAGAGGTAGAAAGAGAATACCAGGAAGGCTCTGTGCCGCCAGCCTGATGTGGGGCTTGGACCCACAAACCATGAGATCATGACCTGCGCTGAAACCAAGAGTCCAACACTTAAACAACCAAGCCACCCAGGCGCCCCATAATTTTGTTACTTTTGACTTTTGAATGCATGTGTGTTGGTTTTGTGTCCCTATACTATTTAGGGTCCAGACAAGAAAACTGCAATTGCTTTATGTTTCTCAAACAGAGAAGACTTAATACAAGGAATTGGTTATACAGTCACTGGAAGAGCTGAAAAGTGAAATAGGACACATAAGGTGAGCAATAGCAGGAAGTTAGGTCTGGGACTGGAGAGAGAAAGGATAGGTTACTAAAGCCCAGGATTTGGGTCGTATACTGGAAGCTGGAATCATAATAGGCTGGCAGGTGGCAACTAGGAGCAGGAAGAAAGGGAGCTTTCCAGCAGAAAGTGAGCTACAAAGGAAATACAGCTATGTCAGAAGCACTCCATGAAGAAGAGAGTGGAGAAGTATTCCAGCTCCGTCCTCCTCTTGCCCTTCAGTCTAGTACCGGTGCCTCCCATTGGCCAAACCACCTGAAACGCAGAGGGTAACAGAACCTGAGGAATGCTGTTCCCTAAGGAATGGAGCCCAGACTAAAAAGACACTGACCAGCAAGGGCCCAACCATATAAGCTGCTTAGTGTCATCTATGGCTTCTCCAAGGTGTTTCCTGTTTGTAGGTAGTAAAGACATTATTCTTTTGGTGAACATTTATTTTTGCCTCTGTTTGGGGTGTGATTTTCTTTAAAGGTAAGAGCTATGAGAACAGAAGCACTGAAATTCCATAGTCAAATTCAAGAGAATAGGCTTAAAAGTAAGAAGGATATTTTTAAACTCCTAGAACTCTGTAGCTCATGTCTAATGTTTTTCAGCTACAACCTGATGACTCAGAAGATTTTTTTTTTGGTTTTGTTTTAGCAAATCTTGATTATCAATGTGATCAGCCCTCTCCCAGATCTGGAGGGAATGATTAGCAGGAGGCTAGCTGTGAACTGAACTAGATAATGTTACACTTGAAAAGGATGCATTCTGCATCCTTAATCTCAAGGACATTTTAAATAGCATTGAAATAAATGTTTGCACATGACCTATGTTGGTGATGAATTCTGAATTTTGGATAATATGTTATGATTTTATGTGTTGCTTTATTACCTTCCCATTCTGATATATCTATATGTGTATATGTGCATGTGCATGTGTTTTAATTGCATCTTGATTAAATTATCAAAGCAATTGAAATTCCTAAGCAGTTCTTACATTGTGAAAGCTAATTTTAGTTCATCTATGCAGTGTCAGAAATTGTATCCACTTGTAAAATGTTACTGTGTGACACAGATTTTGTCATTTCCATTGCCTCATGGAAGAGAGGTAGATTCCAACAAATTGGCCATTAATATCCTGCTATTGCTGAACACTAACTAGTCAAGTGAGCTAGGCTTCTTCAACATCTGGAAACCCTAAGGGAACTCCTTCCATGCTTACTATTAACTCACCCTGACACTTGTTCTTTTGTTCATGCTTCACCTCAAGGAGTTCACCCATAGGGTATTTATTTTTAAACCAATCCTTGCAAGAACTATCACCTTACCAAGAAACACATCAAAGACTTACTGGATCTTGGGCTGAAAATACCCCTGGATGTCCATGGAGATTGGGATTACATAGCCATGAACTTCATTGTTTGTAACATAACTTGTGGCATTTCATACATTTTTCTCTGAGGTTACCCCTTATTTGTAAAAATATTATCCTTTCTGGAGTCAATCCAGCTGCATGGATGTCGATGGAAGATCCTAAGGAGGTCCTCCAACTTGGCACACTTCCCAATTCATCAGTTCCTGAATATGGGATCCAGTGGGAAACTCATGTCTCATTTTTCACTCCTTTAAGTGTGGCAAGCATGTAAAGCTGAATACTGGTGGGGTATCTGCCAGGTTCATATTAAGTAACTCACCTCCCCTGAGAATTGCTCCTCTCCATACGCGGGATTGGTCTCCAGGCAGCCATGTTTATGCACCTTGACTTTATCTACATTAATTGGACCTGAGTGGTCAATTGCATGACCTATTCTTGGGCAGTTTCTCTATCTCTAGAACTTACAACAGAGAGAATGCCATGAAGACTGGGCTGGTGTCTTGAACCAAGGAGATGTTATATGGAAAGATGTACGGGACAATGTACCATGGCTACCCAAGGGCATGAAGTTCAAGAGGAATCACATGCAAAGAGAGAAAAGACAGAGGTTAAAGTATTGCCTTGAATTCATTACCTATTGCTGTACCTCAAATTACCCCCCAAATAGCATTTTAAAGCCACCAAAATTTATTAGTTTACATAGTTTCTGGGGATCAGAAATCTGGGACCAGCTTAGCTGGGTATTTGTGGCTCAGAGTCTCTCAAGAGTATTCTGTCAACATGTCGGTTGGCTAGAGAATGAACTTCTGAAGTCACTGATGTGGCTTCTGCCAGGAGGATTCTGTTCCTTGCCAAATGACTTTCTCTATTACATTGCTTAAATTACATAGCAGCTGCCTTTCTCTACACCTGAGAGAAAGAGAGAGAGAGAGAGCAACCAAGATGGTGGTGGAGCTTAATTTTCCTCTTCTTGAGTGTGTACTTGACTTAGTGACTCTTTCAAAGACAAAAATATGGAAACGGAAAAATAGTAACCATCCAGTGGAGAAACATGGCAGATACCAGCTTAACAAAGTAATCAAGGTTGACATCACCAATGATAAGCCATGTTGATCTTATATACTACTGATATGATGTAATGAGAAGATTATCTCACCGTGTGGTATTCTTCCCTCAAATCTGTAATCTCAGACTAGTTCTGAGAAAACAGCAGACAAATCCAAATTGAGGGACATTCTACAAAATACCTGACCAGTACTCTTTAAAAGTTTAAAGCTTACTTAAAAAAAAAAAAAGACTGTGAAATTGTTGCAGAATTTAGGAGATTAAGGAAACTTGGTGAATAAATGCGACGAGGTGTCTTGGATTAGATCCTAAAACAGAAAAAGAACGTAAGTAGGAAAACTGGTGAAATCTAAATAAAATTTATGGTTTATTAATTAATACCAAAATAATAGTTTGGGCAACATACCGTGGCTATGTCACCGTAAGGGGAAGCAGGGTGAATGAAATATGGAAACCCTTTGTATTACCCTTGTAATTTTTCTGTAAATTTATAATTATTCAAAAGTAAAAAAATATTTTAACAAGTACTCCCTCTCCTGTATTAAACAAACAAACAAAAAAAAAACAAAGACAATGTACAAACTGACAAACCCTGGGTTCGACTTATATGTGGGTGGATGGGATAGTCTAGGAAGACTTCTCAGAGAGAATAAAGTCCAGTTGCATGCCAAAGAGAGTTAAAACTACAGCTGTAGCTTCATGAAATAATCAAGTAACTTCTAGTAGAATTGTATAGGCTAGGGGTGCCTAAGTGGCTCAGTCGGTTACGTGTCTGACTTCAGCTCACGTCATGATCTTGCAGTCTGTGGGTTCAAGCCCTGCATCAGGCTCTGTGCTGACAGCTCAGGGCCTGGAGCCTGCTTTGGATTCTGTGTCTCCTTCTCTCTCTGCCCCTCCGCCACCCATGCTCTGTCTCTGTCTCTCAAAAATGAATAAATGTTAAAAAAAAAAAGAGTTGTACAGGCTCAACAAATGGGGTGGGGGTGGTACATGGGGTAAAAGACAGAGTAGCACGAGCAATGCTAGAGAAATAATTCTGGGTTCTTGGGATAAAACTGACACAGCACTGATTTCCTGTAGGAAGTTGTGTTAGTCTGCTCAGGCGGCCATAAAAAAATACCATGGACTGGGTGACTGAAACAACAGAAATTTATTTTCCATGGTTCTGGGGGCTGGGAAGTCCAAGATGACGGAGCCATCATGATCACATTCTGATGAGGACTCTCTTCCTAGCTTCTTCCTAGGCTGCCTTCTCACTGTGTCTTTTTTTTAATGTTTATTTATTTATTTTTGAAGGAGAGAGAAAGAGAGACAGAGAGAGAGAGAGAGAAAGAGACAGAGAGAGAGAAAGAGAGAGAGGAGGAGGATGAGTGGGGGGAGCAGAGAGAGAGGGAGACAGAATTCCAAGTAGGCTCCTCCCTGTCAGCGCAGTCTCACTGTATCGTTACGTGGTAGGGAGAAATGGTGTCTCTTCTCATAAGGGAACTAATCCCATCATGAGATCCCCAACCTTATAACCTCATTTAAACCTAATTACCCTCCAAAGGCCCCATCTTCAGGTATGCAACATGGAGTTATGGCACCAAGGTAGAAATTTTCAGAGGGAGGACATAAACATTCAGTCCATAACAGAGATCTTAGAAGACAATCCTCTATTTTCCAGCCCTGCACTAGATATACCCCATGATAGACTTAATATGCTGAGGTTATGAAAATAAATATCCCTAAATCTCAGTAGCTTAAATAAAAGTTTATTTCTCACTTATGCTTCATGTCCATCATGGGTTGTCAGGGTTTGTGCTCCTATTATCCTCCCTCAGGAACCCAGGGCATAAGGAGTCTTTACCATTAGTTCTTGGTGTAGACAAGGGAAGAGAATGTAACAAATCACACACCGATTTTTTATTTTAGTTTTTATTAAAATTCCAGTTAGTTAACATACAGTGCAATATTAGTTTCAAGTGTATAATACAGCGATTCAACACTTTCATACAACACCTGGAAGTGCATCACAACAAATGCACTCCTTAATCTCCATCACCTGTTTAACCCATCCCCTACCCACCTCCCCTCTGGTAACTATCAGCTTGTCTTCTATAGTTAAGAGTCTGTATCTTGGTTTGCCTCTCTCTTTTTTCCCTTTGCTCATTTGTTTTGTTTCTTAAATTCCACATGAGTGAAATCCTATGGCATTTGTCTTTTTCTGAGTGACTTATTTCATCTAGTATAATACTCTCTAGCTCCATCCATGTTGGTGCAAATGGCAAAATTTCATTCTTTTTTTATGGCTGAGCAGACAATGCTGCTATAAACATCCAGGTGCGTGTATTTCTTTGAATGAGTATTTTTGCATTCTTTGGGTAAATACCTAGTACTGTGATTGCTCCCACACCCTGATTTTCAGACACTTCTATCTGGATGTGACATGCATTGCTTCCATTCACATTTTTGTTGGCAAAAGCAAGACATATGGCCACTTGTAACTTCAAGGGTGTGATAGGTTGAATCTCACCATGTGTCTGGAAGGAGGAAAACGGAATGTTGGTGAACAGCCCTAATGATCACCATAATAAGGAATCTTTGCTAGAATGCCACCGGGGAATGTTACAACCCTTCTGCCTCCTGATCCCTTTTTCTATTCCTTCTTTTTACTCCCTTCTTTCTTTATATCATTTTGATTTTTCTCTCTTTTTTTCTTTCCCCTTCTCCTCTTTCCTTAATTTAAATGATCATTTTCTAATCACAGAAAGATTATATTTAAACTACAAAAAATTCAAATAACACTGGAACATAAAACAATTTGCCCATCTATTTTCTCCTGCTAGAGATAACAATTATCAAGAGGTGGAGTGGGCAACACCATTCAAGATCATTTTTTCTCAGCTTGTTTTTTTTATTTAGCAGTGTTTTCTTGGACACTTCTTGTTTTTAAGTCAGAAAACAATAACCACCAATACTACTAGAAAACATTAACAACAATCATTTGTTGATCACCTGGGTTATGCCTCCACTGGTTTAGGGATGGGGTACTCACCACTGAACAAGACAGCATCTCTGTCCTATATTCTGCTAAGGAGAGATCTGTACCTGGTCCTGCCTCTATCACTAATAGTTATGAGACATTAGTCAACATCTTGATGTTATTGTTTCTGCGTGTTTTTGACTCTTTTTCAACAACAACAGAAATCAAGGTGTGAGCCAGATGTTCTCACTTGACCTATGGGTCTAATTCTAACTGTATGAGGATTTGTGGTGTTGTTGCTGTAAACAACAGATCCTGACTTTCACTAACTAAAGCAAGAAGAAAGAAATTAATTGGAAGGATATTATGTAGCTCAGAAACCAGAAGGAAGAGTTGAACAATCATGTCTGGGAAAGGGCAGAAACAAGGGGTCATTGGGGGAATCTCAGCAGCAGGAACTCATGGGTTGGTTTCGAAGGTTGCTGTTCTTGGATGACTCAGCTCCAACAGCCTTCCCTCCCAGGGTTTCTCTGTAGAGGATTCAGCTTTCTGGGAGAGAAAAACTTATTGTTCTAGCTTGGGCCAGCAGTTTGTTCCTCTGACCAGAGGGAGTGGGATACTGTTGAAAGACATTTGTACCGATACCACCTGGGATGGAGGTTGGGCAGTTCCCCAAAAGCAAAAGGAGGTGCTCTTAGGAGGAGAAGGAAAGAAGACAGGCAGGCAGACACAACCAAAAACGGATGTTCACTGCATGAATTTCTTCCTTTTTCCTCATCCTGTCCCTATTTTTCTCCCTTACTTTGTTTTTTAAATTATTGTTTATTTATTTAATTATTTTTTGGGAGAGAGAGAGAGAGAGAGAGAGAGAGAGAGCGTGTGCATGCTCACGAATAGGGCAGGGGCATAAGGGAGACAGATAGAGAATCTCAAGCAGGCTCCACACTGAGTGTGACCCACAGGTGGATCTGACAATCGTGAGATCATGATCTGAGCAGAAATCAAGAAGCCCACACTCAACTGACTGAGCCACCCAGGTGCCCCTCCCTTACCTTGTATTATGAATTTTCCCAATTTTCTGCTGTGTTCTGCCTATTGATGGCTTAGGTTTGGCCAATGCTAGGCTTTGTTTAATTGTGCTGGTGGGATTTCAGTGTCTGAGGTTTCTAAACTCTTCTTTGATGGCTCTACGAAAATGCCTTCTGGATAGATCCTTGAATGGTATAGCACATTCATCTATTCATTTACATAAGGAGACTCGATGATATCACAGTACTTGGTGCCTTCCTTGTTTTCCTGAACAGCAAAACTGAAAATTCCTAAATTTATTTGTGGCACTGTTTATAATAGTGAAAATGGGAAACAAACAAAATAATCAGGAAGGGATTGGTTAGATAAGTTATGCCATCTCTTCCACAGGCATATCAGCCAGTGACTCAACTCTTTTTTTCTTCTTAAGCTGTGGAATCCTCAGACAATGAGTAGAGATACGAGCTCTCTCTCTAGAAAGATGCAGATGTATTTTGCATGCAACCTAGATATTTTGGATATTTGCAAACCCAGTAAAAGTTTACATATAAATCCAGAGGTGTTTTATAACCATTTTATATGCTATTGATGTAATGGTTTAATCATTATCATAGTTTTAATCATAGGTTTAATCATTATCATAGGAGTATGAGTTTTTTAAATTTTTTTAATGTTTATTCATTTTTGAGAGACACAGAGAAAGAGAGAGACAGAGAGACAGACAGACAAGTGGGGGAGGGGCAGAGAGAGGGTGACACAGAATTGGAAGCAGGCTCCAGGCTCTGAGCTATCAGCACAGAGCCCGATGCGGGGCTCAAACTCACAAACCATGAGATCATGACCTGAGCCGAGGTTGGACACTTAACCAACTGAGCCACCCAGGTGCCCCAATATGAGCATGTTTTTAATATGAGAAGTTGTTCAAAATATATTATGTAAACAATTATGCATTGAAAACAATGCATAGAATATTACCCATTACTTTGAAAGGAAGAGAATAGTTTGTGTGCATGTGTGCATGTACATATGCATGCATGTGTGTGTGTGTGTGTGTGTGTGTGTGTGTGTGTATAACACTAGAAATAAGTTTGGATAGTTGTTAGGAAAATACTTAAAAGCATTTCTCTCTGGTGGGTCAATGACAGGTAATTTTTTTCTTTTTGTTTGCTGTAGTATTTTCCAATTCTTCTCAAATGCACACAAATCATTTATGAAATTTTAAAGACAGTAAAGTGTGATAAAGGAAATACATGCTTTCATCACTTATGGCTCACTTTTTATGCTGTGTGGTTCTCATAGCTCTTTGATGTACAAATCATTGGGAAAAATGGGTAAGAGAAGATCCTAGATTAGGTACTCAAGAGAATCAGAAGGGTTAAATCTGTAATTTATCACTCTTTCTCATCACAATCATTGACATTTTTATTATTGACGCAAATGGCATATTAAAAATTTACTGCTTCTCTCCCTGCTTTCAAGAGAAATATGTATATGTTGTAACGAAATAAAATATTACAAGCATGCGTGATTTTGAAAGCCAAATTTCTTTATAATTCCTTAGTTCCTGTAACAGCTGTTAATGATTTAATCCAGGTACAACATTATACACACACACACACACACACACACACACACAATTTGTTTCTTAAATGAAAATAGAATTGACATACATCATTTGCAGCATGCTTCTTTTTCCCCATGTAAGATCTGTTTTGTGCATCTTTCTATGTCTGTTCACAGAGTTCAGTCTCATTATTTTTTTAACACACTTCTGTAGTATTTTTAACACTTACATATAATTCAACTGTAAGGATACACCCTAATTTATCTATAGCCTCTGTGCCATGGATCTAGTTTTTCAAGGTCATGAAAAACATTGCAGTGAAAACTCTTGTATATACATCTGTGTAACCTTTGTGAGAGTAGTTTTGCCCCATAGATTTCTAGAAATGGAATCTTACTGTTAATTTTTCATTAGGTGCCTGCCTTGCCGCCCACATTTCTTAGTTAATCTGTGGGCCCTACTGAAACAGTGGCAGAGGGCAAACAACTGAACTGTCCTGCTTCCTGTTAATTGGAGGTGCTCAGGACTCCTGCTTGGCCACACAGCTTCAATGTTAAGGAAACATGACCTCCCGAGTCTGCAGTGGCCAAAACGTTTGCTTTGGTTTAATTGCCAGTCAGAGGAAAATACATCCCGGGAGAGAGGGCCTGTCTCTACCTCATCCTCTTTTCTCATTTTTATTTGAGAAGCAGAGAAGTCCAGGGGCTGTTGGGGCACGATGAGGGATAGTAAGTTTGTCATTCAGGATTGTCAGATGACTTTTGTGACAGTGGAAAGAAGAATTCTATATGATAATGAAAACAAACAAACCCCACACAGTGTCATGGATGAATCTTTGAAAAATGTTGAGTCAAAGAATCAAGATACAAAAGAATTTGTACAGCGTCATCTCTGATTATCTCCCGTTGTGTAACAAATTACTCCAAATCTTCTGGGTTTAATACAACAGAAATCACTTATTATTGCATATGCTTTCTGTGTGTCAGATATTTGAGAGTGGCTTGGAGCAATTCTGCCTCTGGGTTGCTCTTGAGGTTGAGATTGCAGTCGAATGCTTTTTTGGGGGTGCAGGCATCGGAAGGCTGGACTCGGGCTGAGGATCCACTTCTAAGGTGGTTCAATCACAAGGCTGGCAAGTTGGTGGTAGCCACTGGTGGGAGGCCTCAGTTCCTGTCCACAAGGGCCTCTTCAAAGGACCACTTGCATCTCCTCATGCTCCCCTCAGAGTGAACAATCTGAGAAAACTGGGAGGAAATCACAGTTAACTTTTGTGACAGCCTTAGAAGTTAGTCACACTAGACCAGCTCTGATTCAATATAGGAAGAGACCATTAAGAGACCTGTATCATTGGGGGCCATCCTGGAAGCTGGTGGCCATAATTTCATTTATCTGAAGTTCGAAAATAGGCAGAAAAACCCTATATTGCTTAGGGGCCAAGCTTATGTGTTAAAATTATAGAAGAAAAAGGGAAATGATCACCATAAAAGTGGTTGTCTTTTGAAGGGAAATATTTGTGAGAGGGTAAGGATCAATTGTGAAAGAATACATTTATGTTTTATGTACTTTTCCCAAGAGTAATAAGTTTCATGATTGCAAGAAAATACTCTTTAGAAAAATTAAACCAAAAGAGAATTGACATGAGAAACAGAAAGTGTTCTTTTGTCTTTTAGGTCTCAAACATAGGATTCCTGAAGGCTAATTGAAAGTCTGGCCAAAAAAGGAAAAAACAATAGCAACAATTAACACTTAAAATTAGCCAACAGTTCTTATGTGTTTCAGAAAATAAAAAGCAAATGCTTTATACAGATTTCCTTGCTTAATCCCCACAATAACTAGTTTATTTTTGATTATCCCCTTTTTTGTAAATTAGGAAACTGAGAATTAGGGTGATTTAGGCATCCTACCGACCAGGCAATAAGTGGTAGATGTAGGGTTTGAATCCAGCCACTGTGCCTTTCTGATGCAGAAAAGAAGGTCAGACCATTGGTATACATTTTAACTCTATTTTTTGCCTAGATTGAACAAACTTTGGAAACCCTTAGCTGGATCAGTCAAGTAGTCGGTCCCAGTATGCGACTGGCACGGAGTAAGTACTGTAAACTATACTTCAATTAAAAAAAAATGAGAGGGGCGCCTGGGTGGCTCAGTCGGTTGAGCGTCCGACTTCGGCTCAGGTCACGATCTCGCGGTATGTGAGTTCCAGCCCCGCGTCGGGCTCTGTGCTGACTGCTCAGAGCCTGGAGCCTGTTTCGGATTCTGTGTCTCCCTCTCTCTCTGACCCTCCCCCGTTCATGCTCTGTCTCTCTCTGTCTCAAAAATAAATAAACGTTAAAAAAAAATGAGAGACTGAGGTTCCTGGGTGGCTCAGTTGGTTAAGTGTCTGACTCTTGATTTTGGCTTAAGTCATGATCTCAAGGTTTGTGGGTTCAAGCCCCGTGTTGGGCTTTGAGTTGACAGTATGGAGTCTGCTTAGAATTCTGTCTCTCCCTCTCTCTGTCCCTCTCCTGCTTGCACTCTATCTTTCAAAAAAAAATTTTTTTTAAATGAGAGAAAAAAATGAAAAGAAACAGATGTTTCCTAAGTGAATAAAGAATTAAAGATTAATTTATTCTATTTATTTATTTATTTTGCAAAAATCTTGTATAAAGCACATTATGTGGCATGCCCTGGCTAATGGTCTGTGTGTCTTACAAGTATTAATTCTTTTACTGTTTTGTAACTGTCCCCTGATGTCCACTCTAATTCATCTCTAAAAGGTAAGTCGCTGGGGATATTCCCTTCTTCACTTGCCTTGAGGCAAGCTGGAAGTTTTCTATTTTTCCAAGTACTTGACTTTTGCCCCCTGGGGCTTGATATTTTAGCATCTTACTTTTGCAAATCAATTCCACAGCAGTACTGCTGAACTCTTACCCCTACTGGATTTGGGGAGGGGGGGGGGAATGAATGTATTTCCTTCTGTAACCTAACAAATGAGTCCTTGTTTTGTCAAACTTTCAGACAACTTTTTGGGTTAATGTGGATGGGAACATCAAAACCCTTGAGGTTTACCTTGTAAACTTCATGACGGGAAATGTGCATAAATCGTGGTTTATTTCAGTTTCTCTTTTTAGTTTCTTTAACAAGTGCTAAATAAGATTCATTCAGTTATTTTCTGGCATGATATTTCTCCAAATCACCCGTTAGCAAGTCTGAACGTGTCTGCTTGTTGTTCTAATGAAGAAATCTCAGCCTCCTTATCAGCAATGCCTCTGGGACACAGGCTAAATTCTACTGTGATAAATCAATTTAGACTGGGAGAGAGTCCTAGTGATGGAAAGTTATTTCGTTCAATCAATATTTGCCTGATGAACAAATGGACACTGGAAAACTTAAGTTAAAAATTCCATTTTAATTTGTATTATCTTTGCTATCATTATAAAAAGGAACAGTGTAAATTTGCTAGAAAACATATTTTCTTTTACTTGATGGCTAATCCATTTGTTTATTCAACAGTTATTGAGTATCTATTGTGGGCATGGTCCCAGCCCTCAGAGGGCTCACAGTTTGGGCAAGGGCAGGGGTGTGTTGGGTCTGTGTACCTGTTGGTGATGATAGTGGGGTAGTAGGGTTGGAGGGGGGGATTTGTATAAAAAGTTAAACAAATAAATATAATGTGGTATATTGCAGATAGTGTATTTGGGGAACTTAGGGATGGGGCTTCTAAATCAATATGGGGGCCTGGTGAGGGTTGGTAGGGTACAGCAAGACTTCCTGATGAAAGTAACATCTGAACTGTATGTTAAGGTTAAAGATGTGTTTGGGGCAAAAGAAGAAGAGAAAGGCACTCTGGACAGAGAAACAGTCTGACCTATTTCAGGAGCTCCAAACAGTTTGGGGTTGGTGAAGCTACTTAATATGGAAGTTAGAGAGTGATCTGAGAGGAGGAAAAGGGCGTGGGAGAATCCAGGGCCTGAAGAGCTGGGTATCTAATATTAAAGAGCCTGGTCTACATATCTGTAGCAGTGGGGATCCTAAAATGCCTTAAAATAGGGAAAAGACAAGATGAGGTTTGTGTTCTAGAAAGATCTCTCTTGGCAAAAGTTCAAAAACCTGTGCTTTTTGGTGTAGCAATTCAATCTCCAGGCAATTGGTGTGAATGGGAGTAAAGATTTAGCCACTGAGAAAGAAGTGAAATGCTCTTTATCTCTAATAGTAAACAATTGAAAATAGTCAAAAGGTTCAACAATGCAGACATTAGAAAAATAAATGTAATAAATTTGAAAATGGCAAATGTGTTTTAGAAACATTAAAACGAGGTTTTAGACAAGGAAAGCTATTCATGATACATGAAAAGGAAAGGTGTGACCAAGAAGTGGTATATTCAGTATTACCTTTCGAATATTTACTGAGACTGTACATACATATATATCTATATAATGAATATATTGAACATTGAGTGACATATACTTAGGTATGGGTATCGCTGGAGAGTGGTATTATGGGTATTCAAAAATGTTTTTCTTTTATTTATCTGCATTTTGTAAGTTTTAAATAATAAATCTTTTTACTTATCCAATAAGAAGATAACTTTAGGGGCACATGGGTGGGTCAGTTGGTTAAGCGTCCGATTTCAGCTCAGGTCATGATCTCGCAGTCCGTGAGTTCGAGCCCTGCATCAGGCTCTGTGCTGACAGCTCAGACCCTAGAACCTGTTTCAGATTCTGTGTCTCCCTCTCTCTCTGACCCTTCCCTGCTCGTGCTCTTTCTCTCTCTTTGTCTCAAAAATAAATAAACGTTAAAAAAAATTAGAAGATAACTTTAAAATATTTTACATAGAAGCCAGTAACATTTGGCTACTTTGGTAGCTGTTTAGAGGAAGACAAAAAAAGCAGGAATGCCCTTTCTGGAGTATGTATTCCATCTTTTGGAACATTTTGTATTGTACTGCTTACTCTAATTCCTGTGGCTTCAGATACCTTGGAACGAGAATGTACAGCATGACCTTTATTGATTGTTCTGTATTGGGTTTGGAGTCACCAAGTTCATACCAGGGTCCAATCACTCTTCCACCATTGCTGTTGTATTTGTGAGGTGAGAGCTACTTGGTGCCATTGGCTTGTCTTTAGGGTCTATTAGCTACAAAAGGCACTTTTTTGGTTTGAGTCTCTCCTCGATCAAATTTTAGCCACCCTCATCTGAATCTTCTTCTCAAATAGGCCTTGACTTTTGGGCTTCCATTTACATTGACCAATTTTAGCAACAATCCTGTCAAGATGGTTTGGCCATCATCCCCATCCTCCATATCCGATCACCTTCCTTATCTCCCATCCCTCCCCTTGCCTGCCTCAGGAAGAATCCTATTAGGTCAGTTTAGCAAAGAATTATGCTATGGCTAACCATAAGAGACTCTTAAATACTGAGAACAAACTGAGGGTTGATGGAGGGGTGGGGGAGAGGGGAAAGTGGGTGATGGGCATTGAGGAGGGCACCTCTTGGGATGAGCACTGGGTGTTGTACGGAAACCAATTAGACAATAAATTACATATATATATATATGTATATATGTATGTATATATATATGTATGTATATATGTATGTATATATATATATATATGTATGTATAAAAGAATTATGCTACCTCTTTAATACCCACCCACCACCTTCTATGTCTACCTCACTTATGTTCTGCTTCTTGACTAGAAATCCCAACTTTTCGTGGGGCATGTGGGTTGCTCAGTTGGTTATGTGACTGGCTCTTGATTTCAGCTCAGATCGTGATCTAATGGTTATGAGTTCGAGCCCTGCCTGGAGCACACTCCACCTATCCCTGCCCCCCACCTTAGGCTCCACGCTTACAGTGCAGAGAAACTTGGTAAAAATGTAGGTTCTCAATCTCTACCCCTTCAATATCTTGATTTAGTCGTTCTGTTGCTGGGCTTGGATATCTGCATTGTAATGGCACCTCAAGCGATTCTGATGGACATGGATCATAGACAACCCTTTGAGAAGAGCACACCACTTTCCTCTCCTGGTCTACACAGCATATCACCCTTCCCTCTCCCTGGGCCCCTGTCCAGTGGCTCTGGAAAACCATGGTAGACAGTACTCATAAAAACAATATATTTAGAAGACCAAGATCCAGAGACTCCTGAGGAGCAATAAATGACCACAAGGTGGTCTGTGGCACCTCTGAAGTTGCAATGGTATTTGAGCATGTTCTCTTTTCTGGCAAAAAAGTGTACAGCTTTCAGATTCTCAAAGAAATCCACTATCCAAACATTAACCCTGCAAAGCCATGAAGCAGTTTTATGCCTTGAAAATTAATTATCTTCCCTCTTGATATGTTTCACGTCTGAGCTTTGTATAGCTTAGATTGTTTTTCTCCGAGCACGCCCATGTCTGGGCACATAGTCTACTGCCTTGGCAGATGTAGGAAGGACATATACTGGAAGGGTAGTGGTGAAGGCTTTTCTGTTGAATGCCTCATTCCCTTCTCCTCTATTATCCTTTTCCTTAGCATTTTTCTGTCATTTATATTGTTCTGGGCCTTTTTTGCCTTCTTTTTGAAGTAATTGAACTGGCTTCTTCTTTTGAAGTAACTGAGCCTGAGTGGTTCCGTTGATTGAGCGTCTGACTCTTGATTTTGGCTCAGGTCATCATCCCAACCTCGTGGGATGGAGCGTCAGCTCCACGCTAAGCCTGGAGTCTGCTTAAGATTCTCTCTCTCGGTCTCTCTGCCTCTCTCCCATGCTCTCTCTCTCTCTCTGTCTCTCTAAAAAATAAACAAAAATTATGTAAATCGACAGCCTCATTCGTGTTCAATCCTGTGCTCATTAAAATATGCTTCAAATAAGAGAAACACAAGTTGAAAAGGGGGGTAGCTTTATGTGTTTCTGTCTACATAACTGAATTTTTTGCTCCTAGGGAGACTGCAAAATGGTGGGTTTTCTTTGTTTGTTGTTGTTGTTGTTGTTGTTATTGTTGTTGTTGTTTTTACCTTAAGTCTCTAAAGTAGTGAGAGAGAAACAGGGTAGGGAATGGCTTTGGGTAGCTAGCATCCTTGCAGTCAGAGGTCAGAGTTTGGGCACAAAACCTAGGTCTGCCAATTGCATCAAGCCTTGACCTTGGACAGGACAACACCTAGGTGAAGCAGCTGGGACTCAGCCTAATCCCTTCTGGTGATGGGCAGTTGTGGCTATATCCAGTTCCCAGAGGCAGCATCTCGACAGTGTGCCATGTTCAGTGTCAAAGGCACAAGCTGTGATGTTTCGTGACAAAGTGTTATCGGTGGTGGTGGCTTCACTAGCCCAGTTGTATGGCATAGATTTTGGAGTTGTTCCTGGTTGCACAACTTCTGCGCCAGGTCCTGCGGCCCTTCCAGAAGGTCTGGGGTTACTCAGTCTACTTTCAGTGAATTGCTTTCTGCTGAAATCAACCATCTCCTGTTGCTCTTGGATGTTTCCTCCGAACATACCTTGAGCAGCTTTGCTTCCACATCTTCCTCATGTCCCGTTTCTCCTTTTCAACGACATGTTTTTTAAATCTAACTTTATCAGCAATGGTATACCATTTAAAAAATCATTCTGACTGTTCCCTTTTTTTCTGTTTATTTATTTATTTATTTTTTTAAATTTTTTTTTTTAACGTTTATTTATTTTTGAGACAGAGAGAGACAGAGCATGAACGGGGGAGGGTCAGAGAGAGGGAGACACAGAATCTGAAACAGGCTCCGGGCTCTGAGCGGTCAGCACAGGGGCCCGATGCGGGGCTCGAACTCACGGACCGCGAGATCGTGACCTGAGCCGAAGTCGGCACTCAACTGATTGAGCCACTCAGGCGCCCCGCTCTGTTTATTTTTTAACATGGAGATGTTAAAATGTACGCAAAGGTACGGAGAGTTGTATCGTAAACTTCCAAAGCACATTACCCAGTTTTACCATCTTATTCACATTTCCGCTCTCCTTTTCCCACTTTATGGGGGGATAGTATTGTATGGAGTATTTTATGGCAATTCCCAGACATCATATCATCTCACCCATAAATACCTTATATGTATGTCTGACTATCAGATAGGAACTTCGAAAATAAGATAAGCACGATGTCACTATCACACCTAATAAAGTTAACAATAATTAAGAAAATCTTTTTTATGTTTATTTGTTTTTGAGAGGAGAGAGAGAGAGAGAGAGAGAGCGAGAGAGAGAGAGAGAGAGAGAAAGGAAAGACAGAGAGACAGAGCACCAGCCAGCGAGGGGCAGAGAAAGAGGGAGACACAGAATCCGAAGGAGGCTTCAGGCTCTGAGCTGTCAGCATAGAGCCTGACGCGGGCTCAAACTCACGAACTGTGAGATCATGACCTGAGCTGAAGTTGGACACCCAACCGACTGAGCCACCCAGGCACCCCAACAATAATTTTTTAATATCATCCAATTCCAGTCCATGTTCCTACACTTCTAGTGTTCTCCAAAATGAATTTTGACAATTGGTTTGTTCAATCAGACCCCACATAATATGTACATGACATATGTGGGTGATATGATATGTCTGTCTTCCCAATTTGTTTTCAAAATTAAATATAATTCACATAGATCTTATGTATGTCTCTTACTTCTTTAAAAATCTATAGCAGTTCCTCCTTTCTCTTTATTTCATGCTATTTATTTTTTGAAGTATTTCCCAATGTCTTGTAGAATTTCTCAATTTCTTTGTTTGTCTGAGTGCAACCTCACATGTTCCTCTATCTCCTTTCCCCCCCTAAATTGGTGGTTAGATCTAAGGGCTTGATTAGATTCAGTTTTCATGTTTTATGTCCTATATTTTTCTCTTCTTTATTTTTCTTCACTTTATTTATTTTTAATACCTAGCTTAGTCACATCTCCTCCAAGAATTCTTCACTTTATCTCCACCTCTGCCCTTGGTGGTGGCTCCTTTCTCAGACACATGTAGCATTTACCTATCTATTTATTTATCTATCAAAGCATTTTCACTTCTATTCTTAAAAAGGCAAGGACTAGGTCCTGAGTGCAGAGATCATGTATGGCTCAGAACTGCTATTTTTCTCCGTATCTAGCACATAATGTGGCTGACACAGAGTAGGTGCTCCATAAATAGGTGTTGAGATAAATGGATATGAAAGTCCAAATCATAGATCAACTATCAGCTGCTTAGTACTTGCCGCCTTCTATGTGGTTTCTCACTGGGTTAGAAGCCTTGACTCAACTCCTGGACTATGAGTCTCTTGAGGGCAGAGAGGAAGTCAAATACATTCTTGTAGTCTGGTTACTTAACACTATGCTCTGTTTATGACCAACGCATGTACAATGTGTCTTCAAGTGAGGACCCTTTCACATTTATCCTTGCTGTTGGATTTTTATAAGCTTAAATGAGAGGTGCGTGTGACAAGCATGAGCAAGAGTAAAATATTACATAAATGTAGGTAAGTGTGACAATAATAATCTTCTGTACTTCTTTTGCTCTTGTACTCTGAAGAGACCCAATCTCTGTTGAAATGTATGAAGATATTGACTTTCATCACCTTTTTATTTAAAAAAAAAAATTTTTTTTAACATTTATTTATTTTTGAGACAGAGAGAGACAGAGCATGAACGGGGGAGGGTCAGAGAGAGGGGGAGACACAGAATCGGAAGCAGGCTCCAGGCTCTGAGCTGTCAGCACAGAGCCCGACGCGGGGCTTGAACGCACAGACTGTGAGATCATGACCTGAGCCAAAGTCGGCCGCTTAACCGACTGAGCCACCCAGGCGCCCCTCATCACCTTTTTAAAGAAAAGGTATCTAATCTTAGGGTTTAATTCATTCATGAAGAGGGATTACAGGGCCATCTACCAGGGGGCCAACTTTTTATCATGTGGATTAATGGTATGGCCATCCCTCAAGATGGGCCATCTATTTAAAGGAGTGAAAAGCTTTTAGGGTGATTACTCAAAGGTCTTTTGGTTGCAACTGACAAAAACCTAAAGCATAATAGTTTCAGCAAAAAGAAAAGAGTTTTGGATTCATATCTCTGAAAAGTGTAAGGATATCTGCTTCTCTGATTGTTGATCTTATCTCACTGTCTCATTTTTGGTCAGCTTTCCAATGTGGCCATAAGTAATTAGCTTTAGGTTGTCTATGTTTGAACACCAAGCTTCCACAAAACAGACAGTCTTTCCCTGTTGCCCTGTAGAAAGGTTCAAAGGAGAACTTTTAATCATGTTATTGTCCTGTGTCCATCCCTAAAGGAATCACTGTGGCTAAGGAAAAGGGGTCATTCATTGGTCAGGATTAAATCACATACCCACTCTCACTGGGTGGTAGATGGCGCTCTAAATGACAAATGTGTCACATGTGACGGAAGAGGAGTTTTCCCCAACTCAGAGTAGGATGAGACTAGAAGAAAAGGTGCAGGGGAAAAATAGCAGCTGTATGTGCCTCAGGGCAACCTCAGCTCAGAGCTCTGTAGCCTACAGATCCCTCTGGAAGGTGCACTTGTCTGGTGGTAAGTTCAGGGCTCTTAGTTTTCTTGATAGTTTTTTCCCCTTCACGTTTGGTCCCTTTGGTCTAGTAGGTCACTACTTGATATGAGTGCCATAATGGGCTGTTCCATTTCAGTTCTAAAGACGTTACACAGTGCAGTTCTAACATGAACTTCTTGATAGCCTTTAAGGGGTCAATGGAATTCTGGGAGATGCCCAATCATTAATCCAAACTTCTTAGAATTTTATCCTAGCATGATCATTTAGTTTAATACTTCTGGAAGGAAAAACTCACAGATGAAATGTTAGTCTGAACGGAATATGTTTAAGATATTATTTATTTTTAAGATATTTACCTTAAAGAAAAATAAAAGAATGACCAGGAAGCATCATTTTTAAAGACTACACATCACCTTCCCTTGCATTTGACCTTGCAACATCTTCAAAAACAGGTTTGCTAATCTCCTCTTTTACAGATGAAGAAATTGAGGCTTCTAGGAATCAATGACGTGCCCAAGATTACACAGTGCTTTAGACAGGATTTCAGGATTTCACCTCTGAGTCTCATAACTTTAAATACCACCCTCTCTCTACTGCCTCCCTGATGCCTTAAGACATTTTTTAGAAGAAAGAACACATTCTACTGGAAGTAATCAGAGGAAAGGTCTGGAAGTAAACATGAGCCATAACTGAGCTTTTTATTCTGTTACCTAAACGAGTGATGGGAAGCTCAGGCGGGAGGATGACACTCATACAGTTTACGCACCCCCAAGTTCACTCCTGAATTGTTAGGACAATCTTGTTTGAACTCCCAGACAAGTGAGAAATTAAAAGCAGACAGTGACGACTCTGTTAACTTGGTGCCTTTTAAATTAACCGGACCTTTCAAGTGCTGCTTTAGATTAAAAGTGGCTAATTGGATAAAGGGAGCAGAGCCACTCAGCTGGATGGATAGTATTGTAAAAGCTCAGACTGAGTTACAGAAAAGGAACGCACAAGAATAATTTTTACGATAATGTTTTAATTATAAAGTGAAGGCAAATTCCTCCACTCTATTCCAATCCGAGGACAAGGTAATATGTCACCGCGGCGCTGAAAAGCATACAGGCTGATAGATAGTTAGGTCCTTTTATTTTAAGGCAGGCTTGAAGGCAAAAACTTTCTAGTGCCAAAACCCTTCACGATTAAAAAAAAATTTTTTTTTAAAGGATTTGGCGTGCCCTCGCAAATATCTGCACAGGGAGTAGGGCTGACGGTAGGAGAGCAAGGCTGAGGCCATTCTTATTAATATTAAATAGCCACATCCGTATCCTTGAAGCAAGAGAGGAGAGAGGAGGGAGAGGAGCTGCTGACATTGACAATGAATCCAAACAGGAGTTGCAATAGCGGTGTCCACCACGTTGCCTCTGCCCCCGCCTGGCCTTCTGGGAGTTGTAGTTTTCACGGGAGCGGCTCCCCTGGAAAGCCAGGAACGCCCCGTCCGGACCGAACTACAGATCCCAGGCTGCGCGCGGCCGCCCGCCCCTCCCTCCCGGGTGCGAGTGTAAACTCGCCGCGCCGGGGCGGGTGGCCGCGCGCGGGTAAGCGGGCTGAGCTGGGCACTGCGCGGGGACACACCGCTCGGGGGACCCAGGCCCCGCCACCTTCCCTCCGCCCCAGGCTCTGTTCTCACTTTTGAGCAGTGGAAGGACGGGAAGCGGGAGCCATGCAGTCGGAATCGGGGATAGTGCCGGATTTCGAAGTCGGGGAGGAGTTTCACGAAGAGCCCAAAACCTATTACGAACTCAAAAGTCAACCTCTGAAGAGCAGGTGAGTGGTGACAGCTGGAGGGAGGCGCGGAGCGCGGCTGGGGGCCCCGTGCCCCACACCGTGGGGCGAGGAAAGCCGGTTGTCCGGGCTCTGGGACAAGGACCCCGTGTCCTTGCCCGGGGGCAGAGGGCGAACTGCCCCCGCAGTTGGGGGGCCGCGTCCGCCCGGGCGGTGCGCCGCCGGGGGCTCCGTTCAAGTGCGCTGCGGGGGCGTCGCAGGCAGCCTACGACCGCCGGCCCAGGTGAGGGGTCCCTGGGCACTGCATACTGGCCGCTGAGACCGGGTGGGGGCAGGGGAGCGACCGGGCGAGCAGGTGGGGGAGGAGGAGCGCGGGAACCGGACGCTGTCCCGGTGGGAAGGAGGAAAAAAGAGTTTCTAGTGAACCTCATTTTTGAAGATCCCGGCGGGCTGAGTACTCGGAGAGGGAGTGCTTGGGGTGGATTGAAACGCGACGTTGATGGAAGCAATTAATTCTTTGGGTCTCCTCCTCGGAGTCGGGCTCCTCTGGGAAAGTCCGCCTCTGGCCGCCTCCAGGTGATGTTTCCCGGAGCCCCGCCTCTCACCTTGCCCACCCGGGCACGGCGGCTCGGGCGGGTCGGGGGCAGCGGGTGGGCGTGTCACCTCGTTCAGATTAAACAACTCCCTGGGCACTAGAGTCCCATTCAAATCCAGGCCTTCCCTGGAGGGAAAAAAAAGAAGCCTCGTAACTGGAGGGTATTGGGACAGACCTGCTTGGCAGGGCCCCTGCTTGGCAGCGACACGCGTTTAATTTGCAGGGGAGTTCAAAAACTTTTTGGAGAGAAGTGAAGACACCCGCTGGTCTGGCGCCCCACCACCTCTAGTGCCCATTTCTTATGCTACCTCCGTTCCCACTCCGTTCTGTCGGAACGGGTTGGGTATCTTTCTTTCTCTGTCCGGGGGCCGCTCCAGACATTTCCCGTGTTTACGAAGAGGGACATGGTCATTGGAGGTTGTGATAGTAGAGAAGGTTTTATGTCCACCCCTCTCAGTTCTGAAATAAGGTGAAGCTATAGCTGGAGGGTTAAGCAGTGCTTCTGCACACCCATCTCAAACCTTCCTGCCTGCCCCTCACGTGGGTAAAGTCAGGGTGAACGGACCTGGCTGGCAGAGGGGGAGGAGGGTTCAGTAATCAGGGTGAATGAAGAGAAGGACAACTGGCCGGGGGGTGAAGTAGTACATAGTCCAGTCTTTGCTTCTGGGGTGCACGGGGCTCCTGTTTGCTCTAGCCGCAGGCAGAGCCAGGTTTGTTTCCTTCGGGGCTGCGTCAGGACTCTGAGTCCAAGTTGGGGAAGAAAATCTGGGAACCGCGTATCCACTTCCCCAGGTTGCTGAAGCAGCCTCTTTGCAGTCGCTTCACAGTGATTGGAAGGAAATGCAGTTAGATGCCTACAAGCAGCCTTTAGTTGATGGTTTCTCTTCATAATGGCTGTTTTGTGTGTGAGAGGAGATTGTGTGTGTTGGGGGTGGGGGGTTTTGAGTAATATTGTGTGAAGGGTATTGTTGGTTATGCTCATTGGGGCTTTATGTGCATTCGGCTGAAGGGACCAGTGTTTTACTGAGCAGTCTCTGCTTTTGCTTCTATAAGCAAATGCTTACATGGCCAGAATGAGGGAGTGAGTGTTTGAGTGTGTGTCTGTAGTCCTGAAAGAAATGAATTAACCGGACTGTTTGGAACATTTTTGATGGGAGCTGATACATAACATTAAATGAGTTTGAGAGAGTGAGGAAAATACCATCTGGAAAAACCCAAATGAGTGCCATGAAACTCATGTTGAAGGATTTGGGCCTGTTCTTTTTCAGAGTCGGCAAAAAATTACTTGCAAGGGTGAGCGTCCTCGGTAGCTAGCTAGCATGTGTAGGAAAAATGTGGCTACGTGGGAAGCAATGGCTTCACACGTTGAAGCTAGAAACAGGTGCGGGACAGAACCGGTATGGAGAGGAATGCTAAATTAAAAAAGTTGTTGTAAAACTTGTCTGTGGAGCAGACACATGCTCTTTGAAATAAACCAGTTAAATAAAATCTGTGAATAAATATATGGGGTTGGCAAAATTTCCCTATACTGTTTTCCACAGTTGTCTAACTTATTGTCATCGGCATCTGTTGTGTGACTTTAAAAGGGCTACATGTTGTTGGGGGCCTCCTCATGGCTTTTTGTCTGAAGTCTTTGCCAGGGTATCTCCTTTCTTGCAACTCTTGGTTGGAAAAAGTAGAATTTGAAAGGTCAAGACTGCTGTAGCCATTTTGTCTCTCAGTTATATTCCCTAGATCATCTCTTGGAGTTGAAAATATGTTCAGAATCTGCCCCCCTCTCAGCAGGTCCCCTGCTACCACTTTGGTCCAAGTCCTCACCAGCCCATG
Source organism: Panthera pardus (assembly GCF_024362965.1). Lineage (NCBI taxonomy): Eukaryota > Metazoa > Chordata > Mammalia > Carnivora > Felidae > Panthera > Panthera pardus. Next base: position 37,626,227 of record NW_026527013.1, read on the forward strand.
CCATGGTTATTGCAGTAGCCTCTTGCTTTCTACTGTTACCCCTTCCGGTGGATTTTCTATGTGACAGCCACAGTGTTCCTGTTAAAATTGGTTCTCAGGCAGGATAGATATTGCTGCCCTCCCCAGGGGTCATTTGACAATGTCTGGAGAGATTTTTCGTTGTCAGAATGGAAGGGTGTTGGTACTGGTCTTTAGTACATAGAGCCCTGAGATGCTGCTAAACTTTCTGTAATGGACAAGGTAGCAGCAGAGAATTATCTGGCCCTGAACTGTCACCGCTGAGGCTGAGAAACTGTGGCTTAAAACGTGCCACATCATGTCGTTCTCTGCTTAAAACTCTCCAGTGGCTCTTAGTTTCAGTAACACTCGAGATCCTTTAAACGGCAAAAGGCAGCCTGTATGGTCAAGTTCCCTGTCAGCTTCCTTGCTGTCCCGGAACACTCCAGGCTCCTCCACCATAAGGCCTTTGTATGTTGTACTTGGCTGGTGCCTCTGCCTGGCCCATCCTTTGCCCAGAGAGCCACAGGACTCACTACCTCACCAACTTCAGGTCCTTTAATATTCCTAGCAGGCCTACCTTGACCTCACTAGGTACAATCACTATCCCTCCAGACTCTCATCTTCCTTGCCCTGTACTATTTTTTCCATTGTACATCTATTATAACCGACTCTCATTTCTACTATGTTTATAATAGGTTCCTCCACGCTAGACTGCCAGCTTCAAGGGAGCAGAGATTTCTGTCTGTTCCTTGTTTACTGTTGTGTCCCTAGAGTCTAGAGCAGAGTTTCTCAACCTCAGTGCAATTGACATTTCATGCTGGATTACCCTTTGTTGTGGGCACCGTCCCGGCCATTGCAGGATGTTGACCAGCACCCCTGGCCTCCGTCTACTAGAGGCCACTAGCGCCCTACTCCCAATTGTGACGTCCAGAAACGTCTCCAGACACTGCCAAATGTCCCTGAAGGGTACAGTCACGCCTGCTTAGAACAATTAGCCTTGAACATTGCCTGGCACGGGAATGATTTGTTGTTTGAACAGGTGTTGCTTTCTCCCTTAGGAGTCCACCCAGGATGGGGTGCTTGGTTCTGATTTTGCCTTCAACCTGGCGGCCTTTTAAAGTAGGTATCCATCAGGGTCTCTCCAAAGTGGAGATTATATATTCTTCATTTGGGATGAGCTCGGATGTGCAGGTGTTTCATGAGGAAAGACACGTTTTCATTCCTAACCGAGACCTCCTGGCCTTTAGGAGTGTGAGGCTGCTGGAATTAGATCACGTGACCCTCCTTTTGGTCATAGTCACTGGCAAATCTGCAGTGGAGGAAGACACACGATGAGGAAAGGTTCTAATGAAGAATTGTTTGCAGTGTGGTTCCCCCAGCAAGATTTTTGAAGCCTCTGTGTGTTCTCCTGGGAATGAGCTCTGAATGGAGGGCGGCAGGGGAAATGTGCCGAATTTCAAGGGTGAACCCAGAATTCACACGCTGATGCAGTCACATCAGGGAAACAAATGTGGAGCTGTTAAATGAGCTCCTATCAGTGTAGGCACTCTCTCTAGGTCTTTGGGACCTGAAAACAGCATTTTATTTTATTTTATTTTATTTTATTTTATTAAAAAAAATTTTTTTTTTAAGTTTATTTATTTTTGAGACAGAGAGAGACAGAGCATGAACAGGGGAGGGGCAGAGAGAGAGGGAGACACAGAATCCGAAGCAGGCTCCAGATTCTGAGCCATCAGCCCAGAGCCCAACGCGGGGCTCGAACTCACCGACTGCGAGATCGTGACCTGAGCTGAAGTCGGACGCTTAACTGACTGAGCCACTCAGGCGCCCCTGAAAACAGCATTTTAAAACATGTTAGCCTCTGTCAGGTTTATGGTCCTCTTATTCGATTGACTGGGTGCACAATTCTGTGGCTTTGTACTTGCTAATGCCCTTTTCCTGGACAGACTTCAAACTTGGCCTAATCTAGTTCCAGTTTCTTCTGTCAGAATTTTAGTTATGTTTCAGATAACTGTTGTTTAACTTCCTGCAAATTAGAAATGGGAATGAGGGCAAGTCTTGGGTTTATTATGGCAGGACAGGATACAGCGGTGGTTTCCGAAAGCTGATTCCTGGAGACATGTGTGAAGTTTTCACAGGTTTGTGGTGAATGAGAAAGACAACGACTGTTGTGTCACACGCGCACATACACGTGTTTTGGGATAAGGCCACTGCCATTTCTTGGATTTATTCTGAGAGTTTCTCTCCTGTCTTCGTAGTAAAACTACCCTTTCTTTTATGAAATGATAATCCATTCTTGGCAAAATACAGCTGTCAATCTTTTACTGGTTTCTGAGAGTTGTCTTGATTTTTCTGCCAGTCCAGTCTGCAGGGAATTGTCAGCATTATTCTGGCATCACTGTCTCCAGCTAGCTGAGACCTTAGGCAGGCTGGGTCTAACTAACTTTAGTTTCCTCATCTGACAAATGGCGGCCTGCGTCCTAAGGGGTCTTAGGAACATTCGCTGTCATGTTGACTGTGGAAGAGTATTAGCCTGGTGCCTGGCCCATAGTAAGGGTTCAGTAAAATGTTAGCAAGTGGTGTTCTTGGTGTTATTTCTTTATTACTTAACAGTGAGTCCTGACATTCCATGAAGCATTTGCATGTGGTTGTCCTTGGCTTTCTACCTTAAGGCCAGGGTTGTTCGTGAACAACAACCGATCTCCTAATGAATACTACTGCCACCTAATGTTTAGATTTTTTTTTTTTTTTAACACATTTTATATTTTTGATCCAACCCATAAAAATTTATGCCGGTTAAAAAAAAAAAAAGCAATTGTGGCATCAGTACCTACAGAAAACTTCATATTCAACATGTGTCTGTTGAGCCCTGTGCAAATTGCTTGTGTAAATTAATACCAGTAAACGTAGCTAACATCTATTGAGCATGCATCACGTGTCAGTGCCTATTCTACGTGTTTTTATGTGTGTGGACTTAATATTTGCACACCTGCGAGAGATGATAATGATGAATAACAACATTAATGATCTTAATTATATTTTTAAAACTGGTAATTCTTAACGCAGTGCTTACTACCTGCCAGGACCAAGTCTGAATATTTTACTTGTGTTAATTCAGTTAGTTTTCACGTCCACCCTGGGTGTCTGTGCTTTTATTATTCTTATTTTCCAGAGGAAGAAACCGAGGCATAGCAAGTAGATGGGCCCAGGTTTAACCTGAGGCCATCTGGTTCTAGCCCCAGGGTCTTGTCCACTGGCCTGTACCGCCGTGTAAAAGGCACTGTGCACGACAGCAGAAATGGAGAGGAACATCATTCTGCATCTTCTCTAGAACTCTCAGTGGGTGGAGCACCTGGGGGGCTCCATCCGTTACGCGTCTGGCTTCAGCTCAGGTGATGATCTCACGGTTCATGAGTTTGAGCCCTGCATCCGGCTCACTGCTGTCAGCACCAGGCTGGCATCGGATCCTCTGTCTCCCTCTCTCTCTGCCCTTCCCTGGCTTGTTCTCTCTCTCCAAATAAATAAACAAACTTAACTTAAAAAAAAAAGTCTCTGGGTGAAGGAAAGAACACATGGATCCAGCTAACCATTCAAGACAGAGTGTGACCTCATGGGAAGGTGGGCATCAACAGTGGCCATTTCCTAGAGGACGGGAAATAGGAGGCCAGTTTTGTGAACGAGCAGGGCTCTATGAGTTTGGCCTGGAAGTTCAAGCAATACTCAAGCATATTTCTCTATAACATTAAATAAGATGTTAGACACCCTGGAAGACATATCCTAAAATAGACTTCTGGGGTTTTGGTTGCCTTTCAAATGTTTAAGCAGACTCTCAGACCTTCCTCACGGTCTGGGAGCTCCTGGTGGTGGCAGAGATCTGATGCGCGTGAACAGGTTCAGAGGGGGCTGTCCTGAAGTGCTGTGCCCACGGCTCTGTCACTTAACTGTGACGTGTGTGCTTGAGACACTTAGCTTCGAGGAGCCTCAATTTCCTTACCTGTAAAATGGGGCCAACATACTATTGGTAGAAGTTTTAATTTTTAAAAAAAAATTTAATGTTTATTTATTCTTGAGAGGTGTGAGCAGAGGAGGGGCAGAGAGAGAGGGAGACACAGAATCCGAAGCAGCCTCCAGGCCCTGAGCTGTCAGTGCAGAGCCCGAAGCAGTCTTGAACTCACGAACCATGAGATCAGGACCTGAGCCAAAGTCGGATGCTTAACCGACTGAGGCACCCCTATTGGTAGAAGTTTTGAACTGGAAATAGAATCTGTGAAAATGCTTTACAGAGTGCCTAGCACACATCAGTAATAAAACTCCTTCTTTTCTACTTTACCACGGTAATTTTTTCCTTCCTCATAACAATAACTAAGAGGCAATCTCCGAAGCAAAAGAGGCAAGATCGAGGTGCCTCATGCTGGCAGATGTTCAACTCTTCTTATGCAAATTAGTTTTGTGGTATGATTAGATGGAAAATTTGATTAAAGTGGATTCTAAGTGTTGGTTCTGTGTGTTATTGGAGATTTCCCTTTCCTGAGTCCTATTTATAGAATTTATTTAAGCGTGTGTATGTGTGTGTGTGTGTGTGTGTGTGTGTGTGTGTGTGTGTGTGTGTGTGTTTAAATCCCTTTGAGTTCTGCGGTGCAGTTTGCACAGGCTGATGTTTATATCTGCTCCAGTTGTGCAAGAAGTGGAAAATATCCTTTTTTTAGAACAGGTCACATGTGCTTACTGTCAGGAATAGGACCTCAGTGTAAAAAAATGTATCTTGGGACAAATCAAAGTTACTAAATTTCTCCCTCCAACTGCTTTGTTTCAGAACTGGCAGTATTAGGATAAATAATAGGAAAAAAAACCCACTTGGCTATTTTTTTTTTGTCATTTTTCAAGGACAATAAGCAAGAATTTCACTTGTTTTGTGTGTGTGTGTGTGTGTGTGTGTGTGTGTGTGTTTGCATGTTTTAAGTATAAAATGTACTTTGGTGTTATGTTCATCTCATCAAAGTAAATTGTAAAAATATGTTTGACTGCCTTCCAAATACACATAATTTGGAGAAAATAATCAAGAAGGTGGGTCAAAGATATTAAATGCTGTTACTACAGGCTTTTGATATTGTAAAGTCAAGTTTACAGTTTATACGGAGGTTTTTGTGAGGCAAGTGAACATTGTGTACTCGAGGTAGGGCAAGAGGGAGTCATGCAGTCTGAGTCTTGATGGGAGCAGATGGAGGCTGAGGGCAGGGAGCCGTGTAAGCAGGTCTGGGTCTCTTTTCCAGTTCCTTCCTCCCTGCCTGCGCTCTCTGTTCCTCAGGATTTGGGGAGAGGCCCGGGCTCCTCATTTCTCTAGGTTGCTTCTTAAATGTGGCTCCCTTAATTCTTTGCTACATCATTGCCTCCTGTGGCCCTCTATGCATGCCACAGAGAATAGAGTACACCTTTGTGGTGTCCACGCGAGACATCTGTCTTGAGATTCAGAACCGTGAGGTTTTTGTCTTCAAGTGCCTAAATTCCCAGGGTTCTCAAGCTCTGGGCACTGCCCAGAGTGTGTTGCAGATGGTAACCCATTGGCTGTTTTCCACCTGAGTTGGAAGTTGAGCCGGGGGAGGAGTGGAGTAAAGGTGAGAGAAAAACCCGTAGGGAAGTAAGTAAATGGTACCTCAGAATCATGAGGGCCCTGGTATCCTCCCCAAGGTGCATCGAAAACATCCCTCGGTCACTTTTAGCAGGGGCAGTAGAGCTTTGGGTCAGAAGGACCTGGATTTATTTGTTTTTTGTTTTGTTTTTTTCTTTTTCCCTTCCCTCCCTCCTTTCTCTCTCTTCTCACAGCAGTTATTTATTAAGCGCCTCTGGTGTGTCAGGCTCTGTGCTGGCCAGAGGGGATCAAAGGTAGAACCAGATAGGCAAGGTTCCCACCACCATGGTGCATCCATGTTGGAGATGCGAACACAGTTAACGATGTGCCAAATAAATGCACGATATAATTTTTGTTGCTGAAGAGGGAGTAATTGATATAGTGTGATTAGGAAACACAGGGGCTTTTTAGAATGGGTCTGATATCAGGAATCACCTCATGGAGGAGGTGATTTTGAGGCAAGGCTTGAATGCCTGAAATAAGTGTGCAAATCTTGGTGCTTCCCCTCCCTAGCTGTATGACTTTGGACCAGTTGCCCAACTTCTTTGAATCTCAGTTCCTTCTTTTGTAAAATGGGGCAATAACTACCTTATAAGGCTGCTGTGAAGATAAAAAGTATCGCTTGTAAAGCAGCTAACGTTAGGCTTTACCTTATAGGTGCTCAGGGAGATGCATTGGAAGGGTTTAAGGTCATAAATTGAATAGTGGAGAAAAATACAGACGTTAATCTTCCCTGCAATTGTTTATAACTTGGTTTTAAGTGTTTTCCTAATGTTGAGTGAGTCAGAGATTTATGGTTGTCTTTATAAACCTACCCTCGGACTGAAAGTGAAGATGGGCCTTGTTCTTTTTATTATCCTTTTTTTTCCTCTGGGATCATCTTACTTGAGTTGTCCCCTTGCTCTTCTCACTGTTGTCACATTGAGATTATTCATGTTTGACCATGCTTTCACGTAGGAATGGTTTCTGGCTGGGTTTTGAAGTAATATTTGGTATATAGGACAAGTCCAAGGGCTCTTGGAGAAAAACGCAGAGCTTAAGATTCTTTTAAGAAAATACACACGCGTACCACAACCAACTCTTCTGGAACTCCTGACTCGCAGTCCTATGTTTCGACCCCTAGATCATGCTTCCTGTCCACACTGAGGTGAAAGAAGCCTCTCCTCCCACACAGCACCTCGCAGCTTTGGTCAGTGTTGACATCTACAGGCAATAGCGTGTGTTTTTAATTCAGCAACTTAAAACGAAAATCTTCAAAGCTTTTGAATTCCAGTAGCTGCGTTCTTTGATTCAAGTACCCATGGAGTGGTGACTTTTAAAAGGAAATATCCTGGGTCATGTGAGAACAAACATTTTAAATCCAAATGCAACGACTTACAAGTCTCTGGAGTACACTGGTAGAATCCTGTTCTTCTATAAGAAAATTGTGGGTTGTTGAGCAACTTCAGGAAGGCATGTGTAGCCTTCACCCTTTCCACCCCCACCCCTTCCCCAAAGTGGGATAACTTGCTGAATCATTCACATGCATTTGTCTGTTTTCCTATGTGATCAAGGGCAGAATGGGAAAAGTGGTGGTCGCCGCTGTTGGGCATGCGTAACTTGTTTTTGTAGAACACATTTTCTCTCTAGGAGGCTTAACTTGTGTCAGTGAGAAGAAGGTTTGAAGCAGGGAGGATTCATTTCTCCTGATGGCTGAGATTATATATGAAATTATGGGCTGACAGATAGGACTGCTATGTTGACTTCAGTACCTTTATTATAAAATGTTCCTAGGTACTAACTCGTTTCAAGAAGCATGTTTTTCAGAACATACCTTTTATTTTTCTAACTGGAGATTTGAACGTTGGTGGAAAGAAAAGGAAAGATGATTTTCCTGATTAACTTGGAACCTAGCACAGTCCTCACAGAGCCTACCAGAGGACCTCAATGAGATATGGCCATGCTGTTCGTGTTGCATGCCTCTGTCCCAAGCAGCTGGAGGTAGTACTCTAAAATTGAGTCTGTGAACAGACACACAGATATTGTAACAATCCCTTCTCCATCAAAAGAACTGGGTACAGTTTTGCTTTATTTTTCAGCATTTGAAGTTTTTCAATAAAAGATGGAAAGGTACTATTTCAGGGTTAGCTTTGCTTTATTGTATTACTGAGCCTGCATAACAGCACCATCTAAATTTAGAACATTGGCACCTTGGCCAGTAGAACCCTTTGCAACTAATTTATAATGTTTTTGGCAGAGAATAGCTATGAATAAACATGAAAATAGTATTGGCCAGGTAGGGTCATTTACTTTCAAGAGAAGAGGATGACACCAGCCAGGCGTTCTTGAAAATTCCCTTTATTTATTTTTGAAGGAAGAGCTTGCGGTAGCTTAGTAAAACAGCCTCTAAAAATATAAGCAACTAGTGCGATTCCTGGTGACATTCCAAATAAATAGTTTGTCCATTTGCTGCAAGGAAGCATGCCTGGAGAGTCACTTGAGAGATTGGCACTGGCTTGTGTATTGGACGATTGGTGTGTGCAGACTTTTTGGAACCATACCTTGCATCATTTAGCAAAGTCATTTGTCCATTCATCTTTAGGTAGATAAACACTAATAATGTTTTATCTAAGTAAATGCTGTGTGTGTATGTGCTAAATGATGGGATAATGGAACGCAGCTTTAATGACACTGATTATGTATGGAAGCTTTAAATCTTTGTTGATTCAGAAACAAACAAGAAGGTTTGATGGCTCTTGCTTGGTCATAGCATCATAATCACCAACAGGCACGATTTAACAGCAGGAGGCTGAATGGCAAGGACAATTAATTGGGGTTTGTTTTTGGAGTCAGTGGTACTGACTGGAGTCAGTCATTTCTGCTGGTCCAGTGGACCCCTCTTTCTCACACTTGGGTTCATATACATGACATCTTTCTAATCACTTCTCACTGGCAGCCAACTTCCCTTTCTTTACGTGTTTCCCCTAGGGGACACTTCTGCCTGCCCTTAATCTCCTTTCCAAATTCTTGCAACAATCCCTTCCCACATGCTCGGCCCATACTTCAGTTTTGTGGCTCCGGGAGTGGAGGATTTGCCACAGGCCCGGCCACGTTTCTTTTTCAGGGAGACTGGTTTTGGGGAGGTACATGTTGACTAGTGAAAATGAATCCCAGGATTTTGCTAGGGTGCTAACAGAAAGAGATTCTCCCTTTATTTTCATTGATCTTGAATTTGGGAAGATGTCGAGGTTTAGAATGAAACCATACCTTGTAGACAGAGAAAAAACAAGTTTTTAAATTAGGTTAACTTTGTGACACCTGGGTGGATCAGTCGGTGGCGCATCTGGCTCTTGATTTTGGCTCAGGTCATGATCCCAGGGTCATGGGATCAAGCCCCACATTGGGCTCTGCACTGGGTGTAGAGCTCGCTTAAGAGTCTCTCTCTCTCTTGGGGCACCTGGGTGGCCAAGTCCGTTAAATGTCAGACTTTGGCTCAGGTCATGATCTCACAGTTCATGGGTTCAGGCCCCGCATCAGGTTCTGTGCCGATGCTGGAGCCTGGAGTCTGCTTTGGATTCTGTGTCTCCCTCTCTCTCTCTCTCTCTCTCCCCTTCCCCTGCTCATGCACCTGCTCTCTCTCTCTCAAAAATAAATAAAACATTGAAAAAAAAGATTCTGTCTTTCCCTCTGCCCCCTCCCCCACTCAAATGGGCAGCTTGACAGGCAGCTTTCCTCCACATGGCAAACCAACTACTCAGTCTCCTTCCATCTTCTGGTTTTCCCGTTGCCTAGGGCCCTGGAGTCTTATGTCTGGTGGTAGAAAGGAAAAGAAGAGAAGGCATAACTAAGGTCCACAAATGACAAGCATCGTTTTTGCTCAAATTCTATTGGCAAGGACCAGACTCACGTCTTTTTCTGGTTACAGGGGTGGGAGCTGGGAAAAACAGACCCCAGCTGGAGAGCGACACCTCTGTGCTAGAAAGGAGCATACAATTTTGGTGGATGGCTAGCTATCATTGCCATGATCCTGGTAGGAGTGTTTTCACCTCTGGACCAAGTTAGGCCTCTCCTTGGAGTCTTCTCCAATTAATTGTGTATTTAACCAATAAATTCCTTTTCTAAGTAAATATATTTAGTTTGGATCTTCTGCCACCTACATGGAGACTGTTCCAGCTTATGCATTGTCTGAATCCCACCTTTCTGCACTGCTTCCTATTCCACATTTATTGAGCAAAATCACCACCCCACCTCCCCACAAAGCAAGACATCCACCACCACTACCACCTGAGTGCAGCAGTTTTCAAAATGTAACCCTCAGGCTTGTTAGGAATGCAAATTCTCAGATTCCACTGCAGACCTGTTGAATCAGAAATCAGTGGTGGGTCCCACTTGTCTGAGCAAGTCCCCCACAGTTGGTGGTACTTCCTCATGTTTGAGAAACACTACCCCAGTGCTTTCACCATAAATCCTTTGTCTCCATATTGAGTTATTCACCTCTTTCTGTTTTGGAATGAAATACTTCCTGGGTTAGAATACATTGAGTAAAAAAATGGGGTGCTGCTTGTTATGATCAGGCTAGAGGTGATCCTTGACAGTAATTCCTCACTGATTAAAAACCAAAAACCAAAAACTTTGCCTTCTAGGAAGTTAGCTTTCAGGTCTACATTAGTGAAAACAGGTAGGATTCTTGGTTTTCTAAATGTGATCTTTGGGTGACTTGAAGTTAACTTTAAGCTTTACTGCCATCAGGAGCCCTGGCCCACATCTCAAAAGAGGGTTGTAATCTAGACTCAGAGTGTGAAGCTTGAATCGTGCTGCAGTCACTTGACTGAAAAGATATGGTTGAGAAACAGGGTGATGATGATTTTGAGCATGCCTGCATGACCAAATTGTTTTTCACAAAACTTCTGCTGAATAAAATTTGAAATACGGCTTTCAGCCTGTTTTCCCATCTTAATGAATTCCAGACAGTTTGCAGAGCGTAGGAGCTTCCAAAACAGAGGGACAGAATGGCTGGGACCCGCCAGCCTCTGTCTTGTCACAGTGGGGGTGTTGTGACTTCGTAGAGTTGTTCCCCTTGTTCTGAATCTCACCTGGCTGTTCACTTCTCTGATGGAGAGGTATAGACTGTAACAGGGAAGGGCAAGGCCAAGGTTGTCAGACAAATAGAGCCTATAGAAAATTTCCAGACTCCTTACTTTAGCAGGAAACTCAACCTACCCTTATGTATTTAGACCCAAGCATTTTTCTTTTCCTTCCTTCCTTCCTTCCTTCCTTCCTTCCTTCCTTCCTCTTTTCTCTTTTCTTTTCTTTCTTTTCTTTTCTCTTTTTTTCTCTTTTCTTTTCTTTTCTTTTCTTTTCTTTTCTTTTCTTTTCTTTTCTTTTCTTTTCTTCCTTTTCTTTCCTAGATGCTGATCTTCTCCAGAGAAAAGACCCTCACCTCTTTTTGTGAACTGGTTAAAAGCCCAAACCCATCTAAAAAGTCTGAAGTTCTGGGTTTAACTTCCAGAATAAGACAGATTTTTAACTTAAATTCCAATATGATGATCTATTAGCTTTTTTATAGTTGGGCAAGTTTTGCTTGTAGCTTCTGTTTCAATAGAGGGCTAAATGGGGCTCATGGATGATAGTATGATCTAGGCTATAGGGTAATTGTGTGAATTAAAAAGAAATAGGTGGGTAAAGTGCTGGGCCCAAAGCCTGGCTCTTGCTGCTTAATACCTGGTTCCCACATTTTGGTTCCCTTTGCATTCATGCGTCAAAAAAGGTTTTGACTTGAAATGACACTTTAGTAGGCAGGAAAAGAAGAGGGTCCAAAGAAGCGAAGGGGGAGCCCTAAATGATTCGTAAACTGGACAATCAGCATCAGGATCTTTGAGAGTTGATGCAGATCAAGTAGTGGTGAAGCGTGGGGAGCCTAGCAGGGCGTTTTTCAAAGATGGTGCCTGCTGTTTATAGGTAAGGCGTTACTTTTGTGGCCAGAACAATCTTTGCCTTTATCAACATGTTTCCTTTCATCATAATTACAGACTGTAGCTAGGTGGAAGAATAAATAATAAGATGCACTAATTGAGGTGTCACAACATTGAACAGTATAGCAGCTGGTCTGTATTGCACTTGACACACGGGTATCTGTCATTCCTAACTGTCATGTTTCATCTTTGCCTCTAGTGAGTGCCTGCTTCATCTTTTCACATTTAACTTGGCAGCCTCTTTGGCTGCCTCTTGGATAGTTGTCTTTATCCAATATAAGCCACAATGCCCTGTGTTCTTGAACCTCAAAATCTTTGTTATCTTTTATTGTTTTAAGATTTTTCCCTCCTTGTTGCAATGTATAGCTATTTTTGAGACTAGACCCTAAGTTTTATTTATTTATTTATTTATTTATTTATTTATTTATTCATTTTTAAGACACTGTTTAATTTATGCTTGCTTTTTACCCTTCATTCTGAACTTTCGGAAAACTTGGTTGCTAAAGTCCCTCTCATTTGTATGAGCCATTTCATTCAACCAGTGGGTTTCCATCTACTGGTTAAATGGATCCTGTGATAAAACTTAAATGTTGTACATCACACATCAATATGATAGCTTAACTGTCTTTTAGTTTTTTTCCCCTTTATTAAGGTATAGTTGACAAATAAGAATTATATATATTTAAGGTGTGCAGCTTGATTTTTTGCTGTGTGTATACGTTGTGGAACGATCACCACAAGATAGCTTGCTTTTCTTGAGCCTCAGAAAGTTTCCCCCTCAAACCTAGGGCCAAACTGGTCACTAGAAAGCAGAAAGGGGGGTTAGCCCCAATAGTGACCATCTGTCTTAGGAAAAACATTCACCTGATACTGCAAACATAGGTGGTTGCCTTCATTGTTACGGCTTTGATGTGTTACATGGATAATGAGGTCACCTGCCTCATCAGATCTCTGAAGATTCAGTGAGGTA